>NC_136058.1:172115246-172715246 GCF_964261635.1 Lissotriton helveticus | reverse complement strand
CAAGCCCTGATCTGTTGACTGGGTAGGAGTGTTCTGATTAACTCAGATACTCTGTCCATCACCACCCCCTTTTTGTAATTATTTTGGCCACCATGAGTGTGGAAGGGTATGCTCAGACATGAGTCCCTTGCTCATTGCACCATCAGGATTCAAGCAAGCCGGGCCGAAGACGGCTGTAATGCCAGAAACCGGTCCCCGGAAGCTTGTTTCCTTTCAAGTGAAGAATTGGCTTGGTAGTTTGGTCTGCCCTGTTCCCATGATGCACTGGGCCAGGGACAGACTAATTTGCATTTAGCCAGGTTCTGAACTGGGATGGTGCAGTGAGCTAAAAAACGGTGATGGATCAAGCCCTGATCTGTTGACTGGGTAGGAGTGTTCTGATTAACTCAGATACTCTGTCCATCACCACCCCCTTTTTGTAATTATTTTGGCCACCATGAGTGTGGAAGGGTATGCTCAGACATGAGTCCCTTGCTCATTGCACCATCAGGATTCAAGCAAGCCGGGCCGAAGACGGCTGTAATGCCAGAAACCGGTCCCCGGAAGCTTGTTTCCTTTCCAGTGAAGAATTGGCTTGGTAGTTTGGTCTGCCCTGTTCCCATGATGCACTGGGCCAGGGACAGACTAATTTGCATATAGCCAGGTTCTGAACTGGGATGGTGCAGTGAGCTAAAAAACGGTGATGGATCAAGCCCTGATCTGTTGACTGGGTAGGAGTGTTCTGATTAACTCAGATACTCTGTCCATCACCACTCCCTTTTTGTAATTATTTTGGCCACCATGAGTGTGGAAGGGTATGCGCAGACATGAGTCCCTTGCTCATTGCACCATCAGGATTCAAGCAAGCCGGGCCGAAGACGGCTGTAATGCCAGAAACCGGTCCCCGGAAGGTTGTTTCCTTTCCAGTCAAGAATTGGCTTGGTAGTTTGGTCTGCCCTGTTCCCATGATGCACTGGGCCAGGGACAGACTAATTTGCATATAGCCAGGTTCTGAACTGGGATGGTGCAGTGAGCTAAAAAACGGTGATGGATCAAGCCCTGATCTGTTGACTGGGTAGGAGTGTTCTGATTAACTCAGATACTCTGTCCATCACCACCCCCTTTTTGTAATTATTTTGGCCACCATGAGTGTGGAAGGGTATGCTCAGACATGAGTCCCTTGCTCAATGCACCATCAGGATTCAAGCAAGCCGGGCCGAAGACGGCTGTAATGCCAGAAACCGGTCCCCGGAAGCTTGTTTCCTTTCCAGTGAAGAATTGGCTTGGTAGTTTGGTCTGCCCTGTTCCCATGATGCACTGGGCCAGGGACAGACTAATTTGCATATAGCCAGGTTCTGAACTGGGATGGTGCAGTGAGCTAAAAAACGGTGATGGATCAAGCCCTGATCTGTTGACTGGGTAGGAGTGTTCTGATTAACTCAGATACTCTGTCCATCACCACTCCCTTTTTGTAATTATTTTGGCCACCATGAGTGTGGAAGGGTATGCTCAGACATGAGTCCCTTGCTCATTGCACCATCAGGATTCAAGCAAGCCGGGCCGAAGACGGCTGTAATGCCAGAAACCGGTCCCCGGAAGCTTGTTTCCTTTCCAGTGAAGAATTGGCTTGGTAGTTTGGTCTGCCCTGTTCCCATGATGCACTGGGCCAGGGACAGACTAATTTGCATATAGCCAGGTTCTTAACTGGGATGGTGCAGTGAGCTAAAAAACGGTGATGGATCAAGCCCTGATCTGTTGACTGGGTAAGAGTGTTCTGATTAACTCAGATACTCTGTCCATCACCACCCCCTTTTTGTAATTATTTTGGCCACCATGAGTGTGGAAGGGTATGCTCAGACATGAGTCCCTTGCTCATTGCACCATCAGGATTCAAGCAAGCCGGGCCGAAGACGGCTGTAATGCCAGAAACCGGTCCCCGGAAGCTTGTTTCCTTTCCAGTGAAGAATTGGCTTGGTAGTTTGGTCTGCCCTGTTCCCATGATGCACTGGGCCAGGGACAGACTAATTTGCATATAGCCAGGTTCTGAACTGGGATGGTGCAGTGAGCTAAAAAACGGTGATGGATCAAGCCCTGATCTGTTGACTGGGTAGGAGTGTTCTGATTAACTCAGATACTCTGTCCATCACCACCCCCTTTTTGTAATTATTTTGGCCACCATGAGTGTGGAAGGGTATGCTCAGACATGAGTCCCTTGCTCATTGCACCATCAGGATTCAAGCAAGCAGGGCCGAAGACGGCTGTAATGCCAGAAACCGGTCCCAGGAAGCTTGTTTCCTTTCCAGTGAAGAATTGGCTTGGTAGTTTGGTCTGCCCTGTTCCCATGATGCACTGGGACAGGGACAGACTAATTTGCATATAGCCAGGTTCTGAACTGGGATGGTGCAGTGAGCTAAAAAACGGTGATGGATCAAGCCCTGATCTGTTGACTGGGTAGGAGTGTTCTGATTAACTCAGATACTCTGTCCATCACCAACCCCTTTTTGTAATTATTTTGGCCACCATGGGTGTGGAAGGGTATGCTCAGACATGAGTCCCTTGCTCATTGCACCATCAGGATTCAAGCAAGCCGGGCCGAAGACGGCTGTAATGCCAGAAACCGGTCCCCGGAAGCTTTTTTCCTTTCCAGTGAAGAATTGGCTTGGTAGTTTGGTCTGCCCTGTTCCCATGATGCACTGGGCCAGGGACAGACTAATTTGCATTTAGCCAGGTTCTGAACTGGGATGGTGCAGTGAGCTAAAAAACGGTGATGGATCAAGCCCTGATCTGTTGACTGGGTAGGAGTGTTCTGATTAACTCAGATACTCTGTCCATCACCACCCCCTTTTTGTAATTATTTTGGCCACCATGAGTGTGGAAGGGTATGCTCAGACATGAGTCCCTTGCTCATTGCACCATCAGGATTCAAGCAAGCCGGGCCGAAGACGGCTGTAATGCCAGAAACCGGTCCCCGGAAGCTTGTTTCCTTTCCAGTGAAGAATTGGCTTGGTAGTTTGGTCTGCCCTGTTCCCATGATGCACTGGGCCAGGGACAGACTAATTTGCATATAGCCAGGTTCTGAACTGGGATGGTGCAGTGAGCTAAAAAACGGTGATGGATCAAGCCCTGATCTGTTGACTGGGTAGGAGTGTTCTGATTAACTCAGATACTCTGTCCATCACCACTCCCTTTTTGTAATTATTTTGGCCACCATGAGTGTGGAAGGGTATGCGCAGACATGAGTCCCTTGCTCATTGCACCATCAGGATTCAAGCAAGCCGGGCCGAAGACGGCTGTAATGCCAAAAAACGGTCCCCGGAAGGTTGTTTCCTTTCCAGTCAAGAATTGGCTTGGTAGTTTGGTCTGCCCTATTCCCATGATGCACTGGGCCAGGGACAGACTAATTTGCATATAGCCAGGTTCTGAACTGGGATGGTGCAGTGAGCTAAAAAACGGTGATGGATCAAGCCCTGATCTGTTGACTGGGTAGGAGTGTTCTGATTAACTCAGATACTCTGTCCATCACCACCCCCTTTTTGTAATTATTTTGACCACCATGAGTGTGGAAGGGTATGCTCAGACATGAGTCCCTTGCTCAATGCACCATCAGGATTCAAGCAAGCCGGGCCGAAGACGGCTGTAATGCCAGAAACCGGTCCCCGGAAGCTTGTTTCCTTTACAGTGAAGAATTGGCTTGGTAGTTTGGTCTGCCCTGTTCCCATGATGCACTGGGCCAGGGACAGACTAATTTGCATATAGCCAGGTTCTGAACTGGGATGGTGCAGTGAGCTAAAAAACGGTGATGGATCAAGCCCTGATCTGTTGACTGGGTAGGAGTGTTCTGATTAACTCAGATACTCTGTCCATCACCACTCCCTTTTTGTAATTATTTTGGCCACCATGAGTGTGGAAGGGTATGCTCAGACATGAGTCCCTTGCTCATTGCACCATCAGGATTCAAGCAAGCCGGGCCGAAGACGGCTGTAATGCCAGAAACCGGTCCCCGGAAGCTTGTTTCCTTTCCAGTGAAGAATTGGCTTGGTAGTTTGGTCTGCCCTGTTCCCATGATGCACTGGGCCAGGGACAGACTAATTTGCATATAGCCAGGTTCTTAACTGGGATGGTGCAGTGAGCTAAAAAACGGTGATGGATCAAGCCCTGATCTGTTGACTGGGTAAGAGTGTTCTGATTAACTCAGATACTCTGTCCATCACCACCCCCTTTTTGTAATTATTTTGGCCACCATGAGTGTGGAAGGGTATGCTCAGACATGAGTCCCTTGCTCATTGCACCATCAGGATTCAAGCAAGCCGGGCCGAAGACGGCTGTAATGCCAGAAACCGGTCCCCGGAAGCTTGTTTCCTTTACAGTGAAGAATTGGCTTGGTAGTTTGGTCTGCCCTGTTCCCATGATGCACTGGGCCAGGGACAGACTAATTTGCATATAGCCAGGTTCTGAACTGGGATGGTGCAGTGAGCTAAAAAACGGTGATGGATCAAGCCCTGATCTGTTGACTGGGTAGGAGTGTTCTGATTAACTCAGATACTCTGTCCATCACCACTCCCTTTTTGTAATTATTTTGGCCACCATGAGTGTGGAAGGGTATGCTCAGACATGAGTCCCTTGCTCATTGCACCATCAGGATTCAAGCAAGCCGGGCCGAAGACGGCTGTAATGCCAGAAACCGGTCCCCGGAAGCTTGTTTCCTTTCCAGTGAAGAATTGGCTTGGTAGTTTGGTCTGCCCTGTTCCCATGATGCACTGGGCCAGGGACAGACTAATTTGCATATAGCCAGGTTCTTAACTGGGATGGTGCAGTGAGCTAAAAAACGGTGATGGATCAAGCCCTGATCTGTTGACTGGGTAAGAGTGTTCTGATTAACTCAGATACTCTGTCCATCACCACCCCCTTTTTGTAATTATTTTGGCCACCATGAGTGTGGAAGGGTATGCTCAGACATGAGTCCCTTGCTCATTGCACCATCAGGATTCAAGCAAGCCGGGCCGAAGACGGCTGTAATGCCAGAAACCGGTCCCCGGAAGCTTGTTTCCTTTCCAGTGAAGAATTGGCTTGGTAGTTTGGTCTGCCCTGTTCCCATGATGCACTGGGCCAGGGACAGACTAATTTGCATATAGCCAGGTTCTGAACTGGGATGGTGCAGTGAGCTAAAAAACGGTGATGGATCAAGCCCTGATCTGTTGACTGGGTAGGAGTGTTCTGATTAACTCAGATACTCTGTCCATCACCACCCCCTTTTTGTAATTATTTTGGCCACCATGAGTGTGGAAGGGTATGCTCAGACATGAGTCCCTTGCTCATTGCACCATCAGGATTCAAGCAAGCCGGGCCGAAGACGGCTGTAATGCCAGAAACCGGTCCCAGGAAGCTTGTTTCCTTTCCAGTGAAGAATTGGCTTGGTAGTTTGGTCTGCCCTGTTCCCATGATGCACTGGGACAGGGACAGACTAATTTGCATATAGCCAGGTTCTGAACTGGGATGGTGCAGTGAGCTAAAAAACGGTGATGGATCAAGCCCTGATCTGTTGACTGGGTAGGAGTGTTCTGATTAACTCAGATACTCTGTCCATCACCAACCCCTTTTTGTAATTATTTTGGCCACCATGGGTGTGGAAGGGTATGCTCAGACATGAGTCCCTTGCTCATTGCACCATCAGGATTCAAGCAAGCCGGGCCGAAGACGGCTGTAATGCCAGAAACCGGTCCCCGGAAGCTTTTTTCCTTTCCAGTGAAGAATTGGCTTGGTAGTTTGGTCTGCCCTGTTCCCATGATGCACTGGGCCAGGGACAGACTAATTTGCATATAGCCAGGTTCTGAACTGGGATGGTGCAGTGAGCTAAAAAAAGGTGATGGATCAAGCCCTGATCTGTTGACTGGGTAGGAGTGTTCTGATTAACTCAGATACTCTGTCCATCACCACCCCCTTTTTGTAATTATTTTGGCCACCATGAGTGTGGAAGGGTATGCTCAGGCATGAGTCCCTTGCTCATTGCACCATCAGGATTCAAGCAAGCCGGGCCGAAGATGGCTGTAATGCCAAAAACTGGTCCCCGGAAGCTTGTTTCCTTTCCAGTGAAGAATTGGCTTGGTAGTTTGGTCTGCCCTGTTCCCATGATGCACTGGGCCAGGGCCAGACTGATTTGCATATAGCCAGGTTCTGAACTGGGATGGTGCAGTGAGCTAAAAAACGGTGATGGATCAAGCCCTGATCTGTTGACTGGGTAGGAGTGTTCTGATTAACTCAGATACTCTGTCCATCACCACCCCCTTTTTGTAATTATTTTGGCCACCATGAGTGTGGAAGGGTATGCTCAGACATGAGTCCCTTGCTCATTGCACCATCAGGATTCAAGCAAGCCGGGCCGAAGACGGCTGTAATGCCAAAAAACGGTCCCCGGAAGCTTGTTTCCTTTCCAGTGAAGAATTGGCTTGGTAGTTTGGTCTGCCCTGTTCCCATGATGCACTGGGCCAGGGACAGACTAATTTGCATATAGCCAGGTTCTGAACTGGGATGGTGCAGTGAGCTAAAAAACGGTGATGGATCAAGCCCTGATCTGTTGACTGGGTAGGAGTGTTCTGATTAACTCAGATACTCTGTCCATCACCACCCCCTTTTTGTAATTATTTTGGCCACCATGAGTGTGGAAGGGTATGCTCAGACATGAGTCCCTTGCTCATTGCACCATCAGGATTCAAGCAAGCCGGGCCGAAGACGGCTGTAATGCCAGAAACCGGTCCCCAGAAGCTTGTTTCCTTTACAGTGAAGAATTGGCTTGGTAGTTTGGTCTGCCCTGTTCCCATGATGCACTGGTCCAGGGACAGACTAATTTGCATATAGCCAGGTTCTGAACTGGGATGGTGCAGTGAGCTAAAAAACGGTGATGGATCAAGCCCTGATCTGTTGACTGGGTAGGAGTGTTCTGATTAACTCAGCTACTCTGTCCATCACCACCCCCTTTTTGTAATTATTTTGGCCACCATGAGTGTGGAAGGGTATGCTCAGACATGAGTCCCTTGCTCATTGCACCATCAGGATTCAAGCAAGCCGGGCCGAAGACGGCTGTAATGCCAGAAACCGGTCCCCGGAAGCTTGTTTCCTTTCCAGTGAAGAATTGGCTTGGTAGTTTGGTCTGCCCTGTTCCCATGATGCACTGGGCCAGGGACAGACTAATTTGCATATAGCCAGGTTCTGAACTGGGATGGTGCAGTGAGCTAAAAAACGTGATGGATCAAGCCCTGATCTGTTGACTGGGTAGGAGTGTTCTGATTAACTCAGATACTCTGTCCATCACCACCCCCTTTTTGTAATTATTTTGGCCACCATGAGTGTGGAAGGGTATGCTCAGACATGAGTCCCTTGCTCATTGCACCATCAGGATTCAAGCAAGCCGGGCCGAAGACGGCTGTAATGCCAGAAACCGGTCCCCGGAAGCTTGTTTCCTTTCCAGTGAAGAATTGGCTTGGTAGTTTGGTCTGCCCTGTTCCCATGATGCACTGGGCCAGGGACAGACTAATTTGCATATAGCCAGGTTCTGAACTGGGATGGTGCAGTGAGCTAAAAAACGGTGATGGATCAAGCCCTGATCTGTTGACTGGGTAGGAGTGTTCTGATTAACTCAGATACTCTGTCCATCACCAACCCCTTTTTGTAATTATTTTGGCCACCATGGGTGTGGAAGGGTATGCTCAGACATGAGTCCCTTGCTCATTGCACCATCAGGATTCAAGCAAGCCGGGCCGAAGACGGCTGTAATGCCAGAAACCGGTCCCCGGAAGCTTGTTTCCTTTCCAGTGAAGAATTGGCTTGGTAGTTTGGTCTGCAATGTTCCCATGATGCACTGGGCCAGGGACAGACTAATTTGCATATAGCCAGGTTCTGAACTGGGATGGTGCAGTGAGCTAAAAAACGGTGATGGATCAAGCCCTGATCTGTTGACTGGGTAGGAGTGTTCTGATTAACTCAGATACTCTGTCCATCACCACCCCCTTTTTGTAATTATTTTGGCCACCATGAGTGTGGAAGGGTATGCTCAGGCATGAGTCCCTTGCTCATTGCACCATCAGGATTCAAGCAAGCCGGGCCGAAGATGGCTGTAATGCCAAAAACTGGTCCCCGGAAGCTTGTTTCCTTTCCAGTGAAGAATTGGCTTGGTAGTTTGGTCTGCCCTGTTCCCATGATGCACTGGGCCAGGGACAGACTAATTTGCATATAGCCAGGTTCTGAACTGGGATGGTGCAGTGAGCTAAAAAACGGTGATGGATCAAGCCCTGATCTGTTGACTGGGTAGGAGTGTTCTGATTAACTCAGATACTCTGTCCATCACCACCCCCTTTTTGTAATTATTTTGGCCACCATGAGTGTGGAAGGGTATGCTCAGACATGAGTCCCTTGCTCATTGCACCATCAGGATTCAAGCAAGCCGGGCCGAAGATGGCTGTAATGCCAGAAACCGGTCCCCAGAAGTTTGTTTCCTTTACAGTGAAGAATTGGCTTGGTAGTTTGGTCTGCCCTGTTCCCATGATGCACTGGGCCAGGGACAGACTAATTTGCATATAGCCAGGTTCTGAACTGGGATGGTGCAGTGAGCTAAAAAAACGGTGATGGATCAAGCCCTCATCTGTTGACTGGGTAGGAGTGTTCTGATTAACTCAGATACTCTGTCCATCACCACCCCCTTTTTGTAATTATTTTGGCCACCATGAGTGTGGAAGGGTATGCTCAGACATGAGTCCCTTGCTCATTGCACCATCAGGATTCAAGCAAGCCGGGCCGAAGACGGCTGTAATGCCAGAAACCGGTCCCCGGAAGCTTGTTTCCATTCCAGTGAAGAATTGGCTTGGAAGTTTGGTCTGCCCTGTTCCCATGATGCACTGGGCCAGGGACAGACTAATTTGCATATAGCCAGGTTCTGAACTGGGATGGTGCAGTGAGCTAAAAAAACGGTGATGGATCAAGCCCTCATCTGTTGACTGGGTAGGAGTGTTCTGATTAACTCAGATACTCTGTCCATCACCACCCCCTTTTTGTAATTATTTTGGCCACCATGAGTGTGGAAGGGTATGCTCAGACATGAGTCCCTTGCTCATTGCACCATCAGGATTCAAGCAAGCCGGGCCGAAGACGGCTGTAATGCCAGAAACCGGTCCCCGGAAGCTTGTTTCCATTCCAGTGAAGAATTGGCTTGGAAGTTTGGTCTGCCCTGTTCCCATGATGCACTGGTCCAGGGACAGATTAATTTGCATATAGCCAGGTTCCGAACTGGGATGGTGCAGTGAGCTAAAAAACGGTGATGGATCAAGCCCTGATCTGTTGACTGGGTAGGAGTGTTCTGATTAACTCAGCTACTCTTTCCATCACCACCCCCTTTTTGTAATTATTTTGGCCACCATGAGTGTGGAAGGGTATGCTCAGACATGAGTCCCTTGCTCATTGCACCATCAGGATTCAAGCAAGCCGGGCCGAAGACGGCTGTAATGCCAGAAACCGGTCCCCGGAAGCTTGTTTCCTTTCCAGTGAAGAATTGGCTTGGTAGTTTGTTCTGCTCTGTTCCCATGATGCACTGGGCCAGGGACAGACTAATTTGCATATAGCCAGGTTCTGAACTGGGATGGTGCAGTGAGCTAAAAAACGTGATGGATCAAGCCCTGATCTGTTGACTGGGTAGGAGTGTTCTGATTAACTCAGATACTCTGTCCATCACCACCCCCTTTTTGTAATTATTTTGGCCACCATGAGTGTGGAAGGGTATGCTCAGACATGAGTCCCTTGCTCATTGCACCATCAGGATTCAAGCAAGCCGGGCCGAAGACGGCTGTAATGCCAGAAACCGGTCCCCGGAAGCTTGTTTCCTTTCCAGTGAAGAATTGGCTTGGTAGTTTGGTCTGCCCTGTTCCCATGATGCACTGGGCCAGGGACAGACTAATTTGCATATAGCCAGGTTCTGAACTGGGATGGTGCAGTGAGCTAAAAAACGGTGATGGATCAAGCCCTGGTCTGTTGACTGGGTAGGAGTGTTCTGATTAACTCAGATACTCTGTCCATCACCAACCCCTTTTTGTAATTATTTTGGCCACCATGGGTGTGGAAGGGTATGCTCAGACATGAGTCCCTTGCTCATTGCACCATCAGGATTCAAGCAAGCCGGGCCGAAGACGGCTGTAATGCCAGAAACCGGTCCCCGGAAGCTTGTTTCCTTTCCAGTGAAGAATTGGCTTGGTAGTTTGGTCTGCCCTGTTCCCATGATGCACTGGGCCAGGGACAGACTAATTTGCATATAGCCAGGTTCTGAACTGGGATGGTGCAGTGAGCTAAAAAACGGTGATGGATCAAGCCCTGATCTGTTGACTGGGTAGGAGTGTTCTGAATAACTCAGATACTCTGTCCATCACCACCCCCTTTTTGTAATTATTTTGGCCACCATGAGTGTGGAAGGGTATGCTCAGACATGAGTCCCTTGCTCATTGCACCATCAGGATTCAAGCAAGCCGGGCCGAAGACGGCTGTAATGCCAAAAAACGGTCCCCGGAAGCTTGTTTCCTTTCCAGTGAAGAATTGGCTTGGTAGTTTGGTCTGCCCTGTTCCCATGATGCACTGGGCCAGGGACAGACTAATTTGCATATAGCCAGGTTCTGAACTGGGATGGTGCAGTGAGCTAAAAAAACGGTGATGGATCAAGCCCTGATCTGTTGACTGGGTAGGAGTGTTCTGATTAACTCAGATACTCTGTCCATCACCACCCCCTTTTTGTAATTATTTTGGCCACCATGAGTGTGGAAGGGTATGCTCAGACATGAGTCCCTTGCTCATTGCACCATCATCATTCAAGCAAGCCGGGCCGAAGACGGCTGTAATGCCAGAAACCGGTCCCCGGAAGCTTGTTTCCATTCCAGGGAAGAATTGGCTTGGAAGTTTGGTCTGCCCTGTTCCCATGATGCACTGGTACAGGGACAGACTAATTTGCATATAGCCAGGTTCTGAACTGGGATGGTGCAGTGAGCTAAAAAACGTGATGGATCAAGCCCTGATCTGTTGACTGGGTAGGAGTGTTCTGATTACCTCAGATACTCTGTCCATCACCACCCCCTTTTTGTAATTATTTTGGCCACCATGAGTGTGGAAGGGTATGCTCAGACATGAGTCCCTTGCTCATTGCACCATCAGGATTCAAGCAAGCCGGGCCGAAGACGGCTGTAATGCCAGAAACCGGTCCCCGGAAGCTTGTTTCCTTTCCAGTGAAGAATTGGCTTGGTAGTTTGGTCTGCCCTGTTCCCATGATGCACTGGGCCAGGGACAGACTAATTTGCATATAGCCAGGTTCTGAACTGGGATGGTGCAGTGAGCTAAAAAACGGTGATGGATCAAGCCCTGATCTGTTGACTGGGTAGGAGTGTTCTGATTAACTCAGATACTCTGTCCATCACCACCCCCTTTTTGTAATTATTTTGGCCACCATGAGTGTTGAAGGATATGCTCAGACATGAGTCCCTTGCTCATTGCACCATCAGGATTCAAGCAAGCCGGGCCGAAGATGGCTGTAATGCCAGAAACCGGTCCCCGGAAGCTTGTTTCCTTTCCAGTGAAGAATTGGCTTGGTAGTTTGGTCTGCCCTGTTCCCATGATGCACTGGGCCAGGGACAGACTAATTTGCATATAGCCAGGTTCTGAACTGGGATGGTGCAGTGAGCTAAAAAACGGTGATGGATCAAGCCCTGATCTGTTGACTGGGTAGGAGTGTTCTGATTAACTCAGATACTCTGTCCATGACCACCCCCTTTTTGTAATTATTTTGGCCACCATGAGTGTGGAAGGGTATGCTCAGACATGAGTCCCTTGCTCATTGCACCATCAGGATTCAAGCAAGCCGGGCTGAAGACGGCTGTAATGCCAGAAACCGGTCCCCGGAAGCTTGTTTCCTTTCCAGTGAAGAATTGGCTTGGTAGTTTGGTCTGCCCTGTTACCATGATGCACTGGGCCAGGGACAGACTAATTTGCATATAGCCAGGTTCTGAACTGGGATGGTGCAGTGAGCTAAAAAACGGTGATGGATCAAGCCCTGATCTGTTGACTGGGTAGGAGTGTTCTGATTAACTCAGATACTCTGTCCATCACCACCCCCTTTTTGTAATTATTTTGGCCACCATGAGTGTGGAAGGGTGTGCTCAGACATGAGTCCCTTGCTCATTGCACCATCAGGATTCAAGCAAGCCGGGCCGAAGACGGCTGTAATGCCAGAAACCGGTCCCCGGAAGCTTGTTTCCTTTACAGTGAAGAATTGGCTTGGTAGCTTGGTCTGCCCTGTTCCCATGATGCACTGGGCCAGGGACAGACTAATTTGCATATAGCCAGGTTCTGAACTGGGATGGTGCAGTGAGCTAAAAAAACGGTGATGGATCAAGCCCTGATCTGTTGACTGGGTAGGAGTGTTCTGATTAACTCAGATACTCTGTCCATCACCACCCCCTTTTTGTAATTATTTTGGCCACCATGAGTGTGGAAGGGTATGCTCAGACATGAGTCCCTTGCTCATTGCACCATCATCATTCAAGCAAGCCGGGCCGAAGACGGCTGTAATGCCAGAAACCGGTCCCCGGAAGCTTGTTTCCATTCCAGGGAAGAATTGGCTTGGAAGTTTGGTCTGCCCTGTTCCCATGATGCACTGGTACAGGGACAGACTAATTTGCATATAGCCAGGTTCTGAACTGGGATGGTGCAGTGAGCTAAAAAACGTGATGGATCAAGCCCTGATCTGTTGACTGGGTAGGAGTGTTCTGATTAACTCAGATACTCTGTCCATCACCACCCCCTTTTTGTAATTATTTTGGCCACCATGAGTGTGGAAGGGTATGCTCAGACATGAGTCCCTTGCTCATTGCACCATCAGGATTCAAGCAAGCCGGGCCGAAGATGGCTGTAATGCCAGAAACCGGTCCCCGGAAGCTTGTTTCCTTTCCAGTGAAGAATTGGCTTGGTAGTTTGGTCTGCCCTGTTCCCATGATGCACTGGGCCAGGGACAGACTAATTTGCATATAGCCAGGTTCTGAACTGGGATGGTGCAGTGAGCTAAAAAACGGTGATGGATCAAGCCCTGATCTGTTGACTGGGTAGGAGTGTTCTGATTAACTCAGATACTCTGTCCATCACCACCCCCTTTTTGTAATTATTTTGGCCACCATGAGTGTGGAAGGATATGCTCAGACATGAGTCCCTTGCTCATTGCACCATCAGGATTCAAGCAAGCCGGGCCGAAGATGGCTGTAATGCCAGAAACCGGTCCCCGGAAGCTTGTTTCCTTTCCAGTGAAGAATTGGCTTGGTAGTTTGGTCTGCCCTGTTCCCATGATGCACTGGGCCAGGGACAGACTAATTTGCATATAGCCAGGTTCTGAACTGGGATGGTGCAGTGAGCTAAAAAACGGTGATGGATCAAGCCCTGATCTGTTGACTGGGTAGGAGTGTTCTGATTAACTCAGATACTCTGTCCATCACCACCCCCTTTTTGTAATTATTTTGGCCACCATGAGTGTGGAAGGGTATGCTAAGACATGAGTCCCTTGCTCATTGCACCATCAGGATTCAAGCAAGCCGGGCCGAAGACGGCTGTAATGCCAGAAACCGGTCCCCGGAAGCTTGTTTCCTTTCCAGTGAAGAATTGGCTTGGTAGTTTGGTCTGCCCTGTTCCCATGATGCACTGGGCCAGGGACAGACTAATTTGCATATAGCCAGGTTCTGAACTGGGATGGTGCAGTGAGCTAAAAAACGGTGATGGATCAAGCCCTGATCTGTTGACTGGGTAGGAGTGTTCTGATTAACTCAGATACTCTGTCCATCACCACCCCCTTTTTGTAATTATTTTGGCCACCATGAGTGTGGAAGGGTATGCTCAGACATGAGTCCCTTGCTCATTGCACCATCAGGATTCAAGCAAGCCGGGCCGAAGATGGCTGTAATGCCAGAAACCGGTCCCCGGAAGCTTGTTTCCTTTCCAGTGAAGAATTGGCTTGGTAGTTTGGTCTGCCCTGTTCCCATGATGCACTGGGCCAGGGACAGACTAATTTGCATATAGCCAGGTTCTGAACTGGGATGGTGCAGTGAGCTAAAAAACGGTGATGGATCAAGCCCTGACCTGTTGACTGGATAGGAGTGTTCTGATTAACTCAGATACTCTGTCCATCACCACCCCCTTTTTGTAATTATTTTGGCCACCATGAGTGTGGAAGGGTATGCTCAGACATGAGTCCCTTGCTCATTGCACCATCAGGATTCAAGCAAGCCGGGCCGAAGACGGCTGTAATGCCAGAAACCGGTCCCCGGAAGCTTGTTTCCTTTCCAGTGAAGAATTGGCTTGGTAGTTTGGTCTGCCCTGTTCCCATGATGCACTGGGCCAGGGACAGACTAATTTGCATATAGCCAGGTTCTGAACTGGGATGGTGCAGTGAGCTAAAAAACGGTGATGGATCAAGCCCTGATCTGTTGACTGGGTAGGAGTGTTCTGATTAACTCAGATACTCTGTCCATCACCACCCCCTTTTTGTAATTATTTTGGCCACCATGAGTGTGGAAGGGTATGCTCAGACATGAGTCCCTTGCTCATTGCACCATCAGGATTCAAGCAAGCCGGGCCGAAGACGGCTGTAATGCCAGAAACCGGTCCCCGGAAGCTTGTTTCCTTTCCAGTGAAGAATTGGCTTGGTAGTTTGGTCTGCCCTGTTCCCATGATGCACTGGGCCAGGGACAGACTAATTTGCATATAGCCAGGTTCTGAATTGGGATGGTGCAGTGAGCTAAAAAACGGTGATGGATCAAGCCCTGATCTGTTGACTGGGTAGGAGTGTTCTGATTAACTCAGATACTCTGTCCATCACCACCCCCTTTTTGTAATTATTTTGGCCACCATGAGTGTGGAAGGGTATGCTCAGACATGAGTCCCTTGCTCATTGCACCATCAGGATTCAAGCAAGCCGGGCCGAAGACGGCTGTAATGCCAGAAACCGATCCCCGGAAGCTTGTTTCCTTTCCAGTGAAGAATTGGCTTGGTAGTTTGGTCTGCCCTGTTCCCATGATGCACTGGGCCAGGGACAGACTAATTTGCATTTAGCCAGGTTCTGAACTGGGATGGTGCAGTGAGCTAAAAAACGGTGATGGATCAAGCCCTGATCTGTTGACTGGGTAGGAGTGTTCTGATTAACTCAGATACTCTGTCCATCACCACCCCCTTTTTGTAATTATTTTGGCCACCATGAGTGTGGAAGGGTATGCTCAGACATGAGTCCCTTGCTCATTGCACCATCAGGATTCAAGCAAGCCGGGCCGAAGACGGCTGTAATGCCAGAAACCGGTCCCCGGAAGCTTGTTTCCTTTCCAGTGAAGAATTGGCTTGGTAGTTTGGTCTGCCCTGTTCCCATGATGCACTGGGCCAGGGACAGACTAATTTGCATATAGCCAGGTTCTGAACTGGGATGGTGCAGTGAGCTAAAAAACGGTGATGGATCAAGCCCTGATCTGTTGACTGGGTAGGAGTGTTCTGATTAACTCAGATACTCTGTCCATCACCACCCCCTTTTTGTAATTATTTTGGCCACCATGAGTGTGGAAGGGTATGCTCAGACATGAGTCCCTTGCTCATTGCACCATCAGGATTCAAGCAAGCCGGGCCGAAGACGGCTGTAATGCCAGAAACCGGTCCCCGGAAGGTTGTTTCCTTTCCAGTCAAGAATTGGCTTGGTAGTTTGGTCTGCCCTGTTCCCATGATGCACTGGGCCAGGGACAGACTCATTTGCATATAGCCAGGTTCTGAACTGGGATGGTGCAGTGAGCTAAAAAACGGTGATGGATCAAGCCCTGATCTGTTGACTGGGTAGGAGTGTTCTGATTAACTCAGATACTCTGTCCATCACCACCCCCTTTTTGTAATTATTTTGGCCACCATGAGTGTGGAAGGGTATGCTCAGACATGAGTCCCTTGCTCATTGCACCATCAGGATTCAAGCAAGCCGGGCCGAAGATGGCTGTAATGCCAGAAACCGGTCCCCGGAAGCTTGTTTCCTTTCCAGTGAAGAATTGGCTTGGTAGTTTGGTCTGCCCTGTTCCCATGATGCACTGGGCCAGGGACAGACTAATTTGCATATAGCCAGGTTCTGAACTGGGATGGTGCAGTGAGCTAAAAAACGGTGATGGATCAAGCCCTGACCTGTTGACTGGATAGGAGTGTTCTGATTAACTCAGATACTCTGTCCATCACCACCCCCTTTTTGTAATTATTTTGGCCACCATGAGTGTGGAAGGGTATGCTCAGACATGAGTCCCTTGCTCATTGCACCATCAGGATTCAAGCAAGCCGGGCCGAAGACGGCTGTAATGCCAGAAACCGGTCCCCGGAAGCTTGTTTCCTTTCCAGTGAAGAATTGGCTTGGTAGTTTGGTCTGCCCTGTTCCCATGGTGCACTGGGCCAGGGACAGACTAATTTGCATATAGCCAGGTTCTGAACTGGGATGGTGCAGTGAGCTAAAAAACGGTGATGGATCAAGCCCTGATCTGTTGACTGGGTAGGAGTGTTCTGATTAACTCAGATACTCTGTCCATCACCACCCCCTTTTTGTAATTATTTTGGCCACCATGAGTGTGGAAGGGTATGCTCAGACATGAGTCCCTTGCTCATTGCACCATCAGGATTCAAGCAAGCCGGGCCGAAGACGGCTGTAATGCCAGAAACCGGTCCCCGGAAGCTTGTTTCCTTTCCAGTGAAGAATTGGCTTGGTAGTTTGGTCTGCCCTGTTCCCATGATGCACTGGGCCAGGGACAGACTAATTTGCATATAGCCAGGTTCTGAATTGGGATGGTGCAGTGAGCTAAAAAACGGTGATGGATCAAGCCCTGATCTGTTGACTGGGTAGGAGTGTTCTGATTAACTCAGATACTCTGTCCATCACCACCCCCTTTTTGTAATTATTTTGGCCACCATGAGTGTGGAAGGGTATGCTCAGACATGAGTCCCTTGCTCATTGCACCATCAGGATTCAAGCAAGCCGGGCCGAAGACGGCTGTAATGCCAGAAACCGGTCCCCGGAAGCTTGTTTCCTTTCCAGTGAAGAATTGGCTTGGTAGTTTGGTCTGCCCTGTTCCCATGATGCACTGGGCCAGGGACAGACTAATTTGCATTTAGCCAGGTTCTGAACTGGGATGGTGCAGTGAGCTAAAAAACGGTGATGGATCAAGCCCTGATCTGTTGACTGGGTAGGAGTGTTCTGATTAACTCAGATACTCTGTCCATCACCACCCCCTTTTTGTAATTATTTTGGCCACCATGAGTGTGGAAGGGTATGCTCAGACATGAGTCCCTTGCTCATTGCACCATCAGGATTCAAGCAAGCCGGGCCGAAGACGGCTGTAATGCCAGAAACCGGTCCCCGGAAGCTTGTTTCCTTTCCAGTGAAGAATTGGCTTGGTAGTTTGGTCTGCCCTGTTCCCATGATGCACTGGGCCAGGGACAGACTAATTTGCATATAGCCAGGTTCTGAACTGGGATGGTGCAGTGAGCTAAAAAACGGTGATCGATCAAGCCCTGATCTGTTGACTGGGTAGGAGTGTTCTGATTAACTCAGATACTCTGTCCATCACCACCCCCTTTTTGTAATTATTTTGGCCACCATGAGTGTGGAAGGGTATGCTCAGACATGAGTCCCTTGCTCATTGCACCATCAGGATTCAAGCAAGCCGGGCCGAAGACGGCTGTAATGCCAGAAACCGGTCCCCGGAAGGTTGTTTCCTTTCCAGTGAAGAATTGGCTTGGTAGTTTGGTCTGCCCTGTTCCCATGATGCACTGGGCCAGGGACAGACTAATTTGCATATAGCCAGGTTCTGAACTGGGATGGTGCAGTGAGCTAAAAAACGGTGATGGATCAAGCCCTGATCTGTTGACTGGGTAGGAGTGTTCTGATTAACTCAGATACTCTGTCCATCACCACCCCCTTTTTGTAATTATTTTGGCCACCATGAGTGTGGAAGGGTATGCTCAGACATGAGTCCCTTGCTCATTGCACCATCAGGATTCAAGCAAGCCGGGCCGAAGACGGCTGTAATGCCAGAAACCGATCCCCGGAAGCTTGTTTCCTTTCCAGTGAAGAATTGGCTTGGTAGTTTGGTCTGCCCTGTTCCCATGATGCACTGGGCCAGGGACAGACTAATTTGCATTTAGCCAGGTTCTGAACTGGGATGGTGCAGTGAGCTAAAAAACGGTGATGGATCAAGCCCTGATCTGTTGACTGGGTAGGAGTGTTCTGATTAACTCAGATACTCTGTCCATCACCACCCCCTTTTTGTAATTATTTTGGCCACCATGAGTGTGGAAGGGTATGCTCAGACATGAGTCCCTTGCTCATTGCACCATCAGGATTCAAGCAAGCCGGGCCGAAGACGGCTGTAATGCCAGAAACCGGTCCCCGGAAGCTTGTTTCCTTTCCAGTGAAGAATTGGCTTGGTAGTTTGGTCTGCCCTGTTCCCATGATGCACTGGGCCAGGGACAGACTAATTTGCATATAGCCAGGTTCTGAACTGGGATGGTGCAGTGAGCTAAAAAACGGTGATGGATCAAGCCCTGATCTGTTGACTGGGTAGGAGTGTTCTGATTAACTCAGATACTCTGTCCATCACCACCCCCTTTTTGTAATTATTTTGGCCACCATGAGTGTGGAAGGGTATGCTCAGACATGAGTCCCTTGCTCATTGCACCATCAGGATTCAAGCAAGCCGGGCCGAAGACGGCTGTAATGCCAGAAACCGGTCCCCGGAAGGTTGTTTCCTTTCCAGTGAAGAATTGGCTTGGTAGTTTGGTCTGCCCTGTTCCCATGATGCACTGGGCCAGGGACAGACTAATTTGCATATAGCCAGGTTCTGAACTGGGATGGTGCAGTGAGCTAAAAAACGGTGATGGATCAAGCCCTGACCTGTTGACTGGATAGGAGTGTTCTGATTAACTCAGATACTCTGTCCATCACCACCCCCTTTTTGTAATTATTTTGGCCACCATGAGTGTGGAAGGGTATGCTCAGACATGAGTCCCTTGCTCATTGCACCATCAGGATTCAAGCAAGCCGGGCCGAAGACGGCTGTAATGCCAGAAACCGGTCCCCGGAAGCTTGTTTCCTTTCCAGTGAAGAATTGGCTTGGTAGTTTGGTCTGCCCTGTTCCCATGGTGCACTGGGCCAGGGACAGACTAATTTGCATATAGCCAGGTTCTGAACTGGGATGGTGCAGTGAGCTAAAAAACGGTGATGGATCAAGCCCTGATCTGTTGACTGGGTAGGAGTGTTCTGATTAACTCAGATACTCTGTCCATCACCACCCCCTTTTTGTAATTATTTTGGCCACCATGAGTGTGGAAGGGTATGCTCAGACATGAGTCCCTTGCTCATTGCACCATCAGGATTCAAGCAAGCCGGGCCGAAGACGGCTGTAATGCCAGAAACCGGTCCCCGGAAGCTTGTTTCCTTTCCAGTGAAGAATTGGCTTGGTAGTTTGGTCTGCCCTGTTCCCATGATGCACTGGGCCAGGGACAGACTAATTTGCATATAGCCAGGTTCTGAATTGGGATGGTGCAGTGAGCTAAAAAACGGTGATGGATCAAGCCCTGATCTGTTGACTGGGTAGGAGTGTTCTGATTAACTCAGATACTCTGTCCATCACCACCCCCTTTTTGTAATTATTTTGGCCACCATGAGTGTGGAAGGGTATGCTCAGACATGAGTCCCTTGCTCATTGCACCATCAGGATTCAAGCAAGCCGGGCCGAAGACGGCTGTAATGCCAGAAACCGGTCCCCGGAAGCTTGTTTCCTTTCCAGTGAAGAATTGGCTTGGTAGTTTGGTCTGCCCTGTTCCCATGATGCACTGGGCCAGGGACAGACTAATTTGCATTTAGCCAGGTTCTGAACTGGGATGGTGCAGTGAGCTAAAAAACGGTGATGGATCAAGCCCTGATCTGTTGACTGGGTAGGAGTGTTCTGATTAACTCAGATACTCTGTCCATCACCACCCCCTTTTTGTAATTATTTTGGCCACCATGAGTGTGGAAGGGTATGCTCAGACATGAGTCCCTTGCTCATTGCACCATCAGGATTCAAGCAAGCCGGGCCGAAGACGGCTGTAATGCCAGAAACCGGTCCCCGGAAGCTTGTTTCCTTTCCAGTGAAGAATTGGCTTGGTAGTTTGGTCTGCCCTGTTCCCATGATGCACTGGGCCAGGGACAGACTAATTTGCATATAGCCAGGTTCTGAACTGGGATGGTGCAGTGAGCTAAAAAACGGTGATGGATCAAGCCCTGATCTGTTGACTGGGTAGGAGTGTTCTGATTAACTCAGATACTCTGTCCATCACCACCCCCTTTTTGTAATTATTTTGGCCACCATGAGTGTGGAAGGGTATGCTCAGACATGAGTCCCTTGCTCATTGCACCATCAGGATTCAAGCAAGCCGGGCCGAAGACGGCTGTAATGCCAGAAACCGGTCCCCGGAAGGTTGTTTCCTTTCCAGTCAAGAATTGGCTTGGTAGTTTGGTCTGCCCTGTTCCCATGATGCACTGGGCCAGGGACAGACTAATTTGCATATAGCCAGGTTCTGAACTGGGATGGTGCAGTGAGCTAAAAAACGGTGATGGATCAAGCCCTGATCTGTTGACTGGGTAGGAGTGTTCTGATTAACTCAGATACTCTGTCCATCACCACCCCCTTTTTGTAATTATTTTGGCCACCATGAGTGTGGAAGGGTATGCTCAGACATGAGTCCCTTGCTCATTGCACCATCAGGATTCAAGCAAGCCGGGCCGAAGACGGCTGTAATGCCAGAAACCGGTCCCCGGAAGCTTGTTTCCTTTCCAGTGAAGAATTGGCTTGGTAGTTTGGTCTGCCCTGTTCCCATGATGCACTGGGCCAGGGACAGACTAATTTGCATATAGCCAGGTTCTGAACTGGGATGGTGCAGTGAGCTAAAAAACGGTGATGGATCAAGCCCTGATCTGTTGACTGGGTAGGAGTGTTCTGATTAACTCAGATGCTCTGTCCATCACCACCCCCTTTTTGTAATTATTTTGGCCACCATGAGTGTGGAAGGGTATGCTCAGATATGAGTCCCTTGCTCATTGCACCATCAGGATTCAAGCAAGCCGGGCCGAAGACGGCTGTAATGCCAGAAACCGGTCCCCGGAAGCTTGTTTCCTTTCCAGTGAAGAATTGGCTTGGTAGTTTGGTCTGCCCTGTTCCCATGATGCACTGGGCCAGGGACAGACTAATTTGCATATAACCAGGTTCTGAACTGGGATGGTGCAGTGAGCTAAAAAACGGTGATGGATCAAGCCCTGATCTGTTGACTGGGTAGGAGTGTTCTGATTAACTCAGATACTCTGTCCATCACCACCCCCTTTTTGTAATTATTTTGGCCACCATGAGTGTGGAAGGGTATGCTCAGACATGAGTCCCTTGCTCATTGCACCATCAGGATTCAAGCAAGCCGGGCCGAAGACGGCTGTAATGCCAGAAACCGGTCCCCGGAAGCTTGTTTCCTTTCCAGTGAAGAATTGGCTTGGTAGTTTGGTCTGCCCTGTTCCCATGATGCACTGGGCCAGGGACAGACTAATTTGCATATAGCCAGGTTCTGAACTGGGATGGTGCAGTGAGCTAAAAAATGGTGATGGATCAAGCCCTGATCTGTTGACTGGGTAGGAGTGTTCTGATTAACTCAGATACTCTGTCCATCACCAACCCCTTTTTGTAATTATTTTGGCCACCATGGGTGTGGAAGGGTATGCTCAACATGAGTCCCTTGCTCATTGCACCATCAGGATTCAAGCAAGCCGGGCCGAAGACGGCTGTAATGCCAGAAACCGGTCCCCGGAAGCTTGTTTCCTTTCCAGTGAAGAATTGGCTTGGTAGTTTGGTCTGCCCTGTTCCCATGATGCACTGGGCCAGGGACAGACTAATTTGCATATAGCCAGGTTCTGAACTGGGATGGTGCAGTGAGCTAAAAAAACGGTGATGGATCAAGCCCTGATCTGTTGACTGGGTAGGAGTGTTCTGATTAACTCAAATACTCTGTCCATCACCACCCCCTTTTTGTAATTATTTTGGCCACCATGAGTGTGGAAGGGTATGCTCAGGCATGAGTCCCTTGCTCATTGCACCATCAGGATTCAAGCAAGCCGGGCCGAAGATGGCTGTAATGCCAAAAACTGGTCCCCGGAAGCTTGTTTCCTTTCCAGTGAAGAATTGGCTTGGTAGTTTGGTCTGCCCTGTTCCCATGATGCACTGGGCCAGGGACAGACTAATTTGCATATAGCCAGGTTCTGAACTGGGATGGTGCAGTGAGCTAAAAAACGGTGATGGATCAAGCCCTGATCTGTTGACTGGGTAGGAGTGTTCTGATTAACTCAGATACTCTGTCCATCACCACCCCCTTTTTGTAATTATTTTGGCCACCATGAGTGTGGAAGGGTATGCTCAGACATGAGTCCCTTGCTCATTGCACCATCAGGATTCAAGCAAGCCGGGCCGAAGACGGCTGTAATGCCAGAAACCGGTCCCCGGAAGCTTGTTTCCTTTCCAGTGAAGAATTGGCTTGGTAGTTTGGTCTGCCCTGTTCCCATGATGCACTGGGCCAGGGACAGACTAATTTGCATATAGCCAGGTTCTGAACTGGGATGGTGCAGTGAGCTAAAAAACGGTGATGGATCAAGCCCTGATCTGTTGACTGGGTAGGAGTGTTCTGATTAACTCAGATACTCTGTCCATCACCACCCCCTTTTTGTAATTATTTTGGCCACCATGAGTGTGGAAGGGTATGCTCAGACATGAGTCCCTTGCTCATTGCACCATCAGGATTCAAGCAAGCCGGGCCGAAGACGGCTGTAATGCCAGAAACCGGTCCCCGGAAGCTTGTTTCCTTTCCAGTGAAGAATTGGCTTGGTAGTTTGGTCTGCCCTGTTCCCATGATGCACTGGGCCAGGGACAGACTAATTTGCATATAGCCAGGTTCTGAACTGGGATGGTGCAGTGAGCTAAAAAACGGTGATGGATCAAGCCCTGATCTGTTGACTGGGTAGGAGTGTTCTGATTAACTCAGATACTCTGTCCATCACCACCCCCTTTTTGTAATTATTTTGGCCACCATGAGTGTGGAAGGGTATGCTCAGACATGAGTCCCTTGCTCATTGCACCATCAGGATTCAAGCAAGCCGGGCCGAAGACGGCTGTAATGCCAGAAACCGGTCCCCGGAAGCTTGTTTCCTTTCCAGTGAAGAATTGGCTTGGTAGTTTGGTCTGCCCTGTTCCCATGATGCACTGGGCCAGGGACAGACTAATTTGCATATAGCCAGGTTCTGAACTGGGATGGTGCAGTGAGCTAAAAAACGGTGATGGATCAAGCCCTGATCTGTTGACTGGGTAGGAGTGTTCTGATTAACTCAGATACTCTGTCCATCACCAACCCCTTTTTGTAATTATTTTGGCCACCATGGGTGTGGAAGGGTATGCTCAGACATGAGTCCCTTGCTCATTGCACCATCAGGATTCAAGCAAGCCGGGCCGAAGACGGCTGTAATGCCAGAAACCGGTCCCCGGAAGCTTGTTTCCTTTCCAGTGAAGAATTGGCTTGGTAGTTTGGTCTGCCCTGTTCCCATGATGCACTGGGCCAGGGACAGACTAATTTGCATATAGCCAGGTTCTGAACTGGGATGGTGCAGTGAGCTAAAAAACGGTGATGGATCAAGCCCTGATCTGTTGACTGGGTAGGAGTGTTCTGATTAACTCAGATACTCTGTCCATCACCACCCCCTTTTTGTAATTATTTTGGCAACCATGAATGTGGAAGGGTATGCTCAGACATGAGTCCCTTGCTCATTGCACCATCAGGATTCAAGCAAGCCGGGCCGAAGACGGCTGTAATGCCAGAAACCGGTCCCCGGAAGCTTGTTTCCTTTCCAGTGAAGAATTGGCTTGGTAGTTTGGTCTGCCCTGTTCCCATGATGCACTGGGCCAGGGACAGACTAATTTGCATATAGCCAGGTTCTGAACTGGGATGGTGCAGTGAGCTAAAAAACGGTGATGGATCAAGCCCTGATCTGTTGACTGGGTAGGAGTGTTCTGATTAACTCAGATACTCTGTCCATCACCAACCCCTTTTTGTAATTATTTTGGCCACCATGGGTGTGGAAGGGTATGCTCAGACATGAGTCCCTTGCTCATTGCACCATCAGGATTCAAGCAAGCCGGGCCGAAGACGGCTGTAATGCCAGAAACCGGTCCCCGGAAGCTTGTTTCCTTTCCAGTGAAGAATTGGCTTGGTAGTTTGGTCTGCCCTGTTCCCATGATGCACTGGGCCAGGGACAGACTAATTTGCATATAGCCAGGTTCTGAACTGGGATGGTGCAGTGAGCTAAAAAACGGTGATGGATCAAGCCCTGATCTGTTGACTGGGTAGGAGTGTTCTGATTAACTCAGATACTCTGTCCATCACCAACCCCTTTTTGTAATTATTTTGGCCACCATGGGTGTGGAAGGGTATGCTCAGACATGAGTCCCTTGCTCATTGCACCATCAGGATTCAAGCAAGCCGGGCCGAAGACGGCTGTAATGCCAGAAACCGGTCCCCGGAAGCTTGTTTCCTTTCCAGTGAAGAATTGGCTTGGTAGTTTGGTCTGCCCTGTTCCCATGATGCACTGGGCCAGGGACAGACTAATTTGCATATAGCCAGGTTCTGAACTGGGATGGTGCAGTGAGCTAAAAAAACGGTGATGGATCAAGCCCTGATCTGTTGACTGGGTAGGAGTGTTCTGATTAACTCAAATACTCTGTCCATCACCACCCCCTTTTTGTAATTATTTTGGCCACCATGAGTGTGGAAGGGTATGCTCAGGCATGAGTCCCTTGCTCATTGCACCATCAGGATTCAAGCAAGCCGGGCCGAAGATGGCTGTAATGCCAAAAACTGGTCCCCGGAAGCTTGTTTCCTTTCCAGTGAAGAATTGGCTTGGTAGTTTGGTCTGCCCTGTTCCCATGATGCACTGGGCCAGGGACAGACTAATTTGCATATAGCCAGGTTCTGAACTGGGATGGTGCAGTGAGCTAAAAAACGGTGATGGATCAAGCCCTGATCTGTTGACTGGGTAGGAGTGTTCTGATTAACTCAGATACTCTGTCCATCACCACCCCCTTTTTGTAATTATTTTGGCCACCATGAGTGTGGAAGGGTATGCTCAGACATGAGTCCCTTGCTCATTGCACCATCAGGATTCAAGCAAGCCGGGCCGAAGACGGCTGTAATGCCAAAAAATGGTCCCCGGAAGCTTGTTTCCTTTCCAGTGAAGAATTGGCTTGGTAGTTTGGTCTGCCCTGTTCCC
The DNA here is from genome assembly GCF_964261635.1 of Lissotriton helveticus. Lineage (NCBI taxonomy): Eukaryota > Metazoa > Chordata > Amphibia > Caudata > Salamandridae > Lissotriton > Lissotriton helveticus. The sequence goes on along the minus strand of NC_136058.1, from coordinate 172,689,877 downwards.
ATGATGCACTGGGCCAGGGACAGACTAATTTGCATATAGCCAGGTTCTGAACTGGGATGGTGCAGTGAGCTAAAAAACGGTGATGGATCAAGCCCTGATCTGTTGACTGGGTAGGAGTGTTCTGATTAACTCAGCTACTCTGTCCATCACCACCCCCTTTTTGTAATTATTTTGGCCACCATGAGTGTGGAAGGGTATGCTCAGACATGAGTCCCTTGCTCATTGCACCATCAGGATTCAAGCAAGCCGGGCCGAAGACGGCTGTAATGCCAGAAACCGGTCCCCGGAAGCTTGTTTCCTTTCCAGTGAAGAATTGGCTTGGTAGTTTGGTCTGCCCTGTTCCCATGATGCACTGGGCCAGGGACAGACTAATTTGCATATAGCCAGGTTCTGAACTGGGATGGTGCAGTGAGCTAAAAAACGTGATGGATCAAGCCCTGATCTGTTGACTGGGTAGGAGTGTTCTGATTAACTCAGATACTCTGTCCATCACCACCCCCTTTTTGTAATTATTTTGGCCACCATGAGTGTGGAAGGGTATGCTCAGACATGAGTCCCTTGCTCATTGCACCATCAGGATTCAAGCAAGCCGGGCCGAAGACGGCTGTAATGCCAGAAACCGGTCCCCGGAAGCTTGTTTCCTTTCCAGTGAAGAATTGGCTTGGTAGTTTGGTCTGCCCTGTTCCCATGATGCACTGGGCCAGGGACAGACTAATTTGCATATAGCCAGGTTCTGAACTGGGATGGTGCAGTGAGCTAAAAAACGGTGATGGATCAAGCCCTGATCTGTTGACTGGGTAGGAGTGTTCTGATTAACTCAGATACTCTGTCCATCACCACCCCCTTTTTGTAATTATTTTGGCCACCATGAGTGTGGAAGGGTATGCTCAGACGTGAGTCCCTTGCTCATTGCACCATCAGGATTCAAGCAAGCCGGGCCGAAGACGGCTGTAATGCCAGAAACCGGTCCCCGGAAGCTTGTTTCCTTTCCAGTGAAGAATTGGCTTGGTAGTTTGGTCTGCCCTGTTCCCATGATGCACTGGGCCAGGGACAGACTAATTTGCATATAGCCAGGTTCTGAACTGGGATGGTGCAGTGAGCTAAAAAACGGTGATGGATCAAGCCCTGATCTGTTGACTGGGTAGGAGTGTTCTGATTAACTCAGATACTCTGTCCATCACCACCCCCTTTTTGTAATTATTTTGGCCACCATGAGTGTGGAAGGGTATGCTCAGACATGAGTCCCTTGCTCATTGCACCATCAGGATTCAAGCAAGCCGGGCCGAAGACGGCTGTAATGCCAGAAACCGGTCCCCGGAAGCTTGTTTCCTTTCCAGTGAAGAATTGGCTTGGTAGTTTGGTCTGCCCTGTTCCCATGATGCACTGGGCCAGGGACAGACTAATTTGCATATAGCCAGGTTCTGAACTGGGATGGTGCAGTGAGCTAAAAAACGGTGATGGATCAAGCCCTGATCTGTTGACTGGGTAGGAGTGTTCTGATTAACTCAGATACTCTGTCCATCACCACCCCCTTTTTGTAATTATTTTGGCCACCATGAGTGTGGAAGGGTATGCTCAGACATGAGTCCCTTGCTCATTGCACCATCAGGATTCAAGCAAGCCGGGCCGAAGACGGCTGTAATGCCAGAAACCGGTCCCCGGAAGCTTGTTTCCTTTCCAGTGAAGAATTGGCTTGGTAGTTTGGTCTGCCCTGTTCCCATGATGCACTGGGCCAGGGACAGACTAATTTGCATATAGCCAGGTTCTGAACTGGGATGGTGCAGTGAGCTAAAAAACGGTGATGGATCAAGCCCTGATCTGTTGACTGGGTAGGAGTGTTCTGATTAACTCAGATACTCTGTCCATCACCAACCCCTTTTTGTAATTATTTTGGCCACCATGGGTGTGGAAGGGTATGCTCAGACATGAGTCCCTTGCTCATTGCACCATCAGGATTCAAGCAAGCCGGGCCGAAGACGGCTGTAATGCCAGAAACCGGTCCCCGGAAGCTTGTTTCCTTTCCAGTGAAGAATTGGCTTGGTAGTTTGGTCTGCCCTGTTCCCATGATGCACTGGGCCAGGGACAGACTAATTTGCATATAGCCAGGTTCTGAACTGGGATGGTGCAGTGAGCTAAAAAACGGTGATGGATCAAGCCCTGATCTGTTGACTGGGTAGGAGTGTTCTGATTAACTCAGCTACTCTGTCCATCACCACCCCCTTTTTGTAATTATTTTGGCCACCATGAGTGTGGAAGGGTATGCTCAGACATGAGTCCCTTGCTCATTGCACCATCAGGATTCAAGCAAGCCGGGCCGAAGACGGCTGTAATGCCAGAAACCGGTCCCCGGAAGCTTGTTTCCTTTCCAGTGAAGAATTGGCTTGGTAGTTTGGTCTGCCCTGTTCCCATGATGCACTGGGCCAGGGACAGACTAATTTGCATATAGCCAGGTTCTGAACTGGGATGGTGCAGTGAGCTAAAAAATGTGATGGATCAAGCCCTGATCTGTTGACTGGGTAGGAGTGTTCTGATTAACTCAGATACTCTGTCCATCACCACCCCCTTTTTGTAATTATTTTGGCCACCATGAGTGTGGAAGGGTATGCTCAGACATGAGTCCCTTGCTCATTGCACCATCAGGATTCAAGCAAGCCGGGCTGAAGACGGCTGTAATGCCAGAAACCGGTCCCCGGAAGCTTGTTTCCTTTCCAGTGAAGAATTGGCTTGGTAGTTTGGTCTGCCCTGTTCCCATGATGCACTGGGCCAGGGACAGACTAATTTGCATATAGCCAGGTTCTGAACTGGGATGGTGCAGTGAGCTAAAAAACGGTGATGGATCAAGCCCTGATCTGTTGACTGGGTAGGAGTGTTCTTATTAACTCAGATACTCTGTCCATCACCACCCCCTTTTTGTAATTATTTTGGCCACCATGAGTGTGGAAGGGTATGCTCAGACATGAGTCCCTTGCTCATTGCACCATCAGGATTCAAGCAAGCCGGGCCGAAGACGGCTGTAATGCCAGAAACCGGTCCCCGGAAGCTTGTTTCCTTTCCAGTGAAGAATTGGCTTGGTAGTTTGGTCTGCCCTGTTCCCATGATGCACTGGGCCAGGGACAGACTAATTTGCATATAGCCAGGTTCTGAACTGGGATGGTGCAGTGAGCTAAAAAACGGTGATGGATCAAGCCCTGATCTGTTGACTGGGTAGGAGTGTTCTGATTAACTCAGATACTCTGTCCATCACCACCCCCTTTTTGTAATTATTTTGGCCACCATGAGTGTGGAAGGGTATGCTCAGACATGAGTCCCTTGCTCATTGCACCATCAGGATTCAAGCCAGCCGGGCCGAAGACGGCTGTAATGCCAGAAACCGGTCCCCGGAAGCTTGTTTCCTTTCCAGTGAAGAATTGGCTTGGTAGTTTGGTCTGCCCTGTTCCCATGATGCACTGGGCCAGGGACAGACTAATTTGCATATAGCCAGGTTCTGAACTGGGATGGTGCAGTGAGCTAAAAAACGGTGATGGATCAAGCCCTGATCTGTTGACTGGGTAGGAGTGTTCTGATTAACTCAGATACTCTGTCCATCACCAACCCCTTTTTGTAATTATTTTGGCCACCATGGGTGTGGAAGGGTATGCTCAGACATGAGTCCCTTGCTCATTGCACCATCAGGATTCAAGCAAGCCGGGCCGAAGACGGCTGTAATGCCAGAAACCGGTCCCCGGAAGCTTGTTTCCTTTCCAGTGAAGAATTGGCTTGGTAGTTTGGTCTGCCCTGTTCCCATGATGCACTGGGCCAGGGACAGACTAATTTGCATATAGCCAGGTTCTGAACTGGGATGGTGCAGTGAGCTAAAAAACGGTGATGGATCAAGCCCTGATCTGTTGACTGGGTAGGAGTGTTCTGATTAACTCAGATACTGTGTCCATCACCACCCCCTTTTTGTAATTATTTTGGCCACCATGAGTGTGGAAGGGTATGCTCAGGCATGAGTCCCTTGCTCATTGCACCATCAGGATTCAAGTAAGCCGGGCCGAAGATGGCTGTAATGCCAAAAACTGGTCCCCGGAAGCTTGTTTCCTTTCCAGTGAAGAATTGGCTTGGTAGTTTGGTCTGCCCTGTTCCCATGATGCACTGGGCCAGGGACAGACTAATTTGCATATAGCCAGGTTCTGAACTGGGATGGTGCAGTGAGCTAAAAAACGGTGATGGATCAAGCCCTGATCTGTTGACTGGGTAGGAGTGTTCTGATTAACTCAGATACTCTGTCCATCACCACCCCCTTTTTGTAATTATTTTGGCCACCATGAGTGTGGAAGGGTATGCTCAGACATGAGTCCCTTGCTCATTGCACCATCAGGATTCAAGCAAGCCGGGCCGAAGACGGCTGTAATGCCAAAAAACGGTCCCCGGAAGCTTGTTTTCTTTCCAGTGAAGAATTGGCTTGGTAGTTTGGTCTGCCCTGTTCCCATGATGCACTGGGCCAGGGACAGACTAATTTGCATATAGCCAGGTTCTGAACTGGGATGGTGCAGTGAGCTAAAAAACGGTGATGGATCAAGCCCTGATCTGTTGACTGGGTAGGAGTGTTCTGATTAACTCAGATACTCTGTCCATCACCGCCCCCTTTTTGTAATTATTTTGGCCACCATGAGTGTGGAAGGGTATGCTCAGACATGAGTCCCTTGCTCATTGCACCATCAGGATTCAAGCAAGCCGGGCCGAAGACGGCTGTAATGCCAGAAACCCGTCCCCAGAAGCTTGTTTCCTTTACAGTGAAGAATTGGCTTGGTAGTTTGGTCTGCCCTGTTCCCATGATGCACTGGGCCAGGGACAGACTAATTTGCATGTAGCCAGGTTCTGAACTGGGATGGTGCAGTGAGCTAAAAAAACGGTGATGGATCAAGCCCTCATCTGTTGACTGGGTAGGAGTGTTCTGATTAACTCAGATACTCTGTCCATCACCACCCCCTTTTTGTAATTATTTTGGCCACCATGAGTGTGGAAGGGTATGCTCAGACATGAGTCCCTTGCTCATTGCACCATCAGGATTCAAGCAAGCCGGGCCGAAGACGGCTGTAATGCCAGAAACCGGTCCCCGGAAGCTTGTTTCCATTCCAGTGAAGAATTGGCTTGGAAGTTTGGTCTGCCCTGTTCCCATGATGCACTGGTCCAGGGACAGACTAATTTGCATATAGCCAGGTTCTGAACTGGGATGGTGCAGTGAGCTAAAAAACGGTGATGGATCAAGCCCTGATCTGTTGACTGGGTAGGAGTGTTCTGATTAACTCAGCTACTCTGTCCATCACCACCCCCTTTTTGTAATTATTTTGGCCACCATGAGTGTGGAAGGGTATGCTCAGACATGAGTCCCTTGCTCATTGCACCATCAGGATTCAAGCAAGCCGGGCCGAAGACGGCTGTAATGCCAGAAACCGGTCCCCAGAAACTTGTTTCCTTTACAGTGAAGAATTGGCTTGGTAGTTTGGTCTGCCCTGTTCCCATGATGCACTGGGCCAGGGACAGACTAATTTGCATATAGCCAGGTTCTGAACTGGGATGGTGTAGTGAGCTAAAAAAACGGTGATGGATCAAGCCCTCATCTGTTGACTGGGTAGGAGTGTTCTGATTAACTCAGATACTCTGTCCATCAACACCCCCTTTTTGTAATTATTTTGGCCACCATGAGTGTGGAAGGGTATGCTCAGACATGAGTCCCTTGCTCATTGCACCATCAGGATTCAAGCAAGCCGGGCCGAAGACGGCTGTAATGCCAGAAACCGGTCCCCGGAAGCTTGTTTCCATTCCAGTGAAGAATTGGCTTGGAAGTTTGGTCTGCCCTGTTCCCATGATGCACAGGTCCAGGGACAGACTAATTTGCATATAGCCAGGTTCTGAACTGGGATGGTGCAGTGAGCTAAAAAACGGTGATGGATCAAGCCCTGATCTGTTGACTGGGTAGGAGTGTTCTGATTAACTCAGCTACTCTGTCCATCACCACCCCCTTTTTGTAATTATTTTGGCCACCATGAGTGTGGAAGGGTATGCTCAGACATGAGTCCCTTGCTCATTGCACCATCAGGATTCAAGCAAGCCGGGCCGAAGACGGCTGTAATGCCAGAAACCGGTCCCCGGAAGCTTGTTTCCTTTCCAGTGAAGAATTGGCTTGGTAGTTTGGTCTGCCCTGTTCCCATGATGCACTGGGCCAGGGACAGACTAATTTGCATATAGCCAGGTTCTGAACTGGGATGGTGCAGTGAGCTAAAAAACGTGATGGATCAAGCCCTGATCTGTTGATTGGGTAGGAGTGTTCTGATTAACTCAGATACTCTGTCCATCACCACCCCCTTTTTGTAATTATTTTGGCCACCATGAGTGTGGAAGGGTATGCTCAGACATGAGTCCCTTGCTCATTGCACCATCAGGATTCAAGCAAGCCGGGCCGAAGATGGCTGTAATGCCAGAAACCGGTCCCCGGAAGCTTGTTTCCTTTCCAGTGAAGAATTGGCTTGGTAGTTTGGTCTGCCCTGTTCCCATGATGCACTGGGCCAGGGACAGACTAATTTGCATATAGCCAGGTTCTGAACTGGGATGGTGCAGTGAGCTAAAAAACGGTGATGGATCAAGCCCTGATCTGTTGACTGGGTAGGAGTGTTCTGATTAACTCAGATACTCTCTCCATCACCACCCCCTTTTTGTAATTATTTTGGCCACCATGAGTGTGGAAGGGTATGCTCAGACGTGAGTCCCTTGCTCATTGCACCATCAGGATTCAAGCAAGCCGGGCCGAAGACGGCTGTAATGCCAGAAACCGGTCCCCGGAAGCTTGTTTCCTTTCCAGTGAAGAATTGGCTTGGTAGTTTGGTCTGCCCTGTTCCCATGATGCACTGGGCCAGGGACAGACTAATTTGCATATAGCCAGGTTCTGAACTGGGATGGTGCAGTGAGCTAAAAAACGGTGATGGATCAAGCCCTGATCTGTTGACTGGGTAGGAGTGTTCTGATTAACTCAGATACTCTGTCCATCACCACCCCCTTTTTGTAATTATTTTGGCCACCATGAGTGTGGAAGGGTATGCTCAGACATGAGTCCCTTGCTCATTGCACCATCAGGATTCAAGCAAGCCGGGCCGAAGACGGCTGTAATGCCAGAAACCGGCCCCCGGAAGCTTGTTTCCTTTCCAGTGAAGAATTGGCTTGGTAGTTTGGTCTGCCCTGTTCCCATGATGCACTGGGCCAGGGACAGACTAATTTGCATATAGCCAGGTTCTGAACTGGGATGGTGCAGTGAGCTAAAAAACGGTGATGGATCAAGCCCTGATCTGTTGACTGGGTAGGAGTGTTCTGATTAACTCAGATACTCTGTCCATCACCACCCCCTTTTTGTAATTATTTTGGCCACCATGAGTGTGGAAGGGTATGCTCAGACATGAGTCCCTTGCTCATTGCACCATCAGGATTCAAGCAAGCCGGGCCGAAGACGGCTGTAATGCCAGAAACCGGTCCCCGGAAGCTTGTTTCCTTTCCAGTGAAGAATTGGCTTGGTAGTTTGGTCTGCCCTGTTCCCATGATGCACTGGGCCAGGGACAGACTAATTTGCATATAGCCAGGTTCTGAACTGGGATGGTGCAGTGAGCTAAAAAACGGTGATGGATCAAGCCCTGATCTGTTGACTGGGTAGGAGTGTTCTGATTAACTCAGATACTCTGTCCATCACCAACCCCTTTTTGTAATTATTTTGGCCACCATGGGCGTGGAAGGGTATGCTCAGACATGAGTCCCTTGCTCATTGCACCATCAGGATTCAAGCAAGCCGGGCCGAAGACGGCTGTAATGCCAGAAACCGGTCCCCGGAAGCTTGTTTCCTTTCCAGTGAAGAATTGGCTTGGTAGTTTGGTCTGCCCTGTTCCCATGATGCACTGGGCCAGGGACAGACTAATTTGCATATAGCCAGGTTCTGAACTGGGATGGTGCAGTGAGCTAAAAAACGGTGATGGATCAAGCCCTGATCTGTTGACTGGGTAGGAGTGTTCTGATTAACTCAGATACTCTGTCCATCACCACCCCCTTTTTGTAATTATTTTGGCCACCATGAGTGTGGAAGGGTATGCTCAGGCATGAGTCCCTTGCTCATTGCACCATCAGGATTCAAGCAAGCCGGGCCGAAGATGGCTGTAATGCCAAAAACTGGTCCCCGGAAGCTTGTTTCCTTTCCAGTGAAGAATTGGCTTGGTAGTTTTGTCTGCCCTGTTCCCATGATGCACTGGGCCAGGGACAGACTAATTTGCATATAGCCAGGTTCTGAACTGGGATGGTGCAGTGAGCTAAAAAACGGTGATGGATCAAGCCCTGATCTGTTGACTGGGTAGGAGTGTTCTGATTAACTCAGATACTCTGTCCATCACCACCCCCTTTTTGTAATTATTTTGGCCACCATGAGTGTGGAAGGGTATGCTCAGACATGAGTCCCTTGCTCATTGCACCATCAGGATTCAAGCAAGCCGGGCCGAAGACGGCTGTAATGCCAAAAAATGGTCCCCGGAAGCTTGTTTCCTTTCCAGTGAAGAATTGGCTTGGTAGTTTGGTCTGCCCTGTTCCCATGATGCACTGGGCCAGGGACAGACTAATTTGCATATAGCCAGGTTCTGAACTGGGATGGTGCAGTGAGCTAAAAAATGGTGATGGATCAAGCCCTGATCTGTTGACTGGGTAGGAGTGTTCTGATTAACTCAGATACTCTGTCCATCACCACCCCCTTTTTGTAATTATTTTGGCCACCATGAGTGTGGAAGGGTATGCTCAGACATGAGTCCCTTGCTCATTGCACCATCAGGATTCAAGCAAGCCGGGCCGAAGACGGCTGTAATGCCAGAAACCGGTCCCCAGAAGCTTGTTTCCTTTACAGTGAAGAATTGGCTTGGTAGTTTGGTCTGCCCTGTTCCCATGATGCACTGGGCCAGGGACAGACTAATTTGCATATAGCCAGGTTCTGAACTGGGATGGTGTAGTGAGCTAAAAAAACGGTGATGGATCAAGCCCTCATCTGTTGACTGGGTAGGAGTGTTCTGATTAACTCAGATACTCTGTCCATCACCACCCCCTTTTTGTAATTATTTTGGCCACCATGAGTGTGGAAGGGTATGCTCAGACATGAGTCCCTTGCTCATTGCACCATCAGGATTCAAGCAAGCCGGGCCGAAGACGGCTGTAATGCCAGAAACCGGTCCCCGGAAGCTTGTTTCCATTCCAGTGAAGAATTGGCTTGGAAGTTTGGTCTGCCCTGTTCCCATGATGCACTGGTCCAGGGACAGACTAATTTGCATATAGCCAGGTTCTGAACTGGGATGGTGCAGTGAGCTAAAAAACGGTGATGGATCAAGCCCTGATCTGTTGACTTGGTAGGAGTGTTCTGATGAACTCAGCTACTCTGTCCATCACCACCCCCTTTTTGTAATTATTTTGGCCACCATGAGTGTGGAAGGGTATGCTCAGACATGAGTCCCTTGCTCATTGCACCATCAGGATTCAAGCAAGCCGGGCCGAAGACGGCTGTAATGCCAGAAACCGGTCCCCGGAAGCTTGTTTCCTTTCCAGTGAAGAATTGGCTTGGTAGTTTGGTCTGCCCTGTTCCCATGATGCACTGGGCCAGGGACAGACTAATTTGCATATAGCCAGGTTCTGAACTGGGATGGTGCAGTGAGCTAAAAAACGTGATGGATCAAGCCCTGATCTGTTGACTGGGTAGGAGTGTTCTGATTAACTCAGATACTCTGTCCATCACCACCCCCTTTTTGTAATTATTTTGGCCACCATGAGTGTGGAAGGGTATGCTCAGACATGAGTCCCTTGCTCATTGCACCATCAGGATTCAAGCAAGCCGGGCCGAAGACGGCTGTAATGCCAGAAACCGGTCCCCGGAAGCTTGTTTCCTTTCCAGTGAAGAATTGGCTTGGTAGTTTGGTCTGCCCTGTTCCCATGATGCACTGGGCCAGGGACAGACTAATTTGCATATAGCCAGGTTCTGAACTGGGATGGTGCAGTGAGCTAAAAAACGTGATGGATCAAGCCCTGATCTGTTGACTGGGTAGGAGTGTTCTGATTAACTCAGATACTCTGTCCATCACCACCCCCTTTTTGTAATTATTTTGGCCACCATGAGTGTGGAAGGGTATGCTCAGACATGAGTCCCTTGCTCATTGCACCATCAGGATTCAAGCAAGCCGGGCCGAAGACGGCTGTAATGCCAGAAACCGGTCCCCGGAAGCTTGTTTCCTTTCCAGTGAAGAATTGGCTTGGTAGTTTGGTCTGCCCTGTTCCCATGATGCACTGGGCCAGGGACAGACTAATTTGCATATAGCCAGGTTCTGAACTGGGATGGTGCAGTGAGCTAAAAAACGGTGATGGATCAAGCCCTGATCTGTTGACTGGGTAGGAGTGTTCTGATTAACTCAGATACTCTGTCCATCACCACCCCCTTTTTGTAATTATTTTGGCCACCATGAGTGTGGAAGGGTATGCTCAGACATGAGTCCCTTGCTCATTGCACCATCAGGATTCAAGCAAGCCGGGCCGAAGACGGCTGTAATGCCAGAAACCGGTCCCCGGAAGCTTGTTTCCTTTCCAGGGAAGAATTGGCTTGGTAGTTTGGTCTGCCCTGTTCCCATGATGCACTGGGCCAGGGACAGACTAATTTGCATATAGCCAGGTTCTGAACTGGGATGGTGCAGTGAGCTAAAAAACGGTGATGGATCAAGCCCTGATCTGTTGACTGGGTAGGAGTGTTCTGATTAACTCAGATACTCTGTCCATCACCAACCCCTTTTTGTAATTATTTTGGCCACCATGGGTGTGGAAGGGTATGCTCAGACATGAGTCCCTTGCTCATTGCACCATCAGGATTCAAGCAAGCCGGGCCGAAGACGGCTGTAATGCCAGAAACCGGTCCCCGGAAGCTTGTTTCCTTTCCAGTGAAGAATTGGCTTGGTAGTTTGGTCTGCCCTGTTCCCATGATGCACTGGGCCAGGGACAGACTAATTTGCATATAGCCAGGTTCTGAACTGGGATGGTGCAGTGAGCTAAAAAACGGTGATGGATCAAGCCCTGATCTGTTGACTGGGTAGCAGTGTTCTGATTAACTCAGATACTCTGTCCATCACCACCCCCTTTTTGTAATTATTTTGCCCACCATGAGTGTGGAAGGGTATGCTCAGGCATGAGTCCCTTGCTCATTGCACCATCAGGATTCAAGCAAGCCGGGCCGAAGATGGCTGTAATGCCAAAAACTGGTCCCCGGAAGCTTGTTTCCTTTCCAGTGAAGAATTGGCTTGGAAGTTTGGTCTGCCCTGTTCCCATGATGCACTGGTCCAGGGACAGACTAATTTGCATATAGCCAGGTTCTGAACTGGGATGGTGCAGTGAGCTAAAAAACGTGATGGATCAAGCCCTGATCTGTTGACTGGGTAGGAGTGTTCTGATTAACTCAGATACTCTGTCCATCACCACCCCCTTTTTGTAATTATTTTGGCCACCATGAGTGTGGAAGGGTATGCTCAGACATGAGTCCCTTGCTCATTGCACCATCAGGATTCAAGCAAGCCGGGCCGAAGACGGCTGTAATGCCAGAAACCGGTCCCCGGAAGCTTGTTTCCTTTCCAGTGAAGAATTGGCTTGGTAGTTTGGTCTGCCCTGTTCCCATGATGCACTGGGCCAGGGACAGACTAATTTGCATATAGCCAGGTTCTGAACTGGGATGGTGCAGTGAGCTAAAAAACGGTGATGGATCAAGCCCTGATCTGTTGACTGGGTAGGAGTGTTCTGATTAACTCAGATACTCTGTCCATCACCAACCCCTTTTTGTAATTATTTTGGCCACCATGGGTGTGGAAGGGTATGCTCAGACATGAGTCCCTTGCTCATTGCACCATCAGGATTCAAGCAAGCCGGGCCGAAGACGGCTGTAATGCCAGAAACCGGTCCCCGGAAGCTTGTTTCCTTTCCAGTGAAGAATTGGCTTGGTAGTTTGGTCTGCCCTGTTCCCATGATGCACTGGCCCAGGGACAGACTAATTTGCATATAGCCAGGTTCTGAACTGGGATGGTGCAGTGAGCTAAAAAACGGTGATGGATCAAGCCCTGATCTGTTGACTGGGTAGGAGTGTTCTGATTAACTCAGATACTCTGTCCATCACCACCCCCTTTTTGTAATTATTTTGGCCACCATGAGTGTGGAAGGGTATGCTCAGGCATGAGTCCCTTGCTCATTGCACCATCAGGATTCAAGCAAGCCGGGCCGAAGATGGCTGTAATGCCAAAAACTGGTCCCCGGAAGCTTGTTTCCTTTCCAGTGAAGAATTGGCTTGGTAGTTTGGTCTGTCCTGTTCCCATGATGCACTGGGCCAGGGACAGACTAATTTGCATATAGCCAGGTTCTGAACTGGGATGGTGCAGTGAGCTAAAAAACGGTGATGGATCAAGCCCTGATCTGTTGACTGGGTAGGAGTGTTCTGATTAACTCAGATACTCTGTCCATCACCACCCCCTTTTTGTAATTATTTTGGCCACCATGAGTGTGGAAGGGTATGCTCAGACATGAGTCCCTTGCTCATTGCACCATCAGGATTCAAGCAAGCCGGGCCGAAGACGGCTGTAATGCCAAAAAACGGTCCCCGGAAGCTTGTTTCCTTTCCAGTGAAGAATTGGCTTGGTAGTTTGGTCTGCCCTGTTCCCATGATGCACTGGGCCAGGGACAGACTAATTTGCATATAGCCAGGTTCTGAACTGGGATGGTGCAGTGAGCTAAAAAACGGTGATGGATCAAGCCCTGATCTGTTGACTGGGTAGGAGTGTTCTGATTAACTCAGATACTCTGTCCATCACCACCCCCTTTTTGTAATTATTTTGGCCACCATGAGTGTGGAAGGGTATGCTCAGACATGAGTCCCTTGCTCATTGCACCATCAGGATTCAAGCAAGCCGGGCCGAAGACGGCTGTAATGCCAGAAACCGGTCCCCGGAAGCTTGTTTCCTTTACAGTGAAGAATTGGCTTGGTAGTTTGGTCTGCCCTGTTCCCATGATGCACTGGGCCAGGGACAGACTAATTTGCATATAGCCAGGTTCTGAACTGGGATGGTGCAGTGAGCTAAAAAAACGGTGATGGATCAAGCCCTGATCTGTTGACTGGGTAGGAGTGTTCTGATTAACTCAGATACTCTGTCCATCACCACCCCCTTTTTGTAATTATTTTGGCCACCATGAGTGTGGAAGGGTATGCTCAGACATGAGTCCCTTGCTCATTGCACCATCAGGATTCAAGCAAGCCGGGCCGAAGACGGCTGTAATGCCAGAAACCGGTCCCCGGAAGCTTGTTTCCATTCCAGGGAAGAATTGGCTTGGAAGTTTGGTCTGCCCTGTTCCCATGATGCACTGGTCCAGGGACAGACTAATTTGCATATAGCCAGGTTCTGAACTGGGATGGTGCAGTGAGCTAAAAAACGGTGATGGATCAAGCCCTGATCTGTTGACTGGGTAGGAGTGTTCTGATTAACTCAGATACTCTGTCCATCACCACCCCCTTTTTGTAATTATTTTGGCCACCATGAGTGTGGAAGGGTATGCTCAGGCATGAGTCCCTTGCTCATTGCACCATCAGGATTCAAGCAAGCCGGGCCGAAGATGGCTGTAATGCCAAAAACTGGTCCCCGGAAGCTTGTTTCCTTTCCAGTGAAGAATTGGCTTGGAAGTTTGGTCTGCCCTGTTCCCATGATGCACTGGTCCAGGGACAGACTAATTTGCATATAGCCAGGTTCTGAACTGGGATGGTGCAGTGAGCTAAAAAACGTGATGGATCAAGCCCTGATCTGTTGACTGGGTAGGAGTGTTCTGATTAACTCAGATACTCTGTCCATCACCACCCCCTTTTTGTAATTATTTTGGCCACCATGAGTGTGGAAGGGTATGCTCAGACATGAGTCCCTTGCTCATTGCACCATCAGGATTCAAGCAAGCCGGGCCGAAGACGGCTGTAATGCCAGAAACCGGTCCCCGGAAGCTTGTTTCCTTTCCAGTGAAGAATTGGCTTGGTAGTTTGGTCTGCCCTGTTCCCATGATGCACTGGGCCAGGGACAGACTAATTTGCATATAGCCAGGTTCTGAACTGGGATGGTGCAGTGAGCTAAAAAACGGTGATGGATCAAGCCCTGATCTGTTGACTGGGTAGGAGTGTTCTGATTAACTCAGATACTCTGTCCATCACCAACCCCTTTTTGTAATTATTTTGGCCACCATGGGTGTGGAAGGGTATGCTCAGACATGAGTCCCTTGCTCATTGCACCATCAGGATTCAAGCAAGCCGGGCCGAAGACGGCTGTAATGCCAGAAACCGGTCCCCGGAAGCTTGTTTCCTTTCCAGTGAAGAATTGGCTTGGTAGTTTGGTCTGCCCTGTTCCCATGATGCACTGGGCCAGGGACAGACTAATTTGCATATAGCCAGGTTCTGAACTGGGATGGTGCAGTGAGCTAAAAAACGGTGATGGATCAAGCCCTGATCTGTTGACTGGGTAGGAGTGTTCTGATTAACTCAGATACTCTGTCCATCACCACCCCCTTTTTGTAATTATTTTGGCCACCATGAGTGTGGAAGGGTATGCTCAGACGTGAGTCCCTTGCTCATTGCACCATCAGGATTCAAGCAAGCCGGGCCGAAGACGGCTGTAATGCCAGAAACCGGTCCCCGGAAGCTTGTTTCCTTTCCAGTGAAGAATTGGCTTGGTAGTTTGGTCTGCCCTGTTCCCATGATGCACTGGGCCAGGGACAGACTAATTTGCATATAGCCAGGTTCTGAACTGGGATGGATCAAGCCCTGATCTGTTGACTGGGTAGGAGTGTTCTGATTAACTCAGATACTCTGTCCATCACCACCCCCTTTTTGTAATTATTTTGGCCACCATGAGTGTGGAAGGGTATGCTCAGACATGAGTCCCTTGCTCATTGCACCATCAGGATTCAAGCAAGCCGGGCCGAAGACGGCTGTAATGCCAGAAACCGGTCCCCGGAAGCTTGTTTCCTTTCCAGTGAAGAATTGGCTTGGTAGTTTGGTCTGCCCTGTTCCCATGATGCACTGGGCCAGGGACAGACTAAT
The DNA here is from genome assembly GCF_964261635.1 of Lissotriton helveticus. Taxonomy (NCBI): domain Eukaryota; kingdom Metazoa; phylum Chordata; class Amphibia; order Caudata; family Salamandridae; genus Lissotriton; species Lissotriton helveticus. Next base: position 172,674,741 of record NC_136058.1, on the reverse strand, counting down.
TTGCATATAGCCAGGTTCTGAACTGGGATGGTGCAGTGAGCTAAAAAACGGTGATGGATCAAGCCCTGATCTGTTGACTGGGTAGGAGTGTTCTGATTAACTCAGATACTCTGTCCATCACCACCCCCTTTTTGTAATTATTTTGGCCACCATGAGTGTGGAAGGGTATGCTCAGACATGAGTCCCTTGCTCATTGCACCATCAGGATTCAAGCAAGCCGGGCCGAAGACGGCTGTAATGCCAGAAAACGGTCCCCGGAAGCTTGTTTCCTTTCCAGTGAAGAATTGGCTTGGTAGTTTGGTCTGCCCTGTTCCCATGATGCACTGGGCCAGGGACAGACTAATTTGCATATAGCCAGGTTCTGAACTGGGATGGTGCAGTGAGCTAAAAAACGGTGATGGATCAAGCCCTGATCTGTTGACTGGGTAGGAGTGTTCTGATTAACTCAGATACTCTGTCCATCACCAACCCCTTTTTGTAATTATTTTGGCCACCATGGGTGTGGAAGGGTATGCTCAGACATGAGTCCCTTGCTCATTGCACCATCAGGATTCAAGCAAGCCGGGCCGAAGACGGCTGTAATGCCAGAAACCTGTCCCCGGAAGCTTGTTTCCTTTCCAGTGAAGAATTGGCTTGGTAGTTTGGTCTGCCCTGTTCCCATGATGCACTGGGCCAGGGACAGACTAATTTGCATATAGCCAGGTTCTGAACTGGGATGGTGCAGTGAGCTAAAAAACGGTGATGGATCAAGCCCTGATCTGTTGACTGGGTAGGAGTGTTCTGATTAACTCAGCTACTCTGTCCATCACCACCCCCTTTTTGTAATTATTTTGGCCACCATGAGTGTGGAAGGGTATGCTCAGACATGAGTCCCTTGCTCATTGCACCATCAGGATTCAAGCAAGCCGGGCCGAAGATGGCTGTAATGCCAGAAACCGGTCACCGGAAGCTTGTTTCCTTTCCAGTGAAGAATTGGCTTGGTAGTTTGGTCTGCCCTGTTCCCATGATGCACTGGGCCAGGGACAGACTAATTTGCATATAGCCAGGTTCTGAACTGGGATGGTGCAGTGAGCTAAAAAACGTGATGGATCAAGCCCTGATCTGTTGACTGGGTAGGAGTGTTCTGATTAACTCAGATACTCTGTCCATCACCACCCCCTTTTTGTAATTATTTTGGCCACCATGAGTGTGGAAGGGTATGCTCAGACATGAGTCCCTTGCTCATTGCACCATCAGGATTCAAGCAAGCCGGGCCGAAGACGGCTGTAATGCCAGAAACCGGTCCCCGGAAGCTTGTTTCCTTTCCAGTGAAGAATTGGCTTGGTAGTTTGGTCTGCCCTGTTCCCATGATGCACTGGGCCAGGGACAGACTAATTTGCATATAGCCAGGTTCTGAACTGGGATGGTGCAGTGAGCTAAAAAACGGTGATGGATCAAGCCCTGATCTGTTGACTGGGTAGGAGTGTTCTTATTAACTCAGATACTCTGTCCATCACCACCCCCTTTTTGTAATTATTTTGGCCACCATGAGTGTGGAAGGGTATGCTCAGACATGAGTCCCTTGCTCATTGCACCATCAGGATTCAAGCAAGCCGGGCCGAAGACGGCTGTAATGCCAGAAACCGGTCCCCGGAAGCTTGTTTCCTTTCCAGTGAAGAATTGGCTTGGTAGTTTGGTCTGCCCTGTTCCCATGATGCACTGGGCCAGGGACAGACTAATTTGCATATAGCCAGGTTCTGAACTGGGATGGTGCAGTGAGCTAAAAAACGGTGATGGATCAAGCCCTGATCTGTTGACTGGGTAGGAGTGTTCTGATTAACTCAGATACTCTGTCCATCACCACCCCCTTTTTGTAATTATTTTGGCCACCATGAGTGTGGAAGGGTATGCTCAGACATGAGTCCCTTGCTCATTGCACCATCAGGATTCAAGCCAGCCGGGCCGAAGACGGCTGTAATGCCAGAAACCGGTCCCCGGAAGCTTGTTTCCTTTCCAGTGAAGAATTGGCTTGGTAGTTTGGTCTGCCCTGTTCCCATGATGCACTGGGCCAGGGACAGACTAATTTGCATATAGCCAGGTTCTGAACTGGGATGGTGCAGTGAGCTAAAAAACGGTGATGGATCAAGCCCTGATCTGTTGACTGGGTAGGAGTGTTCTGATTAACTCAGATACTCTGTCCATCACCAACCCCTTTTTGTAATTATTTTGGCCACCATGGGTGTGGAAGGGTATGCTCAGACATGAGTCCCTTGCTCATTGCACCATCAGGATTCAAGCAAGCCGGGCCGAAGACGGCTGTAATGCCAGAAACCGGTCCCCGGAAGCTTGTTTCCTTTCCAGTGAAGAATTGGCTTGGTAGTTTGGTCTGCCCTGTTCCCATGATGCACTGGGCCAGGGACAGACTAATTTGCATATAGCCAGGTTCTGAACTGGGATGGTGCAGTGAGCTAAAAAACGGTGATGGATCAAGCCCTGATCTGTTGACTGGGTAGGAGTGTTCTGATTAACTCAGATACTGTGTCCATCACCACCCCCTTTTTGTAATTATTTTGGCCACCATGAGTGTGGAAGGGTATGCTCAGGCATGAGTCCCTTGCTCATTGCACCATCAGGATTCAAGCAAGCCGGGCCGAAGATGGCTGTAATGCCAAAAACTGGTCCCCGGAAGCTTGTTTCCTTTCCAGTGAAGAATTGGCTTGGTAGTTTGGTCTGCCCTGTTCCCATGATGCACTGGGCCAGGGACAGACTAATTTGCATATAGCCAGGTTCTGAACTGGGATGGTGCAGTGAGCTAAAAAACGGTGATGGATCAAGCCCTGATCTGTTGACTGGGTAGGAGTGTTCTGATTAACTCAGATACTCTGTCCATCACCACCCCCTTTTTGTAATTATTTTGGCCACCATGAGTGTGGAAGGGTATGCTCAGACATGAGTCCCTTGCTCATTGCACCATCAGGATTCAAGCAAGCCGGGCCGAAGACGGCTGTAATGCCAAAAAACGGTCCCCGGAAGCTTGTTTCCTTTCCAGTGAAGAATTGGCTTGGTAGTTTGGTCTGCCCTGTTCCCATGATGCACTGGGCCAGGGACAGACTAATTTGCATATAGCCAGGTTCTGAACTGGGATGGTGCAGTGAGCTAAAAAACGGTGATGGATCAAGCCCTGATCTGTTGACTGGGTAGGAGTGTTCTGATTAACTCAGATACTCTGTCCATCACCGCCCCCTTTTTGTAATTATTTTGGCCACCATGAGTGTGGAAGGGTATGCTCAGACATGAGTCCCTTGCTCATTGCACCATCAGGATTCAAGCAAGCCGGGCCGAAGGCGGCTGTAATGCCAGAAACCCGTCCCCAGAAGCTTGTTTCCTTTACAGTGAAGAATTGGCTTGGTAGTTTGGTCTGCCCTGTTCCCATGATGCACTGGGCCAGGGACAGACTAATTTGCATGTAGCCAGGTTCTGAACTGGGATGGTGCAGTGAGCTAAAAAAACGGTGATGGATCAAGCCCTCATCTGTTGACTGGGTAGGAGTGTTCTGATTAACTCAGATACTCTGTCCATCACCACCCCCTTTTTGTAATTATTTTGGCCACCATGAGTGTGGAAGGGTATGCTCAGACATGAGTCCCTTGCTCATTGCACCATCAGGATTCAAGCAAGCCGGGCCGAAGACGGCTGTAATGCCAGAAACCGGTCCCCGGAAGCTTGTTTCCATTCCAGTGAAGAATTGGCTTGGAAGTTTGGTCTGCCCTGTTCCCATGATGCACTGGTCCAGGGACAGACTAATTTGCATATAGCCAGGTTCTGAACTGGGATGGTGCAGTGAGCTAAAAAACGGTGATGGATCAAGCCCTGATCTGTTGACTGGGTAGGAGTGTTCTGATTAACTCAGCTACTCTGTCCATCACCACCCCCTTTTTGTAATTATTTTGGCCACCATGAGTGTGGAAGGGTATGCTCAGACATGAGTCCCTTGCTCATTGCACCATCAGGATTCAAGCAAGCCGGGCCGAAGACGGCTGTAATGCCAGAAACCGGTCCCCAGAAGCTTGTTTCCTTTACAGTGAAGAATTGGCTTGGTAGTTTGGTCTGCCCTGTTCCCATGATGCACTGGGCCAGGGACAGACTAATTTGCATATAGCCAGGTTCTGAACTGGGATGGTGTAGTGAGCTAAAAAAACGGTGATGGATCAAGCCCTCATCTGTTGACTGGGTAGGAGTGTTCTGATTAACTCAGATACTCTGTCCATCAACACCCCCTTTTTGTAATTATTTTGGCCACCATGAGTGTGGAAGGGTATGCTCAGACATGAGTCCCTTGCTCATTGCACCATCAGGATTCAAGCAAGCCGGGCCGAAGACGGCTGTAATGCCAGAAACCGGTCCCCGGAAGCTTGTTTCCTTTCCAGTGAAGAATTGGCTTGGTAGTTTGGTCTGCCCTGTTCCCATGATGCACTGGGCCAGGGACAGACTAATTTGCATATAGCCAGGTTCTGAACTGGGATGGTGCAGTGAGCTAAAAAACGTGATGGATCAAGCCCTGATCTGTTGATTGGGTAGGAGTGTTCTGATTAACTCAGATACTCTGTCCATCACCACCCCCTTTTTGTAATTATTTTGGCCACCATGAGTGTGGAAGGGTATGCTCAGACATGAGTCCCTTGCTCATTGCACCATCAGGATTCAAGCAAGCCGGGCCGAAGACGGCTGTAATGCCAGAAACCGGTCCCCGGAAGCTTGTTTCCTTTCCAGTGAAGAATTGGCTTGGTAGTTTGGTCTGCCCTGTTCCCATGATGCACTGGGCCAGGGACAGACTAATTTGCATATAGCCAGGTTCTGAACTGGGATGGTGCAGTGAGCTAAAAAACGGTGATGGATCAAGCCCTGATCTGTTGACTGGGTAGGAGTGTTCTGATTAACTCAGATACTCTCTCCATCACCACCCCCTTTTTGTAATTATTTTGGCCACCATGAGTGTGGAAGGGTATGCTCAGACGTGAGTCCCTTGCTCATTGCACCATCAGGATTCAAGCAAGCCGGGCCGAAGACGGCTGTAATGCCAGAAACCGGTCCCCGGAAGCTTGTTTCCTTTCCAGTGAAGAATTGGCTTGGTAGTTTGGTCTGCCCTGTTCCCATGATGCACTGGGCCAGGGACAGACTAATTTGCATATAGCCAGGTTCTGAACTGGGATGGTGCAGTGAGCTAAAAAACGGTGATGGATCAAGCCCTGATCTGTTGACTGGGTAGGAGTGTTCTGATTAACTCAGATACTCTGTCCATCACCACCCCCTTTTTGTAATTATTTTGGCCACCATGAGTGTGGAAGGGTATGCTCAGACATGAGTCCCTTGCTCATTGCACCATCAGGATTCAAGCAAGCCGGGCCGAAGACGGCTGTAATGCCAAAAAACGGTCCCCGGAAGCTTGTTTCCTTTCCAGTGAAGAATTGGCTTGGTAGTTTGGTCTGCCCTGTTCCCATGATGCACTGGGCCAGGGAAAGACTAATTTGCATATAGCCAGGTTCTGAACTGGGATGGTGCAGTGAGCTAAAAAACGGTGATGGATCAAGCCCTGATCTGTTGACTGGGTAGGAGTGTCTGATTAACTCAGATACTCTGTCCATCACCACCCCCTTTTTGTAATTATTTTGGCCACCATGAGTGTGGAAGGGTATGCTCAGACATGAGTCCCTTGCTCATTGCACCATCAGGATTCAAGCAAGCCGGGCCGAAGACGGCTGTAATGCCAGAAACCGGTCCCCGGAAGCTTGTTTCCTTTCCAGTGAAGAATTGGCTTGGTAGTTTGGTCTGCCCTGTTCCCATGATGCACTGGGCCAGGGACAGACTAATTTGCATATAGCCAGGTTCTGAACTGGGATGGTGCAGTGAGCTAAAAAACGGTGATGGATCAAGCCCTGATCTGTTGACTGGGTAGGAGTGTTCTGATTAACTCAGATACTCTGTCCATCACCACCCCCTTTTTGTAATTATTTTGGCCACCATGAGTGTGGAAGGGTATGCTCAGACATGAGTCCCTTGCTCATTGCACCATCAGGATTCAAGCAAGCCGGACCGAAGACGGCTGTAATGCCAGAAACCGGTCCCCGGAAGCTTGTTTCCATTCCAGGGAAGAATTGGCTTGGAAGTTTGGTCTGCCCTGTTCCCATGATGCACTGGTCCAGGGACAGACTAATTTGCATATAGCCAGGTTCTGAACTGGTATAGTGCAGTGAGCTAAAAAACGGTGATGGATCAAGCCCTGATCTGTTGACTGGGTAGGAGTGTTCTGATTAACTCAGATACTCTGTCCATCACCACCCCCTTTTTGTAATTATTTTGGCCACCATGAGTGTGGAAGGGTATGCTCAGGCATGAGTCCCTTGCTCATTGCACCATCAGGATTCAAGCAAGCCGGGCCGAAGATGGCTGTAATGCCAAAAACTGGTCCCCGGAAGCTTGTTTCCTTTCCAGTGAAGAATTGGCTTGGAAGTTTGGTCTGCCCTGTTCCCATGATGCACTGGTCCAGGGACAGACTAATTTGCATATAGCCAGGTTCTGAACTGGGATGGTGCAGTGAGCTAAAAAACGTGATGGATCAAGCCCTGATCTGTTGACTGGGTAGGAGTGTTCTGATTAACTCAGATACTCTGTCCATCACCACCCCCTTTTTGTAATTATTTTGGCCACCATGAGTGTGGAAGGGTATGCTCAGACATGAGTCCCTTGCTCATTGCACCATCAGGATTCAAGCAAGCCGGGCCGAAGACGGCTGTAATGCCAGAAACCGGTCCCCGGAAGCTTGTTTCCTTTCCAGTGAAGAATTGGCTTGGTAGTTTGGTCTGCCCTGTTCCCATGATGCACTGGGCCAGGGACAGACTAATTTGCATATAGCCAGGTTCTGAACTGGGATGGTGCAGTGAGCTAAAAAACGGTGATGGATCAAGCCCTGATCTGTTGACTGGGTAGGAGTGTTCTGATTAACTCAGATACTCTGTCCATCACCAACCCCTTTTTGTAATTATTTTGGCCACCATGGGTGTGGAAGGGTATGCTCAGACATGAGTCCCTTGCTCATTGCACCATCAGGATTCAAGCAAGCCGGGCCGAAGACGGCTGTAATGCCAGAAACCGGTCCCCGGAAGCTTGTTTCCTTTCCAGTGAAGAATTGGCTTGGTAGTTTGGTCTGCCCTGTTCCCATGATGCACTGGGCCAGGGACAGACTAATTTGCATATAGCCAGGTTCTGAACTGGGATGGTGCAGTGAGCTAAAAAACGGTGATGGATCAAGCCCTGATCTGTTGACTGGGTAGGAGTGTTCTGATTAACTCAGATACTCTGTCCATCACCACCCCCTTTTTGTAATTATTTTGGCCACCATGAGTGTGGAAGGGTATGCTCAGACGTGAGTCCCTTGCTCATTGCACCATCAGGATTCAAGCAAGCCGGGCCGAAGACGGCTGTAATGCCAGAAACCGGTCCCCGGAAGCTTGTTTCCTTTCCAGTGAAGAATTGGCTTGGTAGTTTGGTCTGCCCTGTTCCCATGATGCACTGGGCCAGGGACAGACTAATTTGCATATAGCCAGGTTCTGAACTGGGATGGTGCAGTGAGCTAAAAAACGGTGATGGATCAAGCCCTGATCTGTTGACTGGGTAGGAGTGTTCTGATTAACTCAGATACTCTGTCCATCACCACCCCCTTTTTGTAATTATTTTGGCTACCATGAGTGTGGAAGGGTATGCTCAGACATGAGTCCCTTGCTCATTGCACCATCAGGATTCAAGCAAGCCGGGCCGAAGACGGCTGTAATGCCAGAAACCGGTCCCCGGAAGCTTGTTTCCTTTCCAGTGAAGAATTGGCTTGGTAGTTTGGTCTGCCCTGTTCCCATGATGCACTGGGCCAGGGACAGACTAATTTGCATATAGCCAGGTTCTGAACTGGGATGGTGCAGTGAGCTAAAAAACGGTGATGGATCAAGCCCTGATCTGTTGACTGGGTAGGAGTGTTCTGATTAACTCAGATACTCTGTCCATCACCACCCCCTTTTTGTAATTATTTTGGCCACCATGAGTGTGGAAGGGTATGCTCAGACATGAGTCCCTTGCTCATTGCACCATCAGGATTCAAGCAAGCCGGGCCGAAGACGGCTGTAATGCCAGAAACCGGTCCCCGGAAGCTTGTTTCCTTTCCAGTGAAGAATTGGCTTGGTAGTTTGGTCTGCCCTGTTCCCATGATGCACTGGGCCAGGGACAGACTAATTTGCATATAGCCAGGTTCTGAACTGGGATGGTGCAGTGAGCTAAAAAACGGTGATGGATCAAGCCCTGATCTGTTGACTGGGTAGGAGTGTTCTGATTAACTCAGATACTCTGTCCATCACCAACCCCTTTTTGTAATTATTTTGGCCACCATGGGTGTGGAAGGGTATGCTCAGACATGAGTCCCTTGCTCATTGCACCATCAGGATTCAAGCAAGCCGGGCCGAAGACGGCTGTAATGCCAGAAACCGGTCCCCGGAAGCTTGTTTCCTTTCCAGTGAAGAATTGGCTTGGTAGTTTGGTCTGCCCTGTTCCCATGATGCACTGGGCCAGGGACAGACTAATTTGCATATAGCCAGGTTCTGAACTGGGATGGTGCAGTGAGCTAAAAAACAGTGATGGATCAAGCCCTGATCTGTTGACTGGGTAGGAGTGTTCTGATTAACTCAGCTACTCTGTCCATCACCACCCCCTTTTTGTAATTATTTTGGCCACCATGAGTGTGGAAGGGTATGCTCAGACATGAGTCCCTTGCTCATTGCACCATCAGGATTCAAGCAAGCCGGGCCGAAGACGGCTGTAATGCCAGAAACCGGTCCCCGGAAGCTTGTTTCCTTTCCAGTGAAGAATTGGCTTGGTAGTTTGGTCTGCCCTGTTCCCATGATGCACTGGGCCAGGGACAGACTAATTTGCATATAGCCAGGTTCTGAACTGGGATGGTGCAGTGAGCTAAAAAACGTGATGGATCAAGCCCTGATCTGTTGACTGGGTAGGAGTGTTCTGATTAACTCAGATACTCTGTCCATCACCACCCCCTTTTTGTAATTATTTTGGCCACCATGAGTGTGGAAGGGTATGCTCAGACATGAGTCCCTTGCTCATTGCACCATCAGGATTCAAGCAAGCCGGGCCGAAGACGGCTGTAATGCCAGAAACCGGTCCCCGGAAGCTTGTTTCCTTTCCAGTGAAGAATTGGCTTGGTAGTTTGGTCTGCCCTGTTCCCATGATGCACTGGGCCAGGGACAGACTAATTTGCATATAGCCAGGTTCTGAACTGGGATGGTGCAGTGAGCTAAAAAAAACGGTGATGGATCAAGCCCTGATCTGTTGACTGGGTAGGAGTGTTCTTATTAACTCAGATACTCTGTCCATCACCACCCCCTTTTTGTAATTATTTTGGCCACCATGAGTGTGGAAGGGTATGCTCAGACATGAGTCCCTTGCTCATTGCACCATCAGGATTCAAGCAAGCCGGGCCGAAGACGGCTGTAATGCCAGAAACCGGTCCCCGGAAGCTTGTTTCCTTTCCAGTGAAGAATTGGCTTGGTAGTTTGGTCTGCCCTGTTCCCATGATGCACTGGGCCAGGGACAGACTAATTTGCATATAGCCAGGTTCTGAACTGGGATGGTGCAGTGAGCTAAAAAACGGTGATGGATCAAGCCCTGATCTGTTGACTGGGTAGGAGTGTTCTGATTAACTCAGATACTCTGTCCATCACCACCCCCTTTTTGTAATTATTTTGGCCACCATGAGTGTGGAAGGGTATGCTCAGACATGAGTCCCTTGCTCATTGCACCATCAGGATTCAAGCAAGCCGGGCCGAAGACGGCTGTAATGCCAGAAACCGGTCCCCGGAAGCTTGTTTCCTTTCCAGTGAAGAATTGGCTTGGTAGTTTGGTCTGCCCTGTTCCCATGATGCACTGGGCCAGGGACAGACTAATTTGCATATAGCCAGGTTCTGAACTGGGATGGTGCAGTGAGCTAAAAAACGGTGATGGATCAAGCCCTGATCTGTTGACTGGGTAGGAGTGTTCTTATTAACTCAGATACTCTGTCCATCACCACCCCCTTTTTGTAATTATTTTGGCCACCATGAGTGTGGAAGGGTATGCTCAGACATGAGTCCCTTGCTCATTGCACCATCAGGATTCAAGCAAGCCGGGCCGAAGACGGCTGTAATGCCAGAAACCGGTCCCCGGAAGCTTGTTTCCTTTCCAGGGAAGAATTGGCTTGGTAGTTTGGTCTGCCCTGTTCCCATGATGCACTGGGCCAGGGACAGACTAATTTGCATATAGCCAGGTTCTGAACTGGGATGGTGCAGTGAGCTAAAAAACGGTGATGGATCAAGCCCTGATCTGTTGACTGGGTAGGAGTGTTCTGATTAACTCAGATACTCTGTCCATCACCAACCCCTTTTTGTAATTATTTTGGCCACCATGGGTGTGGAAGGGTATGCTCAGACATGAGTCCCTTGCTCATTGCACCATCAGGATTCAAGCAAGCCGGGCCGAAGACGGCTGTAATGCCAGAAACCGGTCCCCGGAAGCTTGTTTCCTTTCCAGTGAAGAATTGGCTTGGTAGTTTGGTCTGCCCTGTTCCCATGATGCACTGGGCCAGGGACAGACTAATTTGCATATAGCCAGGTTCTGAACTGGGATGGTGCAGTGAGCTAAAAAACGGTGATGGATCAAGCCCTGATCTGTTGACTGGGTAGCAGTGTTCTGATTAACTCAGATACTCTGTCCATCACCACCCCCTTTTTGTAATTATTTTGCCCACCATGAGTGTGGAAGGGTATGCTCAGGCATGAGTCCCTTGCTCATTGCACCATCAGGATTCAAGCAAGCCGGGCCGAAGACGGCTGTAATGCCAGAAACCGGTCCCCGGAAGCTTGTTTCCTTTCCAGTGAAGAATTGGCTTGGTAGTTTGGTCTGCCCTGTTCCCATGATGCACTGGGCCAGGGACAGACTAATTTGCATATAGCCAGGTTCTGAACTGGGATGGTGCAGTGAGCTAAAAAACGGTGATGGATCAAGCCCTGATCTGTTGACTGGGTAGGAGTGTTCTGATTAACTCAGATACTCTGTCCATCACCAACCCCTTTTTGTAATTATTTTGGCCACCATGGGTGTGGAAGGGTATGCTCAGACATGAGTCCCTTGCTCATTGCACCATCAGGATTCAAGCAAGCCGGGCCGAAGACGGCTGTAATGCCAGAAACCGGTCCCCGGAAGCTTGTTTCCTTTCCAGTGAAGAATTGGCTTGGTAGTTTGGTCTGCCCTGTTCCCATGATGCACTGGGCCAGGGACAGACTAATTTGCATATAGCCAGGTTCTGAACTGGGATGGTGCAGTGAGCTAAAAAACGGTGATGGATCAAGCCCTGATCTGTTGACTGGGTAGGAGTGTTCTGATTAACTCAGATACTCTGTCCATCACCACCCCCTTTTTGTAATTATTTTGGCCACCATGAGTGTGGAAGGGTATGCTCAGGCATGAGTCCCTTGCTCATTGCACCATCAGGATTCAAGCAAGCCGGGCCGAAGATGGCTGTAATGCCAAAAACTGGTCCCCGGAAGCTTGTTTCCTTTCCAGTGAAGAATTGGCTTGGTAGTTTGGTCTGTCCTGTTCCCATGATGCACTGGGCCAGGGACAGACTAATTTGCATATAGCCAGGTTCTGAACTGGGATGGTGCAGTGAGCTAAAAAACGGTGATGGATCAAGCCCTGATCTGTTGACTGGGTAGGAGTGTTCTGATTAACTCAGATACTCTGTCCATCACCACCCCCTTTTTGTAATTATTTTGGCCACCATGAGTGTGGAAGGGTATGCTCAGACATGAGTCCCTTGCTCATTGCACCATCAGGATTCAAGCAAGCCGGGCCGAAGACGGCTGTAATGCCAAAAAACGGTCCCCGGAAGCTTGTTTCCTTTCCAGTGAAGAATTGGCTTGGTAGTTTGGTCTGCCCTGTTCCCATGATGCACTGGGCCAGGGACAGACTAATTTGCATATAGCCAGGTTCTGAACTGGGATGGTGCAGTGAGCTAAAAAACGGTGATGGATCAAGCCCTGATCTGTTGACTGGGTAGGAGTGTTCTGATTAACTCAGATACTCTGTCCATCACCACCCCCTTTTTGTAATTATTTTGGCCACCATGAGTGTGGAAGGGTATGCTCAGACATGAGTCCCTTGCTCATTGCACCATCAGGATTCAAGCAAGCCGGGCCGAAGACGGCTGTAATGCCAGAAACCGGTCCCCGGAAGCTTGTTTCCTTTACAGTGAAGAATTGGCTTGGTAGTTTGGTCTGCCCTGTTCCCATGATGCACTGGGCCAGGGACAGACTAATTTGCATATAGCCAGGTTCTGAACTGGGATGGTGCAGTGAGCTAAAAAAACGGTGATGGATCAAGCCCTGATCTGTTGACTGGGTAGGAGTGTTCTGATTAACTCAGATACTCTGTCCATCACCACCCCCTTTTTGTAATTATTTTGGCCACCATGAGTGTGGAAGGGTATGCTCAGACATGAGTCCCTTGCTCATTGCACCATCAGGATTCAAGCAAGCCGGGCCGAAGACGGCTGTAATGCCAGAAACCGGTCCCCGGAAGCTTGTTTCCATTCCAGGGAAGAATTGGCTTGGAAGTTTGGTCTGCCCTGTTCCCATGATGCACTGGTCCAGGGACAGACTAATTTGCATATAGCCAGGTTCTGAACTGGGATGGTGCAGTGAGCTAAAAAACGGTGATGGATCAAGCCCTGATCTGTTGACTGGGTAGGAGTGTTCTGATTAACTCAGATACTCTGTCCATCACCACCCCCTTTTTGTAATTATTTTGGCCACCATGAGTGTGGAAGGGTATGCTCAGGCATGAGTCCCTTGCTCATTGCACCATCAGGATTCAAGCAAGCCGGGCCGAAGATGGCTGTAATGCCAAAAACTGGTCCCCGGAAGCTTGTTTCCTTTCCAGTGAAGAATTGGCTTGGAAGTTTGGTCTGCCCTGTTCCCATGATGCACTGGTCCAGGGACAGACTAATTTGCATATAGCCAGGTTCTGAACTGGGATGGTGCAGTGAGCTAAAAAACGTGATGGATCAAGCCCTGATCTGTTGACTGGGTAGGAGTGTTCTGATTAACTCAGATACTCTGTCCATCACCACCCCCTTTTTGTAATTATTTTGGCCACCATGAGTGTGGAAGGGTATGCTCAGACATGAGTCCCTTGCTCATTGCACCATCAGGATTCAAGCAAGCCGGGCCGAAGACGGCTGTAATGCCAGAAACCGGTCCCCGGAAGCTTGTTTCCTTTCCAGTGAAGAATTGGCTTGGTAGTTTGGTCTGCCCTGTTCCCATGATGCACTGGGCCAGGGACAGACTAATTTGCATATAGCCAGGTTCTGAACTGGGATGGTGCAGTGAGCTAAAAAACGGTGATGGATCAAGCCCTGATCTGTTGACTGGGTAGGAGTGTTCTGATTAACTCAGATACTCTGTCCATCACCAACCCCTTTTTGTAATTATTTTGGCCACCATGGGTGTGGAAGGGTATGCTCAGACATGAGTCCCTTGCTCATTGCACCATCAGGATTCAAGCAAGCCGGGCCGAAGACGGCTGTAATGCCAGAAACCGGTCCCCGGAAGCTTGTTTCCTTTCCAGTGAAGAATTGGCTTGGTAGTTTGGTCTGCCCTGTTCCCATGATACACTGGGCCAGGGACAGACTAATTTGCATATAGCCAGGTTCTGAACTGGGATGGTGCAGTGAGCTAAAAAACGGTGATGGATCAAGCCCTGATCTGTTGACTGGGTAGGAGTGTTCTGATTAACTCAGATACTCTGTCCATCACCACCCCCTTTTTGTAATTATTTTGGCCACCATGAGTGTGGAAGGGTATGCTCAGACGTGAGTCCCTTGCTCATTGCACCATCAGGATTCAAGCAAGCCGGGCCGAAGACGGCTGTAATGCCAGAAACCGGTCCCCGGAAGCTTGTTTCCTTTCCAGTGAAGAATTGGCTTGGTAGTTTGGTCTGCCCTGTTCCCATGATGCACTGGGCCAGGGACAGACTAATTTGCATATAGCCAGGTTCTGAACTGGGATGGTGCAGTGAGCTAAAAAACGGTGATGGATCAAGCCCTGATCTGTTGACTGGGTAGGAGTGTTCTGATTAACTCAGATACTCTGTCCATCACCACCCCCTTTTTGTAATTATTTTGGCCACCATGAGTGTGGAAGGGTATGCTCAGACATGAGTCCCTTGCTCATTGCACCATCAGGATTCAAGCAAGCCGGGCCGAAGACGGCTGTAATGCCAGAAACCGGTCCCCGGAAGCTTGTTTCCTTTCCAGTGAAGAATTGGCTTGGTAGTTTGGTCTGCCCTGTTCCCATGATGCACTGGGCCAGGGACAGACTAATTTGCATATAGCCAGGTTCTGAACTGGGATGGTGCAGTGAGCTAAAAAACGGTGATGGATCAAGCCCTGATCTGTTGACTGGGTAGGAGTGTTCTGATTAACTCAGATACTCTGTCCATCACCAACCCCTTTTTGTAATTATTTTGGCCACCATGGGTGTGGAAGGGTATGCTCAGACATGAGTCCCTTGCTCATTGCACCATCAGGATTCAAGCAAGCCGGGCCGAAGACGGCTGTAATGCCAGAAACCTGTCCCCGGAAGCTTGTTTCCTTTCCAGTGAAGAATTGGCTTGGTAGTTTGGTCTGCCCTGTTCCCATGATGCACTGGGCCAGGGACAGACTAATTTGCATATAGCCAGGTTCTGAACTGGGATGGTGCAGTGAGCTAAAAAACGGTGATGGATCAAGCCCTGATCTGTTGACTGGGTAGGAGTGTTCTGATTAACTCAGCTACTCTGTCCATCACCACCCCCTTTTTGTAATTATTTTGGCCACCATGAGTGTGGAAGGGTATGCTCAGACATGAGTCCCTTGCTCATTGCACCATCAGGATTCAAGCAAGCCGGGCCGAAGACGGCTGTAATGCCAGAAACCGGTCACCGGAAGCTTGTTTCCTTTCCAGTGAAGAATTGGCTTGGTAGTTTGGTCTGCCCTGTTCCCATGATGCACTGGGCCAGGGACAGACTAATTTGCATATAGCCAGGTTCTGAACTGGGATGGTGCAGTGAGCTAAAAAACGTGATGGATCAAGCCCTGATCTGTTGACTGGGTAGGAGTGTTCTGATTAACTCAGATACTCTGTCCATCACCACCCCCTTTTTGTAATTATTTTGGCCACCATGAGTGTGGAAGGGTATGCTCAGACATGAGTCCCTTGCTCATTGCACCATCAGGATTCAAGCAAGCCGGGCCGAAGACGGCTGTAATGCCAGAAACCGGTCCCCGGAAGCTTGTTTCCTTTCCAGTGAAGAATTGGCTTGGTAGTTTGGTCTGCCCTGTTCCCATGATGCACTGGGCCAGGGACAGACTAATTTGCATATAGCCAGGTTCTGAACTGGGATGGTGCAGTGAGCTAAAAAACGGTGATGGATCAAGCCCTGATCTGTTGACTGGGTAGGAGTGTTCTTATTAACTCAGATACTCTGTCCATCACCACCCCCTTTTTGTAATTATTTTGGCCACCATGAGTGTGGAAGGGTATGCTCAGACATGAGTCCCTTGCTCATTGCACCATCAGGATTCAAGCAAGCCGGGCCGAAGACGGCTGTAATGCCAGAAACCGGTCCCCGGAAGCTTGTTTCCTTTCCAGTGAAGAATTGGCTTGGTAGTTTGGTCTGCCCTGTTCCCATGATGCACTGGGCCAGGGACAGACTAATTTGCATATAGCCAGGTTCTGAACTGGGATGGTGCAGTGAGCTAAAAAACGGTGATGGATCAAGCCCTGATCTGTTGACTGGGTAGGAGTGTTCTGATTAACTCAGATACTCTGTCCATCACCACCCCCTTTTTGTAATTATTTTGGCCACCATGAGTGTGGAAGGGTATGCTCAGACATGAGTCCCTTGCTCATTGCACCATCAGGATTCAAGCCAGCCGGGCCGAAGACGGCTGTAATGCCAGAAACCGGTCCCCGGAAGCTTGTTTCCTTTCCAGTGAAGAATTGGCTTGGTAGTTTGGTCTGCCCTGTTCCCATGATGCACTGGGCCAGGGACAGACTAATTTGCATATAGCCAGGTTCTGAACTGGGATGGTGCAGTGAGCTAAAAAACGGTGATGGATCAAGCCCTGATCTGTTGACTGGGTAGGAGTGTTCTGATTAACTCAGATACTCTGTCCATCACCAACCCCTTTTTGTAATTATTTTGGCCACCATGGGTGTGGAAGGGTATGCTCAGACATGAGTCCCTTGCTCATTGCACCATCAGGATTCAAGCAAGCCGGGCCGAAGACGGCTGTAATGCCAGAAACCGGTCCCCGGAAGATTGTTTCCTTTCCAGTGAAGAATTGGCTTGGTAGTTTGGTCTGCCCTGTTCCCATGATGCACTGGGCCAGGGACAGACTAATTTGCATATAGCCAGGTTCTGAACTGGGATGGTGCAGTGAGCTAAAAAACGGTGATGGATCAAGCCCTGATCTGTTGACTGGGTAGGAGTGTTCTGATTAACTCAGATACTCTGTCCATCACCACCCCCTTTTTGTAATTATTTTGGCCACCATGAGTGTGGAAGGGTATGCTCAGACATGAGTCCCTTGCTCATTGCACCATCAGGATTCAAGCAAGCCGGGCCGAAGACGGCTGTAATGCCAAAAAACGGTCCCCGGAAGCTTGTTTCCTTTCCAGTGAAGAATTGGCTTGGTAGTTTGGTCTGCCCTGTTCCCATGATGCACTGGGCCAGGGACAGACTAATTTGCATATAGCCAGGTTCTGAACTGGGATGGTGCAGTGAGCTAAAAAACGGTGATGGATCAAGCCCTGATCTGTTGACTGGGTAGGAGTGTTCTGATTAACTCAGATACTCTGTCCATCACCGCCCCCTTTTTGTAATTATTTTGGCCACCATGAGTGTGGAAGGGTATGCTCAGACATGAGTCCCTTGCTCATTGCACCATCAGGATTCAAGCAAGCCGGGCCGAAGGCGGCTGTAATGCCAGAAACCCGTCCCCAGAAGCTTGTTTCCTTTACAGTGAAGAATTGGCTTGGTAGTTTGGTCTGCCCTGTTCCCATGATGCACTGGGCCAGGGACAGACTAATTTGCATGTAGCCAGGTTCTGAACTGGGATGGTGCAGTGAGCTAAAAAAACGGTGATGGATCAAGCCCTCATCTGTTGACTGGGTAGGAGTGTTCTGATTAACTCAGATACTCTGTCCATCACCACCCCCTTTTTGTAATTATTTTGGCCACCATGAGTGTGGAAGGGTATGCTCAGACATGAGTCCCTTGCTCATTGCACCATCAGGATTCAAGCAAGCCGGGCCGAAGACGGCTGTAATGCCAGAAACCGGTCCCCGGAAGCTTGTTTCCATTCCAGTGAAGAATTGGCTTGGAAGTTTGGTCTGCCCTGTTCCCATGATGCACTGGTCCAGGGACAGACTAATTTGCATATAGCCAGGTTCTGAACTGGGATGGTGCAGTGAGCTAAAAAACGGTGATGGATCAAGCCCTGATCTGTTGACTGGGTAGGAGTGTTCTGATTAACTCAGCTACTCTGTCCATCACCACCCCCTTTTTGTAATTATTTTGGCCACCATGAGTGTGGAAGGGTATGCTCAGACATGAGTCCCTTGCTCATTGCACCATCAGGATTCAAGCAAGCCGGGCCGAAGACGGCTGTAATGCCAGAAACCGGTCCCCAGAAGCTTGTTTCCTTTACAGTGAAGAATTGGCTTGGTAGTTTGGTCTGCCCTGTTCCCATGATGCACTGGGCC
This sequence comes from Lissotriton helveticus, assembly GCF_964261635.1. Taxonomy (NCBI): domain Eukaryota; kingdom Metazoa; phylum Chordata; class Amphibia; order Caudata; family Salamandridae; genus Lissotriton; species Lissotriton helveticus. The sequence continues at coordinate 172,656,868 of NC_136058.1, read as the reverse complement.
AGGGACAGACTAATTTGCATATAGCCAGGTTCTGAACTGGGATGGTGTAGTGAGCTAAAAAAACGGTGATGGATCAAGCCCTCATCTGTTGACTGGGTAGGAGTGTTCTGATTAACTCAGATACTCTGTCCATCAACACCCCCTTTTTGTAATTATTTTGGCCACCATGAGTGTGGAAGGGTATGCTCAGACATGAGTCCCTTGCTCATTGCACCATCAGGATTCAAGCAAGCCGGGCCGAAGACGGCTGTAATGCCAGAAACCGGTCCCCGGAAGCTTGTTTCCTTTCCAGTGAAGAATTGGCTTGGTAGTTTGGTCTGCCCTGTTCCCATGATGCACTGGGCCAGGGACAGACTAATTTGCATATAGCCAGGTTCTGAACTGGGATGGTGCAGTGAGCTAAAAAACGGTGATGGATCAAGCCCTGATCTGTTGACTGGGTAGGAGTGTTCTGATTAACTCAGATACTGTGTCCATCACCACCCCCTTTTTGTAATTATTTTGGCCACCATGAGTGTGGAAGGGTATGCTCAGGCATGAGTCCCTTGCTCATTGCACCATCAGGATTCAAGCAAGCCGGGCCGAAGATGGCTGTAATGCCAAAAACTGGTCCCCGGAAGCTTGTTTCCTTTCCAGTGAAGAATTGGCTTGGTAGTTTGGTCTGCCCTGTTCCCATGATGCACTGGGCCAGGGACAGACTAATTTGCATATAGCCAGGTTCTGAACTGGGATGGTGCAGTGAGCTAAAAAACGGTGATGGATCAAGCCCTGATCTGTTGACTGGGTAGGAGTGTTCTGATTAACTCAGATACTCTGTCCATCACCACCCCCTTTTTGTAATTATTTTGGCCACCATGAGTGTGGAAGGGTATGCTCAGACATGAGTCCCTTGCTCATTGCACCATCAGGATTCAAGCAAGCCGGGCCGAAGACGGCTGTAATGCCAAAAAACGGTCCCCGGAAGCTTGTTTCCTTTCCAGTGAAGAATTGGCTTGGTAGTTTGGTCTGCCCTGTTCCCATGATGCACTGGGCCAGGGACAGACTAATTTGCATATAGCCAGGTTCTGAACTGGGATGGTGCAGTGAGCTAAAAAACGGTGATGGATCAAGCCCTGATCTGTTGACTGGGTAGGAGTGTTCTGATTAACTCAGATACTCTGTCCATCACCGCCCCCTTTTTGTAATTATTTTGGCCACCATGAGTGTGGAAGGGTATGCTCAGACATGAGTCCCTTGCTCATTGCACCATCAGGATTCAAGCAAGCCGGGCCGAAGGCGGCTGTAATGCCAGAAACCCGTCCCCAGAAGCTTGTTTCCTTTACAGTGAAGAATTGGCTTGGTAGTTTGGTCTGCCCTGTTCCCATGATGCACTGGGCCAGGGACAGACTAATTTGCATGTAGCCAGGTTCTGAACTGGGATGGTGCAGTGAGCTAAAAAAACGGTGATGGATCAAGCCCTCATCTGTTGACTGGGTAGGAGTGTTCTGATTAACTCAGATACTCTGTCCATCACCACCCCCTTTTTGTAATTATTTTGGCCACCATGAGTGTGGAAGGGTATGCTCAGACATGAGTCCCTTGCTCATTGCACCATCAGGATTCAAGCAAGCCGGGCCGAAGACGGCTGTAATGCCAGAAACCGGTCCCCGGAAGCTTGTTTCCATTCCAGTGAAGAATTGGCTTGGAAGTTTGGTCTGCCCTGTTCCCATGATGCACTGGTCCAGGGACAGACTAATTTGCATATAGCCAGGTTCTGAACTGGGATGGTGCAGTGAGCTAAAAAACGGTGATGGATCAAGCCCTGATCTGTTGACTGGGTAGGAGTGTTCTGATTAACTCAGCTACTCTGTCCATCACCACCCCCTTTTTGTAATTATTTTGGCCACCATGAGTGTGGAAGGGTATGCTCAGACATGAGTCCCTTGCTCATTGCACCATCAGGATTCAAGCAAGCCGGGCCGAAGACGGCTGTAATGCCAGAAACCGGTCCCCAGAAGCTTGTTTCCTTTACAGTGAAGAATTGGCTTGGTAGTTTGGTCTGCCCTGTTCCCATGATGCACTGGGCCAGGGACAGACTAATTTGCATATAGCCAGGTTCTGAACTGGGATGGTGTAGTGAGCTAAAAAAACGGTGATGGATCAAGCCCTCATCTGTTGACTGGGTAGGAGTGTTCTGATTAACTCAGATACTCTGTCCATCAACACCCCCTTTTTGTAATTATTTTGGCCACCATGAGTGTGGAAGGGTATGCTCAGACATGAGTCCCTTGCTCATTGCACCATCAGGATTCAAGCAAGCCGGGCCGAAGACGGCTGTAATGCCAGAAACCGGTCCCCGGAAGCTTGTTTCCTTTCCAGTGAAGAATTGGCTTGGTAGTTTGGTCTGCCCTGTTCCCATGATGCACTGGGCCAGGGACAGACTAATTTGCATATAGCCAGGTTCTGAACTGGGATGGTGCAGTGAGCTAAAAAACGTGATGGATCAAGCCCTGATCTGTTGATTGGGTAGGAGTGTTCTGATTAACTCAGATACTCTGTCCATCACCACCCCCTTTTTGTAATTATTTTGGCCACCATGAGTGTGGAAGGGTATGCTCAGACATGAGTCCCTTGCTCATTGCACCATCAGGATTCAAGCAAGCCGGGCCGAAGACGGCTGTAATGCCAGAAACCGGTCCCCGGAAGCTTGTTTCCTTTCCAGTGAAGAATTGGCTTGGTAGTTTGGTCTGCCCTGTTCCCATGATGCACTGGGCCAGGGACAGACTAATTTGCATATAGCCAGGTTCTGAACTGGGATGGTGCAGTGAGCTAAAAAACGGTGATGGATCAAGCCCTGATCTGTTGACTGGGTAGGAGTGTTCTGATTAACTCAGATACTCTCTCCATCACCACCCCCTTTTTGTAATTATTTTGGCCACCATGAGTGTGGAAGGGTATGCTCAGACGTGAGTCCCTTGCTCATTGCACCATCAGGATTCAAGCAAGCCGGGCCGAAGACGGCTGTAATGCCAGAAACCGGTCCCCGGAAGCTTGTTTCCTTTCCAGTGAAGAATTGGCTTGGTAGTTTGGTCTGCCCTGTTCCCATGATGCACTGGGCCAGGGACAGACTAATTTGCATATAGCCAGGTTCTGAACTGGGATGGTGCAGTGAGCTAAAAAACGGTGATGGATCAAGCCCTGATCTGTTGACTGGGTAGGAGTGTTCTGATTAACTCAGATACTCTGTCCATCACCACCCCCTTTTTGTAATTATTTTGGCCACCATGAGTGTGGAAGGGTATGCTCAGACATGAGTCCCTTGCTCATTGCACCATCAGGATTCAAGCAAGCCGGGCCGAAGACGGCTGTAATGCCAAAAAACGGTCCCCGGAAGCTTGTTTCCTTTCCAGTGAAGAATTGGCTTGGTAGTTTGGTCTGCCCTGTTCCCATGATGCACTGGGCCAGGGAAAGACTAATTTGCATATAGCCAGGTTCTGAACTGGGATGGTGCAGTGAGCTAAAAAACGGTGATGGATCAAGCCCTGATCTGTTGACTGGGTAGGAGTGTCTGATTAACTCAGATACTCTGTCCATCACCACCCCCTTTTTGTAATTATTTTGGCCACCATGAGTGTGGAAGGGTATGCTCAGACATGAGTCCCTTGCTCATTGCACCATCAGGATTCAAGCAAGCCGGGCCGAAGACGGCTGTAATGCCAGAAACCGGTCCCCGGAAGCTTGTTTCCTTTCCAGTGAAGAATTGGCTTGGTAGTTTGGTCTGCCCTGTTCCCATGATGCACTGGGCCAGGGACAGACTAATTTGCATATAGCCAGGTTCTGAACTGGGATGGTGCAGTGAGCTAAAAAACGGTGATGGATCAAGCCCTGATCTGTTGACTGGGTAGGAGTGTTCTGATTAACTCAGATACTCTGTCCATCACCACCCCCTTTTTGTAATTATTTTGGCCACCATGAGTGTGGAAGGGTATGCTCAGACATGAGTCCCTTGCTCATTGCACCATCAGGATTCAAGCAAGCCGGGCCGAAGACGGCTGTAATGCCAGAAACCGGTCCCCGGAAGCTTGTTTCCATTCCAGGGAAGAATTGGCTTGGAAGTTTGGTCTGCCCTGTTCCCATGATGCACTGGTCCAGGGACAGACTAATTTGCATATAGCCAGGTTCTGAACTGGTATAGTGCAGTGAGCTAAAAAACGGTGATGGATCAAGCCCTGATCTGTTGACTGGGTAGGAGTGTTCTGATTAACTCAGATACTCTGTCCATCACCACCCCCTTTTTGTAATTATTTTGGCCACCATGAGTGTGGAAGGGTATGCTCAGGCATGAGTCCCTTGCTCATTGCACCATCAGGATTCAAGCAAGCCGGGCCGAAGATGGCTGTAATGCCAAAAACTGGTCCCCGGAAGCTTGTTTCCTTTCCAGTGAAGAATTGGCTTGGAAGTTTGGTCTGCCCTGTTCCCATGATGCACTGGTCCAGGGACAGACTAATTTGCATATAGCCAGGTTCTGAACTGGGATGGTGCAGTGAGCTAAAAAACGTGATGGATCAAGCCCTGATCTGTTGACTGGGTAGGAGTGTTCTGATTAACTCAGATACTCTGTCCATCACCACCCCCTTTTTGTAATTATTTTGGCCACCATGAGTGTGGAAGGGTATGCTCAGACATGAGTCCCTTGCTCATTGCACCATCAGGATTCAAGCAAGCCGGGCCGAAGACGGCTGTAATGCCAGAAACCGGTCCCCGGAAGCTTGTTTCCTTTCCAGTGAAGAATTGGCTTGGTAGTTTGGTCTGCCCTGTTCCCATGATGCACTGGGCCAGGGACAGACTAATTTGCATATAGCCAGGTTCTGAACTGGGATGGTGCAGTGAGCTAAAAAACGGTGATGGATCAAGCCCTGATCTGTTGACTGGGTAGGAGTGTTCTGATTAACTCAGATACTCTGTCCATCACCACCCCCTTTTTGTAATTATTTTGGCTACCATGAGTGTGGAAGGGTATGCTCAGACATGAGTCCCTTGCTCATTGCACCATCAGGATTCAAGCAAGCCGGGCCGAAGACGGCTGTAATGCCAGAAACCGGTCCCCGGAAGCTTGTTTCCTTTCCAGTGAAGAATTGGCTTGGTAGTTTGGTCTGCCCTGTTCCCATGATGCACTGGGCCAGGGACAGACTAATTTGCATATAGCCAGGTTCTGAACTGGGATGGTGCAGTGAGCTAAAAAACGGTGATGGATCAAGCCCTGATCTGTTGACTGGGTAGGAGTGTTCTGATTAACTCAGATACTCTGTCCATCACCACCCCCTTTTTGTAATTATTTTGGCCACCATGAGTGTGGAAGGGTATGCTCAGACATGAGTCCCTTGCTCATTGCACCATCAGGATTCAAGCAAGCCGGGCCGAAGACGGCTGTAATGCCAGAAACCGGTCCCCGGAAGCTTGTTTCCTTTCCAGTGAAGAATTGGCTTGGTAGTTTGGTCTGCCCTGTTCCCATGATGCACTGGGCCAGGGACAGACTAATTTGCATATAGCCAGGTTCTGAACTGGGATGGTGCAGTGAGCTAAAAAACGGTGATGGATCAAGCCCTGATCTGTTGACTGGGTAGGAGTGTTCTGATTAACTCAGATACTCTGTCCATCACCAACCCCTTTTTGTAATTATTTTGGCCACCATGGGTGTGGAAGGGTATGCTCAGACATGAGTCCCTTGCTCATTGCACCATCAGGATTCAAGCAAGCCGGGCCGAAGACGGCTGTAATGCCAGAAACCGGTCCCCGGAAGCTTGTTTCCTTTCCAGTGAAGAATTGGCTTGGTAGTTTGGTCTGCCCTGTTCCCATGATGCACTGGGCCAGGGACAGACTAATTTGCATATAGCCAGGTTCTGAACTGGGATGGTGCAGTGAGCTAAAAAACGGTGATGGATCAAGCCCTGATCTGTTGACTGGGTAGGAGTGTTCTGATTAACTCAGCTACTCTGTCCATCACCACCCCCTTTTTGTAATTATTTTGGCCACCATGAGTGTGGAAGGGTATGCTCAGACATGAGTCCCTTGCTCATTGCACCATCAGGATTCAAGCAAGCCGGGCCGAAGACGGCTGTAATGCCAGAAACCGGTCCCCGGAAGCTTGTTTCCTTTCCAGTGAAGAATTGGCTTGGTAGTTTGGTCTGCCCTGTTCCCATGATGCACTGGGCCAGGGACAGACTAATTTGCATATAGCCAGGTTCTGAACTGGGATGGTGCAGTGAGCTAAAAAACGTGATGGATCAAGCCCTGATCTGTTGACTGGGTAGGAGTGTTCTGATTAACTCAGATACTCTGTCCATCACCACCCCCTTTTTGTAATTATTTTGGCCACCATGAGTGTGGAAGGGTATGCTCAGACATGAGTCCCTTGCTCATTGCACCATCAGGATTCAAGCAAGCCGGGCCGAAGACGGCTGTAATGCCAGAAACCGGTCCCCGGAAGCTTGTTTCCTTTCCAGTGAAGAATTGGCTTGGTAGTTTGGTCTGCCCTGTTCCCATGATGCACTGGGCCAGGGACAGACTAATTTGCATATAGCCAGGTTCTGAACTGGGATGGTGCAGTGAGCTAAAAAACGGTGATGGATCAAGCCCTGATCTGTTGACTGGGTAGGAGTGTTCTTATTAACTCAGATACTCTGTCCATCACCACCCCCTTTTTGTAATTATTTTGGCCACCATGAGTGTGGAAGGGTATGCTCAGACATGAGTCCCTTGCTCATTGCACCATCAGGATTCAAGCAAGCCGGGCCGAAGACGGCTGTAATGCCAGAAACCGGTCCCCGGAAGCTTGTTTCCTTTCCAGTGAAGAATTGGCTTGGTAGTTTGGTCTGCCCTGTTCCCATGATGCACTGGGCCAGGGACAGACTAATTTGCATATAGCCAGGTTCTGAACTGGGATGGTGCAGTGAGCTAAAAAACGGTGATGGATCAAGCCCTGATCTGTTGACTGGGTAGGAGTGTTCTGATTAACTCAGATACTCTGTCCATCACCACCCCCTTTTTGTAATTATTTTGGCCACCATGAGTGTGGAAGGGTATGCTCAGACATGAGTCCCTTGCTCATTGCACCATCAGGATTCAAGCCAGCCGGGCCGAAGACGGCTGTAATGCCAGAAACCGGTCCCCGGAAGCTTGTTTCCTTTCCAGTGAAGAATTGGCTTGGTAGTTTGGTCTGCCCTGTTCCCATGATGCACTGGGCCAGGGACAGACTAATTTGCATATAGCCAGGTTCTGAACTGGGATGGTGCAGTGAGCTAAAAAACGGTGATGGATCAAGCCCTGATCTGTTGACTGGGTAGGAGTGTTCTGATTAACTCAGATACTCTGTCCATCACCAACCCCTTTTTGTAATTATTTTGGCCACCATGGGTGTGGAAGGGTATGCTCAGACATGAGTCCCTTGCTCATTGCACCATCAGGATTCAAGCAAGCCGGGCCGAAGACGGCTGTAATGCCAGAAACCGGTCCCCGGAAGCTTGTTTCCTTTCCAGTGAAGAATTGGCTTGGTAGTTTGGTCTGCCCTGTTCCCATGATGCACTGGGCCAGGGACAGACTAATTTGCATATAGCCAGGTTCTGAACTGGGATGGTGCAGTGAGCTAAAAAACGGTGATGGATCAAGCCCTGATCTGTTGACTGGGTAGGAGTGTTCTGATTAACTCAGATACTCTGTCCATCACCGCCCCCTTTTTGTAATTATTTTGGCCACCATGAGTGTGGAAGGGTATGCTCAGACATGAGTCCCTTGCTCATTGCACCATCAGGATTCAAGCAAGCCGGGCCGAAGACGGCTGTAATGCCAGAAACCCGTCCCCAGAAGCTTGTTTCCTTTACAGTGAAGAATTGGCTTGGTAGTTTGGTCTGCCCTGTTCCCATGATGCACTGGGCCAGGGACAGACTAATTTGCATGTAGCCAGGTTCTGAACTGGGATGGTGCAGTGAGCTAAAAAAACGGTGATGGATCAAGCCCTCATCTGTTGACTGGGTAGGAGTGTTCTGATTAACTCAGATACTCTGTCCATCACCACCCCCTTTTTGTAATTATTTTGGCCACCATGAGTGTGGAAGGGTATGCTCAGACATGAGTCCCTTGCTCATTGCACCATCAGGATTCAAGCAAGCCGGGCCAAAGACGGCTGTAATGCCAGAAACCGGTCCCCGGAAGCTTGTTTCCTTTCCAGTGAAGAATTGGCTTGGTAGTTTGGTCTGCCCTGTTCCCATGATGCACTGGGCCAGGGACAGACTAATTTGCATATAGCCAGGTTCTGAACTGGGATGGTGCAGTGAGCTAAAAAACGGTGATGGATCAAGCCCTGATCTGTTGACTGGGTAGGAGTGTTCTGATTAACTCAGATACTCTGTCCATCACCACCCCCTTTTTGTAATTATTTTGGCCACCATGAGTGTGGAAGGGTATGCTCAGACATGAGTCCCTTGCTCATTGCACCATCAGGATTCAAGCCAGCCGGGCCGAAGACGGCTGTAATGCCAGAAACCGGTCCCCGGAAGCTTGTTTCCTTTCCAGTGAAGAATTGGCTTGGTAGTTTGGTCTGCCCTGTTCCCATGATGCACTGGGCCAGGGACAGACTAATTTGCATATAGCCAGGTTCTGAACTGGGATGGTGCAGTGAGCTAAAAAACGGTGATGGATCAAGCCCTGATCTGTTGACTGGGTAGGAGTGTTCTGATTAACTCAGATACTCTGTCCATCACCAACCCCTTTTTGTAATTATTTTGGCCACCATGGGTGTGGAAGGGTATGCTCAGACATGAGTCCCTTGCTCATTGCACCATCAGGATTCAAGCAAGCCGGGCCGAAGACGGCTGTAATGCCAGAAACCGGTCCCCGGAAGCTTGTTTCCTTTCCAGTGAAGAATTGGCTTGGTAGTTTGGTCTGCCCTGTTCCCATGATGCACTGGGCCAGGGACAGACTAATTTGCATATAGCCAGGTTCTGAACTGGGATGGTGCAGTGAGCTAAAAAACGGTGATGGATCAAGCCCTGATCTGTTGACTGGGTAGGAGTGTTCTGATTAACTCAGATACTGTGTCCATCACCACCCCCTTTTTGTAATTATTTTGGCCACCATGAGTGTGGAAGGGTATGCTCAGGCATGAGTCCCTTGCTCATTGCACCATCAGGATTCAAGCAAGCCGGGCCGAAGATGGCTGTAATGCCAAAAACTGGTCCCCGGAAGCTTGTTTCCTTTCCAGTGAAGAATTGGCTTGGTAGTTTGGTCTGCCCTGTTCCCATGATGCACTGGGCCAGGGACAGACTAATTTGCATATAGCCAGGTTCTGAACTGGGATGGTGCAGTGAGCTAAAAAACGGTGATGGATCAAGCCCTGATCTGTTGACTGGGTAGGAGTGTTCTGATTAACTCAGATACTCTGTCCATCACCACCCCCTTTTTGTAATTATTTTGGCCACCATGAGTGTGGAAGGGTATGCTCAGACATGAGTCCCTTGCTCATTGCACCATCAGGATTCAAGCAAGCCGGGCCGAAGACGGCTGTAATGCCAAAAAACGGTCCCCGGAAGCTTGTTTCCTTTCCAGTGAAGAATTGGCTTGGTAGTTTGGTCTGCCCTGTTCCCATGATGCACTGGGCCAGGGACAGACTAATTTGCATATAGCCAGGTTCTGAACTGGGATGGTGCAGTGAGCTAAAAAACGGTGATGGATCAAGCCCTGAGCTGTTGACTGGGTAGGAGTGTTCTGATTAACTCAGATACTCTGTCCATCACCGCCCCCTTTTTGTAATTATTTTGGCCACCATGAGTGTGGAAGGGTATGCTCAGACATGAGTCCCTTGCTCATTGCACCATCAGGATTCAAGCAAGCCGGGCCGAAGACGGCTGTAATGCCAGAAACCCGTCCCCAGAAGCTTGTTTCCTTTACAGTGAAGAATTGGCTTGGTAGTTTGGTCTGCCCTGTTCCCATGATGCACTGGGCCAGGGACAGACTAATTTGCATGTAGCCAGGTTCTGAACTGGGATGGTGCAGTGAGCTAAAAAAACGGTGATGGATCAAGCCCTCATCTGTTGACTGGGTAGGAGTGTTCTGATTAACTCAGATACTCTGTCCATCACCACCCCCTTTTTGTAATTATTTTGGCCACCATGAGTGTGGAAGGGTATGCTCAGACATGAGTCCCTTGCTCATTGCACCATCAGGATTCAAGCAAGCCGGGCCGAAGACGGCTGTAATGCCAGAAACCGGTCCCCGGAAGCTTGTTTCCATTCCAGTGAAGAATTGGCTTGGAAGTTTGGTCTGCCCTGTTCCCATGATGCACTGGTCCAGGGACAGACTAATTTGCATATAGCCAGGTTCTGAACTGGGATGGTGCAGTGAGCTAAAAAACGGTGATGGATCAAGCCCTGATCTGTTGACTGGGTAGGAGTGTTCTGATTAACTCAGCTACTCTGTCCATCACCACCCCCTTTTTGTAATTATTTTGGCCACCATGAGTGTGGAAGGGTATGCTCAGACATGAGTCCCTTGCTCATTGCACCATCAGGATTCAAGCAAGCCGGGCCGAAGACGGCTGTAATGCCAGAAACCGGTCCCCAGAAGCTTGTTTCCTTTACAGTGAAGAATTGGCTTGGTAGTTTGGTCTGCCCTGTTCCCATGATGCACTGGGCCAGGGACAGACTAATTTGCATATAGCCAGGTTCTGAACTGGGATGGTGTAGTGAGCTAAAAAAACGGTGATGGATCAAGCCCTCATCTGTTGACTGGGTAGGAGTGTTCTGATTAACTCAGATACTCTGTCCATCAACACCCCCTTTTTGTAATTATTTTGGCCACCATGAGTGTGGAAGGGTATGCTCAGACACGAGTCCCTTGCTCATTGCACCATCAGGATTCAAGCAAGCCGGGCCGAAGACGGCTGTAATGCCAGAAACCGGTCCCCGGAAGCTTGTTTCCATTCCAGTGAAGAATTGGCTTGGAAGTTTGGTCTGCCCTGTTCCCATGATGCACAGGTCCAGGGACAGACTAATTTGCATATAGCCAGGTTCTGAACTGGGATGGTGCAGTGAGCTCAAAAACGGTGATGGATCAAGCCCTGATCTGTTGACTGGGTAGGAGTGTTCTGATTAACTCAGCTACTCTGTCCATCACCACCCCCTTTTTGTAATTATTTTGGCCACCATGAGTGTGGAAGGGTATGCTCAGACATGAGTCCCTTGCTCATTGCACCATCAGGATTCAAGCAAGCCGGGCCGAAGACGGCTGTAATGCCAGAAACCGGTCCCCGGAAGCTTGTTTCCTTTCCAGTGAAGAATTGGCTTGGTAGTTTGGTCTGCCCTGTTCCCATGATGCACTGGGCCAGGGACAGACTAATTTGCATATAGCCAGGTTCTGAACTGGGATGGTGCAGTGAGCTAAAAAACGTGATGGATCAAGCCCTGATCTGTTGACTGGGTAGGAGTGTTCTGATTAACTCAGATACTCTGTCCATCACCACCCCCTTTTTGTAATTATTTTGGCCACCATGAGTGTGGAAGGGTATGCTCAGACATGAGTCCCTTGCTCATTGCACCATCAGGATTCAAGCAAGCCGGGCCGAAGACGGCTGTAATGCCAGAAACCGGTCCCCAGAAGCTTGTTTCCTTTCCAGTGAAGAATTGGCTTGGTAGTTTGGTCTGCCCTGTTCCCATGATGCACTGGGCCAGGGACAGACTAATTTGCATATAGCCAGGTTCTGAACTGGGATGGTGCAGTGAGCTAAAAAACGGTGATGGATCAAGCCCTGATCTGTTGACTGGGTAGGAGTGTTCTTATTAACTCAGATACTCTGTCCATCACCACCCCCTTTTTGTAATTATTTTGGCCACCATGAGTGTGGAAGGGTATGCTCAGACATGAGTCCCTTGCTCATTGCACCATCAGGATTCAAGCAAGCCGGGCCGAAGACGGCTGTAATGCCAGAAACCGGTCCCCGGAAGCTTGTTTCCTTTCCAGTGAAGAATTGGCTTGGTAGTTTGGTCTGCCCTGTTCCCATGATGCACTGGGCCAGGGACAGACTAATTTGCATATAGCCAGGTTCTGAACTGGGATGGTGCAGTGAGCTAAAAAACGGTGATGGATCAAGCCCTGATCTGTTGACTGGGTAGGAGTGTTCTGATTAACTCAGATACTCTGTCCATCACCACCCCCTTTTTGTAATTATTTTGGCCACCATGAGTGTGGAAGGGTATGCTCAGACATGAGTCCCTTGCTCATTGCACCATCAGGATTCAAGCCAGCCGGGCCGAAGACGGCTGTAATGCCAGAAACCGGTCCCCGGAAGCTTGTTTCCTTTCCAGTGAAGAATTGGCTTGGTAGTTTGGTCTGCCCTGTTCCCATGATGCACTGGGCCAGGGACAGACTAATTTGCATATAGCCAGGTTCTGAACTGGGATGGTGCAGTGAGCTAAAAAACGGTGATGGATCAAGCCCTGATCTGTTGACTGGGTAGGAGTGTTCTGATTAACTCAGATACTCTGTCCATCACCAACCCCTTTTTGTAATTATTTTGGCCACCATGGGTGTGGAAGGGTATGCTCAGACATGAGTCCCTTGCTCATTGCACCATCAGGATTCAAGCAAGCCGGGCCGAAGATGGCTGTAATGCCAGAAACCGGTCCCCGGAAGCTTGTTTCCTTTCCAGTGAAGAATTGGCTTGGTAGTTTGGTCTGCCCTGTTCCCATGATGCACTGGGCCAGGGACAGACTAATTTGCATATAGCCAGGTTCTGAACTGGGATGGTGCAGTGAGCTAAAAAACGGTGATGGATCAAGCCCTGATCTGTTGACTGGGTAGGAGTGTTCTTATTAACTCAGATACTCTGTCCATCACCACCCCCTTTTTGTAATTATTTTGGCCACCATGAGTGTGGAAGGGTATGCTCAGACATGAGTCCCTTGCTCATTGCACCATCAGGATTCAAGCAAGCCGGGCCGAAGACGGCTGTAATGCCAGAAACCGGTCCCCGGAAGCTTGTTTCCTTTCCAGTGAAGAATTGGCTTGGTAGTTTGGTCTGCCCTGTTCCCATGATGCACTGGGCCAGGGACAGACTAATTTGCATATAGCCAGGTTCTGAACTGGGATGGTGCAGTGAGCTAAAAAACGGTGATGGATCAAGCCCTGATCTGTTGACTGGGTAGGAGTGTTCTGATTAACTCAGATACTCTGTCCATCACCACCCCCTTTTTGTAATTATTTTGGCCACCATGAGTGTGGAAGGGTATGCTCAGACATGAGTCCCTTGCTCATTGCACCATCAGGATTCAAGCCAGCCGGGCCGAAGACGGCTGTAATGCCAGAAACCGGTCCCCGGAAGCTTGTTTCCTTTCCAGTGAAGAATTGGCTTGGTAGTTTGGTCTGCCCTGTTCCCATGATGCACTGGGCCAGGGACAGACTAATTTGCATATAGCCAGGTTCTGAACTGGGATGGTGCAGTGAGCTAAAAAACGGTGATGGATCAAGCCCTGATCTGTTGACTGGGTAGGAGTGTTCTGATTAACTCAGATACTCTGTCCATCACCAACCCCTTTTTGTAATTATTTTGGCCACCATGGGTGTGGAAGGGTATGCTCAGACATGAGTCCCTTGCTCATTGCACCATCAGGATTCAAGCAAGCCGGGCCGAAGATGGCTGTAATGCCAGAAACCGGTCCCCGGAAGCTTGTTTCCTTTCCAGTGAAGAATTGGCTTGGTAGTTTGGTCTGCCCTGTTCCCATGATGCACTGGGCCAGGGACAGACTAATTTGCATATAGCCAGGTTCTGAACTGGGATGGTGCAGTGAGCTAAAAAACGGTGATGGATCAAGCCCTGATCTGTTGACTGGGTAGGAGTGTTCTGATTAACTCAGATACTGTGTCCATCACCACCCCCTTTTTGTAATTATTTTGGCCACCATGAGTGTGGAAGGGTATGCTCAGGCATGAGTCCCTTGCTCATTGCACCATCAGGATTCAAGCAAGCCGGGCCGAAGATGGCTGTAATGCCAAAAACTGGTCCCCGGAAGCTTGTTTCCTTTCCAGTGAAGAATTGGCTTGGTAGTTTGGTCTGCCCTGTTCCCATGATGCACTGGGCCAGGGACAGACTAATTTGCATATAGCCAGGTTCTGAACTGGGATGGTGCAGTGAGCTAAAAAACGGTGATGGATCAAGCCCTGATCTGTTGACTGGGTAGGAGTGTTCTGATTAACTCAGATACTCTGTCCATCACCACCCCCTTTTTGTAATTATTTTGGCCACCATGAGTGTGGAAGGGTATGCTCAGACATGAGTCCCTTGCTCATTGCACCATCAGGATTCAAGCAAGCCGGGCCGAAGACGGCTGTAATGCCAAAAAACGGTCCCCGGAAGCTTGTTTCCTTTCCAGTGAAGAATTGGCTTGGTAGTTTGGTCTGCCCTGTTCCCATGATGCACTGGGCCAGGGACAGACTAATTTGCATATAGCCAGGTTCTGAACTGGGATGGTGCAGTGAGCTAAAAAACGGTGATGGATCAAGCCCTGATCTGTTGACTGGGTAGGAGTGTTCTGATTAACTCAGATACTCTGTCCATCACCGCCCCCTTTTTGTAATTATTTTGGCCACCATGAGTGTGGAAGGGTATGCTCAGACATGAGTCCCTTGCTCATTGCACCATCAGGATTCAAGCAAGCCGGGCCGAAGACGGCTGTAATGCCAGAAACCCGTCCCCAGAAGCTTGTTTCCTTTACAGTGAAGAATTGGCTTGGTAGTTTGGTCTGCCCTGTTCCCATGATGCACTGGGCCAGGGACAGACTAATTTGCATGTAGCCAGGTTCTGAACTGGGATGGTGCAGTGAGCTAAAAAAACGGTGATGGATCAAGCCCTCATCTGTTGACTGGGTAGGAGTGTTCTGATTAACTCAGATACTCTGTCCATCACCACCCCCTTTTTGTAATTATTTTGGCCACCATGAGTGTGGAAGGGTATGCTCAGACATGAGTCCCTTGCTCATTGCACCATCAGGATTCAAGCAAGCCGGGCCGAAGACGGCTGTAATGCCAGAAACCGGTCCCCGGAAGCTTGTTTCCATTCCAGTGAAGAATTGGCTTGGAAGTTTGGTCTGCCCTGTTCCCATGATGCACTGGTCCAGGGACAGACTAATTTGCATATAGCCAGGTTCTGAACTGGGATGGTGCAGTGAGCTAAAAAACGGTGATGGATCAAGCCCTGATCTGTTGACTGGGTAGGAGTGTTCTGATTAACTCAGCTACTCTGTCCATCACCACCCCCTTTTTGTAATTATTTTGGCCACCATGAGTGTGGAAGGGTATGCTCAGACATGAGTCCCTTGCTCATTGCACCATCAGGATTCAAGCAAGCCGGGCCGAAGACGGCTGTAATGCCAGAAACCGGTCCCCAGAAGCTTGTTTCCTTTACAGTGAAGAATTGGCTTGGTAGTTTGGTCTGCCCTGTTCCCATGATGCACTGGGCCAGGGACAGACTAATTTGCATATAGCCAGGTTCTGAACTGGGATGGTGTAGTGAGCTAAAAAAACAGTGATGGATCAAGCCCTCATCTGTTGACTGGGTAGGAGTGTTCTGATTAACTCAGATACTCTGTCCATCAACACCCCCTTTTTGTAATTATTTTGGCCACCATGAGTGTGGAAGGGTATGCTCAGACACGAGTCCCTTGCTCATTGCACCATCAGGATTCAAGCAAGCCGGGCCGAAGACGGCTGTAATGCCAGAAACCGGTCCCCGGAAGCTTGTTTCCATTCCAGTGAAGAATTGGCTTGGAAGTTTGGTCTGCCCTGTTCCCATGATGCACAGGTCCAGGGACAGACTAATTTGCATATAGCCAGGTTCTGAACTGGGATGGTGCAGTGAGCTAAAAAACGGTGATGGATCAAGCCCTGATCTGTTGACTGGGTAGGAGTGTTCTGATTAACTCAGCTACTCTGTCCATCACCACCCCCTTTTTGTAATTATTTTGGCCACCATGAGTGTGGAAGGGTATGCTCAGACATGAGTCCCTTGCTCATTGCACCATCAGGATTCAAGCAAGCCGGGCCGAAGACGGCTGTAATGCCAGAAACCGGTCCCCGGAAGCTTGTTTCCTTTCCAGTGAAGAATTGGCTTGGTAGTTTGGTCTGCCCTGTTCCCATGATGCACTGGGCCAGGGACAGACTAATTTGCATATAGCCAGGTTCTGAACTGGGATGGTGCAGTGAGCTAAAAAACGTGATGGATCAAGCCCTGATCTGTTGATTGGGTAGGAGTGTTCTGATTAACTCAGATACTCTGTCCATCACCACCCCCTTTTTGTAATTATTTTGGCCACCATGAGTGTGGAAGGGTATGCTCAGACATGAGTCCCTTGCTCATTGCACCATCAGGATTCAAGCAAGCCGGGCCGAAGACGGCTGTAATGCCAGAAACCGGTCCCCGGAAGCTTGTTTCCTTTCCAGTGAAGAATTGGCTTGGTAGTTTGGTCTGCCCTGTTCCCATGATGCACTGGGCCAGGGACAGACTAATTTGCATATAGCCAGGTTCTGAACTGGGATGGTGCAGTGAGCTAAAAAACGGTGATGGATCAAGCCCTGATCTGTTGACTGGGTAGGAGTGTTCTGATTAACTCAGATACTCTGTCCATCACCACCCCCTTTTTGTAAATATTTTGGCCACCATGAGTGTGGAAGGGTATGCTCAGACATGAGTCCCTTGCTCATTGCACCATCAGGATTCAAGCAAGCCGGGCCGAAGACGGCTGTAATGCCAGAAACCGGTCCCCGGAAGCTTGTTTCCTTTCCAGTGAAGAATTGGCTTGGTAGTTTGGTCTGCCCTGTTCCCATGATGCACTGGGCCAGGGACAGACTAATTTGCATATAGCCAGGTTCTGAACTGGGATGGTGCAGTGAGCTAAAAAACGGTGATGGATCAAGCCCTGATCTGTTGACTGGGTAGGAGTGTTCTGATTAACTCAGATACTCTGTCCATCACCACCCCCTTTTTGTAATTATTTTGGCCACCATGAGTGTGGAAGGGTATGCTCAGACATGAGTCCCTTGCTCATTGCACCATCAGGATTCAAGCAAGCCGGGCCGAAGACGGCTGTAATGCCAGAAACCGGTCCCCGGAAGCTTGTTTCCTTTCCAGTGAAGAATTGGCTTGGTAGTTTGGTCTGCCCTGTTCCCATGATGCACTGGGCCAGGGACAGACTAATTTGCATATAGCCAGGTTCTGAACTGGGATGGTGCAGTGAGCTAAAAAACGGTGATGGATCAAGCCCTGATCTGTTGACTGGGTAGGAGTGTTCTGATTAACTCAGATACTCTGTCCATCACCAACCCCTTTTTGTAATTATTTTGGCCACCATGGGTGTGGAAGGGTATGCTCAGACATGAGTCCCTTGCTCATTGCACCATCAGGATTCAAGCAAGCCGGGCCGAAGATGGCTGTAATGCCAAAAACTGGTCCCCGGAAGCTTGTTTCCTTTCCAGTGAAGAATTGGCTTGGTAGTTTTGTCTGCCCTGTTCCCATGATGCACTGGGCCAGGGACAGACTAATTTGCATATAGCCAGGTTCTGAACTGGGATGGTGCAGTGAGCTAAAAAACGGTGATGGATCAAGCCCTGATCTGTTGACTGGGTAGGAGTGTTCTGATTAACTCAGATACTCTGTCCATCACCACCCCCTTTTTGTAATTATTTTGGCCACCATGAGTGTGGAAGGGTATGCTCAGACATGAGTCCCTTGCTCATTGCACCATCAGGATTCAAGCAAGCCGGGCCGAAGACGGCTGTAATGCCAAAAAATGGTCCCCGGAAGCTTGTTTCCTTTCCAGTGAAGAATTGGCTTGGTAGTTTGGTCTGCCCTGTTCCCATGATGCACTGGGCCAGGGACAGACTAATTTGCATATAGCCAGGTTCTGAACTGGGATGGTGCAGTGAGCTAAAAAACGGTGATGGATCAAGCCCTGATCTGTTGACTGGGTAGGAGTGTTCTGATTAACTCAGATACTCTGTCCATCACCACCCCCTTTTTGTAATTATTTTGGCCACCATGAGTGTGGAAGGGTATGCTCAGACATGAGTCCCTTGCTCATTGCACCATCAGGATTCAAGCAAGCCGGGCCGAAGACGGCTGTAATGCCAGAAACCGGTCCCCAGAAGCTTGTTTCCTTTACAGTGAAGAATTGGCTTGGTAGTTTGGTCTGCCCTGTTCCCATGATGCACTGGGCCAGGGACAGACTAATTTGCATATAGCCAGGTTCTGAACTGGGATGGTGTAGTGAGCTAAAAAAACGGTGATGGATCAAGCCCTCATCTGTTGACTGGGTAGGAGTGTTCTGATTAACTCAGATACTCTGTCCATCACCACCCCCTTTTTGTAATTATTTTGGCCACCATGAGTGTGGAAGGGTATGCTCAGACATGAGTCCCTTGCTCATTGCACCATCAGGATTCAAGCAAGCCGGGCCGAAGACGGCTGTAATGCCAGAAACCGGTCCCCGGAAGCTTGTTTCCATTCCAGTGAAGAATTGGCTTGGAAGTTTGGTCTGCCCTGTTCCCATGATGCACTGGTCCAGGGACAGACTAATTTGCATATAGCCAGGTTCTGAACTGGGATGGTGCAGTGAGCTAAAAAACGGGGATGGATCAAGCCCTGATCTGTTGACTTGGTAGGAGTGTTCTGATTAACTCAGCTACTCTGTCCATCACCACCCCCTTTTTGTAATTATTTTGGCCACCATGAGTGTGGAAGGGTATGCTCAGACATGAGTCCCTTGCTCATTGCACCATCAGGATTCAAGCAAGCCGGGCCGAAGACGGCTGTAATGCCAGAAACCGGTCCCCGGAAGCTTGTTTCCTTTCCAGTGAAGAATTGGCTTGGTAGTTTGGTCTGCCCTGTTCCCATGATGCACTGGGCCAGGGACAGACTAATTTGCATATAGCCAGGTTCTGAGCTGGGATGGTGCAGTGAGCTAAAAAACGTGATGGATCAAGCCATGATCTGTTGACTGGGTAGGAGTGTTCTGATTAACTCAGATACTCTGTCCATCACCACCCCCTTTTTGTAATTATTTTGGCCACCATGAG
Organism: Lissotriton helveticus; assembly: GCF_964261635.1. Classification (NCBI taxonomy): domain Eukaryota; kingdom Metazoa; phylum Chordata; class Amphibia; order Caudata; family Salamandridae; genus Lissotriton; species Lissotriton helveticus. The sequence goes on along the minus strand of NC_136058.1, from coordinate 172,637,776 downwards.
TGTGGAAGGGTATGCTCAGACATGAGTCCCTTGCTCATTGCACCATCAGGATTCAAGCAAGCCGGGCCGAAGATGGCTGTAATGCCAGAAACCGGTCCCCGGAAGCTTGTTTCCTTTCCAGTGAAGAATTGGCTTGGTAGTTTGGTCTGCCCTGTTCCCATGATGCACTGGGCCAGGGACAGACTAATTTGCATATAGCCAGGTTCTGAACTTGGATGGTGCAGTGAGCTAAAAAACGGTGATGGATCAAGCCCTGATCTGTTGACTGGGTAGGAGTGTTCTTATTAACTCAGATACTCTGTCCATCACCACCCCCTTTTTGTAATTATTTTGGCCACCATGAGTGTGGAAGGGTATGCTCAGACATGAGTCCCTTGCTCATTGCACCATCAGGATTCAAGCAAGCCGGGCCGAAGACGGCTGTAATGCCAGAAACCGGTCCCCGGAAGCTTGTTTCCTTTCCAGGGAAGAATTGGCTTGGTAGTTTGGTCTGCCCTGTTCCCATGATGCACTGGGCCAGGGACAGACTAATTTGCATATAGCCAGGTTCTGAACTGGGATGGTGCAGTGAGCTAAAAAACGGTGATGGATCAAGCCCTGATCTGTTGACTGGGTAGGAGTGTTCTGATTAACTCAGACACTCTGTCCATCACCACCCCCTTTTTGTAATTATTTTGGCCACCATGAGTGTGGAAGGGTATGCTCAGACATGAGTCCCTTGCTCATTGCACCATCAGGATTCAAGCAAGCCGGGCCGAAGACGGCTGTAATGCCAGAAACCGGTCCCCGGAAGCTTGTTTCCTTTCCAGTGAAGAATTGGCTTGGTAGTTTGGTCTGCCCTGTTCCCATGATGCACTGGGCCAGGGACAGACTAATTTGCATATAGCCAGGTTCTGAACTGGGATGGTGCAGTGAGCTAAAAAACGGTGATGGATCAAGCCCTGATCTGTTGACTGGGTAGGAGTGTTCTTATTAACTCAGATACTCTGTCCATCACCACCCCCTTTTTGTAATTATTTTGGCCACCATGAGTGTGGAAGGGTATGCTCAGACATGAGTCCCTTGCTCATTGCACCATCAGGATTCAAGCAAGCCGGGCCGAAGACGGCTGTAATGCCAGAAACCGGTCCCCGGAAGCTTGTTTCCTTTCCAGGGAAGAATTGGCTTGGTAGTTTGGTCTGCCCTGTTCCCATGATGCACTGGGCCAGGGACAGACTAATTTGCATATAGCCAGGTTCTGAACTGGGATGGTGCAGTGAGCTAAAAAACGGTGATGGATCAAGCCCTGATCTGTTGACTGGGTAGGAGTGTTCTGATTAACTCAGACACTCTGTCCATCACCACCCCCTTTTTGTAATTATTTTGGCCACCATGAGTGTGGAAGGGTATGCTCAGACATGAGTCCCTTGCTCATTGCACCATCAGGATTCAAGCAAGCCGGGCCGAAGACGGCTGTAATGCCAGAAACCGGTCCCCGGAAGCTTGTTTCCTTTCCAGTGAAGAATTGGCTTGGTAGTTTGGTCTGCCCTGTTCCCATGATGCACTGGGCCAGGGACAGACTAATTTGCATATAGCCAGGTTCTGAACTGGGATGGTGCAGTGAGCTAAAAAACGGTGATGGATCAAGCCCTTATCTGTTGACTGGGTAGGAGTGTTCTGATTAACTCAGATACTCTGTCCATCACCAACCCCTTTTTGTAATTATTTTGGCCACCATGGGTGTGGAAGGGTATGCTCAGACATGAGTCCCTTGCTCATTGCACCATCAGGAATCAAGCAAGCCGGGCCGAAGACGGCTGTAATGCCAGAAACCGGTCCCCGGAAGCTTGTTTCCTTTCCAGTGAAGAATTGGCTTGGTAGTTTGGTCTGCCCTGTTCCCATGATGCACTGGGCCAGGGACAGACTAATTTGCATATAGCCAGGTTCTGAACTGGGATGGTGCAGTGAGCTAAAAAACGGTGATGGATCAAGCCCTGATCTGTTGACTGGGTAGGAGTGTTCTGATTAACTCAGATACTCTGTCCATCACCACCCCCTTTTTGTAATTATTTTGGCCACCATGAGTGTGGAAGGGTATGCTCAGGCATGAGTCCCTTGCTCATTGCACCATCAGGATTCAAGCAAGCCGGGCCGAAGATGGCTGTAATGCCAAAAACTGGTCCCCGGAAGCTTGTTTCCTTTCCAGTGAAGAATTGGCTTGGAAGTTTGGTCTGCCCTGTTCCCATGATGCACTGGTCCAAGGACAGACTAATTTGCATATAGCCAGGTTCTGAACTGGGATGGTGCAGTGAGCTAAAAAACGTGATGGATCAAGCCCTGATCTGTTGACTGGGTAGGAGTGTTCTGATTAACTCAGATACTCTGTCCATCACCACCCCCTTTTTGTAATTATTTTGGCCACCATGAGTGTGGAAGGGTATGCTCAGACATGAGTCCCTTGCTCATTGCACCATCAGGATTCAAGCAAGCCGGGCCGAAGACGGCTGTAATGCCAGAAACCGGTCCCCGGAAGCTTGTTTCCTTTCCAGTGAAGTATTGGCTTGGTAGTTTGGTCTGCCCTGTTCCCATGATGCACTGGGCCAGGGACAGACTAATTTGCATATAGCCAGGTTCTGAACTGGGATGGTGCAGTGAGCTAAAAAACGGTGATGGATCAAGCCCTGATCTGTTGACTGGGTAGGAGTGTTCTGATTAACTCAGATACTCTGTCCATCACCACCCCCTTTTTGTAATTATTTTGGCCACCATGAGTGTGGAAGGGTATGCTCAGACATGAGTCCCTTGCTCATTGCACCATCAGGATTCAAGCAAGCCGGGCCGAAGACGGCTGTAATGCCAGAAACCGGTCCCCGGAAGCTTGTTTCCTTTCCAGTGAAGAATTGGCTTGGTAGTTTGGTCTGCCCTGTTCCCATGATGCACTGGGCCAGGGACAGACTAATTTGCATATAGCCAGGTTCTGAACTGGGATGGTGCAGTGAGCTAAAAAACGGTGATGGATCAAGCCCTGATCTGTTGACTGGGTAGGAGTGTTCTGATTAACTCAGATACTCTGTCCATCACCAACCCCTTTTTGTAATTATTTTGGCCACCATGGGTGTGGAAGGGTATGCTCAGACATGAGTCCCTTGCTCATTGCACCATCAGGATTCAAGCAAGCCGGGCCGAAGACGGCTGTAATGCCAGAAACCGGTCCCCGGAAGCTTGTTTCCTTTCCAGTGAAGAATTGGCTTGGTAGTTTGGTCTGCCCTGTTCCCATGATGCACTGGGCCAGGGACAGACTAATTTGCATATAGCCAGGTTCTGAACTGGGATGGTGCAGTGAGCTAAAAAACGGTGATGGATCAAGCCCTGATCTGTTGACTGGGTAGGAGTGTTCTGATTAACTCAGATACTCTGTCCATCACCACCCCCTTTTTGTAAATATTTTGGCCACCATGAGTGTGGAAGGGTATGCTCAGGCATGAGTCCCTTGCTCATTGCACCATCAGGATTCAAGCAAGCCGGGCCGAAGATGGCTGTAATGCCAAAAACTGGTCCCCGGAAGCTTGTTTCCTTTCCAGTGAAGAATTGGCTTGGTAGTTTTGTCTGCCCTGTTCCCATGATGCACTGGGCCAGGGACAGACTAATTTGCATATAGCCAGGTTCTGAACTGGGATGGTGCAGTGAGCTAAAAAACGGTGATGGATCAAGCCCTGATCTGTTGACTGGGTAGGAGTGTTCTGATTAACTCAGATACTCTGTCCATCACCACCCCCTTTTTGTAATTATTTTGGCCACCATGAGTGTGGAAGGGTATGCTCAGACATGAGTCCCTTGCTCATTGCACCATCAGGATTCAAGCAAGCCGGGCCGAAGACGGCTGTAATGCCAAAAAATGGTCCCCGGAAGCTTGTTTCCTTTCCAGTGAAGAATTGGCTTGGTAGTTTGGTCTGCCCTGTTCCCATGATGCACTGGGCCAGGGACAGACTAATTTGCATATAGCCAGGTTCTGAACTGGGATGGTGCAGTGAGCTAAAAAACGGTGATGGATCAAGCCCTGATCTGTTGACTGGGTAGGAGTGTTCTGATTAACTCAGATACTCTGTCCATCACCACCCCCTTTTTGTAATTATTTTGGCCACCATGAGTGTGGAAGTGTATGCTCAGACATGAGTCCCTTGCTCATTGCACCATCAGGATTCAAGCAAGCCGGGCCGAAGACGGCTGTAATGCCAGAAACCGGTCCCCAGAAGCTTGTTTCCTTTACAGTGAAGAATTGGCTTGGTAGTTTGGTCTGCCCTGTTCCCATGATGCACTGGGCCAGGGACAGACTAATTTGCATATAGCCAGGTTCTGAACTGGGATGGTGTAGTGAGCTAAAAAAACGGTGATGGATCAAGCCCTCATCTGTTGACTGGGTAGGAGTGTTCTGATTAACTCAGATACTCTGTCCATCAACACCCCCTTTTTGTAATTATTTTGGCCACCATGAGTGTGGAAGGGTATGCTCAGACATGAGTCCCTTGCTCATTGCACCATCAGGATTCAAGCAAGCCGGGCCGAAGACGGCTGTAATGCCAGAAACCGGTCCCCGGAAGCTTGTTTCCATTCCAGTGAAGAATTGGCTTGGAAGTTTGGTCTGCCCTGTTCCCATGATGCACAGGTCCAGGGACAGACTAATTTGCATATAGCCAGGTTCTGAACTGGGATGGTGCAGTGAGCTAAAAAACGGTGATGGATCAAGCCCTGATCTGTTGACTGGGTAGGAGTGTTCTGATTAACTCAGCTACTCTGTCCATCACCACCCCCTTTTTGTAATTATTTTGGCCACCATGAGTGTGGAAGGGTATGCTCAGACATGAGTCCCTTGCTCATTGCACCATCAGGATTCAAGCAAGCCGGGCCGAAGACGGCTGTAATGCCAAAAAACGGTCCCCGGAAGCTTGTTTCCTTTCCAGTGAAGAATTGGCTTGGTAGTTTGGTCTGCCCTGTTCCCATGATGCACTGGGCCAGGGACAGACTAATTTGCATATAGCCAGGTTCTGAACTGGGATGGTGCAGTGAGCTAAAAAACGGTGATGGATCAAGCCCTGATCTGTTGACTGGGTAGGAGTGTCTGATTAACTCAGATACTCTGTCCATCACCACCCCCTTTTTGTAATTATTTTGGCCACCATGAGTGTGGAAGGGTATGCTCAGACATGAGTCCCTTGCTCATTGCACCATCAGGATTCAAGCAAGCCGGGCCGAAGACGGCTGTAATGCCAGAAACCGGTCCCCGGAAGCTTGTTTCCTTTACAGTGAAGAATTGGCTTGGTAGTTTGGTCTGCCCTGTTCCCATGATGCACTGGGCCAGGGACAGACTAATTTGCATATAGCCAGGTTCTGAACTGGGATGGTGCAGTGAGCTAAAAAAACGGTGATGGATCAAGCCCTGATCTGTTGACTGGGTAGGAGTGTTCTGATTAACTCAGATACTCTGTCCATCACCACCCCCTTTTTGTAATTATTTTGGCCACCATGAGTGTGGAAGGGTATGCTCAGACATGAGTCCCTTGCTCATTGCACCATCAGGATTCAAGCAAGCCGGGCCGAAGACGGCTGTAATGCCAGAAACCGGTCCCCGGAAGCTTGTTTCCATTCCAGGGAAGAATTGGCTTGGAAGTTTGGTCTGCCCTGTTCCCATGATGCACTGGTCCAGGGACAGACTAATTTGCATATAGCCAGGTTCTGAACTGGTATAGTGCAGTGAGCTAAAAAACGGTGATGGATCAAGCCCTGATCTGTTGACTGGGTAGGAGTGTTCTGATTAACTCAGATACTCTGTCCATCACCACCCCCTTTTTGTAATTATTTTGGCCACCATGAGTGTGGAAGGGTATGCTCAGGCATGAGTCCCTTGCTCATTGCACCATCAGGATTCAAGCAAGCCGGGCCGAAGATGGCTGTAATGCCAAAAACTGGTCCCCGGAAGCTTGTTTCCTTTCCAGTGAAGAATTGGCTTGGAAGTTTGGTCTGCCCTGTTCCCATGATGCACTGGTCCAGGGACAGACTAATTTGCATATAGCCAGGTTCTGAACTGGGATGGTGCAGTGAGCTAAAAAACGTGATGGATCAAGCCCTGATCTGTTGACTGGGTAGGAGTGTTCTGATTAACTCAGATACTCTGTCCATCACCACCCCCTTTTTGTAATTATTTTGGCCACCATGAGTGTGGAAGGGTATGCTCAGACATGAGTCCCTTGCTCATTGCACCATCAGGATTCAAGCAAGCCGGGCCGAAGACGGCTGTAATGCCAGAAACCGGTCCCCGGAAGCTTGTTTCCTTTCCAGTGAAGAATTGGCTTGGTAGTTTGGTCTGCCCTGTTCCCATGATGCACTGGGCCAGGGACAGACTAATTTGCATATAGCCAGGTTCTGAACTGGGATGGTGCAGTGAGCTAAAAAACGGTGATGGATCAAGCCCTGATCTGTTGACTGGGTAGGAGTGTTCTGATTAACTCAGATACTCTGTCCATCACCAACCCCTTTTTGTAATTATTTTGGCCACCATGGGTGTGGAAGGGTATGCTCAGACATGAGTCCCTTGCTCATTGCACCATCAGGATTCAAGCAAGCCGGGCCGAAGACGGCTGTAATGCCAGAAACCGGTCCCCGGAAGCTTGTTTCCTTTCCAGTGAAGAATTGGCTTGGTAGTTTGGTCTGCCCTGTTCCCATGATGCACTGGGCCAGGGACAGACTAATTTGCATATAGCCAGGTTCTGAACTGGGATGGTGCAGTGAGCTAAAAAACGGTGATGGATCAAGCCCTGATCTGTTGACTGGGTAGGAGTGTTCTGATTAACTCAGATACTCTGTCCATCACCACCCCCTTTTTGTAATTATTTTGGCCACCATGAGTGTGGAAGGGTATGCTCAGACGTGAGTCCCTTGCTCATTGCACCATCAGGATTCAAGCAAGCCGGGCCGAAGACGGCTGTAATGCCAGAAACCGGTCCCCGGAAGCTTGTTTCCTTTCCAGTGAAGAATTGGCTTGGTAGTTTGGTCTGCCCTGTTCCCATGATGCACTGGGCCAGGGACAGACTAATTTGCATATAGCCAGGTTCTGAACTGGGATGGTGCAGTGAGCTAAAAAACGGTGATGGATCAAGCCCTGATCTGTTGACTGGGTAGGAGTGTTCTGATTAACTCAGATACTCTGTCCATCACCACCCCCTTTTTGTAATTATTTTGGCCACCATGAGTGTGGAAGGGTATGCTCAGACATGAGTCCCTTGCTCATTGCACCATCAGGATTCAAGCAAGCCGGGCCGAAGACGGCTGTAATGCCAGAAACCGGTCCCCGGAAGCTTGTTTCCTTTCCAGTGAAGAATTGGCTTGGTAGTTTGGTCTGCCCTGTTCCCATGATGCACTGGGCCAGGGACAGACTAATTTGCATATAGCCAGGTTCTGAACTGGGATGGTGCAGTGAGCTAAAAAACGGTGATGGATCAAGCCCTGATCTGTTGACTGGGTAGGAGTGTTCTGATTAACTCAGATACTCTGTCCATCACCACCCCCTTTTTGTAATTATTTTGGCCACCATGAGTGTGGAAGGGTATGCTCAGACATGAGTCCCTTGCTCATTGCACCATCAGGATTCAAGCAAGCCGGGCCGAAGACGGCTGTAATGCCAGAAACCGGTCCCTGGAAGCTTGTTTCCTTTCCAGTGAAGAATTGGCTTGGTAGTTTCGTCTGCCCTGTTCCCATGATGCACTGGGCCAGGGACAGACTAATTTGCATATAGCCAGGTTCTGAACTGGGATGGTGCAGTGAGCTAAAAAACGGTGATGGATCAAGCCCTGATCTGTTGACTGGGTAGGAGTGTTCTGATTAACTCAGATACTCTGTCCATCACCAACCCCTTTTTGTAATTATTTTGGCCACCATGGGTGTGGAAGGGTATGCTCAGACATGAGTCCCTTGCTCATTGCACCATCAGGATTCAAGCAAGCCGGGCCGAAGACGGCTGTAATGCCAGAAACCGGTCCCCGGAAGCTTGTTTCCTTTCCAGTGAAGAATTGGCTTGGTAGTTTGGTCTGCCCTGTTCCCATGATGCACTGGGCCCGGGACAGACTAATTTGCATATAGCCAGGTTCTGAACTGGGATGGTGCAGTGAGCTAAAAAACGGTGATGGATCAAGCCCTGATCTGTTGACTGGGTAGGAGTGTTCTGATTAACTCAGCTACTCTGTCCATCACCACCCCCTTTTTGTAATTATTTTGGCCACCATGAGTGTGGAAGGGTATGCTCAGACATGAGTCCCTTGCTCATTGCACCATCAGGATTCAAGCAAGCCGGGCCGAAGACGGCTGTAATGCCAGAAACCGGTCCCCGGAAGCTTGTTTCCTTTCCAGTGAAGAATTGGCTTGGTAGTTTGGTCTGCCCTGTTCCCATGATGCACTGGGCCAGGGACAGACTAATTTGCATATAGCCAGGTTCTGAACTGGGATGGTGCAGTGAGCTAAAAAACGTGATGGATCAAGCCCTGATCTGTTGACTGGGTAGGAGTGTTCTGATTAACTCAGATACTCTGTCCATCACCACCCCCTTTTTGTAATTATTTTGGCCACCATGAGTGTGGAAGGGTATGCTCAGACATGAGTCCCTTGCTCATTGCACCATCAGGATTCAAGCAAGCCGGGCCGAAGACGGCTGTAATGCCAGAAACCGGTCCCCGGAAGCTTGTTTCCTTTCCAGTGAAGAATTGGCTTGGTAGTTTGGTCTGCCCTGTTCCCATGATGCACTGGGCCAGGGACAGACTAATTTGCATATAGCCAGGTTCTGAACTGGGATGGTGCAGTGAGCTAAAAAACGGTGATGGATCAAGCCCTGATCTGTTGACTGGGTAGGAGTGTTCTTATTAACTCAGATACTCTGTCCATCACCACCCCCTTTTTGTAATTATTTTGGCCACCATGAGTGTGGAAGGGTATGCTCAGACATGAGTCCCTTGCTCATTGCACCATCAGGATTCAAGCAAGCCGGGCCGAAGACGGCTGTAATGCCAGAAACCGGTCCCCGGAAGCTTGTTTCCTTTCCAGTGAAGAATTGGCTTGGTAGTTTGGTCTGCCCTGTTCCCATGATGCACTGGGCCAGGGACAGACTAATTTGCATATAGCCAGGTTCTGAACTGGGATGGTGCAGTGAGCTAAAAAACGGTGATGGATCAAGCCCTGATCTGTTGACTGGGTAGGAGTGTTCTGATTAACTCAGATACTCTGTCCATCACCACCCCCTTTTTGTAATTATTTTGGCCACCATGAGTGTGGAAGGGTATGCTCAGACATGAGTCCCTTGCTCATTGCACCATCAGGATTCAAGCCAGCCGGGCCGAAGACGGCTGTAATGCCAGAAACCGGTCCCCGGAAGCTTGTTTCCTTTCCAGTGAAGAATTGGCTTGGTAGTTTGGTATGCCCTGTTCCCATGATGCACTGGGCCAGGGACAGACTAATTTGCATATAGCCAGGTTCTGAACTGGGATGGTGCAGTGAGCTAAAAAACGGTGATGGATCAAGCCCTGATCTGTTGACTGGGTAGGAGTGTTCTGATTAACTCAGATACTCTGTCCATCACCAACCCCTTTTTGTAATTATTTTGGCCACCATGGGTGTGGAAGGGTATGCTCAGACATGAGTCCCTTGCTCATTGCACCATCAGGATTCAAGCAAGCCGGGCCGAAGACGGCTGTAATGCCAGAAACCGGTCCCCGGAAGCTTGTTTCCTTTCCAGTGAAGAATTGGCTTGGAAGTTTGGTCTGCCCTGTTCCCATGATGCACTGGTCCAGGGACAGACTAATTTGCATATAGCCAGGTTCTGAACTGGGATGGTGCAGTGAGCTAAAAAACGTGATGGATCAAGCCCTGATCTGTTGACTGGGTAGGAGTGTTCTGATTAACTCAGATACTCTGTCCATCACCACCCCCTTTTTGTAATTATTTTGGCCACCATGAGTGTGGAAGGGTATGCTCAGACATGAGTCCCTTGCTCATTGCACCATCAGGATTCAAGCAAGCCGGGCCGAAGACGGCTGTAATGCCAGAAACCGGTCCCCGGAAGCTTGTTTCCTTTCCAGTGAAGAATTGGCTTGGTAGTTTGGTCTGCCCTGTTCCCATGATGCACTGGGCCAGGGACAGACTAATTTGCATATAGCCAGGTTCTGAACTGGGATGGTGCAGTGAGCTAAAAAACGGTGATGGATCAAGCCCTGATCTGTTGACTGGGTAGGAGTGTTCTGATTAACTCAGATACTCTGTCCATCACCAACCCCTTTTTGTAATTATTTTGGCCACCATGGGTGTGGAAGGGTATGCTCAGACATGAGTCCCTTGCTCATTGCACCATCAGGATTCAAGCAAGCCGGGCCGAAGACGGCTGTAATGCCAGAAACCGGTCCCCGGAAGCTTGTTTCCTTTCCAGTGAAGAATTGGCTTGGTAGTTTGGTCTGCCCTGTTCCCATGATGCACTGGGCCAGGGACAGACTAATTTGCATATAGCCAGGTTCTGAACTGGGATGGTGCAGTGAGCTAAAAAACGGTGATGGATCAAGCCCTGATCTGTTGACTGGGTAGGAGTGTTCTGATTAACTCAGATACTCTGTCCATCACCACCCCCTTTTTGTAATTATTTTGGCCACCATGAGTGTGGAAGGGTATGCTCAGACGTGAGTCCCTTGCTCATTGCACCATCAGGATTCAAGCAAGCCGGGCCGAAGACGGCTGTAATGCCAGAAACCGGTCCCCGGAAGCTTGTTTCCTTTCCAGTGAAGAATTGGCTTGGTAGTTTGGTCTGCCCTGTTCCCATGATGCACTGGGCCAGGGACAGACTAATTTGCATATAGCCAGGTTCTGAACTGGGATGGTGCAGTGAGCTAAAAAACGGTGATGGATCAAGCCCTGATCTGTTGACTGGGTAGGAGTGTTCTGATTAACTCAGATACTCTGTCCATCACCACCCCCTTTTTGTAATTATTTTGGCTACCATGAGTGTGGAAGGGTATGCTCAGACATGAGTCCCTTGCTCATTGCACCATCAGGATTCAAGCAAGCCGGGCCGAAGACGGCTGTAATGCCAGAAACCGGTCCCCGGAAGCTTGTTTCCTTTCCAGTGAAGAATTGGCTTGGTAGTTTGGTCTGCCCTGTTCCCATGATGCACTGGGCCAGGGACAGACTAATTTGCATATAGCCAGGTTCTGAACTGGGATGGTGCAGTGAGCTAAAAAACGGTGATGGATCAAGCCCTGATCTGTTGACTGGGTAGGAGTGTTCTGATTAACTCAGATACTCTGTCCATCACCAACCCCTTTTTGTAATTATTTTGGCCACCATGGGTGTGGAAGGGTATGCTCAGACATGAGTCCCTTGCTCATTGCACCATCAGGATTCAAGCAAGCCGGGCCGAAGACGGCTGTAATGCCAGAAACCGGTCCCCGTAAGCTTGTTTCCTTTCCAGTGAAGAATTGGCTTGGTAGTTTCGTCTGCCCTGTTCCCATGATGCACTGGGCCAGGGACAGACTAATTTGCATATAGCCAGGTTCTGAACTGGGATGGTGCAGTGAGCTAAAAAACGGTGATGGATCAAGCCCTGATCTGTTGACTGGGTAGGAGTGTTCTGATTAACTCAGATACTCTGTCCATCACCAACCCCTTTTTGTAATTATTTTGGCCACCATGGGTGTGGAAGGGTATGCTCAGACATGAGTCCCTTGCTCATTGCACCATCAGGATTCAAGCAAGCCGGGCCGAAGACGGCTGTAATGCCAGAAACCGGTCCCCGGAAGCTTGTTTCCTTTCCAGTGAAGAATTGGCTTGGTAGTTTGGTCTGCCCTGTTCCCATGATGCACTGGGCCCGGGACAGACTAATTTGCATATAGCCAGGTTCTGAACTGGGATGGTGCAGTGAGCTAAAAAACGGTGATGGATCAAGCCCTGATCTGTTGACTGGGTAGGAGTGTTCTGATTAACTCAGCTACTCTGTCCATCACCACCCCCTTTTTGTAATTATTTTGGCCACCATGAGTGTGGAAGGGTATGCTCAGACATGAGTCCCTTGCTCATTGCACCATCAGGATTCAAGCAAGCCGGGCCGAAGACGGCTGTAATGCCAGAAACCGGTCCCCGGAAGCTTGTTTCCTTTCCAGTGAAGAATTGGCTTGGTAGTTTGGTCTGCCCTGTTCCCATGATGCACTGGGCCAGGGACAGACTAATTTGCATATAGCCAGGTTCTGAACTGGGATGGTGCAGTGAGCTAAAAAACGTGATGGATCAAGCCCTGATCTGTTGACTGGGTAGGAGTGTTCTGATTAACTCAGATACTCTGTCCATCACCACCCCCTTTTTGTAATTATTTTGGCCACCATGAGTGTGGAAGGGTATGCTCAGACATGAGTCCCTTGCTCATTGCACCATCAGGATTCAAGCAAGCCGGGCCGAATACGGCTGTAATGCCAGAAACCGGTCCCCGGAAGCTTGTTTCCTTTCCAGTGAAGAATTGGCTTGGTAGTTTGGTCTGCCCTGTTCCCATGATGCACTGGGCCAGGGACAGACTAATTTGCATATAGCCAGGTTCTGAACTGGGATGGTGCAGTGAGCTAAAAAACGGTGATGGATCAAGCCCTGATCTGTTGACTGGGTAGGAGTGTTCTTATTAACTCAGATACTCTGTCCATCACCACCCCCTTTTTGTAATTATTTTGGCCACCATGAGTGTGGAAGGGTATGCTCAGACATGAGTCCCTTGCTCATTGCACCATCAGGATTCAAGCAAGCCGGGCCGAAGACGGCTGTAATGGCAGAAACCGGTCCCCGGAAGCTTGTTTCCTTTCCAGTGAAGAATTGGCTTGGTAGTTTGGTCTGCCCTGTTCCCATGATGCACTGGGCCAGGGACAGACTAATTTGCATATAGCCAGGTTCTGAACTGGGATGGTGCAGTGAGCTAAAAAACGGTGATGGATCAAGCCCTGATCTGTTGACTGGGTAGGAGTGTTCTGATTAACTCAGATACTCTGTCCATCACCACCCCCTTTTTGTAATTATTTTGGCCACCATGAGTGTGGAAGGGTATGCTCAGACATGAGTCCCTTGCTCATTGCACCATCAGGATTCAAGCCAGCCGGGCCGAAGACGGCTGTAATGCCAGAAACCGGTCCCCGGAAGCTTGTTTCCTTTCCAGTGAAGAATTGGCTTGGTAGTTTGGTCTGCCCTGTTCCCATGATGCACTGGGCCAGGGACAGACTAATTTGCATATAGCCAGGTTCTGAACTGGGATGGTGCAGTGAGCTAAAAAACGGTGATGGATCAAGCCCTGATCTGTTGACTGGGTAGGAGTGTTCTGAATAACTCAGATACTCTGTCCATCACCAACCCCTTTTTGTAATTATTTTGGCCACCATGGGTGTGGAAGGGTATGCTCAGACATGAGTCCCTTGCTCATTGCACCATCAGGATTCAAGCAAGCCGGGCCGAAGACGGCTGTAATGCCAGAAACCGGTCCCCGGAAGCTTGTTTCCTTTCCAGTGAAGAATTGGCTTGGTAGTTTGGTCTGCCCTGTTCCCATGATGCACTGGGCCAGGGACAGACTAATTTGCATATAGCCAGGTTCTGAACTGGGATGGTGCAGTGAGCTAAAAAACGGTGATGGATCAAGCCCTGATCTGTTGACTGGGTAGGAGTGTTCTGATTAACTCAGATACTGTGTCCATCACCACCCCCTTTTTGTAATTATTTTGGCCACCATGAGTGTGGAAGGGTATGCTCAGGCATGAGTCCCTTGCTCATTGCACCATCAGGATTCAAGCAAGCCGGGCCGAAGATGGCTGTAATGCCAAAAACTGGTCCCCGGAAGCTTGTTTCCTTTCCAGTGAAGAATTGGCTTGGTAGTTTGGTCTGCCCTGTTCCCATGATGCACTGGGCCAGGGACAGACTAATTTGCATATAGCCAGGTTCTGAACTGGGATGGTGCAGTGAGCTAAAAAACGGTGATGGATCAAGCCCTGATCTGTTGACTGGGTAGGAGTGTTCTGATTAACTCAGATACTCTGTCCATCACCACCCCCTTTTTGTAATTATTTTGGCCACCATGAGTGTGGAAGGGTATGCTCAGACATGAGTCCCTTGCTCATTGCACCATCAGGATTCAAGCAAGCCGGGCCGAAGACGGCTGTAATGCCAAAAAACGGTCCCCGGAAGCTTGTTTCCTTTCCAGTGAAGAATTGGCTTGGTAGTTTGGTCTGCCCTGTTCCCATGATGCACTGGGCCAGGGACAGACTAATTTGCATATAGCCAGGTTCTGAACTGGGATGGTGCAGTGAGCTAAAAAACGGTGATGGATCAAGCCCTGATCTGTTGACTGGGTAGGAGTGTTCTGATTAACTCAGATACTCTGTCCATCACCGCCACCTTTTTGTAATTATTTTGGCCACCATGAGTGTGGAAGGGTATGCTCAGACATGAGTCCCTTGCTCATTGCACCATCAGGATTCAAGCAAGCCGGGCCGAAGACGGCTGTAATGCCAGAAACCCGTCCCCAGAAGCTTGTTTCCTTTACAGTGAAGAATTGGCTTGGTAGTTTGGTCTGCCCTGTTCCCATGATGCACTGGGCCAGGGACAGACTAATTTGCATGTAGCCAGGTTCTGAACTGGGATGGTGCAGTGAGCTAAAAAAACGGTGATGGATCAAGCCCTCATCTGTTGACTGGGTAGGAGTGTTCTGATTAACTCAGATACTCTGTCCATCACCACCCCCTTTTTGTAATTATTTTGGCCACCATGAGTGTGGAAGGGTATGCTCAGACATGAGTCCCTTGCTCATTGCACCATCAGGATTCAAGCAAGCCGGGCCGAAGACGGCTGTAATGCCAGAAACCGGTCCCCGGAAGCTTGTTTCCATTCCAGTGAAGAATTGGCTTGGAAGTTTGGTCTGCCCTGTTCCCATGATGCACTGGTCCAGGGACAGACTAATTTGCATATAGCCAGGTTCTGAACTGGGATGGTGCAGTGAGCTAAAAAACGATGATGGATCAAGCCCTGATCTGTTGACTGGGTAGGAGTGTTCTGATTAACTCAGCTACTCTGTCCATCACCACCCCCTTTTTGTAATTATTTTGGCCACCATGAGTGTGGAAGGGTATGCTCAGACATGAGTCCCTTGCTCATTGCACCATCAGGATTCAAGCAAGCCGGGCCGAAGACGGCTGTAATGCCAGAAACCGGTCTCCAGAAGCTTGTTTCCTTTACAGTGAAGAATTGGCTTGGTAGTTTGGTCTGCCCTGTTCCCATGATGCACTGGGCCAGGGACAGACTAATTTGCATATAGCCAGGTTCTGAACTGGGATGGTGTAGTGAGCTAAAAAAACGGTGATGGATCAAGCCCTCATCTGTTGACTGGGTAGGAGTGTTCTGATTACCTCAGATACTCTGTCCATCAACACCCCCTTTTTGTAATTATTTTGGCCACCATGAGTGTGGAAGGGTATGCTCAGACATGAGTCCCTTGCTCATTGCACCATCAGGATTCAAGCAAGCCGGGCCGAAGACGGCTGTAATGCCAGAAACCGGTCCCCGGAAGCTTGTTTCCATTCCAGTGAAGAATTGGCTTGGAAGTTTGGTCTGCCCTGTTCCCATGATGCACAGGTCCAGGGACAGACTAATTTGCATATAGCCAGGTTCTGAACTGGGATGGTGCAGTGAGCTAAAAAACGGTGATGGATCAAGCCCTGATCTGTTGACTGGGTAGGAGTGTTCTGATTAACTCAGCTACTCTGTCCATCACCACCCCCTTTTTGTAATTATTTTGGCCACCATGAGTGTGGAAGGGTATGCTCAGACATGAGTCCCTTGCTCATTGCACCATCAGGATTCAAGCAAGCCGGGCCGAAGACGGCTGTAATGCCAGAAACCGGTCCCCGGAAGCTTGTTTCCTTTCCAGTGAAGAATTGGCTTGGTAGTTTGGTCTGCCCTGTTCCCATGATGCACTGGGCCAGGGACAGACTAATTTGCATATAGCCAGGTTCTGAACTGGGATGGTGCAGTGAGCTAAAAAACGTGATGGATCAAGCCCTGATCTGTTGATTGGGTAGGAGTGTTCTGATTAACTCAGATACTCTGTCCATCACCACCCCCTTTTTGTAATTATTTTGGCCACCATGAGTGTGGAAGGGTATGCTCAGACATGAGTCCCTTGCTCATTGCACCATCAGGATTCAAGCAAGTCGGGCCGAAGACGGCTGTAATGCCAGAAACCGGTCCCCGGAAGCTTGTTTCCTTTCCAGTGAAGAATTGGCTTGGTAGTTTGGTCTGCCCTGTTCCCATGATGCACTGGGCCAGGGACAGACTAATTTGCATATAGCCAGGTTCTGAACTGGGATGGTGCAGTGAGCTAAAAAACGGTGATGGATCAAGCCCTGATCTGTTGACTGGGTAGGAGTGTTCTGATTAACTCAGATACTCTGTCCATCACCACCCCCTTTTTGTAAATATTTTGGCCACCATGAGTGTGGAAGGGTATGCTCAGACATGAGTCCCTTGCTCATTGCACCATCAGGATTCAAGCAAGCCGGGCCGAAGACGGCTGTAATGCCAGAAACCGGTCCCAGGAAGCTTGTTTCCTTTCCAGTGAAGAATTGGCTTGGTAGTTTGGTCTGCCCTGTTCCCATGATGCACTGGGCCAGGGACAGACTAATTTGCATATAGCCAGGTTCTGAACTGGGATGGTGCAGTGAGCTAAAAAACGGTGATGGATCAAGCCCTGATCTGTTGACTGGGTAGGAGTGTTCTGATTAACTCAGATACTCTGTCCATCACCACCCCCTTTTTGTAATTATTTTGGCCACCATGAGTGTGGAAGGGTATGCTCAGACATGAGTCCCTTGCTCATTGCACCATCAGGATTCAAGCAAGCCGGGCCGAAGACGGCTGTAATGCCAGAAACCGGTCCCCGGAAGCTTGTTTCCTTTCCAGTGAAGAATTGGCTTGGTAGTTTGGTCTGCCCTGTTCCCATGATGCACTGGGCCAGGGACAGACTAATTTGCATATAGCCAGGTTCTGAACTGGGATGGTGCAGTGAGCTAAAAAACGGTGATGGATCAAGCCCTGATCTGTTGACTGGGTAGGAGTGTTCTGATTAACTCAGATACTCTGTCCATCACCAACCCCTTTTTGTAATTATTTTGGCCACCATGGGTGTGGAAGGGTATGCTCAGACATGAGTCCCTTGCTCATTGCACCATCAGGATTCAAGCAAGCCGGGCCGAAGACGGCTGTAATGCCAGAAACCGGTCCCCAGAAGCTTGTTTCCTTTCCAGTGAAGAATTGGCTTGGTAGTTTGGTCTGCCCTGTTCCCATGATGCACTGGGCCAGGGACAGACTAATTTGCATATAGCCAGGTTCTGAACTGGGATGGTGCAGTGAGCTAAAAAACGGTGATGGATCAAGCCCTGATCTGTTGACTGGGTAGGAGTGTTCTGATTAACTCAGATACTCTGTCCATCACCACCCCCTTTTTGTAATTATTTTGGCCACCATGAGTGTGGAAGGGTATGCTCAGGCATGAGTCCCTTGCTCATTGCACCATCAGGATTCAAGCAAGCCGGGCCGAAGATGGCTGTAATGCCAAAAACTGGTCCCCGGAAGCTTGTTTCCTTTCCAGTGAAGAATTGGCTTGGTAGTTTTGTCTGCCCTGTTCCCATGATGCACTGGGCCAGGGACAGACTAATTTGCATATAGCCAGGTTCTGAACTGGGATGGTGCAGTGAGCTAAAAAACGGTGATGGATCAAGCCCTGATCTGTTGACTGGGTAGGAGTGTTCTGATTAACTCAGATACTCTGTCCATCACCACCCCCTTTTTGTAATTATTTTGGCCACCATGAGTGTGGAAGGGTATGCTCAGACATGAGTCCCTTGCTCATTGCACCATCAGGATTCAAGCAAGCCGGGCCGAAGACGGCTTTAATGTCAAATAATGGTCCCCGGAAGCTTGTTTCCTTTCCAGTGAAGAATTGGCTTGGTAGTTTGGTCTGCCCTGTTCCCATGATGCACTGGGCCAGGGACAGACTAATTTGCATATAGCCAGGTTCTGAACTGGGATGGTGCAGTGAGCTAAAAAACGGTGATGGATCAAGCCCTGATCTGTTGACTGGGTAGGAGTGTTCTGATTAACTCAGATACTCTGTCCATCACCACCCCCTTTTTGTAATTATTTTGGCCACCATGAGTGTGGAAGGGTATGCTCAGACATCAGTCCCTTGCTCATTGCACCATCAGGATTCAAGCAAGCCGGGCCGAAGACGGCTGTAATGCCAGAAACCGGTCCCCAGAAGCTTGTTTCCTTTACAGTGAAGAATTGGCTTGGTAGTTTGGTCTGCCCTGTTCCCATGATGCACTGGGCCAGGGACAGACTAATTTGCATATAGCCAGGTTCTGAACTGGGATGGTGTAGTGAGCTAAAAAAACGGTGATGGATCAAGCCCTCATCTGTTGACTGGGTAGGAGTGTTCTGATTAACTCAGATACTCTGTCCATCACCACCCCCTTTTTGTAATTATTTTGGCCACCATGAGTGTGGAAGGGTATGCTCAGACATGAGTCCCTTGCTCATTGCACCATCAGGATTCAAGCAAGCCGGGCCGAAGACGGCTGTAATGCCAGAAACCGGTCCCCGGAAGCTTGTTTCCATTCCAGTGAAGAATTGGCTTGGAAGTTTGGTCTGCCCTGTTCCCATGATGCACTGGTCCAGGGACAGACTAATTTGCATATAGCCAGGTTCTGAACTGGGATGGTGCAGTGAGCTAAAAAACGGTGATGGATCAAGCCCTGATCTGTTGACTTGGTAGGAGTGTTCTGATTAACTCAGCTACTCTGTCCATCACCACCCCCTTTTTGCAATTATTTTGGCCACCATGAGTGTGGAAGGGTATGCTCAGACATGAGTCCCTTGCTCATTGCACCATCAGGATTCAAGCAAGCCGGGCCGAAGACGGCTGTAATGCCAGAAACCGGTCCCCGGAAGCTTGTTTCCTTTCCAGTGAAGAATTGGCTTGGTAGTTTGGTCTGCCCTGTTCCCATGATGCACTGGGCCAGGGACAGACTAATTTGCATATAGCCAGGTTCTGAACTGGGATGGTGCAGTGAGCTAAAAAACGTGATGGATCAAGCCATGATCTGTTGACTGGGTAGGAGTGTTCTGATTAACTCAGATACTCTGTCCATCACCACCCCCTTTTTGTAATTATTTTGGCCACCATGAGTGTGGAAGGGTATGCTCAGACATGAGTCCCTTGCTCATTGCACCATCAGGATTCAAGCAAGCCGGGCCGAAGACGGCTGTAATGCCAGAAACCGGTCCCCGGAAGCTTGTTTCCTTTCCAGTGAAGAATTGGCTTGGTAGTTTGGTCTGCCCTGTTCCCATGATGCACTGGGCCAGGGACAGACTAATTTGCATATAGCCAGGTTCTGAACTTGGATGGTGCAGTGAGCTAAAAAACGGTGATGGATCAAGCCCTGATCTGTTGACTGGGTAGGAGTGTTCTTATTAACTCAGATACTCTGTCCATCACCACCCCCTTTTTGTAATTATTTTGGCCACCATGAGTGTGGAAGGGTATGCTCAGACATGAGTCCCTTGCTCATTGCACCATCAGGATTCAAGCAAGCTGGGCCGAAGACGGCTGTAATGCCAGAAACCGGTCCCCGGAAGCTTGTTTCCTTTCCAGTGAAGAATTGGCTTGGTAGTTTGGTCTGCCCTGTTCCCATGATGCACTGGGCCAGGGACAGACTAATTTGCATATAGCCAGGTTCTGAACTGGGATGGTGCAGTGAGCTAAAAAACGGTGATGGATCAAGCCCTGATCTGTTGACTGGGTAGGAGTGTTCTGATTAACTCAGATACTCTGTCCATCACCAACCCCTTTTTGTAATTATTTTGGCCACCATGGGTGTGGAAGGGTATGCTCAGACATGAGTCCCTTGCTCATTGCACCATCAGGATTCAAGCAAGCCGGGCCGAAGACGGCTGTAATGCCAGAAACCGGTCCCCGGAAGCTTGTTTCCTTTCCAGTGAAGAATTGGCTTGGTAGTTTGGTCTGCCCTGTTCCCATGATGCACTGGGCCAGGGACAGACTAATTTGCATATAGCCAGGTTCTGAACTGGGATGGTGCAGTGAGCTAAAAAACGGTGATGGATCAAGCCCTGATCTGTTGACTGGGTAGGAGTGTTCTGATTAACTCAGATACTCTGTCCATCACCACCCCCTTTTTGTAATTATTTTGGCCACCATGAGTGTGGAAGGGTATGCTCAGGCATGAGTCCCTTGCTCATTGCACCATCAGGATTCAAGCAAGCCGGGCCGAAGATGGCTGTAATGCCAAAAACTGGTCCCCGGAAGCTTGTTTCCTTTCCAGTGAAGAATTGGCTTGGTAGTTTGGTCTGCCCTGTTCCCATGATGCACTGGGCCAGGGACAGACTAATTTGCATATAGCCAGGTTCTGAACTGGGATGGTGCAGTGAGCTAAAAAACGGTGATGGATCAAGCCCTGATCTGTTGACTGGGTAGGAGTGTTCTGATTAACTCAGATACTCTGTCCATCACCACCCCCCTTTTGTAATTATTTTGGCCACCATGAGTGTGGAAGGGTATGCTCAGACATGAGTCCCTTGCTCATTGCACCATCAGGATTCAAGCAAGCCGGGCCGAAGACGGCTGTAATGCCAGAAACCGGTCCCCGGAAGCTTGTTTCCTTTCCAGTGAAGAATTGGCTTGGTAGTTTGGTCTGCCCTGTTCCCATGATGCACTGGGCCAGGGACAGACTAATTTGCATATAGCCAGGTTCTGAACTGGGATGGTGCAGTGAGCTAAAAAACGGTGATGGATCAAGCCCTGATCTGTTGACTGGGTAGGAGTGTTCTGATTAACTCAGATACTCTGTCCATCACCACCCCCTTTTTGTAATTATTTTGGCCACCATGAGTGTGGAAGGGTATGCTCAGGCATGAGTCCCTTGCTCATTGCACCATCAGGATTCAAGCAAGCCGGGCCGAAGATGGCTGTAATGCCAAAAACTGGTCCCCGGAAGCTTGTTTCCTTTCCAGTGAAGAATTGGCTTGGTAGTTTGGTCTGCCCTGTTCCCATGATGCACTGGGCCAGGGACAGACTAATTTGCATATAGCCAGGTTCTGAACTGGGATGGTGCAGTGAGCTAAAAAACGGTGATGGATCAAGCCCTGATCTGTTGACTGGGTAGGAGTGTTCTGATTAACTCAGATACTCTGTCCATCACCACCCCCTTTTTGTAAATATTTTGGCCACCATGAGTGTGGAAGGGTATGCTCAGACATGAGTCCCTTGCTCATTGCACCATCAGGATTCAAGCAAGCCGGGCCGAAGACGGCTGTAATGCCAGAAACCGGTCCCCAGAAGCTTGTTTCCTTTACAGTGAAGAATTGGCTTGGTAGTTTGGTCTGCCCTGTTCCCATGATGCACTGGGCCAGGGACAGACTAATTTGCATATAGCCAGGTTCTGAACTGGGATGGTGTAGTGAGCTAAAAAAACGGTGATGGATCAAGCCCTCATCTGTTGACTGGGTAGGAGTGTTCTGATTAACTCAGATACTCTGTCCATCAACACCCCCTTTTTGTAATTATTTTGGCCACCATGAGTGTGGAAGGGTATGCTCAGACATGAGTCCCTTGCTCATTGCACCATCAGGATTCAAGCAAGCCGGGCCGAAGACGGCTGTAATGCCAGAAACCGGTCCCCGGAAGCTTGTTTCCATTCCAGTGAAGAATTGGCTTGGAAGTTTGGTCTGCCCTGTTCCCATGATGCACAGGTCCAGGGACAGACTAATTTGCATATAGCCAGGTTCTGAACTGGGATGGATCAAGCCCTGATCTGTTGACTGGGTAGGAGTGTTCTGATTAACTCAGCTACTCTGTCCATCACCACCCCCTTTTTGTAATTATTTTGGCCACCATGAGTGTGGAAGGGTATGCTCAGACATGAGTCCCTTGCTCATTGCACCATCAGGATTCAAGCAAGCCGGGCCGAAGATGGCTGTAATGCCAAAAACTGGTCCCCGGAAGCTTGTTTCCTTTCCATTGAAGAATTGGCTTGGTAGTTTGGTCTGCCCTGTTCCCATGATGCACTGGGCCAGGGACAGACTAATTTGCATATAGCCAGGTTCTGAACTGGGATGGTGCAGTGAGCTAAAAAACGGTGATGGATCAAGCCCTGATCTGTTGACTGGGTAGGAGTGTTCTGATTAACTCAGATACTCTGTCCATCACCACCCCCTTTTTGTAATTATTTTGGCCACCATGAGTGTGGAAGGGTATGCTCAGACATGAGTCCCTTGCTCATTGCACCATCAGGATTCAAGCAAGCCGGGCCGAAGACGGCTGTAATGCCAGAAACCGGTCCCCAGAAGCTTGTTTCCTTTACAGTGAAGAATTGGCTTGGTAGTTTGGTCTGCCCTGTTCCCATGATGCACTGGGCCAGGGACAGACTAATTTGCATATAGCCAGGTTCTGAACTGGGATGGTGTAGTGAGCTAAAAAAACGGTGATGGATCAAGCCCTCATCTGTTGACTGGGTAGGAGTGTTCTGATTAACTCAGATACTCTGTCCATCAACACCCCCTTTTTGTAATTATTTTGGCCACCATGAGTGTGGAAGGGTATGCTCAGACATGAGTCCCTTGCTCATTGCACCATCAGGATTCAAGCAAGCCGGGCCGAAGACGGCTGTAATGCCAGAAACCGGTCCCCGGAAGCTTGTTTCCATTCCAGTGAAGAATTGGCTTGGAAGTTTGGTCTGCCCTGTTCCCATGATGCACAGGTCCAGGGACAGACTAATTTGCATATAGCCAGGTTCTGAACTGGGATGGTGCAGTGAGCTAAAAAACGGTGATGGATCAAGCCCTGATCTGTTGACTGGGTAGGAGTGTTCTGATTAACTCAGCTACTCTGTCCATCACCACCCCCTTTTTGTAATTATTTTGGCCACCATGAGTGTGGAAGGGTATGCTCAGACATGAGTCCCTTGCTCATTGCACCATCAGGATTCAAGCAAGCCGGGCCGAAGACGGCTGTAATGCCAGAAACCGGTCCCCGGAAGCTTGTTTCCTTTCCAGTGAAGAATTGGCTTGGTAGTTTGGTCTGCCCTGTTCCCATGATGCACTGGGCCAGGGACAGACTAATTTGCATATAGCCAGGTTCTGAACTGGGATGGTGCAGTGAGCTAAAAAACGTGATGGATCAAGCCCTGATCTGTTGATTGGGTAGGAGTGTTCTGATTAACTCAGATACTCTGTCCATCACCACCCCCTTTTTGTAATTATTTTGGCCACCATGAGTGTGGAAGGGTATGCTCAGACATGAGTCCCTTGCTCATTGCACCATCAGGATTCAAGCAAGCCGGGCCGAAGACGGCTGTAATGCCAGAAACCGGTCCCCGGAAGCTTGTTTCCTTTCCAGTGAAGAATTGGCTTGGTAGTTTGGTCTGCCCTGTTCCCATGATGCACTGGGCCAGGGACAGACTAATTTGCATATAGCCAGGTTCTGAACTGGGATGGTGCAGTGAGCTAAAAAACGGTGATGGATCAAGCCCTGATCTGTTGACTGGGTAGGAGTGTTCTGATTAACTCAGATACTCTCTCCATCACCACCCCCTTTTTGTAATTATTTTGGCCACCATGAGTGTGGAAGGGTATGCTCAGACATGAGTCCCTTGCTCATTGCACCATCAGGATTCAAGCAAGCCGGGCCGAAGACGGCTGTAATGCCAAAAAACGGTCCCCGGAAGCTTGTTTCCTTTCCAGTGAAGAATTGGCTTGGTAGTTTGGTCTGCCCTGTTCCCATGATGCACTGGGCCAGGGACAGACTAATTTGCATATAGCCAGGTTCTGAACTGGGATGGTGCAGTGAGCTAAAAAACGGTGATGGATCAAGCCCTGATCTGTTGACTGGGTAGGAGTGTTCTGATTAACTCAGATACTCTGTCCATCACCACCCCCTTTTTGTAATTATTTTGGCCACCATGAGTGTGGAAGGGTATGCTCAGACATGAGTCCCTTGCTCATTGCACCATCAGGATTCAAGCAAGCCGGGCCGAAGACGGCTGTAATGCCAGAAACCGGTCCCCGGAAGCTTGTTTCCTTTACAGTGAAGAATTGGCTTGGTAGTTTGGTCTGCCCTGTTCCCATGATGCACTGGGCCAGGGACAGACTAATTTGGATATAGCCAGGTTCTGAACTGGGATGGTGCAGTGAGCTAAAAAAACGGTGATGGATCAAGCCCTGATCTGTTGACTGGGTAGGAGTGTTCTGATTAACTCAGATACTCTGTCCATCACCACCCCCTTTTTGTAATTATTTTGGCCACCATGAGTGTGGAAGGGTATGCTCAGACATGAGTCCCTTGCTCATTGCACCATCAGGATTCAAGCAAGCCGGGCCGAAGACGGCTGTAATGCCAGAAACCGGTCCCCGGAAGCTTGTTTCCATTCCAGGGAAGAATTGGCTTGGAAGTTTGGTCTGCCCTGTTCCCATGATGCACTGGTCCAGGGACAGACTAATTTGCATATAGCCAGGTTCTGAACTGGGATGGTGCAGTGAGCTAAAAAACGGTGATGGATCAAGCCCTGATCTGTTGACTGGGTAGGAGTGTTCTGATTAACTCAGATACTCTGTCCATCACCACCCCCTTTTTGTAATTATTTTGGCCACCATGAGTGTGGAAGGGTATGCTCAGGCATGAGTCCCTTGCTCATTGCACCATCAGGATTCAAGCAAGCCGGGCCGAAGATGGCTGTAATGCCAAAAACTGGTCCCCGGAAGCTTGTTTCCTTTCCAGTGAAGAATTGGCTTGGAAGTTTGGTCTGCCCTGTTCCCATGATGCACTGGTCCAGGGACAGACTAATTTGCATATAGCCAGGTTCTGAACTGGGATGGTGCAGGGAGCTAAAAAACGTGATGGATCAAGCCCTGATCTGTTGACTGGGTAGGAGTGTTCTGATTAACTCAGATACTCTGTCCATCACCACCCCCTTTTTGTAATTATTTTGGCCACCATGAGTGTGGAAGGGTATGCTCAGACATGAGTCCCTTGCTCATTGCACCATCAGGATTCAAGCAAGCCGGGCCGAAGACGGCTGTAATGCCAGAAACCGGTCCCCGGAAGCTTGTTTCCTTTCCAGTGAAGAATTGGCTTGGTAGTTTGGTCTGCCCTGTTCCCATGATGCACTGGGCCAGGGACAGACTAATTTGCATATAGCCAGGTTCTGAACTGGGATGGTGCAGTGAGCTAAAAAACGGTGATGGATCAAGCCCTGATCTGTTGACTGGGTAGGAGTGTTCTGATTAACTCAGATACTCTGTCCATCACCAACCCCTTTTTGTAATTATTTTGGCCACCATGGGTGTGGAAGGGTATGCTCAGACATGAGTCCCTTGCTCATTGCACCATCAGGATTCAAGCAAGCCGGGCCGAAGACGGCTGTAATGCCAGAAACCGGTCCCCGGAAGCTTGTTTCCTTTCCAGTGAAGAATTGGCTTGGTAGTTTGGTCTGCCCTGTTCCCATGATGCACTGGGCCAGGGACAGACTAATTTGCATATAGCCAGGTTCTGAACTGGGATGGTGCAGTGAGCTAAAAAACGGTGATGGATCAAGCCCTGATCTGTTGACTGGGTAGGAGTGTTCTGATTAACTCAGATACTCTGTCCATCACCACCCCCTTTTTGTAATTATTTTGGCCACCATGAGTGTGGAAGGGTATGCTCAGACGTGAGTCCCTTGCTCATTGCACCATCAGGATTCAAGCAAGCCGGGCCGAAGACGGCTGTAATGCCAGAAACCGGTCCCCAGAACCTTGTTTCCTTTCCAGTGAAGAATTGGCTTGGTAGTTTGGTCTGCCCTGTTCCCATGATGCACTGGGCCAGGGACAGACTAATTTGCATATAGCCAGGTTCTGAACTGGGATGGTGCAGTGAGCTAAAAAACGGTGATGGATCAAGCCCTGATCTGTTGACTGGGTAGGAGTGTTCTGATTAACTCAGATACTCTGTCCATCACCACCCCCTTTTTGTAATTATTTTGGCCACCATGAGTGTGGAAGGGTATGCTCAGACATGAGTCCCTTGCTCATTGCACCATCAGGATTCAAGCAAGCCGGGCCGAAGACGGCTGTAATGCCAGAAACCGGTCCCCGGAAGCTTGTTTCCTTTCCAGTGAAGAATTGGCTTGGTAGTTTGGTCTGCCCTGTTCCCATGATGCACTGGGCCAGGGACAGACTAATTTGCATATAGCCAGGTTCTGAACTGGGATGGTGCAGTGAGCTAAAAAACGGTGATGGATCAAGCCCTGATCTGTTGACTGGGTAGGAGTGTTCTGATTAACTCAGATACTCTGTCCATCACCAACCCCTTTTTGTAATTATTTTGGCCACCATGGGTGTGGAAGGGTATGCTCAGACATGAGTCCCTTGCTCATTGCACCATCAGGATTCAAGCAAGGCGGGCCGAAGACGGCTGTAATGCCAGAAACCGGTCCCCGGAAGCTGGTTTCCTTTCCAGTGAAGAATTGGCTTGGTAGTTTGGTCTGCCCTGTTCCCATGATGCACTGGGCCAGGGACAGACTAATTTGCATATAGCCAGGTTCTGAACTGGGATGGTGCAGTGAGCTAAAAAACGGTGATGGATCAAGCCCTGATCTGTTGACTGGGTAGGAGTGTTCTGATTAACTCAGCTACTCTGTCCATCACCACCCCCTTTTTGTAATTATTTTGGCCACCATGAGTGTGGAAGGGTATGCTCAGACATGAGTCCCTTGCTCATTGCACCATCAGGATTCAAGCAAGCCGGGCCGAAGACGGCTGTAATGCCAGAAACCGGTCCCCGGAAGCTTGTTTCCTTTCCAGTGAAGAATTGGCTTGGTAGTTTGGTCTGCCCTGTTCCCATGATGCACTGGGCCAGGGACAGACTAATTTGCATATAGCCAGGTTCTGAACTGGGATGGTGCAGTGAGCTAAAAAACGGTGATGGATCAAGCCCTGATCTGTTGACTGGGTAGGAGTGTTCTGATTAACTCAGATACTCTGTCCATCACCACCCCCTTTATGTAATTATTTTGGCCACCATGAGTGTGGAAGGGTATGCTCAGACATGAGTCCCTTGCTCATTGCACCATCAGGATTCAAGCAAGCCGGGCCGAAGACGGCTGTAATGCCAGAAACCGGTCCCCGGAAGCTTGTTTCCTTTCCAGTGAAGAATTGGCTTGGTAGTTTGGTCTGCCCTGTTCCCATGATGCACTGGGCCAGGGACAGACTAATTTGCATATAGCCAGGTTCTGAACTGGGATGGTGCAGTGAGCTAAAAAACGGTGATGGATCAAGCCCTGATCTGTTGACTGGGTAGGAGTGTTCTGATTAACTCAGATACTCTGTCCATCACCACCCCCTTTTTGTAATTATTTTGGCCACCATGAGTGTGGAAGGGTATGCTCAGACATGAGTCCCTTGCTCATTGCACCATCAGGATTCAAGCAAGCCGGGCCGAAGACGGCTGTAATGCCAGAAACCGGTCCCCGGAAGCTTGTTTCCTTTCCAGTGAAGAATTGGCTTGGTAGTTTGGTCTGCCCTGTTCCCATGATGCACTGGGCCAGGGACAGACTAATTTGCATATAGCCAGGTTCTGAACTGGGATGGTGCAGTGAGCTAAAAAACGGTGATGGATCAAGCCCTGATCTGTTGACTGGGTAGGAGTGTTCTGATTAACTCAGATACTCTGTCCATCACCAACCCCTTTTTGTAATTATTTTGGCCACCATGGGTGTGGAAGGGTATGCTCAGACATGAGTCCCTTGCTCATTGCACCATCAGGATTCAAGCAAGGCGGGCCGAAGACGGCTGTAATGCCAGAAACCGGTCCCCGGAAGCTGGTTTCCTTTCCAGTGAAGAATTGGCTTGGTAGTTTGGTCTGCCCTGTTCCCATGATGCACTGGGCCAGGGACAGACTAATTTGCATATAGCCAGGTTCTGAACTGGGATGGTGCAGTGAGCTAAAAAACGGTGATGGATCAAGCCCTGATCTGTTGACTGGGTAGGAGTGTTCTGATTAACTCAGCTACTCTGTCCATCACCACCCCCTTTTTGTAATTATTTTGGCCACCATGAGTGTGGAAGGGTATGCTCAGACATGAGTCCCTTGCTCATTGCACCATCAGGATTCAAGCAAGCCGGGCCGAAGACGGCTGTAATGCCAGAAACCGGTCCCCGGAAGCTTGTTTCCTTTCCAGTGAAGAATTGGCTTGGTAGTTTGGTCTGCCCTGTTCCCATGATGCACTGGGCCAGGGACAGACTAATTTGCATATAGCCAGGTTCTGAACTGGGATGGTGCAGTGAGCTAAAAAACGTGATGGATCAAGCCCTGATCTGTTGACTGGGTAGGAGTGTTCTGATTAACTCAGATACTCTGTCCATCACCACCCCCTTTTTGTAATTATTTTGGCCACCATGAGTGTGGAAGGGTATGCTCAGACATGAGTCCCTTGCTCATTGCACCATCAGGATTCAAGCAAGCCGGGCCGAAGACGGCTGTAATGCCAGAAACCGGTCCCCGGAAGCTTGTTTCCTTTCCAGTGAAGAATTGGCTTGGTAGTTTGGTCTGCCCTGTTCCCATGATGCACTGGGCCAGGGACAGACTAATTTGCATATAGCCAGGTTCTGAACTGGGATGGTGCAGTGAGCTAAAAAAACGGTGATGGATCAAGCCCTGATCTGTTGACTGGGTAGGAGTGTTCTTATTAACTCAGATACTCTGTCCATCACCACCCCCTTTTTGTAATTATTTTGGCCACCATGAGCGTGGAAGGGTATGCTCAGACATGAGTCCCTTGCTCATTGCACCATCAGGATTCAAGCAAGCCGGGCCGAAGACGGCTGTAATGCCAGAAACCGGTCCCCGGAAGCTTGTTTCCTTTCCAGTGAAGAATTGGCTTGGTAGTTTGGTCTGCCCTGTTCCCATGATGCACTGGGCCAGGGACAGACTAATTTGCATATAGCCAGGTTCTGAACTGGGATGGTGCAGTGAGCTAAAAAACGGTGATGGATCAAGCCCTGATCTGTTGACTGGGTAGGAGTGTTCTGATTAACTCAGATACTCTGTCCATCACCACCCCCTTTTTGTAATTATTTTGGCCACCATGAGTGTGGAAGGGTATGCTCAGACATGAGTCCCTTGCTCATTGCACCATCAGGATTCAAGCCAGCCGGGCCGAAGACGGCTGTAATGCCAGAAACCGGTCCCCGGAAGCTTGTTTCCTTTCCAGTGAAGAATTGGCTTGGTAGTTTGGTCTGCCCTGTTCCCATGATGCACTGGGCCAGGGACAGACTAATTTGCATATAGCCAGGTTCTGAACTGGGATGGTGCAGTGAGCTAAAAAACGGTGATGGATCAAGCCCTGATCTGTTGACTGGGTAGGAGTATTCTGATTAACTCAGATACTCTGTCCATCACCAACCCCTTTTTGTAATTATTTTGGCCACCATGGGTGTGGAAGGGTATGCTCAGACATGAGTCCCTTGCTCATTGCACCATCAGGATTCAAGCAAGCCGGGCCGAAGACGGCTGTAATGCCAGAAACCGGTCCCCGGAAGCTTGTTTCCTTTCCAGTGAAGAATTGGCTTGGTAGTTTGGTCTGCCCTGTTCCCATGATGCACTGGGCCAGGGACAGACTAATTTGCATATAGCCAGGTTCTGAACTGGGATGGTGCAGTGAGCTAAAAAACGGTGATGGATCAAGCCCTGATCTGTTGACTGGGTAGGAGTGTTCTGATTAACTCAGATACTGTGTCCATCACCACCCCCTTTTTGTAATTATTTTGGCCACCATGAGTGTGGAAGGGTATGCTCAGGCATGAGTCCCTTGCTCATTGCACCATCAGGATTCAAGCAAGCCGGGCCGAAGATGGCTGTAATGCCAAAAACTGGTCCCCGGAAGCTTGTTTCCTTTCCAGTGAAGAATTGGCTTGGTAGTTTGGTCTGCCCTGTTCCCATGATGCACTGGGCCAGGGACAGACTAATTTGCATATAGCCAGGTTCTGAACTGGGATGGTGCAGTGAGCTAAAAAACGGTGATGGATCAAGCCCTGATCTGTTGACTGGGTAGGAGTGTTCTGATTAACTCAGATACTCTGTCCATCACCACCCCCTTTTTGTAATTATTTTGGCCACCATGAGTGTGGAAGGGTATGCTCAGACATGAGTCCCTTGCTCATTGCACCATCAGGATTCAAGCAAGCCGGGCCGAAGACGGCTGTAATGCCAAAAAACGGTCCCCGGAAGCTTGTTTCCTTTCCAGTGAAGAATTGGCTTGGTAGTTTGGTCTGCCCTGTTCCCATGATGCACTGGGCCAGGGACAGACTAATTTGCATATAGCCAGGTTCTGAACTGGGATGGTGCAGTGAGCTAAAAAACGGTGATGGATCAAGCCCTGATCTGTTGACTGGGTAGGAGTGTTCTGATTAACTCAGATACTCTGTCCATCACCGCCCCCTTTTTGTAATTATTTTGGCCACCATGAGTGTGGAAGGGTATGCTCAGACATGAGTCCCTTGCTCATTGCACCATCAGGATTCAAGCAAGCCGGGCCGAAGACGGCTGTAATGCCAGAAACCCGTCCCCAGAAGCTTGTTTCCTTTACAGTGAAGAATTGGCTTGGTAGTTTGGTCTGCCCTGTTCCCATGATGCACTGGGCCAGGGACAGACTAATTTGCATGTAGCCAGGTTCTGAACTGGGATGGTGCAGTGAGCTAAAAAAACGGTGATGGATCAAGCCCTCATCTGTTGACTGGGTAGGAGTGTTCTGATTAACTCAGATACTCTGTCCATCACCACCCCCTTTTTGTAATTATTTTGGCCACCATGAGTGTGGAAGGGTATGCTCAGACATGAGTCCCTTGCTCATTGCACCATCAGGATTCAAGCAAGCCGGGCCGAAGACGGCTGTAATGCCAGAAACCGGTCCCCGGAAGCTTGTTTCCATTCCAGTGAAGAATTGGCTTGGAAGTTTGGTCTGCCCTGTTCCCATGATGCACTGGTCCAGGGACAGACTAATTTGCATATAGCCAGGTTCTGAACTGGGATGGTGCAGTGAGCTAAAAAACGGTGATGGATCAAGCCCTGATCTGTTGACTGGGTAGGAGTGTTCTGATTAACTCAGCTACTCTGTCCATCACCACCCCCTTTTTGTAATTATTTTGGCCACCATGAGTGTGGAAGGGTATGCTCAGACATGAGTCCCTTGCTCATTGCACCATCAGGATTCAAGCAAGCCGGGCCGAAGACGGCTGTAATGCCAGAAACCGGTCCCCAGAAGCTTGTTTCCTTTACAGTGAAGAATTGGCTTGGTAGTTTGGTCTGCCCTGTTCCCATGATGCACTGGGCCAGGGACAGACTAATTTGCATATAGCCAGGTTCTGAACTGGGATGGTGTAGTGAGCTAAAAAAAGCGGTGATGGATCAAGCCCTCATCTGTTGACTGGGTAGGAGTGTTCTGATTAACTCAGATACTCTGTCCATCAACACCCCCTTTTTGTAATTATTTTGGCCACCATGAGTGTGGAAGGGTATGCTCAGACATGAGTCCCTTGCTCATTGCACCATCAGGATTCAAGCAAGCCGGGCCGAAGACGGCTGTAATGCCAGAAACCGGTCCCCGGAAGCTTGTTTCCATTCCAGTGAAGAATTGGCTTGGAAGTTTGGTCTGCCCTGTTCCCATGATGCACAGGTCCAGGGACAGACTAATTTGCATATAGCCAGGTTCTGAACTGGGATGGTGCAGTGAGCTAAAAAAACGGTGATGGATCAAGCCCTCATCTGTTGACTGGGTAGGAGTGTTCTGATTAACTCAGATACTCTGTCCATCACCACCCCCTTTTTGTAATTATTTTGGCCACCATGAGTGTGGAAGGGTATGCTCAGACATGAGTCCCTTGCTCATTGCACCATCAGGATTCAAGCAAGCCGGGCCGAAGACGGCTGTAATGCCAGAAACCGGTCCCCGGAAGCTTGTTTCCATTCCAGTGAAGAATTGGCTTGGAAGTTTGGTCTGCCCTGTTCCCATGATGCACTGGTCCAGGGACAGACTAATTTGCATATAGCCAGGTTCTGAACTGGGATGGTGCAGTGAGCTAAAAAACGGTGATGGATCAAGCCCTGATCTGTTGACTTGGTAGGAGTGTTCTGATTAACTCAGCTACTCTGTCCATCACCACCCCCTTTTTGTAATTATTTTGGCCACCATGAGTGTGGAAGGGTATGCTCAGACATGAGTCCCTTGCTCATTGCACCATCAGGATTCAAGCAAGCCGGGCCGAAGACGGCTGTAATGCCAGAAACCGGTCCCCGGAAGCTTGTTTCCTTTCCAGTGAAGAATTGGCTTGGTAGTTTGGTCTGCCCTGTTCCCATGATGCACTGGGCCAGGGACAGACTAATTTGCATATAGCCAGGTTCTGAACTGGGATGGTGCAGTGAGCTAAAAAACGTGATGGATCAAGCCCTGATCTGTTGACTGGGTAGGAGTGTTCTGATTAACTCAGATACTCTGTCCATCACCACCCCCTTTTTGTAATTATTTTGGCCACCATGAGTGTGGAAGGGTATGCTCAGACATGAGTCCCTTGCTCATTGCACCATCAGGATTCAAGCAAGCCGGGCCGAAGACGGCTGTAATGCCAGAAACCGGTCCCCGGAAGCTTGTTTCCTTTCCAGTGAAGAATTGGCTTGGTAGTTTGGTCTGCCCTGTTCCCATGATGCACTGGGCCAGGGACAGACTAATTTGCATATAGCCAGGTTCTGAACTGGGATGGTGCAGTGAGCTAAAAAACGGTGATGGATCAAGCCCTGATCTGTTGACTGGGTAGGAGTGTTCTTATTAACTCAGATACTCTGTCCATCACCACCCCCTTTTTGTAATTATTTTGGCCACCATGAGTGTGGAAGGGTATGCTCAGACATGAGTCCCTTGCTCATTGCACCATCAGGATTCAAGCAAGCCGGGCCGAAGACGGCTGTAATGCCAGAAACCGGTCCCCGGAAGCTTGTTTCCTTTCCAGGGAAGAATTGGCTTGGTAGTTTGGTCTGCCCTGTTCCCATGATGCACTGGGCCAGGGACAGACTAATTTGCATATAGCCAGGTTCTGAACTGGGATGGTGCAGTGAGCTAAAAAACGGTGATGGATCAAGCCCTGATCTGTTGACTGGGTAGGAGTGTTCTGATTAACTCAGATACTCTGTCCATCACCACCCCCTTTTTGTAATTATTTTGGCCACCATGAGTGTGGAAGGGTATGCTCAGACATGAGTCCCTTGCTCATTGCACCATCAGGATTCAAGCAAGCCGGGCCGAAGACGGCTGTAATGCCAGAAACCGGTCCCCGGAAGCTTGTTTCCTTTCCAGTGAAGAATTGGCTTGGTAGTTTGGTCTGCCCTGTTCCCATGATGCACTGGGCCAGGGACAGACTAATTTGCATATAGCCAGGTTCTGAACTGGGATGGTGCAGTGAGCTAAAAAACGGTGATGGATCAAGCCCTGATCTGTTGACTGGGTAGGAGTGTTCTGATTAACTCAGATACTCTGTCCATCACCAACCCCTTTTTGTAATTATTTTGGCCACCATGGGTGTGGAAGGGTATGCTCAGACATGAGTCCCTTGCTCATTGCACCATCAGGATTCAAGCAAGCCGGGCCGAAGACGGCTGTAATGCCAGAAACCGGTCCCCGGAAGCTTGTTTCCTTTCCAGTGAAGAATTGGCTTGGTAGTTTGGTCTGCCCTGTTCCCATGATGCACTGGGCCAGGGACAGACTAATTTGCATATAGCCAGGTTCTGAACTGGGATGGTGCAGTGAGCTAAAAAACGGTGATGGATCAAGCCCTGATCTGTTGACTGGGTAGGAGTGTTCTGATTAACTCAGATACTCTGTCCATCACCACCCCCTTTTTGTAATTATTTTGGCCACCATGAGTGTGGAAGGGTATGCTCAGGCATGAGTCCCTTGCTCATTGCACCATCAGGATTCAAGCAAGCCGGGCCGAAGATGGCTGTAATGCCAAAAACTGGTCCCCGGAAGCTTGTTTCCTTTCCAGTGAAGAATTGGCTTGGAAGTTTGGTCTGCCCTGTTCCCATGATGCACTGGTCCAGGGACAGACTAATTTGCATATAGCCAGGTTCTGAACTGGGATGGTGCAGTGAGCTAAAAAACGTGATGGATCAAGCCCTGATCTGTTGACTGGGTAGGAGTGTTCTGATTAACTCAGATACTCTGTCCATCACCACCCCCTTTTTGTAATTATTTTGGCCACCATGAGTGTGGAAGGGTATGCTCAGACATGAGTCCCTTGCTCATTGCACCATCAGGATTCAAGCAAGCCGGGCCGAAGACGGCTGTAATGCCAGAAACCGGTCCCCGGAAGCTTGTTTCCTTTCCAGTGAAGAATTGGCTTGGTAGTTTGGTCTGCCCTGTTCCCATGATGCACTGGGCCAGGGACAGACTAATTTGCATATAGCCAGGTTCTGAACTGGGATGGTGCAGTGAGCTAAAAAACGGTGATGGATCAAGCCCTGATCTGTTGACTGGGTAGGAGTGTTCTGATTAACTCAGATACTCTGTCCATCACCAACCCCTTTTTGTAATTATTTTGGCCACCATGGGTGTGGAAGGGTATGCTCAGACATGAGTCCCTTGCTCATTGCACCATCAGGATTCAAGCAAGCCGGGCCGAAGACGGCTGTAATGCCAGAAACCGGTCCCCGGAAGCTTGTTTCCTTTCCAGTGAAGAACTGGCTTGGTAGTTTGGTCTGCCCTGTTCCCATGATGCACTGGGCCAGGGACAGACTAATTTGCATATAGCCAGGTTCTGAACTGGGATGGTGCAGTGAGCTAAAAAACGGTGATGGATCAAGCCCTGATCTGTTGACTGGGTAGGAGTGTTCTGATTAACTCAGATACTCTGTCCATCACCACCCCCTTTTTGTAATTATTTTGGCCACCATGAGTGTGGAAGGGTATGCTCAGGCATGAGTCCCTTGCTCATTGCACCATCAGGATTCAAGCAAGCCGGGCCGAAGATGGCTGTAATGCCAAAAACTGGTCCCCGGAAGCTTGTTTCCTTTCCAGTGAAGAATTGGCTTGGTAGTTTGGTCTGCCCTGTTCCCATGATGCACTGGGCCAGGGACAGACTAATTTGCATATAGCCAGGTTCTGAACTGGGATGGTGCAGTGAGCTAAAAAACGGTGATGGATCAAGCCCTGATCTGTTGACTGGGTAGGAGTGTTCTGATTAACTCAGATACTCTGTCCATCACCACCCCCTTTTTGTAATTATTTTGGCCACCATGAGTGTGGAAGGGTATGCTCAGACATGAGTCCCTTGCTCATTGCACCATCAGGATTCAAGCAAGCCGGGCCGAAGACGGCTGTAATGCCAAAAAACGGTCCCCGGAAGCTTGTTTCCTTTCCAGTGAAGAATTGGCTTGGTAGTTTGGTCTGCCCTGTTCCCATGATGCACTGGGCCAGGGACAGACTAATTTGCATATAGCCAGGTTCTGAACTGGGATGGTGCAGTGAGCTAAAAAACGGTGATGGATCAAGCCCTGATCTGTTGACTGGGTAGGAGTGTTCTGATTAACTCAGATACTCTGTCCATCACCACCCCCTTTTTGTAATTATTTTGGCCACCATGAGTGTGGAAGGGTATGCTCAGACATGAGTCCCTTGCTCATTGCACCATCAGGATTCAAGCAAGCCGGGCCGAAGACGGCTGTAATGCCAAAAAACGGTCCCCGGAAGCTTGTTTCCTTTCCAGTGAAGAATTGGCTTGGTAGTTTGGTCTGCCCTGTTCCCATGATGCACTGGGCCAGGGACAGACTAATTTGCATATAGCCAGGTTCTGAACTGGGATGGTGCAGTGAGCTAAAAAACGGTGATGGATCAAGCCCTGATCTGTTGACTGGGTAGGAGTGTTCTGATTAACTCAGATACTCTGTCCATCACCACCCCCTTTTTGTAATTATTTTGGCCACCATGAGTGTGGAAGGGTATGCTCAGACATGAGTCCCTTGCTCATTGCACCATCAGGATTCAAGCAAGCCGGGCCGAAGCCGGCTGTAATGCCAGAAACCGGTCCCCGGAAGCTTGTTTCCTTTCCAGTGAAGAATTGGCTTGGTAGTTTGGTCTGCCCTGTTCCCATGATGCACTGGGCCAGGGACAGACTAATTTGCATATAGCCAGGTTCTGAACTGGGATGGTGCAGTGTGCTAAAAAAACGGTGATGGATCAAGCCCTGATCTGTTGACTGGGTAGGAGTGTTCTGATTAACTCAGATACTCTGTCCATCACCACCCCCTTTTTGTAATTATTGTGGCCACCATGAGTGTGGAAGGGTATGCTCAGACATGAGTCCCTTGCTCATTGCACCATCAGGATTCAAGCAAGCCGGGCCGAAGACGGCTGTAATGCCAGAAACCGGTCCCCGGAAGCTTGTTTCCATTCCAGGGAAGAATTGGCTTGGAAGTTTGGTCTGCCCTGTTCCCATGATGCACTGGTCCAGGGACAGACTAATTTGCATATAGCCAGGTTCTGAACTGGGATGGTGTAGTGAGCTAAAAAACGGTGATGGATCAAGCCCTGATCTGTTGACTGGGTAGGAGTGTTCTGATTAACTCAGATACTCTGTCCATCACCACCCCCTTTTTGTAATTATTTTGGCCACCATGAGTGTGGAAGGGTATGCTCAGGCATGAGTCCCTTGCTCATTGCACCATCAGGATTCAAGCAAGCCGGGCCGAAGACGGCTGTAATGCCAGAAACCGGTCCCCGGAAGCTTGTTTCCTTTCCAGTGAAGAATTGGCTTGGTAGTTTGGTCTGCCCTGTTCCCATGATGCACTGGGCCAGGGACAGACTAATTTGCATATAGCCAGGTTCTGAACTGGGATGGTGCAGTGAGCTAAAAAACGGTGATGGATCAAGCCCTGATCTGTTGACTGGGTAGGAGTGTTCTGATTAACTCAGATACTCTGTCCATCACCACCCCCTTTTTGTAATTATTTTGGCCACCATGAGTGTGGAAGGGTATGCTCAGGCATGAGTCCCTTGCTCATTGCACCATCAGGATTCAAGCAAGCCGGGCCGAAGATGGCTGTAATGCCAAAAACTGGTCCCCGGAAGCTTGTTTCCTTTCCAGTGAAGAATTGGCTTGGTAGTTTGGTCTGCCCTGTTCCCATGATGCACTGGGCCAGGGACAGACTAATTTGCATATAGCCAGGTTCTGAACTGGGATGGTGCAGTGAGCTAAAAAACGGTGATGGATCAAGCCCTGATCTGTTGACTGGGTAGGAGTGTTCTGATTAACTCAGATACTCTGTCCATCACCACCCCCTTTTTGTAATTATTTTGGCCACCATGAGTGTGGAAGGGTATGCTCAGACATGAGTCCCTTGCTCATTGCACCATCAGGATTCAAGCAAGCCGGGCCGAAGACGGCTGTAATGCCAAAAAACGGTCCCCGGAAGCTTGTTTCCTTTCCAGTGAAGAATTGGCTTGGTAGTTTGGTCTGCCCTGTTCCCATGATGCACTGGGCCAGGGACAGACTAATTTGCATATAGCCAGGTTCTGAACTGGGATGGTGCAGTGAGCTAAAAAACGGTGATGGATCAAGCCCTGATCTGTTGACTGGGTAGGAGTGTTCTGATTAACTCAGATACTCTGTCCATCACCACCCCCTTTTTGTAATTATTTTGGCCACCATGAGTGTGGAAGGGTATGCTCAGACATGAGTCCCTTGCTCATTGCACCATCAGGATTCAAGCAAGCCGGGCCGAAGACGGCTGTAATGCCAAAAAACGGTCCCCGGAAGCTTGTTTCCTTTCCAGTGAAGAATTGGCTTGGTAGTTTGGTCTGCCCTGTTCCCATGATGCACTGGGCCAGGGACAGACTAATTTGCATATAGCCAGGTTCTG
The DNA here is from genome assembly GCF_964261635.1 of Lissotriton helveticus. Classification (NCBI taxonomy): domain Eukaryota; kingdom Metazoa; phylum Chordata; class Amphibia; order Caudata; family Salamandridae; genus Lissotriton; species Lissotriton helveticus. The sequence goes on along the minus strand of NC_136058.1, from coordinate 172,599,753 downwards.
AACTGGGATGGTGCAGTGAGCTAAAAAACGGTGATGGATCAAGCCCTGATCTGTTGACTGGGTAGGAGTGTTCTGATTAACTCAGATACTCTGTCCATCACCACCCCCTTTTTGTAATTATTTTGGCCACCATGAGTGTGGAAGGGTATGCTCAGACATGAGTCCCTTGCTCATTGCACCATCAGGATTCAAGCAAGCCGGGCCGAAGACGGCTGTAATGCCAGAAACCGGTCCCCGGAAGCTTGTTTCCTTTACAGTGAAGAATTGGCTTGGTAGTTTGGTCTGCCCTGTTCCCATGATGCACTGGGCCAGGGACAGACTAATTTGCATATAGCCAGGTTCTGAACTGGGATGGTGCAGTGTGCTAAAAAAACGGTGATGGATCAAGCCCTGATCTGTTGACTGGGTAGGAGTGTTCTGATTAACTCAGATACTCTGTCCATCACCACCCCCTTTTTGTAATTATTGTGGCCACCATGAGTGTGGAAGGGTATGCTCAGACATGAGTCCCTTGCTCATTGCACCATCAGGATTCAAGCAAGCCGGGCCGAAGACGGCTGTAATGCCAGAAACCGGTCCCCGGAAGCTTGTTTCCATTCCAGGGAAGAATTGGCTTGGAAGTTTGGTCTGCCCTGTTCCCATGATGCACTGGTCCAGGGACAGACTAATTTGCATATAGCCAGGTTCTGAACTGGGATGGTGTAGTGAGCTAAAAAACGGTGATGGATCAAGCCCTGATCTGTTGACTGGGTAGGAGTGTTCTGATTAACTCAGATACTCTGTCCATCACCACCCCCTTTTTGTAATTATTTTGGCCACCATGAGTGTGGAAGGGTATGCTCAGGCATGAGTCCCTTGCTCATTGCACCATCAGGATTCAAGCAAGCCGGGCCGAAGATGGCTGTAATGCCAAAAACTGGTCCCCGGAAGCTTGTTTCCTTTCCAGTGAAGAATTGGCTTGGAAGTTTGGTCTGCCCTGTTCCCATGATGCACTGGTCCAGGGACAGACTAATTTGCATATAGCCAGGTTCTGAACTGGGATGGTGCAGTGAGCTAAAAAACGGTGATGGATCAAGCCCTGATCTGTTGACTGGGTAGGAGTGTTCTGATTAACTCAGATACTCTGTCCATCACCACCCCCTTTTTGTAAATATTTTGGCCACCATGAGTGTGGAAGGGTATGCTCAGACATGAGTCCCTTGCTCATTGCACCATCAGGATTCAAGCAAGCCGGGCCGAAGACGGCTGTAATGCCAGAAACCGGTCCCCGGAAGCTTGTTTCCTTTCCAGTGAAGAATTGGCTTGGTAGTTTGGTCTGCCCTGTTCCCATGATGCACTGGGCCAGGGACAGACTAATTTGCATATAGCCAGGTTCTGAACTGGGATGGTGCAGTGAGCTAAAAAACGGTGATGGATCAAGCCCTGATCTGTTGACTGGGTAGGAGTGTTCTGATTAACTCAGATACTCTGTCCATCACCAACCCCTTTTTGTAATTATTTTGGCCACCATGGGTGTGGAAGGGTATGCTCAGACATGAGTCCCTTGCTCATTGCACCATCAGGATTCAAGCAAGCCGGGCCGAAGACGGCTGTAATGCCAGAAACCGGTCCCCGGAAGCTTGTTTCCTTTCCAGTGAAGAATTGGCTTGGTAGTTTGGTCTGCCCTGTTCCCATGATGCACTGGGCCAGGGACAGACTAATTTGCATATAGCCAGGTTCTGAACTGGGATGGTGCAGTGAGCTAAAAAACGGTGATGGATCAAGCCCTGATCTGTTGACTGGGTAGGAGTGTTCTGATTAACTCAGATACTCTGTCCATCACCACCCCCTTTTTGTAATTATTTTGGCCACCATGAGTGTGGAAGGGTATGCTCAGGCATGAGTCCCTTGCTCATTGCACCATCAGGATTCAAGCAAGCCGGGCCGAAGATGGCTGTAATGCCAAAAACTGGTCCCCGGAAGCTTGTTTCCATTCCAGTGGAGAATTGGCTTGGTAGTTTTGTCTGCCCTGTTCCCATGATGCACTGGGCCAGGGACAGACTAATTTGCATATAGCCAGGTTCTGAACTGGGATGGTGCAGTGAGCTAAAAAACGGTGATGGATCAAGCCCTGATCTGTTGACTGGGTAAGAGTGTTCTGATTAACTCAGATACTCTGTCCATCACCACCCCCTTTTTGTAATTATTTTGGCCACCATGAGTGTGGAAGGGTATGCTCAGACATGAGTCCCTTGCTCATTGCACCATCAGGATTCAAGCAAGCCGGGCCGAAGACGGCTGTAATGCCAAAAAATGGTCCCCGGAAGCTTGTTTCCTTTCCAGTGAAGAATTGGCTTGGTAGTTTGGTCTGCCCTGTTCCCATGATGCACTGGGCCAGGGACAGACTAATTTGCATATAGCCAGGTTCTGAACTGGGATGGTGCAGTGAGCTAAAAAACGGTGATGGATCAAGCCCTGATCTGTTGACTGGGTAGGAGTGTTCTGATTAACTCAGATACTCTGTCCATCACCACCCCCTTTGTGTAATTATTTTGGCCACCATGAGTGTGGAAGGGTATGCTCAGACATGAGTCCCTTGCTCATTGCACCATCAGGATTCAAGCAAGCCGGGCCGAAGACGGCTGTAATGCCAGAAACCGGTCCCCAGAAGCTTGTTTCCTTTACAGTGAAGAATTGGCTTGGTAGTTTGGTCTGCCCTGTTCCCATGATGCACTGGGCCAGGGACAGACTAATTTGCATATAGCCAGGTTCTGAACTGGGATGGTGTAGTGAGCTAAAAAAACGGTGATGGATCAAGCCCTCATCTGTTGACTGGGTAGGAGTGTTCTGATTAACTCAGATACTCTGTCCATCACCACCCCCTTTTTGTAATTATTTTGGCCACCATGAGTGTGGAAGGGTATGCTCAGACATGAGTCCCTTGCTCATTGCACCATCAGGATTCAAGCAAGCCGGGCCGAAGACGGCTGTAATGCCAGAAACCGGTCCCCGGAAGCTTGTTTCCATTCCAGTGAAGAATTGGCTTGGAAGTTTGGTCTGCCCTGTTCCCATGATGCACTGGTCCAGGGACAGACTAATTTGCATATAGCCAGGTTCTGAACTGGGATGGTGCAGTGAGCTAAAAAACGGTGATGGATCAAGCCCTGATCTGTTGACTTGGTAGGAGTGTTCTGATTAACTCAGCTACTCTGTCCATCACCACCCCCTTTTTGTAATTATTTTGGCCACCATGAGTGTGGAAGGGTATGCTCAGACATGAGTCCCTTGCTCATTGCACCATCAGGATTCAAGCAAGCCGGGCCGAAGACGGCTGTAATGCCAGAAACCGGTCCCCGGAAGCTTGTTTCCTTTCCAGTGAAGAATTGGCTTGGTAGTTTGGTCTGCCCTGTTCCCATGATGCACTGGGCCAGGGACAGACTAATTTGCATATAGCCAGGTTCTGAACTGGGATGGTGCAGTGAGCTAAAAAACGTGATGGATCAAGCCCTGATCTGTTGACTGGGTAGGAGTGTTCTGATTAACTCAGATACTCTGTCCATCACCACCCCCTTTTTGTAATTATTTTGGCCACCATGAGTGTGGAAGGGTATGCTCAGACATGAGTCCCTTGCTCATTGCACCATCAGGATTCAAGCAAGCCGGGCCGAAGACGGCTGTAATGCCAGAAACCGGTCCCCGGAAGCTTGTTTCCTTTCCAGTGAAGAATTGGCTTGGTAGTTTGGTCTGCCCTGTTCCCATGATGCACTGGGCCAGGGACAGACTAATTTGCATATAGCCAGGTTCTGAACTGGGATGGTGCAGTGAGCTAAAAAACGGTGATGGATCAAGCCCTGATCTGTTGACTGGGTAGGAGTGTTCTTATTAACTCAGATACTCTGTCCATCACCACCCCCTTTTTGTAATTATTTTGGCCACCATGAGTGTGGAAGGGTATGCTCAGACATGAGTCCCTTGCTCATTGCACCATCAGGATTCAAGCAAGCCGGGCCGAAGACGGCTGTAATGCCAGAAACCGGTCCCCGGAAGCTTGTTTCCTTTCCAGGGAAGAATTGGCTTGGTAGTTTGGTCTGCCCTGTTCCCATGATGCACTGGGCCAGGGACAGACTAATTTGCATATAGCCAGGTTCTGAACTGGGATGGTGCAGTGAGCTAAAAAACGGTGATGGATCAAGCCCTGATCTGTTGACTGGGTAGGAGTGTTCTGATTAACTCAGATACTCTGTCCATCACCACCCCCTTTTTGTAATTATTTTGGCCACCATGAGTGTGGAAGGGTATGCTCAGACATGAGTCCCTTGCTCATTGCACCATCAGGATTCAAGCAAGCCGGGCCGAAGACGGCTGTAATGCCAGAAACCGGTCCCCGGAAGCTTGTTTCCTTTCCAGTGAAGAATTGGCTTGGTAGTTTGGTCTGCCCTGTTCCCATGATGCACTGGGCCAGGGACAGACTAATTTGCATATAGCCAGGTTCTGAACTGGGATGGTGCAGTGAGCTAAAAAACGGTGATGGATCAAGCCCTGATCTGTTGACTGGGTAGGAGTGTTCTGATTAACTCAGATACTCTGTCCATCACCAACCCCTTTTTGTAATTATTTTGGCCACCATGGGTGTGGAAGGGTATGCTCAGACATGAGTCCCTTGCTCATTGCACCATCAGGATTCAAGCAAGCCGGGCCGAAGACGGCTGTAATGCCAGAAACCGGTCCCCGGAAGCTTGTTTCCTTTCCAGTGAAGAATTGGCTTGGTAGTTTGGTCTGCCCTGTTCCCATGATGCACTGGGCCAGGGACAGACTAATTTGCATATAGCCAGGTTCTGAACTGGGATGGTGCAGTGAGCTAAAAAACGGTGATGGATCAAGCCCTGATCTGTTGACTGGGTAGGAGTGTTCTGATTAACTCAGATACTCTGTCCATCACCACCCCCTTTTTGTAATTATTTTGGCCACCATGAGTGTGGAAGGGTATGCTCAGGCATGAGTCCCTTGCTCATTGCACCATCAGGATTCAAGCAAGCCGGGCCGAAGATGGCTGTAATGCCAAAAACTGGTCCCCGGAAGCTTGTTTCCTTTCCAGTGAAGAATTGGCTTGGTAGTTTGGTCTGCCCTGTTCCCATGATGCACTGGGCCAGGGACAGACTAATTTGCATATAGCCAGGTTCTGAACTGGGATGGTGCAGTGAGCTAAAAAACGGTGATGGATCAAGCCCTGATCTGTTGACTGGGTAGGAGTGTTCTGATTAACTCAGATACTCTGTCCATCACCACCCCCTTTTTGTAATTATTTTGGCCACCATGAGTGTGGAAGGGTATGCTCAGACATGAGTCCCTTGCTCATTGCACCATCAGGATTCAAGCAAGCCGGGCCGAAGACGGCTGTAATGCCAAAAAACGGTCCCCGGAAGCTTGTTTCCTTTCCAGTGAAGAATTGGCTTGGTAGTTTGGTCTGCCCTGTTCCCATGATGCACTGGGCCAGGGACAGACTAATTTGCATATAGCCAGGTTCTGAACTGGGATGGTGCAGTGAGCTAAAAAACGGTGATGGATCAAGCCCTGATCTGTTGACTGGGTAGGAGTGTTCTGATTAACTCAGATACTCTGTCCATCACCACCCCCTTTTTGTAATTATTTTGGCCACCATGAGTGTGGAAGGGTATGCTCAGACATGAGTCCCTTGCTCATTGCACCATCAGGATTCAAGCAAGCCGGGCCGAAGACGGCTGTAATGCCAGAAACCGGTCCCCGGAAGCTTGTTTCCTTTACAGTGAAGAATTGGCTTGGTAGTTTGGTCTGCCCTGTTCCCATGATGCACTGGGCCAGGGACAGACTAATTTGCATATAGCCAGGTTCTGAACTGGGATGGTGCAGTGTGCTAAAAAAACGGTGATGGATCAAGCCCTGATCTGTTGACTGGGTAGGAGTGTTCTGATTAACTCAGATACTCTGTCCATCACCACCCCCTTTTTGTAATTATTGTGGCCACCATGAGTGTGGAAGGGTATGCTCAGACATGAGTCCCTTGCTCATTGCACCATCAGGATTCAAGCAAGCCGGGCCGAAGACGGCTGTAATGCCAGAAACCGGTCCCCGGAAGCTTGTTTCCTTTCCAGTGAAGAATTGGCTTGGAAGTTTGGTCTGCCCTGTTCCCATGATGCACTGGTCCAGGGACAGACTAATTTGCATATAGCCAGGTTCTGAACTGGGATGGTGCAGTGAGCTAAAAAACGTGATGGATCAAGCCCTGATCTGTTGACTGGGTAGGAGTGTTCTGATTAACTCAGATACTCTGTCCATCACCACCCCCTTTTTGTAATTATTTTGGCCACCATGAGTGTGGAAGGGTATGCTCAGACATGAGTCCCTTGCTCATTGCACCATCAGGATTCAAGCAAGCCGGGCCGAAGACGGCTGTAATGCCAGAAACCGGTCCCCGGAAGCTTGTTTCCTTTCCAGTGAAGAATTGGCTTGGTAGTTTGGTCTGCCCTGTTCCCATGATGCACTGGGCCAGGGACAGACTAATTTGCATATAGCCAGGTTCTGAACTGGGATGGTGCAGTGAGCTAAAAAACGGTGATGGATCAAGCCCTGATCTGTTGACTGGGTAGGAGTGTTCTGATTAACTCAGATACTCTGTCCATCACCAACCCCTTTTTGTAATTATTTTGGCCACCATGGGTGTGGAAGGGTATGCTCAGACATGAGTCCCTTGCTCATTGCACCATCAGGATTCAAGCAAGCCGGGCCGAAGACGGCTGTAATGCCAGAAACCGGTCCCCGGAAGCTTGTTTCCTTTCCAGTGAAGAATTGGCTTGGTAGTTTGGTCTGCCCTGTTCCCATGATGCACTGGGCCAGGGACAGACTAATTTGCATATAGCCAGGTTCTGAACTGGGATGGTGCAGTGAGCTAAAAAACGGTGATGGATCAAGCCCTGATCTGTTGACTGGGTAGGAGTGTTCTGATTAACTCAGATACTCTGTCCATCACCACCCCCTTTTTGTAATTATTTTGGCCACCATGAGTGTGGAAGGGTATGCTCAGGCATGAGTCCCTTGCTCATTGCACCATCAGGATTCAAGCAAGCCGGGCCGAAGATGGCTGTAATGCCAAAAACTGGTCCCCGGAAGCTTGTTTCCTTTCCAGTGAAGAATTGGCTTGGTAGTTTGGTCTGCCCTGTTCCCATGATGCACTGGGCCAGGGACAGACTAATTTGCATATAGCCAGGTTCTGAACTGGGATGGTGCAGTGAGCTAAAAAACGGTGATGGATCAAGCCCTGATCTGTTGACTGGGTAGGAGTGTTCTGATTAACTCAGATACTCTGTCCATCACCACCCCCTTTTTGTAATTATTTTGGCCACCATGAGTGTGGAAGGGTATGCTCAGACATGAGTCCCTTGCTCATTGCACCATCAGGATTCAAGCAAGCCGGGCCGAAGACGGCTGTAATGCCAAAAAACGGTCCCCGGAAGCTTGTTTCCTTTCCAGTGAAGAATTGGCTTGGTAGTTTGGTCTGCCCTGTTCCCATGATGCACTGGGCCAGGGACAGACTAATTTGCATATAGCCAGGTTCTGAACTGGGATGGTGCAGTGAGCTAAAAAACGGTGATGGATCAAGCCCTGATCTGTTGACTGGGTAGGAGTGTTCTGATTAACTCAGATACTCTGTCCATCACCACCCCCTTTTTGTAATTATTTTGGCCACCATGAGTGTGGAAGGGTATGCTCAGACATGAGTCCCTTGCTCATTGCACCATCAGGATTCAAGCAAGCCGGGCCGAAGACGGCTGTAATGCCAGAAACCGGTCCCCGGAAGCTTGTTTCCTTTACAGTGAAGAATTGGCTTGGTAGTTTGGTCTGCCCTGTTCCCATGATGCACTGGGCCAGGGACAGACTAATTTGCATATAGCCAGGTTCTGAACTGGGATGGTGCAGTGTGCTAAAAAAACGGTGATGGATCAAGCCCTGATCTGTTGACTGGGTAGGAGTGTTCTGATTAACTCAGATACTCTGTCCATCACCACCCCCTTTTTGTAATTATTGTGGCCACCATGAGTGTGGAAGGGTATGCTCAGACATGAGTCCCTTGCTCATTGCACCATCAGGATTCAAGCAAGCCGGGCCGAAGACGGCTGTAATGCCAGAAACCGGTCCCCGGAAGCTTGTTTCCATTCCAGGGAAGAATTGGCTTGGAAGTTTGGTCTGCCCTGTTCCCATGATGCACTGGTCCAGGGACAGACTAATTTGCATATAGCCAGGTTCTGAACTGGGATGGTGTAGTGAGCTAAAAAACGGTGATGGATCAAGCCCTGATCTGTTGACTGGGTAGGAGTGTTCTGATTAACTCAGATACTCTGTCCATCACCACCCCCTTTTTGTAATTATTTTGGCCACCATGAGTGTGGAAGGGTATGCTCAGGCATGAGTCCCTTGCTCATTGCACCATCAGGATTCAAGCAAGCCGGGCCGAAGATGGCTGTAATGCCAAAAACTGGTCCCCGGAAGCTTGTTTCCTTTCCAGTGAAGAATTGGCTTGGAAGTTTGGTCTGCCCTGTTCCCATGATGCACTGGTCCAGGGACAGACTAATTTGCATATAGCCAGGTTCTGAACTGGGATGGTGCAGTGAGCTAAAAAAACGTGATGGATCAAGCCCTGATCTGTTGACTGGGTAGGAGTGTTCTGATTAACTCAGATACTCTGTCCATCACCACCCCCTTTTTGTAATTATTTTGGCCACCATGAGTGTGGAAGGGTATGCTCAGACATGAGTCCCTTGCTCATTGCACCATCAGGATTCAAGCAAGCCGGGCCGAAGACGGCTGTAATGCCAGAAACCGGTCCCCGGAAGCTTGTTTCCTTTCCAGTGAAGAATTGGCTTGGTAGTTTGGTCTGCCCTGTTCCCATGATGCACTGGGCCAGGGACAGACTAATTTGCATATAGCCAGGTTCTGAACTGGGATGGTGCAGTGAGCAAAAAAACGGTGATGGATCAAGCCCTGATCTGTTGACTGGGTAGGAGTGTTCTGATTAACTCAGATACTCTGTCCATCACCAACCCCTTTTTGTAATTATTTTGGCCACCATGGGTGTGGAAGGGTATGCTCAGACATGAGTCCCTTGCTCATTGCACCATCAGGATTCAAGCAAGCCGGGCCGAAGACGGCTGTAATGCCAGAAACCGGTCCCCGGAAGCTTGTTTCCTTTCCAGTGAAGAATTGGCTTGGTAGTTTGGTCTGCCCTGTTCCCATGATGCACTGGGCCAGGGACAGACTAATTTGCATATAGCCAGGTTCTGAACTGGGATGGTGCAGTGAGCTAAAAAACGGTGATGGATCAAGCCCTGATCTGTTGACTGGGTAGGAGTGTTCTGATTAACTCAGATACTCTGTCCATCACCACCCCCTTTTTGTAATTATTTTGGCCACCATGAGTGTGGAAGGGTATGCTCAGGCATGAGTCCCTTGCTCATTGCACCATCAGGATTCAAGCAAGCCGGGCCGAAGATGGCTGTAATGCCAAAAACTGGTCCCCGGAAGCTTGTTTCCTTTCCAGTGAAGAATTGGCTTGGTAGTTTGGTCTGCCCTGTTCCCATGATGCACTGGGCCAGGGACAGACTAATTTGCATATAGCCAGGTTCTGAACTGGGATGGTGCAGTGAGCTAAAAAACGGTGATGGATCAAGCCCTGATCTGTTGACTGGGTAGGAGTGTTCTGATTAACTCAGATACTCTGTCCATCACCACCCCCTTTTTGTAATTATTTTGGCCACCATGAGTGTGGAAGGGTATGCTCAGACATGAGTCCCTTGCTCATTGCACCATCAGGATTCAAGCAAGCCGGGCCGAAGACGGCTGTAATGCCAAAAAACGGTCCCCGGAAGCTTGTTTCCTTTCCAGTGAAGAATTGGCTTGGTAGTTTGGTCTGCCCTGTTCCCATGATGCACTGGGCCAGGGACAGACTAATTTGCATATAGCCAGGTTCTGAACTGGGATGGTGCAGTGAGCTAAAAAACGGTGATGGATCAAGCCCTGATCTGTTGACTGGGTAGGAGTGTTCTGATTAACTCAGATACTCTGTCCATCACCACCCCCTTTTTGTAATTATTTTGGCCACCATGAGTGTGGAAGGGTATGCTCAGACATGAGTCCCTTGCTCATTGCACCATCAGGATTCAAGCAAGCCGGGCCGAAGACGGCTGTAATGCCAGAAACCGGTCCCCGGAAGCTTGTTTCCTTTACAGTGAAGAATTGGCTTGGTAGTTTGGTCTGCCCTGTTCCCATGATGCACTGGGCCAGGGACAGACTAATTTGCATATAGCCAGGTTCTGAACTGGGATGGTGCAGTGTGCTAAAAAAACGGTGATGGATCAAGCCCTGATCTGTTGACTGGGTAGGAGTGTTCTGATTAACTCAGATACTCTGTCCATCACCACCCCCTTTTTGTAATTATTGTGGCCACCATGAGTGTGGAAGGGTATGCTCAGACATGAGTCCCTTGCTCATTGCACCATCAGGATTCAAGCAAGCCGGGCCGAAGACGGCTGTAATGCCAGAAACCGGTCCCCGGAAGCTTGTTTCCATTCCAGGGAAGAATTGGCTTGGAAGTTTGGTCTGCCCTGTTCCCATGATGCACTGGTCCAGGGACAGACTAATTTGCATATAGCCAGGTTCTGAACTGGGATGGTGTAGTGAGCTAAAAAACGGTGATGGATCAAGCCCTGATCTGTTGACTGGGTAGGAGTGTTCTGATTAACTCAGATACTCTGTCCATCACCACCCCCTTTTTGTAATTATTTTGGCCACCATGAGTGTGGAAGGGTATGCTCAGGCATGAGTCCCTTGCTCATTGCACCATCAGGATTCAAGCAAGCCGGGCCGAAGATGGCTGTAATGCCAAAAACTGGTCCCCGGAAGCTTGTTTTCTTTCCAGTGAAGAATTGGCTTGGAAGTTTGGTCTGCCCTGTTCCCATGATGCACTGGTCCAGGGACAGACTAATTTGCATATAGCCAGGTTCTGAACTGGGATGGTGCAGTGAGCTAAAAAAACGTGATGGATCAAGCCCTGATCTGTTGACTGGGTAGGAGTGTTCTGATTAACTCAGATACTCTGTCCATCACCACCCCCTTTTTGTAATTATTTTGGCCACCATGAGTGTGGAAGGGTATGCTCAGACATGAGTCCCTTGCTCATTGCACCATCAGGATTCAAGCAAGCCGGGCCGAAGACGGCTGTAATGCCAGAAACCGGTCCCCGGAAGCTTGTTTCCTTTCCAGTGAAGAATTGGCTTGGTAGTTTGGTCTGCCCTGTTCCCATGATGCACTGGGCCAGGGACAGACTAATTTGCATATAGCCAGGTTCTGAACTGGGATGGTGCAGTGAGCAAAAAAACGGTGATGGATCAAGCCCTGATCTGTTGACTGGGTAGGAGTGTTCTGATTAACTCAGATACTCTGTCCATCACCAACCCCTTTTTGTAATTATTTTGGCCACCATGGGTGTGGAAGGGTATGCTCAGACATGAGTCCCTTGCTCATTGCACCATCAGGATTCAAGCAAGCCGGGCCGAAGACGGCTGTAATGCCAGAAACCGGTCCCCGGAAGCTTGTTTCCTTTCCAGTGAAGAATTGGCTTGGTAGTTTGGTCTGCCCTGTTCCCATGATGCACTGGGCCAGGGACAGACTAATTTGCATATAGCCAGGTTCTGAACTGGGATGGTGCAGTGAGCTAAAAAACGGTGATGGATCAAGCCCTGATCTGTTGACTGGGTAGGAGTGTTCTGATTAACTCAGATACTCTGTCCATCACCACCCCCTTTTTGTAATTATTTTGGCCACCATGAGTGTGGAAGGGTATGCTCAGGCATGAGTCCCTTGCTCATTGCACCATCAGGATTCAAGCAAGCCGGGCCGAAGATGGCTGTAATGCCAAAAACTGGTCCCCGGAAGCTTGTTTCCTTTCCAGTGAAGAATTGGCTTGGTAGTTTGGTCTGCCCTGTTCCCATGATGCACTGGGCCAGGGACAGACTAATTTGCATATAGCCAGGTTCTGAACTGGGATGGTGCAGTGAGCTAAAAAACGGTGATGGATCAAGCCCTGATCTGTTGACTGGGTAGGAGTGTTCTGATTAACTCAGATACTCTGTCCATCACCACCCCCTTTTTGTAATTATTTTGGCCACCATGAGTGTGGAAGGGTATGCTCAGACATGAGTCCCTTGCTCATTGCACCATCAGGATTCAAGCAAGCCGGGCCGAAGACGGCTGTAATGCCAAAAAACGGTCCCCGGAAGCTTGTTTCCTTTCCAGTGAAGAATTGGCTTGGTAGTTTGGTCTGCCCTGTTCCCATGATGCACTGGGCCAGGGACAGACTAATTTGCATATAGCCAGGTTCTGAACTGGGATGGTGCAGTGAGCTAAAAAACGGTGATGGATCAAGCCCTGATCTGTTGACTGGGTAGGAGTGTTCTGATTAACTCAGATACTCTGTCCATCACCACCCCCTTTTTGTAATTATTTTGGCCACCATGAGTGTGGAAGGGTATGCTCAGACATGAGTCCCTTGCTCATTGCACCATCAGGATTCAAGCAAGCCGGGCCGAAGACGGCTGTAATGCCAGAAACCGGTCCCCGGAAGCTTGTTTCCTTTACACTGAAGAATTGGCTTGGTAGTTTGGTCTGCCCTGTTCCCATGATGCACTGGGCCAGGGACAGACTAATTTGCATATAGCCAGGTTCTGAACTGGGATGGTGCAGTGAGCTAAAAAAACGGTGATGAATCAAGCCCTGATCTGTTGACTGGGTAGGAGTGTTCTGATTAACTCAGATACTCTGTCCATCACCACCCCCTTTTTGTAATTATTTTGGCCACCATGAGTGTGGAAGGGTATGCTCAGACATGAGTCCCTTGCTCATTGCACCATCAGGATTCAAGCAAGCCGGGCCGAAGACGGCTGTAATGCCAGAAACCGGTCCCCGGAAGCTTGTTTCCATTCCAGGGAAGAATTGGCTTGGAAGTTTGGTCTGCCCTGTTCCCATGATGCACTGGTCCAGGGACAGACTAATTTGCATATAGCCAGGTTCTGAACTGGGATGGTGCAGTGAGCTAAAAAACAGTGATGGATCAAGCCCTGATCTGTTGACTGGGTAGGAGTGTTCTGATTAACTCAGATACTCTGTCCATCACCACCCCCTTTTTGTAATTATTTTGGCCACCATGAGTGTGGAAGGGTATGCTCAGACATGAGTCCCTTGCTCATTGCACCATCAGGATTCAAGCAAGCCGGGCCGAAGACGGCTGTAATGCCAGAAACCGGTCCCCGGAAGCTTGTTTCCTTTCCAGTGAAGAATTGGCTTGGTAGTTTGGTCTGCCCTGTTCCCATGATGCACTGGGCCAGGGACAGACTAATTTGCATATAGCCAGGTTCTGAACTGGGATGGTGCAGTGAGCTAAAAAACGGTGATGGATCAAGCCCTGATCTGTTGACTGGGTAGGAGTGTTCTGATTAACTCAGATACTCTGTCCATCACCACCCCTGTTTGTAATTATTTTGGCCACCATGAGTGTGGAAGGGTATGCTCAGACATGAGTCCCTTGCTCATTGCACCATCAGGATTCAAGCAAGCCAGGCCGAAGACGGCTGTAATGCCAGAAACCGGTCCCCGGAAGCTTGTTTCCTTGCCAGTGAAGAATTGGCTTGGTAGTTTGGTCTGCCCTGTTCCCATGATGCACTGGGCCAGGGACAGACTAATTTGCATATAGCCAGGTTCGGAACTGGGATGGTGCAGTGAGCTAAAAAACGGTGATGGATCAAGCCCTGATCTGTTGACTGGGTAGGAGTGTTCTGATTAACTCAGATACTCTGTCCATCACCACCCCCTTTTTGTAATTATTTTGGCCACCATGAGTGTGGAAGGGTATGCTCAGTCATGAGTCCCTTGCTCATTGCACCATCAGGATTCAAGCAAGCCGGGCCGAAGACGGCTGTAATGCCGGAAACCGGTCCCCGGAAGCTTGTTTCCTTTCCAGTGAAGAATTGGCTTGGTAGTTTGGTCTGCCCTGTTCCCATGATGCACTGGTCCAGGGACAGACTAATTTGCATATAGCCAGGTTCTGAACTGGGATGGTGCAGTGAGCTAAAAAACGGTGATGGATCAAGCCCTGATCTGTTGACTGGGTAGGAGTGTTCTGATTAACTCAGATACTCTGTCCATCACCACCCCCTTTTTGTAATTATTTTGGCCACCATGAGTGTGGAAGGGTATGCTCAGACAAGAGTCCCTTGCTCATTGCACCATCAGGATTCAAGCAAGCCGGGCCGAAGATGGCTGTAATGCCAGAAACCGGTCCCTGGAAGCTTGTTTCCTTTCCAGTGAAGAATTGGCTTGGTAGTTTGGTCTGCCCTGTTCCCATGATGCACTGGGCCAGGGACAGACTAATTTGCATATAGCCAGGTTCTGAACTGGGATGGTGCAGTGAGCTAAAAAACGGTGATGGATCAAGCCCTGATCTGTTGACTGGGTAGGAGTGTTCTGATTAACTCAGATACTCTGTCCATCACCACCCCCTTTTTGTAATTATTTTGGCCACCATGAGTGTGGAAGGGTATGCTCAGACATGAGTCCCTTGCTCATTGCACCATCAGGATTCAAGCAAGCCGGGCCGAAGACGGCTGTAATGCCAGAAACCGGTCCCCGGAAGCTTGTTTCCTTTCCAGTGAAGAATTGGCTTGGTAGTTTGGTCTGCCCTGTTCCCATGATGCACTGGGCCAGGGACAGACTAATTTGCATATAGCCAGGTTCTGAACTGGGATGGTGCAGTGAGCTAAAAAATGGTGATGGATCAAGCCCTGATCTGTTGACTGGGTAGGAGTGTTCTGATTAACTCAGATACTCTGTCCATCACCACCCCCTTTTTGTAATTATTTTGGCCACCAAGAGTGTGGAAGGGTATGCTCAGACATGAGTCCCTTGCTCATTGCACCATCAGGATTCAAGCAAGCCGGGCCGAAGACGGCTGTAATGCCAGAAACCGGTCCCCGGAAGCTTGTTTCCTTTCCAGTGAAGAATTGGCATGGTAGTTTGGTCTGCCCTGTTCCCATGATGCACTGGGCCAGGGACAGACTAATTTGCATATAGCCAGGTTCTGAACTGGGATGGTGCAGTGAGCTAAAAAACGGTGATGGATCAAGCCCTGATCTGTTGACTGGGTAGGAGTGTTCTGATTAACTCAGATACTCTGTCCATCACCACCCCCTTTTTGTAATTATTTTGGCCACCATGAGTGTGGAAGGGTATGCTCAGACATGAGTCCCTTGCTCATTGCACCATCAGGATTCAAGCAAGCCGGGCCGAAGACGGCTGTAATGCCAGAAACCGGTCCCCGGAAGCTTGTTTTCTTTCCAGTGAAGAATTGGCTTGGTAGTTTGGTCTGCCCTGTTCCCATGATGCACTGGGCCAGGGACAGACTAATTTGCATATAGCCAGGTTCTGAACTGGGATGGTGCAGTGAGCTAAAAAACGGTGATGGATCAAGCCCTGATCTGTTGACTGGGTAGGAGTGTTCTGATTAACTCAGATACTCTGTCCATCACCAACCCCTTTTTGTAATTATTTTGGCCACCATGGGTGTGGAAGGGTATGCTCAGACATGAGTCCCTTGCTCATTGCACCATCAGGATTCAAGCAAGCCGGGCCGAAGACGGCTGTAATGCCAGAAACCGGTCCCCGGAAGCTTGTTTCCTTTCCAGTGAAGAATTGGCTTGGTAGTTTGGTCTGCCCTGTTCCCATGATGCACTGGGCCAGGGACAGACTAATTTGCATATAGCCAGGTTCTGAACTGGGATGGTGCAGTGAGCTAAAAAACGGTGATGGATCAAGCCCTGATCTGTTGACTGGGTAGGAGTGTTCTGATTAACTCAGATACTCTGTCCATCACCACCCCCTTTTTGTAATTATTTTGGCCACCATGAGTGTGGAAGGGTATGCTCAGGCATGAGTCCCTTGCTCATTGCACCATCAGGATTCAAGCAAGCCGGGCCGAAGATGGCTGTAATGCCAAAAACTGGTCCCCGGAAGCTTGTTTCCTTTCCAGTGAAGAATTGGCTTGGTAGTTTGGTCTGCCCTGTTCCCATGATGCACTGGGCCAGGGACAGACTAATTTGCATATAGCCAGGTTCTGAACTGGGATGGTGCAGTGAGCTAAAAAACGGTGATGGATCAAGCCCTGATCTGTTGACTGGGTAGGAGTGTTCTGATTAACTCAGATACTCTGTCCATCACCACCCCCTTTTTGTAATTATTTTGGCCACCATGAGTGTGGAAGGGTATGCTCAGACATGAGTCCCTTGCTCATTGCACCATCAGGATTCAAGCAAGCCGGGCCGAAGATGGCTGTAATGCCAAAAAACGGTCCCCGGAAGCTTGTTTCCTTTCCAGTGAAGAATTGGCTTGGTAGTTTGGTCTGCCCTGTTCCCATGATGCACTGGGCCAGGGACAGACTAATTTGCATATAGCCAGGTTCTGAACTGGGATGGTGCAGTGAGCTAAAAAAACGGTGATGGATCAAGCCCTCATCTGTTGACTGGGTAGGAGTGTTCTGATTAACTCAGATACTCTGTCCATCACCACCCCCTTTTTGTAATTATTTTGGCCACCATGAGTGTGGAAGGGTATGCTCAGACATGAGTCCCTTGCTCATTGCACCATCAGGATTCAAGCAAGCCGGGCCGAAGACGGCTGTAATGCCAGAAACCGGTCCCCGGAAGCTTGTTTCCGTTCCAGTGAAGAATTGGCTTGGAAGTTTGGTCTGCCCTGTTCCCATGATGCACTGGTCCAGGGACAGACTAATTTGCATATAGCCAGGTTCTGAACTGGGATGGTGCAGTGAGCTAAAAAACGTGATGGATCAAGCCCTGATCTGTTGACTGGGTAGGAGTGTTCTGATTAACTCAGATACTCTGTCCATCACCACCCCCTTTTTGTAATTATTTTGGCCACCATGAGTGTGGAAGGGTATGCTCAGACATGAGTCCCTTGCTCATTGCACCATCAGGATTCAAGCAAGCCGGGCCGAAGACGGCTGTAATGCCAGAAACCGGTCCCCGGAAGCTTGTTTCCTTTCCAGTGAAGAATTGGCTTGGTAGTTTGGTCTGCCCTGTTCCCATGATGCACTGGGCCAGGGACAGACTAATTTGCATATAGCCAGGTTCTGAACTGGGATGGTGCAGTGAGCTAAAAAACGGTGATGGATCAAGCCCTGATCTGTTGACTGGGTAGGAGTGTTCTGATTAACTCAGATACTGTGTCCATCACCACCCCCTTTTTGTAATTATTTTGGCCACCATGAGTGTGGAAGGGTATGCTCAGACATGAGTCCCTTGCTCATTGCACCATCAGGATTCAAGCCAGCCGGGCCGAAGACGGCTGTAATGCCAGAAACCGGTCCCCGGAAGCTTGTTTCCTTTCCAGTGAAGAATTGGCTTGGTAGTTTGGTCTGCCCTGTTCCCATGATGCACTGGGCCAGGGACAGACTAATTTGCATATAGCCAGGTTCTGAACTGGGATGGTGCAGTGAGCTAAAAAACGGTGATGGATCAAGCCCTGATCTGTTGACTGGGTAGGAGTATTCTGATTAACTCAGATACTCTGTCCATCACCAACCCCTTTTTGTAATTATTTTGGCCACCATGGGTGTGGAAGGGTATGCTCAGACATGAGTCCCTTGCTCATTGCACCATCAGGATTCAAGCAAGCCGGGCCGAAGACGGCTGTAATGCCAGAAACCGGTCCCCGGAAGCTTGTTTCCTTTCCAGTGAAGAATTGGCTTGGTAGTTTGGTCTGCCCTGTTCCCATGATGCACTGGGCCAGGGACAGACTAATTTGCATATAGCCAGGTTCTGAACTGGGATGGTGCAGTGAGCTAAAAAACGGTGATGGATCAAGCCCTGATCTGTTGACTGGGTAGGAGTGTTCTGATTAACTCAGATACTGTGTCCATCACCACCCCCTTTTTGTAATTATTTTGGCCACCATGAGTGTGGAAGGGTATGCTCAGGCATGAGTCCCTTGCTCATTGCACCATCAGGATTCAAGCAAGCCGGGCCGAAGATGGCTGTAATGCCAAAAACTGGTCCCCGGAAGCTTGTTTCCTTTCCAGTGAAGAATTGGCTTGGTAGTTTGGTCTGCCCTGTTCCCATGATGCACTGGGCCAGGGACAGACTAATTTGCATATAGCCAGGTTCTGAACTGGGATGGTGCAGTGAGCTAAAAAACGGTGATGGATCAAGCCCTGATCTGTTGACTGGGTAGGAGTGTTCTGATTAACTCAGATACTCTGTCCATCACCACCCCCTTTTTGTAATTATTTTGGCCACCATGAGTGTGGAAGGGTATGCTCAGACATGAGTCCCTTGCTCATTGCACCATCAGGATTCAAGCAAGCCGGGCCGAAGACGGCTGTAATGCCAAAAAACGGTCCCCGGAAGCTTGTTTCCTTTCCAGTGAAGAATTGGCTTGGTAGTTTGGTCTGCCCTGTTCCCATGATGCACTGGGCCAGGGACAGACTAATTTGCATATAGCCAGGTTCTGAACTGGGATGGTGCAGTGAGCTAAAAAACGGTGATGGATCAAGCCCTGATCTGTTGACTGGGTAGGAGTGTTCTGATTAACTCAGATACTCTGTCCATCACCGCCCCCTTTTTGTAATTATTTTGGCCACCATGAGTGTGGAAGGGTATGCTCAGACATGAGTCCCTTGCTCATTGCACCATCAGGATTCAAGCAAGCCGGGCCGAAGACGGCTGTAATGCCAGAAACCCGTCCCCAGAAGCTTGTTTCCTTTACAGTGAAGAATTGGCTTGGTAGTTTGGTCTGCCCTGTTCCCATGATGCACTGGGCCAGGGACAGACTAATTTGCATGTAGCCAGGTTCTGAACTGGGATGGTGCAGTGAGCTAAAAAAACGGTGATGGATCAAGCCCTCATCTGTTGACTGGGTAGGAGTGTTCTGATTAACTCAGATACTCTGTCCATCACCACCCCCTTTTTGTAATTATTTTGGCCACCATGAGTGTGGAAGGGTATGCTCAGACATGAGTCCCTTGCTCATTGCACCATCAGGATTCAAGCAAGCCGGGCCGAAGACGGCTGTAATGCCAGAAACCGGTCCCCGGAAGCTTGTTTCCATTCCAGTGAAGAATTGGCTTGGAAGTTTGGTCTGCCCTGTTCCCATGATGCACTGGTCCAGGGACAGACTAATTTGCATATAGCCAGGTTCTGAACTGGGATGGTGCAGTGAGCTAAAAAACGGTGATGGATCAAGCCCTGATCTGTTGACTGGGTAGGAGTGTTCTGATTAACTCAGCTACTCTGTCCATCACCACCCCCTTTTTGTAATTATTTTGGCCACCATGAGTGTGGAAGGGTATGCTCAGACATGAGTCCCTTGCTCATTGCACCATCAGGATTCAAGCAAGCCGGGCCGAAGACGGCTGTAATGCCAGAAACCGGTCCCCAGAAGCTTGTTTCCTTTACAGTGAAGAATTGGCTTGGTAGTTTGGTCTGCCCTGTTCCCATGATGCACTGGGCCAGGGACAGACTAATTTGCATATAGCCAGGTTCTGAACTGGGATGGTGTAGTGAGCTAAAAAAACGGTGATGGATCAAGCCCTCATCTGTTGACTGGGTAGGAGTGTTCTGATTAACTCAGATACTCTGTCCATCAACACCCCCTTTTTGTAATTATTTTGGCCACCATGAGTGTGGAAGGGTATGCTCAGACATGAGTCCCTTGCTCATTGCACCATCAGGATTCAAGCAAGCCGGGCCGAAGACGGCTGTAATGCCAGAAACCGGTCCCCGGAAGCTTGTTTCCATTCCAGTGAAGAATTGGCTTGGAAGTTTGGTCTGCCCTGTTCCCATGATGCACAGGTCCAGGGACAGACTAATTTGCATATAGCCAGGTTCTGAACTGGGATGGTGCAGTGAGCTAAAAAACGGTGATGGATCAAGCCCTGATCTGTTGACTGGGTAGGAGTGTTCTGATTAACTCAGCTACTCTGTCCATCACCACCCCCTTTTTGTAATTATTTTGGCCACCATGAGTGTGGAAGGGTATGCTCAGACATGAGTCCCTTGCTCATTGCACCATCAGGATTCAAGCAAGCCGGGCCGAAGACGGCTGTAATGCCAGAAACCGGTCCCCGGAAGCTTGTTTCCTTTCCAGTGAAGAATTGGCTTGGTAGTTTGGTCTGCCCTGTTCCCATGATGCACTGGGCCAGGGACAGACTAATTTGCATATAGCCAGGTTCTGAACTGGGATGGTGCAGTGAGCTAAAAAACGGTGATGGATCAAGCCCTGATCTGTTGACTGGGTAGGAGTGTTCTGATTAACTCAGATACTCTGTCCATCACCACCCCCTTTTTGTAAATATTTTGGCCACCATGAGTGTGGAAGGGTATGCTCAGACATGAGTCCCTTGCTCATTGCACCATCAGGATTCAAGCAAGCCGGGCCGAAGACGGCTGTAATGCCAGAAACCGGTCCCCGGAAGCTTGTTTCCTTTCCAGTGAAGAATTGGCTTGGTAGTTTGGTCTGCCCTGTTCCCATGATGCACTGGGCCAGGGACAGACTAATTTGCATATAGCCAGGTTCTGAACTGGGATGGTGCAGTGAGCTAAAAAACGGTGATGGATCAAGCCCTGATCTGTTGACTGGGTAGGAGTGTTCTGATTAACTCAGATACTCTGTCCATCACCAACCCCTTTTTGTAATTATTTTGGCCACCATGGGTGTGGAAGGGTATGCTCAGACATGAGTCCCTTGCTCATTGCACCATCAGGATTCAAGCAAGCCGGGCCGAAGACGGCTGTAATGCCAGAAACCGGTCCCCGGAAGCTTGTTTCCTTTCCAGTGAAGAATTGGCTTGGTAGTTTGGTCTGCCCTGTTCCCATGATGCACTGGGCCAGGGACAGACTAATTTGCATATAGCCAGGTTCTGAACTGGGATGGTGCAGTGAGCTAAAAAACGGTGATGGATCAAGCCCTGATCTGTTGACTGGGTAGGAGTGTTCTGATTAACTCAGATACTCTGTCCATCACCACCCCCTTTTTGTAATTATTTTGGCCACCATGAGTGTGGAAGGGTATGCTCAGGCATGAGTCCCTTGCTCATTGCACCATCAGGATTCAAGCAAGCCGGGCCGAAGATGGCTGTAATGCCAAAAACTGGTCCCCGGAAGCTTGTTTCCATTCCAGTGGAGAATTGGCTTGGTAGTTTTGTCTGCCCTGTTCCCATGATGCACAGGTCCAGGGACAGACTAATTTGCATATAGCCAGGTTCTGAACTGGGATGGTGCAGTGAGCTAAAAAACGGTGATGGATCAAGCCCTGATCTGTTGACTGGGTAGGAGTGTTCTGATTAACTCAGCTACTCTGTCCATCACCACCCCCTTTTTGTAATTATTTTGGCCACCATGAGTGTGGAAGGGTATGCTCAGACATGAGTCCCTTGCTCATTGCACCATCAGGATTCAAGCAAGCCGGGCCGAAGACGGCTGTAATGCCAGAAACCGGTCCCCGGAAGCTTGTTTCCTTTCCAGTGAAGAATTGGCTTGGTAGTTTGGTCTGCCCTGTTCCCATGATGCACTGGGCCAGGGACAGACTAATTTGCATATAGCCAGGTTCTGAACTGGGATGGTGCAGTGAGCTAAAAAACGGTGATGGATCAAGCCCTGATCTGTTGACTGGGTAGGAGTGTTCTGATTAACTCAGATACTCTGTCCATCACCACCCCCTTTTTGTAAATATTTTGGCCACCATGAGTGTGGAAGGGTATGCTCAGACATGAGTCCCTTGCTCATTGCACCATCAGGATTCAAGCAAGCCGGGCCGAAGACGGCTGTAATGCCAGAAACCGGTCCCCGGAAGCTTGTTTCCTTTCCAGTGAAGAATTGGCTTGGTAGTTTGGTCTGCCCTGTTCCCATGATGCACTGGGCCAGGGACAGACTAATTTGCATATAGCCAGGTTCTGAACTGGGATGGTGCAGTGAGCTAAAAAACGGTGATGGATCAAGCCCTGATCTGTTGACTGGGTAGGAGTGTTCTGATTAACTCAGATACTCTGTCCATCACCAACCCCTTTTTGTAATTATTTTGGCCACCATGGGTGTGGAAGGGTATGCTCAGACATGAGTCCCTTGCTCATTGCACCATCAGGATTCAAGCAAGCCGGGCCGAAGACGGCTGTAATGCCAGAAACCGGTCCCCGGAAGCTTGTTTCCTTTCCAGTGAAGAATTGGCTTGGTAGTTTGGTCTGCCCTGTTCCCATGATGCACTGGGCCAGGGACAGACTAATTTGCATATAGCCAGGTTCTGAACTGGGATGGTGCAGTGAGCTAAAAAACGGTGATGGATCAAGCCCTGATCTGTTGACTGGGTAGGAGTGTTCTGATTAACTCAGATACTCTGTCCATCACCACCCCCTTTTTGTAATTATTTTGGCCACCATGAGTGTGGAAGGGTATGCTCAGGCATGAGTCCCTTGCTCATTGCACCATCAGGATTCAAGCAAGCCGGGCCGAAGATGGCTGTAATGCCAAAAACTGGTCCCCGGAAGCTTGTTTCCATTCCAGTGGAGAATTGGCTTGGTAGTTTTGTCTGCCCTGTTCCCATGATGCACTGGGCCAGGGACAGACTAATTTGCATATAGCCAGGTTCTGAACTGGGATGGTGCAGTGAGCTAAAAAACGGTGATGGATCAAGCCCTGATCTGTTGACTGGGTAGGAGTGTTCTGATTAACTCAGATACTCTGTCCATCACCACCCCCTTTTTGTAATTATTTTGGCCACCATGAGTGTGGAAGGGTATGCTCAGACATGAGTCCCTTGCTCATTGCACCATCAGGATTCAAGCAAGCCGGGCCGAAGACGGCTGTAATGCCAGTAACCGGTCCCCGGAAGCTTGTTTCCTTTCCAGTGAAGAATTGGCTTGGTAGTTTGGTCTGCCCTGTTCCCATGATGCACTGGGCCAGGGACAGACTAATTTGCATATAGCCAGGTTCTGAACTGGGATGGTGCAGTGAGCTAAAAAACGGTGATGGATCAAGCCCTGATCTGTTGACTGGGTAGGAGTGTTCTGATTAACTCAGATACTCTGTCCATCACCACCCCCTTTTTGTAATTATTTTGGCCACCATGAGTGTGGAAGGGTATGCTCAGGCATGAGTCCCTTGCTCATTGCACCATCAGGATTCAAGCAAGCCGGGCCGAAGATGGCTGTAATGCCAAAAACTGGTCCCCGGAAGCTTGTTTCCATTCCAGTGGAGAATTGGCTTGGTAGTTTTGTCTGCCCTGTTCCCATGATGCACTGGGCCAGGGACAGACTAATTTGCATATAGCCAGGTTCTGAACTGGGATGGTGCAGTGAGCTAAAAAACGGTGATGGATCAAGCCCTGATCTGTTGACTGGGTAGGAGTGTTCTGATTAACTCAGATACTCTGTCCATCACCACCCCCTTTTTGTAATTATTTTGGCCACCATGAGTGTGGAAGGGTATGCTCAGACATGAGTCCCTTGCTCATTGCACCATCAGGATTCAAGCAAGCCGGGCCGAAGACGGCTGTAATGCCATAAAATGGTCCCCGGAAGCTTGTTTCCTTTCCAGTGAAGAATTGGCTTGGTAGTTTGGTCTGCCCTGTTCCCATGATGCACTGGGCCAGGGACAGACTAATTTGCATATAGCCAGGTTCTGAACTGGGATGGTGCAGTGAGCTAAAAAACGGTGATGGATCAAGCCCTGATCTGTTGACTGGGTAGGAGTGTTCTGATTAACTCAGATACTCTGTCCATCACCACCCCCTTTGTGTAATTATTTTGGCCACCATGAGTGTGGAAGGGTATGCTCAGACATGAGTCCCTTGCTCATTGCACCATCAGGATTCAAGCAAGCCGGGCCGAAGACGGCTGTAATGCCAGAAACCGGTCCCCAGAAGCTTGTTTCCTTTACAGTGAAGAATTGGCTTGGTAGTTTGGTCTGCCCTGTTCCCATGATGCACTGGGCCAGGGACAGACTAATTTGCATATAGCCAGGTTCTGAACTGGGATGGTGTAGTGAGCTAAAAAAACGGTGATGGATCAAGCCCTCATCTGTTGACTGGGTAGGAGTGTTCTGATTAACTCAGATACTCTGTCCATCACCACCCCCTTTTTGTAATTATTTTGGCCACCATGAGTGTGGAAGGGTATGCTCAGACATGAGTCCCTTGCTCATTGCACCATCAGGATTCAAGCAAGCCGGGCCGAAGACGGCTGTAATGCCAGAAACCGGTCCCCGGAAGCTTGTTTCCATTCCAGTGAAGAATTGGCTTGGAAGTTTGGTCTGCCCTGTTCCCATGATGCACTGGTCCAGGGACAGACTAATTTGCATATAGCCAGGTTCTGAACTGGGATGGTGCAGTGAGCTAAAAAACGGTGATGGATCAAGCCCTGATCTGTTGACTTGGTAGGAGTGTTCTGATTAACTCAGCTACTCTGTCCATCACCACCCCCTTTTTGTAATTATTTTGGCCACCATGAGTGTGGAAGGGTATGCTCAGACATGAGTCCCTTGCTCATTGCACCATCAGGATTCAAGCAAGCCGGGCCGAAGACGGCTGTAATGCCAGAAACCGGTCCCCGGAAGCTTGTTTCCTTTCCAGTGAAGAATTGGCTTGGTAGTTTGGTCTGCCCTGTTCCCATGATGCACTGGGCCAGGGACAGACTAATTTGCATATAGCCAGGTTCTGAACTGGGATGGTGCAGTGAGCTAAAAAACGTGATGGATCAAGCCCTGATCTGTTGACTGGGTAGGAGTGTTCTGATTAACTCAGATACTCTGTCCATCACCACCCCCTTTTTGTAATTATTTTGGCCACCATGAGTGTGGAAGGGTATGCTCAGACATGAGTCCCTTGCTCATTGCACCATCAGGATTCAAGCAAGCCGGGCCGAAGACGGCTGTAATGCCAGAAACCGGTCCCCGGAAGCTTGTTTCCTTTCCAGTGAAGAATTGGCTTGGTAGTTTGGTCTGCCCTGTTCCCATGATGCACTGGGCCAGGGACAGACTAATTTGCATATAGCCAGGTTCTGAACTGGGATGGTGCAGTGAGCTAAAAAACGGTGATGGATCAAGCCCTGATCTGTTGACTGGGTAGGAGTGTTCTTATTAACTCAGATACTCTGTCCATCACCACCCCCTTTTTGTAATTATTTTGGCCACCATGAGTGTGGAAGGGTATGCTCAGACATGAGTCCCTTGCTCATTGCACCATCAGGATTCAAGCAAGCCGGGCCGAAGACGGCTGTAATGCCAGAAACCGGTCCCCGGAAGCTTGTTTCCTTTCCAGGGAAGAATTGGCTTGGTAGTTTGGTCTGCCCTGTTCCCATGATGCACTGGGCCAGGGACAGACTAATTTGCATATAGCCAGGTTCTGAACTGGGATGGTGCAGTGAGCTAAAAAACGGTGATGGATCAAGCCCTGATCTGTTGACTGGGTAGGAGTGTTCTGATTAACTCAGATACTCTGTCCATCACCACCCCCTTTTTGTAATTATTTTGGCCACCATGAGTGTGGAAGGGTATGCTCAGACATGAGTCCCTTGCTCATTGCACCATCAGGATTCAAGCAAGCCGGGCCGAAGACGGCTGTAATGCCAGAAACCGGTCCCCGGAAGCTTGTTTCCTTTCCAGTGAAGAATTGGCTTGGTAGTTTGGTCTGCCCTGTTCCCATGATGCACTGGGCCAGGGACAGACTAATTTGCATATAGCCAGGTTCTGAACTGGGATGGTGCAGTGAGCTAAAAAACGGTGATGGATCAAGCCCTGATCTGTTGACTGGGTAGGAGTGTTCTGATTAACTCAGATACTCTGTCCATCACCAACCCCTTTTTGTAATTATTTTGGCCACCATGGGTGTGGAAGGGTATGCTCAGACATGAGTCCCTTGCTCATTGCACCATCAGGATTCAAGCAAGCCGGGCCGAAGACGGCTGTAATGCCAGAAACCGGTCCCCGGAAGCTTGTTTCCTTTCCAGTGAAGAATTGGCTTGGTAGTTTGGTCTGCCCTGTTCCCATGATGCACTGGGCCAGGGACAGACTAATTTGCATATAGCCAGGTTCTGAACTGGGATGGTGCAGTGAGCTAAAAAACGGTGATGGATCAAGCCCTGATCTGTTGACTGGGTAGGAGTGTTCTGATTAACTCAGATACTCTGTCCATCACCACCCCCTTTTTGTAATTATTTTGGCCACCATGAGTGTGGAAGGGTATGCTCAGGCATGAGTCCCTTGCTCATTGCACCATCAGGATTCAAGCAAGCCGGGCCGAAGATGGCTGTAATGCCAAAAACTGGTCCCCGGAAGCTTGTTTCCTTTCCAGTGAAGAATTGGCTTGGAAGTTTGGTCTGCCCTGTTCCCATGATGCACTGGTCCAGGGACATACTAATTTGCATATAGCCAGGTTCTGAACTGGGATGGTGCAGTGAGCTAAAAAACGTGATGGATCAAGCCCTGATCTGTTGACTGGGTAGGAGTGTTCTGATTAACTCAGATACTCTGTCCATCACCACCCCCTTTTTGTAATTATTTTGGCCACCATGAGTGTGGAAGGGTATGCTCAGACATGAGTCCCTTGCTCATTGCACCATCAGGATTCAAGCAAGCCGGGCCGAAGACGGCTGTAATGCCAGAAACCGGTCCCCGGAAGCTTGTTTCCTTTCCAGTGAAGAATTGGCTTGGTAGTTTGGTCTGCCCTGTTCCCATGATGCACTGGGCCAGGGACAGACTAATTTGCATATAGCCAGGTTCTGAACTGGGATGGTGCAGTGAGCTAAAAAACGGTGATGGATCAAGCCCTGATCTGTTCACTGGGTAGGAGTGTTCTGATTAACTCAGATACTCTGTCCATCACCAACCCCTTTTTGTAATTATTTTGGCCACCATGGGTGTGGAAGGGTATGCTCAGACATGAGTCCCTTGCTCATTGCACCATCAGGATTCAAGCAAGCCGGGCCGAAGACGGCTGTAATGCCAGAAACCGGTCCCCGGAAGCTTGTTTCCTTTCCAGTGAAGAATTGGCTTGGTAGTTTGGTCTGCCCTGTTCCCATGATGCACTGGGCCAGGGACAGACTAATTTGCATATAGCCAGGTTCTGAACTGGGATGGTGCAGTGAGCTAAAAAACGGTGATGGATCAAGCCCTGATCTGTTGACTGGGTAGGAGTGTTCTGATTAACTCAGATACTCTGTCCATCACCACCCCCTTTTTGTAATTATTTTGGCCACCATGAGTGTGGAAGGGTATGCTCAGGCATGAGTCCCTTGCTCATTGCACCATCAGGATTCAAGCAAGCCGGGCCGAAGATGGCTGTAATGCCAAAAACTGGTCCCTGGAAGCTTGTTTCCTTTCCAGTGAAGAATTGGCTTGGTAGTTTGGTCTGCCCTGTTCCCATGATGCACTGGGCCAGGGACAGACTAATTTGCATATAGCCAGGTTCTGAACTGGGATGGTGCAGTGAGCTAAAAAACGGTGATGGATCAAGCCCTGATCTGTTGACTGGGTAGGAGTGTTCTGATTAACTCAGATACTCTGTCCATCACCACCCCCTTTTTGTAATTATTTTGGCCACCATGAGTGTGGAAGGGTATGCTCAGACATGAGTCCCTTGCTCATTGCACCATCAGGATTCAAGCAAGCCGGGCCGAAGACGGCTGTAATGCCAAAAAACGGTCCCCGGAAGCTTGTTTCCTTTCCAGTGAAGAATTGGCTTGGTAGTTTGGTCTGCCCTGTTCCCATGATGCACTGGGCCAGGGACAGACTAATTTGCATATAGCCAGGTTCTGAACTGGGATGGTGCAGTGAGCTAAAAAACGGTGATGGATCAAGCCCTGATCTGTTGACTGGGTAGGAGTGTTCTGATTAACTCAGATACTCTGTCCATCACCACCCCCTTTTTGTAATTATTTTGGCCACCATGAGTGTGGAAGGGTATGCTCAGACATGAGTCCCTTGCTCATTGCACCATCAGGATTCAAGCAAGCCGGGCCGAAGACGGCTGTAATGCCAGAAACCGGTCCCCGGAAGCTTGTTTCCTTTACAGTGAAGAATTGGCTTGGTAGTTTGGTCTGCCCTGTTCCCATGATGCACTGGGCCAGGGACAGACTAATTTGCATATAGCCAGGTTCTGAACTGGGATGGTGCAGTGAGCTAAAAAAACGGTGATGGATCAAGCCCTGATCTGTTGACTGGGTAGGAGTGTTCTGATTAACTCAGATACTCTGTCCATCACCACCCCCTTTTTGTAATTATTGTGGCCACCATGAGTGTGGAAGGGTATGCTCAGACATGAGTCCCTTGCTCATTGCACCATCAGGATTCAAGCAAGCCGGGACGAAGACGGCTGTAATGCCAGAAACCGGTCCCCGGAAGCTTGTTTCCATTCCAGGGAAGAATTGGCTTAGAAGTTTGGTCTGCCCTGTTCCCATGATGCACTGGTCCAGGGACAGACTAATTTGCATATAGCCAGGTTCTGAACTGGGATGGTGTAGTGAGCTAAAAAACGGTGATGGATCAAGCCCTGATCTGTTGACTGGGTAGGAGTGTTCTGATTAACTCAGATACTCTGTCCATCACCACCCCCTTTTTGTAATTATTTTGGCCACCATGAGTGTGGAAGGGTATGCTCAGGCATGAGTCCCTTGCTCATTGCACCATCAGGATTCAAGCAAGCCGGGCCGAAGATGGCTGTAATGCCAAAAACTGGTCCCCGGAAGCTTGTTTCCTTTCCAGTGAAGAATTGGCTTGGAAGTTTGGTCTGCCCTGTTCCCATGATGCACTGGTCCAGGGACAGACTAATTTGCATATAGCCAGGTTCTGAACTGGGATGGTGCAGTGAGCTAAAAAAACGTGATGGATCAAGCCCTGATCTGTTGACTGGGTAGGAGTGTTCTGATTAACTCAGATACTCTGTCCATCACCACCCCCTTTTTGTAATTATTTTGGCCACCATGAGTGTGGAAGGGTATGCTCAGACATGAGTCCCTTGCTCATTGCACCATCAGGATTCAAGCAAGCCGGGCCGAAGACGGCTGTAATGCCAGAAACCGGTCCCCGGAAGCTTGTTTCCTTTCCAGTGAAGAATTGGCTTGGTAGTTTGGTCTGCCCTGTTCCCATGATGCACTGGGCCAGGGACAGACTAATTTGCATATAGCCAGGTTCTGAACTGGGATGGTGCAGTGAGCTAAAAAACGGTGATGGACCAAGCCCTGATCTGTTGACTGGGTAGGAGTGTTCTGATTAACTCAGATACTCTGTCCATCACCAACCCCTTTTTGTAATTATTTTGGCCACCATGGGTGTGGAAGGGTATGCTCAGACATGAGTCCCTTGCTCATTGCACCATCAGGATTCAAGCAAGCCGGGCCGAAGACGGCTGTAATGCCAGAAACCGGTCCCCGGAAGCTTGTTTCCTTTCCAGTGAAGAATTGGCTTGGTAGTTTGGTCTGCCCTGTTCCCATGATGCACTGGGCCAGGGACAGACTAATTTGCATATAGCCAGGTTCTGAACTGGGATGGTGCAGTGAGCTAAAAAACGGTGATGGATCAAGCCCTGAT
Source organism: Lissotriton helveticus (assembly GCF_964261635.1). Classification (NCBI taxonomy): domain Eukaryota; kingdom Metazoa; phylum Chordata; class Amphibia; order Caudata; family Salamandridae; genus Lissotriton; species Lissotriton helveticus. Next base: position 172,570,114 of record NC_136058.1, on the reverse strand, counting down.
CTGTTGACTGGGTAGGAGTGTTCTGAATAACTCAGATACTCTGTCCATCACCACCCCCTTTTTGTAATTATTTTGGCCACCATGAGTGTGGAAGGGTATGCTCAGGCATGAGTCCCTTGCTCATTGCACCATCAGGATTCAAGCAAGCCGGGCCGAAGATGGCTGTAATGCCAAAAACTGGTCCCCGGAAGCTTGTTTCCTTTCCAGTGAAGAATTGGCTTGGTAGTTTGGTCTGCCCTGTTCCCATGATGCACTGGGCCAGGGACAGACTAATTTGCATATAGCCAGGTTCTGAACTGGGATGGTGCAGTGAGCTAAAAAACGGTGATGGATCAAGCCCTGATCTGTTGACTGGGTAGGAGTGTTCTGATTAACTCAGATACTCTGTCCATCACCACCCCCTTTTTGTAATTATTTTGGCCACCATGAGTGTGGAAGGGTATGCTCAGACATGAGTCCCTTGCTCATTGCACCATCAGGATTCAAGCAAGCCGGGCCGAAGACGGCTGTAATGCCAAAAAACGGTCCCCGGAAGCTTGTTTCCTTTCCAGTGAAGAATTGGCTTGGTAGTTTGGTCTGCCCTGTTCCCATGATGCACTGGGCCAGGGACAGACTAATTTGCATATAGCCAGGTTCTGAACTGGGATGGTGCAGTGAGCTAAAAAACGGTGATGGATCAAGCCCTGATCTGTTGACTGGGTAGGAGTGTTCTGATTAACTCAGATACTCTGTCCATCACCACCCCCTTTTTGTAATTATTTTGGCCACCATGAGTGTGGAAGGGTATGCTCAGACATGAGTCCCTTGCTCATTGCACCATCAGGATTCAAGCAAGCCGGGCCGAAGACGGCTGTAATGCCAGAAACCGGTCCCCGGAAGCTTGTTTCCATTCCAGGGAAGAATTGGCTTGGAAGTTTGGTCTGCCCTGTTCCCATGATGCACTGGTCCAGGGACAGACTAATTTGCATATAGCCAGGTTCTGAACTGGGATGGTGCAGTGAGCTAAAAAACAGTGATGGATCAAGCCCTGATCTGTTGACTGGGTAGGAGTGTTCTGATTAACTCAGATACTCTGTCCATCACCACCCCCTTTTTGTAATTATTTTGGCCACCATGAGTGTGGAAGGGTATGCTCAGACATGAGTCCCTTGCTCATTGCACCATCAGGATTCAAGCAAGCCGGGCCGAAGACGGCTGTAATGCCAGAAACCGGTCCCCGGAAGCTTGTTTCCTTTCCAGTGAAGAATTGGCTTGGTAGTTTGGTCTGCCCTGTTCCCATGATGCACTGGGCCAGGGACAGACTAATTTGCATATAGCCAGGTTCTGAACTGGGATGGTGCAGTGAGCTAAAAAACGGTGATGGATCAAGCCCTGATCTGTTGACTGGGTAGGAGTGTTCTGATTAACTCAGATACTCTGTCCATCACCACCCCTGTTTGTAATTATTTTGGCCACCATGAGTGTGGAAGGGTATGCTCAGACATGAGTCCCTTGCTCATTGCACCATCAGGATTCAAGCAAGCCAGGCCGAAGACGGCTGTAATGCCAGAAACCGGTCCCCGGAAGCTTGTTTCCTTGCCAGTGAAGAATTGGCTTGGTAGTTTGGTCTGCCCTGTTCCCATGATGCACTGGGCCAGGGACAGACTAATTTGCATATAGCCAGGTTCGGAACTGGGATGGTGCAGTGAGCTAAAAAACGGTGATGGATCAAGCCCTGATCTGTTGACTGGGTAGGAGTGTTCTGATTAACTCAGATACTCTGTCCATCACCACCCCCTTTTTGTAATTATTTTGGCCACCATGAGTGTGGAAGGGTATGCTCAGTCATGAGTCCCTTGCTCATTGCACCATCAGGATTCAAGCAAGCCGGGCCGAAGACGGCTGTAATGCCGGAAACCGGTCCCCGGAAGCTTGTTTCCTTTCCAGTGAAGAATTGGCTTGGTAGTTTGGTCTGCCCTGTTCCCATGATGCACTGGTCCAGGGACAGACTAATTTGCATATAGCCAGGTTCTGAACTGGGATGGTGCAGTGAGCTAAAAAACGGTGATGGATCAAGCCCTGATCTGTTGACTGGGTAGGAGTGTTCTGATTAACTCAGATACTCTGTCCATCACCACCCCCTTTTTGTAATTATTTTGGCCACCATGAGTGTGGAAGGGTATGCTCAGACAAGAGTCCCTTGCTCATTGCACCATCAGGATTCAAGCAAGCCGGGCCGAAGATGGCTGTAATGCCAGAAACCGGTCCCTGGAAGCTTGTTTCCTTTCCAGTGAAGAATTGGCTTGGTAGTTTGGTCTGCCCTGTTCCCATGATGCACTGGGCCAGGGACAGACTAATTTGCATATAGCCAGGTTCTGAACTGGGATGGTGCAGTGAGCTAAAAAACGGTGATGGATCAAGCCCTGATCTGTTGACTGGGTAGGAGTGTTCTGATTAACTCAGATACTCTGTCCATCACCACCCCCTTTTTGTAATTATTTTGGCCACCATGAGTGTGGAAGGGTATGCTCAGACATGAGTCCCTTGCTCATTGCACCATCAGGATTCAAGCAAGCCGGGCCGAAGACGGCTGTAATGCCAGAAACCGGTCCCCGGAAGCTTGTTTCCTTTCCAGTGAAGAATTGGCTTGGTAGTTTGGTCTGCCCTGTTCCCATGATGCACTGGGCCAGGGACAGACTAATTTGCATATAGCCAGGTTCTGAACTGGGATGGTGCAGTGAGCTAAAAAACGGTGATGGATCAAGCCCTGATCTGTTGACTGGGTAGGAGTGTTCTGATTAACTCAGATACTCTGTCCATCACCACCCCCTTTTTGTAATTATTTTGGCCACCAAGAGTGTGGAAGGGTATGCTCAGACATGAGTCCCTTGCTCATTGCACCATCAGGATTCAAGCAAGCTGGGCCGAAGACGGCTGTAATGCCAGAAACCGGTCCCCGGAAGCTTGTTTCCTTTCCAGTGAAGAATTGGCATGGTAGTTTGGTCTGCCCTGTTCCCATGATGCACTGGGCCAGGGACAGACTAATTTGCATATAGCCAGGTTCTGAACTGGGATGGTGCAGTGAGCTAAAAAACGGTGATGGATCAAGCCCTGATCTGTTGACTGGGTAGGAGTGTTCTGATTAACTCAGATACTCTGTCCATCACCACCCCCTTTTTGTAATTATTTTGGCCACCATGAGTGTGGAAGGGTATGCTCAGACATGAGTCCCTTGCTAATTGCACCATCAGGATTCAAGCAAGCCGGGCCGAAGACGGCTGTAATGCCAGAAACCGGTCCCCGGAAGCTTGTTTCCTTTCCAGTGAAGAATTGGCTTGGTAGTTTGGTCTGCCCTGTTCCCATGATGCACTGGGCCAGGGACAGACTAATTTGCATATAGCCAGGTTCTGAACTGGGATGGTGCAGTGAGCTAAAAAACGGTGATGGATCAAGCCCTGATCTGTTGACTGGGTAGGAGTGTTCTGATTAACTCAGATACTCTGTCCATCACCAACCCCTTTTTGTAATTATTTTGGCCACCATGGGTGTGGAAGGGTATGCTCAGACATGAGTCCCTTGCTCATTGCACCATCAGGATTCAAGCAAGCCGGGCCGAAGACGGCTGTAATGCCAGAAACCGGTCCCCGGAAGCTTGTTTCCTTTCCAGTGAAGAATTGGCTTGGTAGTTTGGTCTGCCCTGTTCCCATGATGCACTGGGCCAGGGACAGACTAATTTGCATATAGCCAGGTTCTGAACTGGGATGGTGCAGTGAGCTAAAAAACGGTGATGGATCAAGCCCTGATCTGTTGACTGGGTAGGAGTGTTCTGATTAACTCAGATACTCTGTCCATCACCACCCCCTTTTTGTAATTATTTTGGCCACCATGAGTGTGGAAGGGTATGCTCAGGCATGAGTCCCTTGCTCATTGCACCATCAGGATTCAAGCAAGCCGGGCCGAAGATGGCTGTAATGCCAAAAACTGGTCCCCGGAAGCTTGTTTCCTTTCCAGTGAAGAATTGGCTTGGTAGTTTGGTCTGCCCTGTTCCCATGATGCACTGGGCCAGGGACAGACTAATTTGCATATAGCCAGGTTCTGAACTGGGATGGTGCAGTGAGCTAAAAAACGGTGATGGATCAAGCCCTGATCTGTTGACTGGGTAGGAGTGTTCTGATTAACTCAGATACTCTGTCCATCACCACCCCCTTTTTGTAATTATTTTGGCCACCATGAGTGTGGAAGGGTATGCTCAGACATGAGTCCCTTGCTCATTGCACCATCAGGATTCAAGCAAGCCGGGCCGAAGATGGCTGTAATGCCAAAAAACGGTCCCCGGAAGCTTGTTTCCTTTCCAGTGAAGAATTGGCTTGGTAGTTTGGTCTGCCCTGTTCCCATGATGCACTGGGCCAGGGACAGACTAATTTGCATATAGCCAGGTTCTGAACTGGGATGGTGCAGTGAGCTAAAAAACGGTGATGGATCAAGCCCTGATCTGTTGACTGGGTAGGAGTGTTCTGATTAACTCAGATACTCTGTCCATCACCACCCCCTTTTTGTAATTATTTTGGCCACCATGAGTGTGGAAGGGTATGCTCAGACATGAGTCCCTTGCTCATTGCACCATCAGAATTCAAGCAAGCCGGGCCGAAGACGGCTGTAATGCCAGAAACCGGTCCCCAGAAGCTTGTTTCCTTTACAGTGAAGAATTGGCTTGGTAGTTTGGTCTGCCCTGTTCCCATGATGCACTGGGCCAGGGACAGACTAATTTGCATATAGCCAGGTTCTGAACTGGGATGGTGCAGTGAGCTAAAAAAACGGTGATGGATCAAGCCCTCATCTGTTGACTGGGTAGGAGTGTTCTGATTAACTCAGATACTCTGTCCATCACCACCCCCTTTTTGTAATTATTTTGGCCACCATGAGTGTGGAAGGGTATGCTCAGACATGAGTCCCTTGCTCATTGCACCATCAGGATTCAAGCAAGCCGGGCCGAAGACGGCTGTAATGCCAGAAACCGGTCCCCGGAAGCTTGTTTCCATTCCAGTGAAGAATTGGCTTGGAAGTTTGGTCTGCCCTGTTCCCATGATGCACTGGTCCAGGGACAGACTAATTTGCATATAGCCAGGTTCTGAACTGGGATGGTGCAGTGAGCTAAAAAACGTGATGGATCAAGCCCTGATCTGTTGACTGGGTAGGAGTGTTCTGATTAACTCAGATACTCTGTCCATCACCACCCCCTTTTTGTAATTATTTTGGCCACCATGAGTGTGGAAGGGTATGCTCAGACATGAGTCCCTTGCTCATTGCACCATCAGGATTCAAGCAAGCCGGGCCGAAGACGGCTGTAATGCCAGAAACCGGTCCCCGGAAGCTTGTTTCCTTTCCAGTGAAGAATTGGCTTGGTAGTTTGGTCTGCCCTGTTCCCATGATGCACTGGGCCAGGGACAGACTAATTTGCATATAGCCAGGTTCTGAACTGGGATGGTGCAGTGAGCTAAAAAACGGTGATGGATCAAGCCCTGATCTGTTGACTGGGTAGGAGTGTTCTGATTAACTCAGATACTCTGTCCATCACCAACCCCTTTTTGTAATTATTTTGGCCACCATGGGTGTGGAAGGGTATGCTCAGACATGAGTCCCTTGCTCATTGCACCATCAGGATTCAAGCAAGCCGGGCCGAAGACGGCTGTAATGCCAGAAACCGGTCCCCGGAAGCTTGTTTCCTTTCCAGTGAAGAATTGGCTTGGTAGTTTGGTCTGCCCTGTTCCCATGATGCACTGGGCCAGGGACAGACTAATTTGCATATAGCCAGGTTCTGAACTGGGATGGTGCAGTGAGCTAAAAAACGGTGATGGATCAAGCCCTGATCTGTTGACTGGGTAGGAGTGTTCTGATTAACTCAGATACTCTGTCCATCACCACCCCCTTTTTGTAATTATTTTGGCCACCATGAGTGTGGAAGGGTATGCTCAGGCATGAGTCCCTTGCTCATTGCACCATCAGGATTCAAGCAAGCCGGGCCGAAGATGGCTGTAATGCCAAAAACTGGTCCCCGGAAGCTTGTTTCCTTTCCAGTGAAGAATTGGCTTGGTAGTTTGGTCTGCCCTGTTCCCATGATGCACTGGGCCAGGGACAGACTAATTTGCATATAGCCAGGTTCTGAACTGGGATGGTGCAGTGAGCTAAAAAACGGTGATGGATCAAGCCCTGATCTGTTGACTGGGTAGGAGTGTTCTGATTAACTCAGATACTCTGTCCATCACCACCCCCTTTTTGTAATTATTTTGGCCACCATGAGTGTGGAAGGGTATGCTCAGACATGAGTCCCTTGCTCATTGCACCATCAGGATTCAAGCAAGCCGGGCCGAAGACGGCTGTAATGCCAAAAAACGGTCCCCGGAAGCTTGTTTCCTTTCCAGTGAAGAATTGGCTTGGTAGTTTGGTCTGCCCTGTTCCCATGATGCACTGGGCCAGGGACAGACTAATTTGCATATAGCCAGGTTCTGAACTGGGATGGTGCAGTGAGCTAAAAAACGGTGATGGATCAAGCCCTGATCTGTTGACTGGGTAGGAGTGTTCTGATTAACTCAGATACTCTGTCCATCACCACCCCCTTTTTGTAATTATTTTGGCCACCATGAGTGTGGAAGGGTATGCTCAGACATGAGTCCCTTGCTCATTGCACCATCAGGATTCAAGCAAGCCGGGCCGAAGACGGCTGTAATGCCAGAAACCGGTCCCCGGAAGCTTGTTTCCTTTACAGTGAAGAATTGGCTTGGTAGTTTGGTCTGCCCTGTTCCCATGATGCACTGGGCCAGGGACAGACTAATTTGCATATAGCCAGGTTCTGAACTGGGATGGTGCAGTGAGCTAAAAAAACGGTGATGGATCAAGCCCTGATCTGTTGACTGGGTAGGAGTGTTCTGATTAACTCAGATACTCTGTCCATCACCACCCCCTTTTTGTAATTATTTTGGCCACCATGAGTGTGGAAGGGTATGCTCAGACATGAGTCCCTTGCTCATTGCACCATCAGGATTCAAGCAAGCCGGGCCGAAGACGGCTGTAATGCCAGAAACCGGTCTCCGGAAGCTTGTTTCCATTCCAGGGAAGAATTGGCTTGGAAGTTTGGTCTGCCCTTTTCCCATGATGCACTGGTCCAGGGACAGACTAATTTGCATATAGCCAGGTTCTGAACTGGGATGGTGCAGTGAGCTAAAAAACGGTGATGGATCAAGCCCTGATCTGTTGACTGGGTAGGAGTGTTCTGATTAACTCAGATACTCTGTCCATCACCACCCCCTTTTTGTAATTATTTTGGCCACCATGAGTGTGGAAGGGTATGCTCAGACATGAGTCCCTTGCTCATTGCACCATCAGGATTCAAGCAAGCCGGGCCGAAGACGGCTGTAATGCCAGAAACCGGTCCCCGGAAGCTTGTTTCCTTTACAGTGAAGAATTGGCTTGGTAGTTTGGTCTGCCCTGTTCCCATGATGCACTGGGCCAGGGACAGACTAATTTGCATATAGCCAGGTTCTGAACTGGGATGGTGCAGTGAGCTAAAAAAACGGTGATGGATCAAGCCCTGATCTGTTGACTGGGTAGGAGTGTTCTGATTAACTCAGATACTCTGTCCATCACCACCCCCTTTTTGTAATTATTTTGGCCACCATGAGTGTGGAAGGGTATGCTCAGACATGAGTCCCTTGCTCATTGCACCATCAGGATTCAAGCAAGCCAGGCCGAAGACGGCTGTAATGCCAGAAACCGGTCCCCGGAAGCTTGTTTCCTTGCCAGTGAAGAATTGGCTTGGTAGTTTGGTCTGCCCTGTTCCCATGATGCACTGGGCCAGGGACAGACTAATTTGCATATAGCCAGGTTCGGAACTGGGATGGTGCAGTGAGCTAAAAAACGGTGATGGATCAAGCCCTGATCTGTTGACTGGGTAGGAGTGTTCTGATTAACTCAGATACTCTGTCCATCACCACCCCCTTTTTGTAATTATTTTGGCCACCATGAGTGTGGAAGGGTATGCTCAGACATGAGTCCCTTGCTCATTGCACCATCAGGATTCAAGCAAGCCGGGCCGAAGACGGCTGTAATGCCGGAAACCGGTCCCCGGAAGCTTGTTTCCTTTCCAGTGAAGAATTGGCTTGGTAGTTTGGTCTGCCCTGTTCCCATGATGCACTGGGCCAGGGACAGACTAATTTGCATATAGCCAGGTTCTGAACTGGGATGGTGCAGTGAGCTAAAAAACGGTGATGGATCAAACCCTGATCTGTTGACTGGGTAGGAGTGTTCTGATTAACTCAGATACTCTGTCCATCACCACCCCCTTTTTGTAATTATTTTTGCCACCATGAGTGTGGAAGGGTATGCTCAGACATGAGTCCCTTGCTCATTGCACCATCAGGATTCAAGCAAGCCGGGCCGAAGATGGCTGTAATGCCAAAAACTGGTCCCCGGAAGCTTGTTTCCTTTCCAGTGAAGAATTGGCTTGGTAGTTTGGTCTGCCCTGTTCCCATGATGCACTGGGCCAGGGACAGACTAATTTGCATATAGCCAGGTTCTGAACTGGGATGGTGCAGTGAGCTAAAAAACGGTGATGGATCAAGCCCTGATCTGTTGACTGGGTAGGAGTGTTCTGATTAACTCAGATACTCTGTCCATCACCACCCCCTTTTTGTAATTATTTTGGCCACCATGAGTGTGGAAGGGTATGCTCAGACATGAGTCCCCTGCTCATTGCACCATCAGGATTCAAGCAAGCCGGGCCGAAGACGGCTGTAATGCCAAAAAACGGTCCCCGGAAGCTTGTTCCCTTTCCAGTGAAGAATTGGCTTGGTAGTTTGGTCTGCCCTGTTCCCATGATGCACTGGGCCAGGGACAGACTAATTTGCATATAGCCAGGTTCTGAACTGGGATGGTGCAGTGAGCTAAAAAACGGTGATGGATCAAGCCCTGATCTGTTGACTGGGTAGGAGTGTTCTGATTAACTCAGATACTCTGTCCATCACCACCCCCTTTTTGTAATTATTTTGGCCACCATGAGTGTGGAAGGGTATGCTCAGACATGAGTCCCTTGCTCATTGCACCATCAGGATTCAAGCAAGCCGGGCCGAAGACGGCTGTAATGCCAGAAACCGGTCCCCGGAAGCTTGTTTCCTTTACAGTGAAGAATTGGCTTGGTAGTTTGGTCTGCCCTGTTCCCATGATGCACTGGGCCAGGGACAGACTAATTTGCATATAGCCAGGTTCTGAACTGGGATGGTGCAGTGAGCTAAAAAAACGGTGATGGATCAAGCCCTGATCTGTTGACTGGGTAGGAGTGTTCTGATTAACTCAGATACTCTGTCCATCACCACCCTCTTTTTGTAATTATTTTGGCCACCATGAGTGTGGAAGGGTATGCTCAGACATGAGTCCCTTGCTCATTGCACCATCAGGATTCAAGCAAGCCGGGCCGAAGACGGCTGTAATGCCAGAAACCGGTCCCCGGAAGCTTGTTTCCATTCCAGGGAAGAATTGGCTTGGAAGTTTGGTCTGCCCTGTTCCCATGATGCACTGGTCCAGGGACAGACTAATTTGCATATAGCCAGGTTCTGAACTGGGATGGTGCAGTGAGCTAAAAAACGGTGATGGATCAAGCCCTGATCTGTTGACTGGGTAGGAGTGTTCTGATTAACTCAGATACTCTGTCCATCACCACCCCCTTTTTGTAATTATTTTGGCCACCATGAGTGTGGAAGGGTATGCTCAGACATGAGTCCCTTGCTCATTGCACCATCAGGATTCAAGCAAGCCGGGCCGAAGACGGCTGTAATGCCAGAAACCGGTCCCCGGAAGCTTGTTTCCTTTCCAGTGAAGAATTGGCTTGGTAGTTTGGTCTGCCCTGTTCCCATGATGCACTGGGCCAGGGACAGACTAATTTGCATATAGCCAGGTTCTGAACTGGGATGGTGCAGTGAGCTAAAAAACGGTGATGGATCAAGCCCTGATCTGTTGACTGGGTAGGAGTGTTCTGATTAACTCAGATACTCTGTCCATCACCACCCCTGTTTGTAATTATTTTGGCCACCATGAGTGTGGAAGGGTATGCTCAGACATGAGTCCCTTGCTCATTGCACCATCAGGATTCAAGCAAGCCAGGCCGAAGACGGCTGTAATGCCAGAAACCGGTCCCCGGAAGCTTGTTTCCTTGTCAGTGAAGAATTGGCTTGGTAGTTTGGTCTGCCCTGTTCCCATGATGCACTGGGCCAGGGACAGACTAATTTGCATATAGCCAGGTTCGGAACTGGGATGGTGCAGTGAGCTAAAAAACGGTGATGGATCAAGCCCTGATCTGTTGACTGGGTAGGAGTGTTCTGATTAACTCAGATACTCTGTCCATCACCACCCCCTTTTTGTAATTATTTTGGCCACCATGAGTGTGGAAGGGTATGCTCAGACATGAGTCCCTTGCTCATTGCACCATCAGGATTCAAGCAAGCCGGGCCGAAGACGGCTGTAATGCCGGAAACCGGTCCCCGGAAGCTTGTTTCCTTTCCAGTGAAGAATTGGCTAGGTAGTTTGGTCTGCCCTGTTCCCATGATGCACTGGGCCAGGGACAGACTAATTTGCATATAGCCAGGTTCTGAACTGGGATGGTGCAGTGAGCTAAAAAACGGTGATGGATCAAGCCCTGATCTGTTGACTGGGTAGGAGTGTTCTGATTAACTCAGATACTCTGTCCATCACCACCCCCTTTTTGTAATTATTTTGGCCACCATGAGTGTGGAAGGGTATGCTCAGACATGAGTCCCTTGCTCATTGCACCATCAGGATTCAAGCAAGCCGGGCCGAAGATGGCTGTAATGCCAGAAACCGGTCCCCGGAAGCTTGTTTCCTTTCCAGTGAAGAATTGGCTTGGTAGTTTGGTCTGCCCTGTTCCCATGATGCACTGGGCCAGGGACAGACTAATTTGCATATAGCCAGGTTCTGAACTGGGATGGTGCAGTGAGCTAAAAAACGGTGATGGATCAAGCCCTGATCTGTTGACTGGGTAGGAGTGTTCTGATTAACTCAGATACTCTGTCCATCACCACCCCCTTTTTGTAATTATTTTGGCCACCATGAGTGTGGAAGGGTATGCTCAGACATGAGTCCCTTGCTCATTGCACCATCAGGATTCAAGCAAGCCGGGCCGAAGACGGCTGTAATGCCAGAAACCGGTCCCCGGAAGCTTGTTTCCTTTCCAGTGAAGAATTGGCTTGGTAGTTTGGTCTGCCCTGTTCCCATGATGCACTGGGCCAGGGACAGACTAATTTGCATATAGCCAGGTTCTGAACTGGGATGGTGCAGTGAGCTAAAAAACGGTGATGGATCAAGCCCTGATCTGTTGACTGGGTAGGAGTGTTCTGATTAACTCAGATACTCTGTCCATCACCACCCCCTTTTTGTAATTATTTTGGCCACCATGAGTGTGGAAGGGTATGCTCAGACATGAGTCCCTTGCTCATTGCACCATCAGGATTCAAGCAAGCCGGGCCGAAGACGGCTGTAATGCCAGAAACCGGTCCCCGGAAGCTTGTTTCCTTTCCAGTGAAGAATTGGCATGGTAGTTTGGTCTGCCCTGTTCCCATGATGCACTGGGCCAGGGACAGACTAATTTGCATATAGCCAGGTTCTGAACTGGGATGGTGCAGTGAGCTAAAAAACGGTGATGGATCAAGCCCTGATCTGTTGACTGGGTAGGAGTGTTCTGATTAACTCAGATACTCTGTCCATCACCACCCCCTTTTTGTAATTATTTTGGCCACCATGAGTGTGGAAGGGTATGCTCAGACATGAGTCCCTTGCTCATTGCACCATCAGGATTCAAGCAAGCCGGGCCGAAGACGGCTGTAATGCCAGAAACCGGTCCCCGGAAGCTTGTTTCCTTTCCAGTGAAGAATTGGCTTGGTAGTTTGGTCTGCCCTGTTCCCATGATGCACTGGGCCAGGGACAGACTAATTTGCATATAGCCAGGTTCTGAACTGGGATGGTGCAGTGAGCTAAAAAACGGTGATGGATCAAGCCCTGATCTGTTGACTGGGTGGAGTATTTTGGCCACCATGAGTGTGGAAGGGTATGCTCAGACATGAGTCTCTTGCTCATTGCACCATCAGGATTCAAGCAAGCCGGGCCGAAGACGGCTGTAATGCCAGAAACCGGTCCCCGGAAGCTTGTTTCCTTTCCAGTGAAGAATTGGCTTGGTAGTTTGGTCTGCCCTGTTCCCATGATGCACTGGGCCAGGGACAGACTAATTTGCATATAGCCAGGTTCTGAACTGGGATGGTGCAGTGAGCTAAAAAACGGTGATGGATCAAGCCCTGATCTGTTGACTGGGTAGGAGTGTTCTGATTGACTCAGATACTCTGTCCATCACCACCCCCTTTTTGTAATTATTTTGGCCACCATGAGTGTGGAAGGGTATGCTCAGACATGAGTCCCTTGCTCATTGCACCATCAGGATTCAAGCAAGCCGTGCCGAAGACGGCTGTAATGCCAGAAACCGGTCCCCGGAAGCTTGTTTCCTTTCCAGTGAAGAATTGGCTTGGTAGTTTGGTCTGCCCTGTTCCCATGATGCACTGGGCCAGGGACAGACTAATTTGCATATAGCCAGAATCTGAACTGGGATGGTGCAGTGAGCTAAAAAACGGTGATGGATCAAGCCCTGATCTGTTGACTGGGTAGGAGTGTTCTGATTAACTCAGATACTCTGTCCATCACCACCCGCTTTTTGTAATTATTTTGGCCACCATGAGTGTGGAAGGGTATGCTCAGACATGAGTCCCTTGCTCATTGCACCATCAGGATTCAAGCAAGCCGGGCCGAAGACGGCTGTAATGCCAGAAACCGGTCCCCGGAAGCTTGTTTCCTTTCCAGTGAAGAATTGGCTTGGTAGTTTGGTCTGCCCTGTTCCCATGATGCACTGGGCCAGGGACAGACTAATTTGCATATAGCCAGGTTCTGAACTGGGATGGTGCAGTGAGCTAAAAAACGGTGATGGATCAAGCCCTGATCTGTTGACTGGGTAGGAGTGTTCTGATTAACTCAGATACTCTGTCCATCACCACCCCCTTTTTGTAATTATTTTGGCCACCATGAGTGTGGAAGTGTATGCTCAGACATGAGTCCCTTGCTCATTGCACCATCAGGATTCAAGCAAGCCGGGCCGAAGATGGCTGTAATGCCAGTAACCGGTCCCCGGAAGCTTGTTTCCTTTCCAGTGAAGAATTGGCTTGGTAGTTTGGTCTGCCCTGTTCCCATGATGCACTGGGCCAGGGACAGACTAATTTGCATATAGCCAGGTTCTGAACTGGGATGGTGCAGTGAGCTAAAAAACGGTGATGGATCAAGCCCTGATCTGTTGACTGGGTAGGAGTGTTCTGATTAACTCAGATACTCTGTCCATCACCACCCCCTTTTTGTAATTATTTTGGCCACCATGAGTGTGGAAGGGTATGCTCAGACATGAGCCCCTTGCTCATTGCACCATCAGGATTCAAGCAAGCCGGGCCGAAGACGGCTGTAATGCCAGAAACCGGTCCCCGGAAGCTTGTTTCCTTTCCAGTGAAGAATTGGCTTGGTAGTTTGGTCTGCCCTGTTCCCATGATGCACTGGGCCAGGGACAGACTAATTTGCATATAGCCAGGTTCTGAACTGGGATGGTGCAGTGAGCTAAAAAACGGTGATGGATCAAGCCCTGATCTGTTGACTGGGTAGGAGTGTTCTGATTAACTCAGATACTCTGTCCATCACCACCCCCTTTTTGTAATTATTTTGGCCACCATGAGTGTGGAAGGGTATGCTCAGACATGAGTCCCTTGCTCATTGCACCATCAGGATTCAAGCAAGCCGGGCCGAAGACGGCTGTAATGCCAGAAACCGGTCCCCGGAAGCTTGTTTCCTTTCCAGTGAAGAATTGGCTTGGTAGTTTGGTCTGCCCTGTTCCCATGATGCACTGGGCCAGGGACAGACTAATTTGCATATAGCCAGAATCTGAACTGGGATGGTGCAGTGAGCTAAAAAACGGTGATGGATCAAGCCCTGATCTGTTGACTGGGTAGGAGTGTTCTGATTAACTCAGATACTCTGTCCATCACCACCCCCTTTTTGTAATTATTTTGGCCACCATGAGTGTGGAAGTGTATGCTCAGACATGAGTCCCTTGCTCATTGCACCATCAGGATTCAAGCAAGCCGGGCCGAAGACGGCTGTAATGCCAGAAACCGGTCCCCGGAAGCTTGTTTCCTTTCCAGTGAAGAATTGGCTTGGTAGTTTGGTCTGCCCTGTTCCCATGATGCACTGGGCCAGGGACAGACTAATTTGCATATAGCCAGGTTCTGAACTGGGATGGTGCAGTGAGCTAAAAAACGGTGATGGATCAAGCCCTGATCTGTTGACTGGGTAGGAGTGTTCTGATTAACTCAGATACTCTGTCCATCACCACCCCCTTTTTGTAATTATTTTGGCCACCATGAGTGTGGAAGTGTATGCTCAGACATGAGTCCCTTGCTCATTGCACCATCAGGATTCAAGCAAGCCGGGCCGAAGATGGCTGTAATGCCAGTAACCGGTCCCCGGAAGCTTGTTTCCTTTCCAGTGAAGAATTGGCTTGGTAGTTTGGTCTGCCCTGTTCCCATGATGCACTGGGCCAGGGACAGACTAATTTGCATATAGCCAGGTTCTGAACTGGGATGGTGCAGTGAGCTAAAAAACGGTGATGGATCAAGCCCTGATCTGTTGACTGGGTAGGAGTGTTCTGATTAACTCAGATACTCTGTCCATCACCACCCCCTTTTTGTAATTATTTTGGCCACCATGAGTGTGGAAGGGTATGCTCAGACATGAGCCCCTTGCTCATTGCACCATCAGGATTCAAGCAAGCCGGGCCGAAGACGGCTGTAATGCCAGAAACCGGTCCCCGGAAGCTTGTTTCCTTTCCAGTGAAGAATTGGCTTGGTAGTTTGGTCTGCCCTGTTCCCATGATGCACTGGGCCAGGGACAGACTAATTTGCATATAGCCAGGTTCTGAACTGGGATGGTGCAGTGAGCTAAAAAACGGTGATGGATCAAGCCCTGATCTGTTGACTGGGTAGGAGTGTTCTGATTAACTCAGATACTCTGTCCATCACCACCCCCTTTTTGTAATTATTTTGGCCACCATGAGTGTGGAAGGGTATGCTCAGACATGAGTCCCTTGCTCATTGCACCATCAGGATTCAAGCAAGCCGGGCCGAAGACGGCTGTAATGCCAGAAACCGGTCCCCGGAAGCTTGTTTCCTTTCCAGTGAAGAATTGGCTTGGTAGTTTGGTCTGCCCTGTTCCCATGATGCACTGGGCCAGGGACAGACTAATTTGCATATAGCCAGAATCTGAACTGGGATGGTGCAGTGAGCTAAAAAACGGTGATGGATCAAGCCCTGATCTGTTGACTGGGTAGGAGTGTTCTGATTAACTCA
The DNA here is from genome assembly GCF_964261635.1 of Lissotriton helveticus. Taxonomy (NCBI): domain Eukaryota; kingdom Metazoa; phylum Chordata; class Amphibia; order Caudata; family Salamandridae; genus Lissotriton; species Lissotriton helveticus. Next base: position 172,554,650 of record NC_136058.1, on the reverse strand, counting down.
GATACTCTGTCCATCACCACCCGCTTTTTGTAATTATTTTGGCCACCATGAGTGTGGAAGGGTATGCTCAGACATGAGTCCCTTGCTCATTGCACCATCAGGATTCAAGCAAGCCGGGCCGAAGACGGCTGTAATGCCAGAAACCGGTCCCCGGAAGCTTGTTTCCTTTCCAGTGAAGAATTGGCTTGGTAGTTTGGTCTGCCCTGTTCCCATGATGCACTGGGCCAGGGACAGACTAATTTGCATATAGCCAGGTTCTGAACTGGGATGGTGCAGTGAGCTAAAAAACGGTGATGGATCAAGCCCTGATCTGTTGACTGGGTAGGAGTGTTCTGATTAACTCAGATACTCTGTCCATCACCACCCCCTTTTTGTAATTATTTTGGCCACCATGAGTGTGGAAGTGTATGCTCAGACATGAGTCCCTTGCTCATTGCACCATCAGGATTCAAGCAAGCCGGGCCGAAGATGGCTGTAATGCCAGTAACCGGTCCCCGGAAGCTTGTTTCCTTTCCAGTGAAGAATTGTCTTGGTAGTTTGGTCTGCCCTGTTCCCATGATGCACTGGGCCAGGGACAGACTAATTTGCATATAGCCAGGTTCTGAACTGGGATGGTGCAGTGAGCTAAAAAACGGTGATGGATCAAGCCCTGATCTGTTGACTGGGTAGGAGTGTTCTGATTAACTCAGATACTCTGTCCATCACCACCCCCTTTTTGTAATTATTTTGGCCACCATGAGTGTGGAAGGGTATGCTCAGACATGAGCCCCTTGCTCATTGCACCATCAGGATTCAAGCAAGCCGGGCCGAAGACGGCTGTAATGCCAGAAACCGGTCCCCGGAAGCTTGTTTCCTTTCCAGTGAAGAATTGGCTTGGTAGTTTGGTCTGCCCTGTTCCCATGATGCACTGGGCCAGGGACAGACTAATTTGCATATAGCCAGGTTCTGAACTGGGATGGTGCAGTGAGCTAAAAAACGGTGATGGATCAAGCCCTGATCTGTTGACTGGGTAGGAGTGTTCTGATTAACTCAGATACTCTGTCCATCACCACCCCCTTTTTGTAATTATTTTGGCCACCATGAGTGTGGAAGGGTATGCTCAGACATGAGTCCCTTGCTCATTGCACCATCAGGATTCAAGCAAGCCGGGCCGAAGACGGCTGTAATGCCAGAAACCGGTCCCCGGAAGCTTGTTTCCTTTCCAGTGAAGAATTGGCTTGGTAGTTTGGTCTGCCCTGTTCCCATGATGCACTGGGCCAGGGACAGACTCATTTGCATATAGCCAGGTTCTGAACTGGGATGGTGCAGTGAGCTAAAAAACGGTGATGGATCAAGCCCTGATCTGTTGACTGGGTAGGAGTGTTCTGATTAACTCAGATACTCTGTCCATCACCACCCCCTTTTTGTAATTATTTTGGCCACCATGAGTGTGGAAGGGTATGCTCAGACATGAGTCCCTTGCTCATTGCACCATCAGGATTCAAGCAAGCCGGGCCGAAGACGGCTGTAATGCCAGAAACCAGTCCCCGGAAGCTTGTTTCCTTTCCAGTAAAGAATTGGCTTGGTAGTTTGGTCTGCCCTGTTCCCATGATGCACTGGGCCAGGGACAGACTAATTTGCATATAGCCAGGTTCTGAACTGGGATGGTGCAGTGAGCTAAAAAACGGTGATGGATCAAGCCCTGATCTGTTGACTGGGTAGGAGTGTTCTGATTAACTCAGATACTCTGTCCATCACCACCCCCTTTTTGTAATTATTTTGGCCACCATGAGTGTGGAAGGGTATGCTCAGACATGAGTCCCTTGCTCATTGCACCATCAGGATTCAAGCAAGCCGGGCCGAAGAGGGCTGTAATGCCAGAAACCGGTCCCCGGAAGCTTGTTTCCATTCCAGTGAAGAATTGGCTTGGTAGTTTGGTCTGCCCTGTTCCCATGATGCACTGGGCCAGGGACAGACTAATTTGCATATAGCCAGGTTCTGAACTGGGATGGTGCAGTGAGCTAAAAAACGGTGATGGATCAAGCCCTGATCTGTTGACTGGGTAGGAGTGTTCTGATTAACTCAGATACTCTGTCCATCACCACCCCCTTTTTGTAATTATTTTGGCCACCATGAGTGTGGAAGGGTATGCTCAGACATGAGTCCCTTGCTCATTGCACCATCAGGATTCAAGCAAGCCGGGCTGAAGACGGCTGCAATGCCAGAAACCGGTCCCCGGAAGCTTGTTTCCTTTCCAGTGAAGAATTGGCTTGGTAGTTTGGTCTGCCCTGTTCCCATGATGCACTGGGCCAGGGACAGACTAATTTGCATATAGCCAGGTTCTGAACTGGGATGGTGCAGTGAGCTAAAAAACGGTGATGGATCAAGCCCTGATCTGTTGACTGGGTAGGAGTGTTCTGATTAACTCAGATACTCTGTCCATCACCACCCCCTTTTTGTAATTATTTTGGCCACCATGAGTGTGGAAGGGTATGCTCAGACATGAGTCCCTTGCTCATTGCACCATCAGGATTCAAGCAAGCCGTGCCGAAGACGGCTGTAATGCCAGAAACCGGTCCCCGGAAGCTTGTTTCCTTTCCATTGAAGAATTGGCTTGGTAGTTTGGTCTGCCCTGTTCCCATGATGCACTGGGCCAGGGACAGACTAATTTGCATATAGCCATGTTCTGAACTGGGATGGTGCAGTGAGCTAAAAAACGGTGATGGATCAAGCCCTGATCTGTTGACTGGGTAGGAGTTTTTTGATTAACTCAGATACTCTGTCCATCACCACCCCCTTTTTGTAATTATTTTGGCCACCATGAGTGTGGAAGGGTATGCTCAGACACGAGTCCCTTGCTCATTGCACCATCAGGATTCAAGCAAGCCGGGCCGAAGACGGCTGTAGTGCCAGAAACCGGTCCCCGGAAGCTTGTTTCCTTTCCAGTGAAGAATTGGCTTGGTAGTTTGGTCTGCCCTGTTCCCATGATGCACTGGGCCAGGGACAGACTAATTTGCATATAGCCAGGTTCTGAACTGGGATGGTGCAGTGAGCTAAAAAACGGTGATGGATCAAGCCCTGATCTGTTGACTGGGTAGGAGTGTTCTGATTAACTCAGATACTCTGTCCATCACCACCCCCTTTTTGTAATTATTTTGGCCACCATGAGTGTGGAAGGGTATGCTCAGACATGAGTCCCTTGCTCATTGCACCATCAGGATTCAAGCAAGCCGGGCCGAAGACGGCTGTAATGCCAGAAACCGGTCCCCGGAAGCTTGTTTTCTTTCCAGTGAAGAATTGGCTTGGTAGTTTCGTCTGCCCTGTTCCCATGATGCACTGGGCCAGGGACAGACTAATTTGCATATAGCCAGGTTCTGAACTGGGATGGTGCAGTGAGCTAAAAAACGGTGATGGATCAAGCCCTGATCTGTTGACTGGGTAGGAGTGTTCTGATTAACTCAGATACTCTGTCCATCACCACCCCCTTTTTGTAATTATTTTGGCCACCATGAGTGTGGAAGGGTATGCTCAGACATGAGTCCCTTGCTCATTGCACCATCAGGATTCAAGCAAGCCGGGCCGAAGACGGCTGTAATGCCAGAAACCGGTCCCCGGAAGCTTGTTTCCTTTCCAGTGAAGAATTGGCTTGGTAGTTTGGTCTGCCCTGTTCCCATGATGCACTTGGCCAGGGACAGACTAATTTGCATATAGCCAGGTTCTGAACTGGGATGGTGCAGTGAGCTAAAAAACGGTGATGGATCAAGCCCTGATCTGTTGACTGGGTAGGAGTGTTCTGATTAACTCAGAAACTCTGTCCATCACCACCCCCTTTTTGTAAGTAAGTTATCGATGGTCTTTTAGGTAACCCTGCACTTATAGTTGGGTCACTTAAAACTAGGGGCCAGTTTTTATTAATAATAGATTCAATTTGCTTATGTTGCTTACTGTACTGGACAATGATTCTAAACTCCTTTGTAGTCTCTGTATTTTTTGTTTCCAGAGTATTAATATTGTCTTTATTTGCCAATAGTTTTAACCTGTTTTTCTGCATGGATTTGAAAATAGCAGCATCAATTATTTTGTCTGAATAGCCCCTTTCTTTAAATCTTTTCTTGCTCTCCCTCTGGGATATTTTGAGGTCACTTTCCCTACTATGGATGCATTTTAACCTCAACATCTCTCCATATGGAATGCTATTAACTAGGTGTTTTACATGCGAACTGTTGGCATGGAGTGTAGAATTCCCTGCGGTTAATTTGCGGGGGAGCCTTGTTTCAAATGTATTATGTTCAATAAAAACCTACGTATCTAGATAAGGTCACTGCTGTAGAACTTATACTCGCAGTGAAGTGCAAATTAAGGTTATTAACATTGATATCCTGCACAAATTTCTCAGCTGACTCCATATATCCGTCCCATATTACAAACACATCATCAATGAACCGCAGCTACATTTTTACTTTGGAAGTTACTGTTTCGGCGTGTTCCGTCATGAGGACCAGCTCCTCCCACCAGCCCATGTGAAGACATGCTTAGCTGGGGGAGAAGCTGGCCCCCATGGCAACACCGTGCAATTGTCTGTACAGGAGATTGTTGAACATAAAAACATTATTATTCAAACAAAATTCCACCATTTCCAACAAAAATTTGTTTGTATTTAGGCATGTTTCCCAAAGATTTCTCCAAATAAAAGTCAAGTGCTCTAATGCCATCAGTGTGTACAATATATATATACTTACCTGCAAAATACTAACATTTTCGTGGTAAAGGCATTTGCATGGTAAAACTTTGTGTGGTAAAGGTATTTATGGTAAAGGCATATGCATGATGAAGGTATTGCGTGGTAGAGATTGATTCCCCTGCACAAGAGCCTTGAAGAAAGGTGAAGATGGTCATATGTTTTATGCTACTCATATAGGAAGTCCTGTACCTCATTATGATGTAGGTGACAAAGTGTTGTTCCTTTCACAGAATTTGAATTTGAAAACCATCTTCTAAATTGTCGCATTGGAGCCATCTGTGCTAGAAGAGATTATGAATCCAGGTACTGTAAGATTGAAACTAGCTCAGTCTATGAAAATTCACCCAGTTTTCCATGTATCTTTGTTAATTTATTTTCCTGAAAAAGTACATCTTGCTTAATGCCCTATAACAGGTGATTTAAATTCAGAGATTGAGTATGAAATACACAAGATTTTTGATGCAAGAATTATGAGGAAAATTGCAATATTTGGAGAATGGAAAGGGTTTTGCTTTTGAATATCCATCATTGGAACCAGCTTTCAATCTTCAAACTCCACGTTTGTGTGGTGATGCTGGAAGAATGTAGTCAAGGTGGATATCATCTGGAATGTTGGGTGGAGACTCGAGCAGTATGCCACAAATGTTCTGTGTGGCAGTTGCTGCTGATACCTTGCACGACGCTGCCGGTCTGCACAGCTCTCTGTTAACCTCCATTAAACCTGCTTACTATTGGAAACTCTTGAGTCCCTCCGTCCTTCTTTCAGTGGCGACATAGGGCGGGATCGTTGAAGAACCGCTTCCTGCACAAACGTTAAGGTTTGTAGTGATTATTTTGCTGCCGGCAGATGTGAGTACATTTTTTTTTAATCCATATATATTGACCTGCGGAGGCACTGCGGAGGTACAGAGAGCGTCCATTCTCTTTATCAAACCATTGTGGTACGGAGTTCAGTACTTTCGTCGTACAGTATTGTAATTTGGCCTCCCTATTCTCACAGAGTCACTGTGCAGTTGATGGAGCAAGATTTCGCATATTACGCGACTTGCTTGAATTCAAGAACCTCAAATAATTTTAATCATGTAATCCAACCTGTCCGTCTTACTAATTTCCCTTTATTTGGATATTTGGGGTGTCCTAGTGACGCTTGCCTATGTGTTTACTAACTCAATAACCCTTGTTCCTAAAAATGGCCGCTGCTTGGCGGGTTTTCTTCTGCGCATGCGTTAGTCACACTCACGTGACGTGACGCACTTGCAGTTTTGTTGGGAGTCTTTGCGCTTGCGCACTTGCTTCTAAAATGGCTGTCTGTGTACTCACATGATGAAGCTTGCGCGGATGGTTTTATGTTGTTGTCTGTTTGCACTAATCATTCACGCAAAAGTATATTATACAGTAAGGGGTATAGAGTAGATGTTCATGGTATACAGTGAATTCATTTATATTCTATATTTTAATTTGTTTTCGCTTACTTTTCATGTACCGCGATATTGGGGGTCTGAGGGAGACGCGAACCATCTTGAAAGTCCCTACTGCGCATGTCGCCATGGCAGAGAGAAGGCAACCTTGACCAGTGGAACTCAGCCAGCTGGCAGCCACAGTCAAGATGCTCCTGAGAACACTACCTGCGACCCAGCAGGATGGAGTTGACTGTACCGAAATTGTAACATTTGTTATTTTTCCATTGTATTCCGAAGATTGTCTCATGAGAACCTCAAAATCACTAGGCGGTCCCAGAGCATGCAAATGTAGGCTTGTAGAATTCGAAGATGGTTGGTGTGTTGACCTATCCTACCTGGGGACCAATCGAAATTGGGGATTCTGACACTTGCAACATTTGGGGGGTGGTACGCTGACCCGAAAACAGTATAACTAGCCTAGTCTGAGCTAGAGAATTTGTCCGACTTGTCCTAATGGCTGACCTGTCACTGACCCAACGCACTCAATAGGTGACTGAATACAGAGCGCTGCGGAGCACTCTGTTCGAAATATACCATAGACTCAAGAGGTTTTACTAAACCTTAAGTGCTGGCGAAGCACTTTGCTGGGGAGTTCGCTAACCCAATCGGGGTTCTGACTGATAGCTGCAGAGAGGGTGGAGCGCAGGCGTTGCTTCCAAACTGCGGGTGCTGGTCGTGCCTTGGTGGTCCTGTCCTGATCCTAATCTGGTTTTCCTGTTCTGTCCTGGGGTGTCCATTCTGCACCTGCTGTTCCATTGATGACTGTCCTTCCTTGGGGTTTTTTCTGTCCTTGACTGATCCGTGGCCAGGGTTGGTCTTCACACCATTCTAGGTAAATATATAGTGCTGAAACTCTATACTGCACTTTCTATTTTTCTGTCTTTTGCTTTAATAAAGACATACTCTTGCACATAATTGACTTTCCATGTTTTCGCAAAGCTACTGAATGAAAGCTAATACGTTATTGCTGTTTCTAGCATGTTCCTATGTTACCCTTCCTTTTAGTATAATTCTTCATACCGTTTATGAAATATAGATGTGGTTTATAATTTTTCTCTTCTCGTAATTGAACGAAGTAAGGTTTCTAGAAATATAGCGTGTTCCAATTTTTCCCCTCCTATAGATGTATAGAATTTCCCAAATTATTACCCAAACTTTGGAGTATTTCCCCATAGTAAAATTCTAGTACATACATAAATGTGCCCGATTTTAGTTATACTTTCTTAAGTTCTATTCTTGAAATTTGTTTAGCATTATCTTCCTATAGACTCATAAATGCCCTAATATATTTTCTATATGGTTATGTGCTGTTCGTTATTTTGATTATCGATTGCCTTTTAGTTACAAACTGTATGCTTTCCGAATCTGAATCTTAGATAAAACTTTTAAAACTTTCCAGTAGTCTGTGGTCATTTAATGAAAGTATAAGAGTATATGTTGGTATTTTTGGTTGTGTGCCTTTCTTTCACAGCTAGCTCCCTGATCCATTGTGGTCATAGGTACCCGTAAAGGTGGATTGGTAAGTCGGGTACACGAGAAATAAATAGGAAAGGACTCAGGGTTACTGGTAGTAGAGTGTATGGTCACCTGATTAATGTATGCGATAAATTGAAATTAGTATATGGGCCTGGTACGTGTATTGTGAAATTATTGACCGGGTGACCTGCTATCTCTATCACAGTTACCCAACAGCTGTTAGTCTTATGAGGCGTGGATCCCAATGCATGTGTGGCTATATCTGGGAATTTCACTGTGTAGTTACCCAACGGCCTCAACCACACGTATTGGGGATCCCAACGAATGCACTGGATCATACCTGTCTGCGAAGTGCGGCACTGGATCGCAGTGCATGCTTGAGCCTATTTCTTCCATGTGGTGAAAAGCTTTGCTGCCTCTAACGCGGATCGCAGCATGTGTCCGAGCTTATTTCTTGTCTCCGTGTGGTGAAGAGCTCTGCTGTTTCCTATGCGACTTCTTCACGGCTTCCGTTTCATGCTCATCTTGGTGACCTGATCTTCAAATGTCGGGGCAAAGGAAAGAAACAGAGGACTACGTTTCCTTGCTGTTGGGAGATATCCAGTGGGTGAAACTGGTATTGCAGGTGCAGTATTCATTTCAGTTGACCACGAATTTCATCAGCGATGTGCACGCTTTTCTACAATTGGCACATCCTTTTGATGTTTTAGTACAACTCAGCTACGCTTCTGTCTCCCGCTGTGTGCTTGTTAGCAGTTTCGTCATTCGGTGCAGTGCAGCGCTGGTTGTTTCATATCCAGTGTTTTGTTCATCTATTACCGGTGCACTGTTTCAGTGATGTGCACACTGGTGCTTTTCTAACTGGTTTGTTTTCTTCTCTTTTCTTATTACTAGTTTTCCTCCTTTCCTTGTTATTCTTTTTACTTTTCAGGTACTTCATCATTATGCAGTGTTACAGCTCCTGCTCCTTTCCCACAAGAACCAGGAGATCCACACAGGGTCGGATTGGGATCACAATTCGGCCCGGGCACTGACGAAAAAAGTGGCCCACATTCAAGAGGCGTGGCCCATATTTAAGGGCCATGGCCCACATTCAAGAGGCTTGCCCTTTCATGAAACACCATTTGCACAGACAAGGAATGAAAGTGGGAGGATACTGTTCTTGCACAGGACACAGGGCCAAGGTGACAATGGCCTACATGCTGAGCAACTAAAAAAAATAGCAAGGCCCCTTTCTGTCACAAAATTATTCCAACCCTCCAGCACAGGAGCACCTGAAAAGCAGCATAGCCCCTGCTATTACTAACCTACTTAGCCCTCCCCAGACCTTCAGCTCAGGAGCACATGAACAGAGCTAAGGCCCCTGCAATTAGTAAATTAATCAGCCCTCCGGGCCTCGGGAAAATGTCCTGGCAGGGGAGCACAAAACACAGCTTTCTGGGTCATCCAAGGTAGCCAGGTAGCCAGGGGGAGGCTGAGGTGAAGCTGGAGCATGGGAAGTGCCTTCCAAGTGTGTTCTGGCAGTTTGAGTGTTTACCATTTACTGCAGCATTATCCTTATACCTGTGTCTGGTACCCTTTTGTAACTTGCACATGTCACTTTTCTCTGGTATCACACTGTATGCTACCTCTCACTTTTGTTTGCTTTAGATACTTGCACAAGTGCCACCATTGCCTACGTAACATTTGTTCTTGTGCTGGAGTGTCTGCCATTTATTGCATTATTATACCTCTACTTGTACTTTGTACGCTTTTGTAATCTGCACACATATCACTTTTTCCTCCTGTAATGTACCGATTGCTACCTCATGTATTTTGGTTGCTCACTATTGTCACTTTTGATTCATGTAACTTAACGTTTGCTTTTGTAATTTGTCCACTTGTAATTTTTCTCCTCATGTATTATTGCTGTTTCTAGCGCTCTGACACCTTCGGGTAAAGTCCGCGCTATAGAAAATCGCATAAATAAATAAATAAAATAAAAAACTTCCAAACATCACCTGGCCCCCACAGCAAGACCCATTCTTCCTCGCCCACTATGCCCTGAATGTGAAGGGCTGTGGGCGAGGTGTTAAGACTAACACCGTTTCTGGGCTGCATGGGCCCCAGGGGTGCGAGGTGAAAATGGCTCAAAGGACTGAGAAACACCTGGCCCCCAGGGAGGCCGATTCTTGCAAACAATCACCCCTCCCCAGCTCAGCCTCAGCTTGATTGCTTGGCAGGGCAGGGGTGAAGGAGAGGCCACAGCTGACAATCGCTGTCCGGCCGTGTGCGAGGCTGCTTTCATTTTCTCTGTCTGTCTCTGTGCACTCTGTGGGCCGTTTTTTTTCTCCCCTTTTCCTAGTCCACTCTCTGTGGACTGGGACAGGGGAGAAAAAAACGGCCCACAGAGGGCACTGAGGCACCGGCCCTTCGGCCCATGCCCGAATGCCCGCCTTGCCAATACGCCCCTGGATCCACAGTTAGAATGGAGATTTTGGATCAGGTCTTTTAAAGCGTATGTAGGTGCTATGGAAGGACAGAGGTTCAGACCTGAACGGAAAAAGAATTTCATGTACTACCAGTTAGGGGTTAAAGGTCAAAATGTTTTTGACCATTTAGTGTCATATGACCCTCCTGAGGGTGAAGATCCTGATGAATTCGAAATGGCTGTGGCTCAGCTGGATAAGTACTTAACCAAAAGCAAAAACATTGTGGTACACAGGTACAAATTCTTTACCAGAATGCAAAAGCCCACTGAAAGTATTGACACGTTTATTACTGCGCTGAAAGTTTTGGCAGCCAAATGTGAATTTGAAAACTTTACTTCGCAAATAATTGGAGATCAGCTTGTAGCCCGATGCTTTTGTAAAAAAAATCAGTTGCTAATTTGTAAGGATCCCTTCCTTGACCAAGCAGTAAATATCGCAAAGAGTATAGAGTGTTCCATGGAAGATACTAAACAATTGGAGACTGCTTTGTCTGATACTACCATTTTCTGGTGTTGTATCCAATAAGTCACTGGTTAATAGGAATGATGATGCCAGAAAACAAAATGTATTCAGAGGTGGGAGAAATGTTGTACAAAACAGAGCCTTTAATCAGAAAATTAGCTGTATTACATGTGGTTCCCCTTTGCATGTGTCGTCCTTTAAGAACTGTCTAGCTGTCAATCAACAATGCGGACAATGTAGAAAAATGGGCCATTTTGCAAGAGTCTGTAGAGGAGCTAAAAGGAAGAGTGTCAGATGCGTTTTGAATGATTCTGAGAGTCATGGCGATGATGATGTTGCCAAATAAGAATACATTGTAGTAGTGAGAGATAAGGAGAAAGAAAAAACATCTCTAATTGTTGATCCTAAGGTTGATGTTACAATCAAATGAGTTAAAATTCAGCTCTTAGTAGATACTGGCGCATGCATTACCAGTGTGTCACAAGAAAAGTATTTTAAGTTTTGGGAGAACAGAAGTTTGTTACCACCTGATGTACTTACTGTAGCTTTGGAAGGTAGCAAAATCGAGTTACTGGTTTATTTATGGGCCTCCATCAGCGTTTTAGGAGAAGTTATTAAAGGTAAAGTTTATGTGGCAAGAAAAGGTACCAATGTTTTTGGTTTAATATACCAAGCTGAGTTTGGCTTAACTATAAAACCGGGTTTTGAGAAACCGTTTTTCATAGATAAGAAGCCTATGCCATGTCAAACCCAAAAATGATATTAATTCCTTGTCTAGCTCTGACATAGCTATTATGTGGGAGAATATGTTCGGGAATGTATTTCAGGACCGTTTAGGCAAGGTGTCTGATTTTCAACATTCCATCAAAGTAAAAGACAATGCTAATCCTGTCATGCATTAATTGCGCAATGTGCCTCTTAGTATTAGGGAGGAATTGTCTAAACATTTGAAGGGTCTTTGTGATCAAGGCATAAATGCGAAGGTTGATGCAACTTTATGGCTTTCACCCATTGTTCTCACAAAGAAGAGGTCTGGTGATTTGAGGGTGTGTGTCGACTAGAGGAGCATAAACAATGCCACCTGAGTCAACAAATTTCCTCTACCTCGTATTGAGGATTTGATTGCCAAAGTTGGATCTTCCTGTTGGTACACCAAATTGGATCTCAAAGCCGATTACCATCTGGTGGAGTTAGATCCCCAGTCTCGCCATCTCACAGCTTTTGTGACCCCTGATCATGTCTTCCAGTTTAGCCGCCTACGTTTTGGGTTAGCTTCGGCAGCTGCTGTTTTTCAGAGACTTATGACTGAAATGTTCCAAGACAATCCCCATGTAGTAGTATTCCAATATGATATTCTTATTTTTTTTTAAACTGACGTAGAACATGATATTGCAATTAATAAGGTTTTCAACACTCTAGAAAAAAGAGGTGTAACTTTATATAAAACAAATGTACCTTTAAAGTTAAGAAATCGAGTATTTAGGCCACATCATTTCAGAGTATGGCATAAAACCCAGACCAGGTCTAGTTAAAAGTATTGTTGAAGCTCCAGCACCACAAAATAGAGAACAGCTTATGTCTTTCCTTGGGTTGTGCAAGTTTTATGCCAAGTTTTGCAAAGACTACTGAATGCTTCAGAGCATTGTTGAAGAAGGGAGCAACTTTTCTATGGTCTGAGGAATGTGAAAAAAGTTTCCATGCCATCAAAGATCATATTGTTAAAGCCCCCGCTTTGCAAGCATTTGTGGAAGGGAGACAAACTGTAGTTACTGTTGATGATTGTAAATATGGTCTGGGGCAGTACTTTCACAATTTGTGGAAGGCAAAGAGCACATGGTGGGTTTTGCTTCAAGGACTCAGTTATACAAAAAGAACTTCTGGCGTGAGTTTGGAGTGTTGAAAAGTTCAAACAGTACTTGTGGGGCAGATCCTTTGTTTTAAAAATTGATCATCGTCCGGTTGTTGACATTTTGTCGGGTAGAAAGGTCAAACACACCACTGCTCGTTTGGCCAGACTGTCTGCAAAGCTTTTGAAATACACTTTTGTTTTAGAGTATATTCCAGGTGGAAAAAACTGTAGGGCAGACTGTTTGTCTATTTTTATTTATTTTATTCGATTTATATAGCGCGTTATAACCCAGGGGTCTCTAAGCGCTTGTCCAGTAAACACAGCAGCAATCCTGAAAGGGCCCGTCCCTGGAGTTATAGCCCACCCCAGGCCTTCTGGAAAAGAACGGTTTTTAACTTCTTCCGGAAGGACAACAAATTAGGTTCCTTACGCAGCTCCGCCGGTAGATTATTCCAGACTGCTGGGAGGGTATTAGAGATGGCCCGACCGCCCACTGTCGCCAGTCTGAAGCGTGGTTGGAAAAGAAGGGTTGCTTCCGCAGATCTTAGCGCCCTACCCGGTTTGTATGGAATCAGGCGGGTCTTAATGTAACTTGGTGCCTTACCATAGAGCGATTTATGTGCAATACATAAACCTTTGAAGTGCACCCTCTGTCTTATTGGGAGCCAATGCAGCTCGCGCATAAGTGGGGACACATGCGTGCTCCTGGGTTTCTTATGAATGAGCCTAGCGGCATCATTCATCACCACCTGAAGTTTGTCCAAGAGTTTTTGGGGCAATCCTAAATAAAGCGAATTACCGTAGTCCAACCTTGCTAATATCATTGAGGACACCGCTCGTCTCAAGGTGGAATAGGACAATAGTGGAGCAACTTTCCTAAGTTGCCGGAGCAGGCCAACACAGGTTCCTACCACCGTGGTGATTTGCTTCCGCATGGAAAGTTTATCATCCACATGGATGCCTAGACTTTTTACTGCTACTGCTGGCTCCGGGGGCGGCCCAAGTTCCCTAGGCCAGAACCCGTCGTGCCATGGATTGCCAGCGATGGTAATAGGTAGAACCTCCGTCTTGTCCGGGTTAATTTTTAAGGAGTTCAGCGACATCCAATTAGCTGTGTGCTTAAGAATGGTTTGCAGATTTGCTGACGCCCCAGGGACATTATCCATTTGGATAATGATTTGAGTGTCGTCAGCGTAGTTATAAACCTGACAATCCATTTGATTAAGAAGTGAAATCAAAGGTTGGAGGTATATATTAAATAACAGGGGCGACAAAGCCGACCCCTGTGGCACTCCGCAGGAAATTGGTGTTGCAGTGGAGAGCAGTTCTCCCAGCTTTGTGTCCTCCCTTGTAGGAAAGAAGCAAACCAGGCATGGGCTGTGCCCTGGATGTCGAAGTCCCTCAGCCGCGACAGAAGTTGTTTATGACACACGGTGTCAAACGCCGCGGAGAGGTCTAACAACACCAGGGCACCAGGTATCTTCTTGTCTGCCCTATTCCTGAGCTCATCCACAATCGACAGCATGACCAGTTCCGTGCTGTGATTCGCACGGAACCCCGATTGATTTGGTTCCAACAGATCATTCCTTTCTAGATGGTCAGAAAGCTCGGACAGAACATGCTGTTCCAGCACTTTGGCGAGGAAAGGGATCTGGGAAATAGGCCTAAAGTTTTTTAGGCATTTCACATCAGCCCCCGGTTTTTTTAGCAAGGGAATCAACCTTGCCTCCTTGAAGGCTGAAGGAACCTTGCCTAGTGCTAAGGATGAGTTCAAGAGAGTCAAAACCTCCTCTTCTATTCCTGGCATAGCCAGTTTGAATACTTCAGGGGGACAAGGATCGGCCTGGGAGCCGGACTTAACTCGCCCCATAAGCAGGGACAGTTCTTCTTTCGTGATTGGAGGAAGCATGTCCAGAGGTTTGTCCACCAGCTTTTTAGTCGACGTAGCCTGTGGGGGGCAGGCATGTATGGGAGTACAGGCAATTTCCGAAATAAGGTCTTTTATTTTACTAGTGAAGAAGTTCTGAAACCTCTGACAGTCCTCTAAAGTGAACTCCGGCCTTTGTTCTTTTACTTTCCTGAGTTCATTTAGGACTTGAAAGACTTCCCATTGTAGATATGGAAGAACAAGATTGGGAAACAGAAATTGAAGAGTGTTTTGTGGCTTGTATTAGTCAAAGTAGTTTGTCTTTTGCAGAAGATGACTGGGTAGGTGAGGTGGAAAAGGATCTTGTTCTCAATGAGGTCATTTCTTCGATTAAAAAGGGTTGACCCAAGGAAAAAAGTATTTAGCTGGAATTACAACCGTATTTGAAGATTGGTGATGAGTTGTCTATTGAGGGTGGCAAGATAGTCAGAGGTGATAAACTGGTTCCATCTGAGTGTTTTCGGCATAGGATAATTTCAGCTGCACATTTGGGACATTTGGGTGCTACTATTACATAAAGGAAGGTCAGAACTGATTTTTGGTGGCCAAAAATCAATTCTCAGATTGATGATTTAGTTAAACAGTGTATACATTGCAATGCTAGTGATAAGACCTTGGTTTTGGAAAGGGTGGTTGAGTCTCCTGTATCTCCACCTGTAAGAGCTTGGCAAAGATTAGGGATGGATGTTTTAGGACCGTTCCATATTCTAGCTTCTAACATGAGATATTTCCTGGTACTTGTAGATCATCTGTCCAGGTGGGTTGAAGTCAAGCCAATTAGTGTTCCCACTTCTAAGAGTGTGATTGGTTGTTTAAACAAAACATTTCTCCAAGAAGGCTATCCTGAAGAAATTTTAACCGATAATGGTGTCCAATTTATTTCTCATGAGATGAACTTCTTTTTACGCACTTGTGGTATTAAACATATCAAAACTCCCCATTAGCACCCTCAGAGTAATGGCAAGGCAGAGCGATTCAACAGAGTTGTTGCGTAATATGTAGAAGCAGCCCTTAGAACCAAGGCTTGTGTTATTCAAGCTTTAAGAGATTTAGGTTGGTCTTATCGTACTTCACCTCATGTTGCCACCAACATCAGTCCATTTGAACTTATGAGGGGAAGAAAATCTTCTTCTCATGTTTACCCGTTTTTGATAGTCAGGGCCTTTCATGAAGTTTGTAATATGAAATGTGTGTGGGAGTCAGCAAATAAGAAGTCTACTGAAAATAGTTTAAAGAACTGTGAGTCTACGGTTGCGAGAGAGACACGTAGACTGAATGTTGGGGATTGGGTCAGAGTAAAAAATCCTGTTTCTGTCAGAAAAGGTTTTCCCAAGTTCTTGGAACCTCAACAGATTGTTGAGGTACGCAGAAATGCTGTGAAATTATCCAATGGTAACAAGTGGAATACTTCTCGCATAGCAAGGGATCTCTGTGTGCACTCTGGGTTGGTTGATACAGCCAAGGATGTTTTCCAGGGGGACAGGGTTTCTACTGGTGTGGGTGGTTCTGAGAAAGTTAACAGAAAGAGCACCAGGGTACATGTAGACCCAGTAGATTATGTGATTATGTTTGATTTCATATTTTATATTTCTGTTTGGTTTTTATCGCATGATTTATGTTAAATCTTGTAAATTATCTGGTACTTTTTTTTATCTTCTCTTATTCCATGCCATTTATTGTTCTCCCTACTTAATGGGAGTATGTACTTTTAGAATTATTGTATTAAAAAAGGGACGGTGTGGTGATGCTGGACAAATGTACTTGAGGTGGATGTCATCTGGAATGTTGGGTGCAGGCACGAGCAGGATGCCACGAATGTTCTGTGTGTGGCAGTTGCTGCTGATGCCTCGCATGCCACTGCCAGTCTGGACAGCTCTCTGTTAACCTCCATTAAACCTGCTTACTATTGGAAATTCGTCCCTTCGTCCTTCTCTCAGTTTATTATGAGACTTTTATGAAAGATATATTTTCAAACCAGGAAACCCACAACATAAAAGAGGCCTTTCAGCGCACTGTCAGGAAGTGGGTCCATAGGTGTTGCTTACTGTCAGCTCTGGTCTGAGTTGAGGAAGCAGTCCCTTGAAACCATCCGTGCTAAGTGCCTAGACAGTTGGGTCCATGAGAGGTTCGAGAGATTCTTGTGGGAGCGCCAATATAAAAATAGAGTGTTGTGATTAGCCTACGGAGTTTTTTTTCCCTTTGCCAATTAGCTTTGTGATAAACTGATTGGCTGCCAGGAACATGAGAACAATATTGCTGGCAGCCATTACAGGACTCTGGAACTTAGTACCCTGTCTTGAAGTACATTAAAAAAAAAATACAAGATGGCAGGGTTGGTTACCTAGCCCACCTAATCCCCTTCTCCCCCTGGAGCACATTACATAAGGGGAGGGGGCCACGCTTCCTCCTACCAGAGCCATTGTAGGCCCTGGGGAGCTGACCCCCGGGGCTGCATTTTACTTAACCTCTTCCGTGCTCATAACGCCCCCGGCCGTCATGAGTCACAGTGGACATGTGCGCACGACGGCCGGGGGCCATCCGAGCCACGCCCAAGATTGAAATGTCCCAGCACAGTGGCAGAATTCACGCCGCAGCAAAGCGGTTAAGGGGAGCAGTGCATTCGGCCCCTCTGCCTGAGCCATTATAGGCCCCCGGAGAGCCCACCCCGGGGTCAAATGGCAAAAAAAGGTAGAAGGGCTGCACGGTCCTGTCATGTATTCCTATAGGTTCTGAATCGATCCCCCTATTCCTGACCCTATTCTGGTTAAACTAACTATCAAGTTAACTAACAGTCAGTCCATGAGGCAAGAAAAGCCCCCATGATGCAGATACCGTTATCTGACGCAGTCACACTACGGCACAGGAACGTGTTATCTGATTAGGTCATAACGCTTGAGATCTAATTAGACAAGCGACATTCCTCCAGCCCCTGATAAGGCATACGACGTTCTCATAACAAATCAAACCTATGACAACCTGGAAAATCCGTGCGGCCATTGTTTTGATTTCACAGAGAACTTCAGTAAAAGAATGTGCTAACGAGCAAGTCGTATGACATCTTTATTGACGCATCTATGTCCATCCTTACGTCAATCTCGGCACCTTTAAGGTATAAATATTGCCGATCTTGCCCTATGCAAACACACGCGTGGTGACGAGACGGAGCAGCCATACTTGCCGAAGCCCAGAAGCAGAGCAGACCCCGCTGGCAGCAGCCCCGCCTTCCTGACGCGCTGAGAGACGCGCTGCTATCTCCTACCGAGAGACCCAGCACCGGCGCTTTCGGGCAGCCCTCGCAGGCAGCCTGGAATATCGAGAGCAGAGAAAGAGATACCATTCCTCATTCATCCTAACTTCCAGGTACAGAACTGAATAACCCCTCACAGAGAATTCTTTAGTTATTCACTTGGCAAAAACAAACTTAACTTAAACTGTAACTTTCTATTCCCGCCCACGCATTAGACTTAGGTCAGGTACACGGGGTAGGCGTATTTAGAAACACCAGTTGAGTACGTTTAGTCAAATGTATATGTGTATGTAAATATATTTTAATCATTTTAAACATCATATGGCTCAGAAACCATATCAATGTTTTTACAGTATTATTTTATACTATTGCTTTTAATGTATGCACTTTACTTAACTATAAGTATTGCAATAATATCGATCCATTTCTCTTGTACGAGAAAAGAGACTGATCAATAAATAACACCTTTTTATTGAACACGCCCGTCTCTTCCTTTTCTCTACAAACTGATGAGACTAAGAATGCACGTACTGACTGAGTAAAATAATTGCCTTGTGCTCACACGACTCTGGAGATACACTCTTGATTAGGGGAGAGCAAAGTTGTCATGTTCTATGGTTGTCAGAAACTAAATCCCTTCTTGTCTAATCAGGGGAGTTAATTCTTTCCTGAACATTCGAGAAAGTTTCTAGCGAACTCTCAGCTACGCTGGCAAACCCAAAACTTAAGTCTAGTATCGACAGTAGTAGACCTAGTTAACGTCTGGCCTAGGCCTTTACTGCTGTAGGTATTATTCCAATGCGCAGAGCCTATTGGGAAGATAGGAACTACACTACATGGCGCCCAACGCGTTTGGAAAGGGCGATAAAACTAACGTAAGACATTTAGAGTAACTCAGTCGTGCTTTCTCACTCAGACCCCTTTTCCCAAATACTCCAAAGACGTCTGGAGTGGGTGAAAGGTAATATCCTCCAAAACCTCGCAGGAGGGAACTCCTATGTAAGGTTCTTGGTTTAGTCAACGTTGAAGGATACAGTGTTCCAAAATATTGTGCATCTAATCTTTGTTCCATAAGAAACCTGATCTGCAAACAAACAAAATAACCATCCTGACAGTAAAATGTCAGAAAGTGATGAAGAAAGAGAGGCAGTTAGATTAGCAGCTGAAATAACAGCAGCAGATACTGCACTAAAGGATGCAGACGCGGATATAATACTCATTCCGGTCAGCAAAAGGAAATCTATAACCTTAAAACTTATAGAAAATGGACTGACACCTAGAGGTGGCACAGTCATATTCGTAATTGAGGCACACGAATATCGGCAGACAGAGGTATACTATACATGGATACATTTTCCAGCAGCAAATGCTGTAACAAAGTACTTCCACTATTACAAAATAGAGGTTCCACCCGACATTTACACTCCTTTCGAGGAGGTGGAAGTACCACTCAAATTCCAAGAGCATTTGCTCTTATTTGATGGCGCCCTAATACATAACAATCACATTACAAGGCTCGGTCCTTTAGGTAGACCAGGAGCAACGTGGCCGGTCTTAGCCGGATACACACCACACCCAGACATCGAAGGAATGTCTACTGGAGAGCTGTTAATACAGCTAAAACAATTACTAAAAAATCATAGACAATTAGTCCAGTATGTAATGCGGACTTCAACAACTCAGCCAGCGATTAAACTTCCACAGCTGACCCCTCACCAGGGGAACACAAATAAAATCACACCACAGAACATCCAATCCTGCCTAGGTAAAGTTCCGGCTAAACGGGAACAGATACCATTCTGGTTGGCACATAAAATCACCCAAATAGAGGTGGTGTTTCCTGACACCACCCCGCTAGAAAAACACAGGATTCTGACTATATGTCTCCCAATGGGAATCGCACCACACATAGAGGACTGTGACACTTGGGGTACAGTCTTTGCTTCAATCTACACAAAAACGCACGGTGTTCCATCCATTTCGGTAATACCAGATGTGCTAAAACAAATTCAAGATGAATACGGTCCAGAACCAGCTTTAACTCTTGGTATGAAACTACTGAAAGACTTCAAGCAGGTCTCGGCTATATTACTAGCCAATATAAAAGGTGAAGCAGCAAACGTGGCGATCCGCCAGAGGTTAAAAGAGACAGATATAGCAGACCAACCAGCTGAAATTGCCAGAATCATAGAAAAATCTTATGAAGAACTAGGTAGAGATAGTTTAGGTGGAATACCAGTAAAACCGCAACTGACTGAAAGTCCAGAAAAAATATTTTTTAATAATAATTCACCAAAAAAGAACTGGGATGGAAACAAACAATCCAATCCAAAAGAAAAGAAATTCCAGTCCCGAGGAAGGTCTCCTAGGCGAAGGGAGAAATCTCCGAACCAGAGACACAGGTCACCCCAGAGTGACCCCTCTGGGAAAAGATATAACCTTAGAAATAGGGATAATATTAAAAAACCTGATAGATATCAAGACATTGATACACGTCCCTCTCAATCTTTTCAGACTTCCTCGCAGAAATCGGAAAGAAGAGGACGATCAGAACAAAGAGAAGAGCACGCCAAGTCCAAAGACAAGGAACCTGCTCAACAAAAAAAGAAATTACAATTTCCAAAAAAGAAGGTAGCCAGTATCAAGGTAGTTAACAATGCCGAGAATACTGAGGACACAACTGAAAAACGGAGAGTGGGCTCAGACAATGCTAGACAGCGCAGCAGAAGTGAGCATAGCTCGCAAAGTCCTTATGAATCATCTGGAGACAGTGGACACGAATGAATATCTTCAAGTGGAAACTGCAGACACCAGAGTTAGCAAACCCCACAAGATATACGAGATAACATTACGTATAGAGGGAGATAAGACTAGGAAAATAAGGGGACTATTTTGGGATAACCTCTCCAAGGGCTATGATATCCTTCTAGCTGAAAAAGACTGGCCACCAGAGTTTGTCAGGGAGTGCCCTCATGGCGAAGAAGTAATTATGCCTGCCTTCTCGAATCAAATCCCGATTCATAAAAAATACACACTTGCTAGAAAGTGGGCAGTGGCCTTAGCACCTGCTTTATATAAAAATCATGTAGGATGGGATGAGGATTCTCCTCCTCACAAAATCCAGTTAAAATCACAACCTACTGCACAAAGGCAGTACCCAATTAAGCAAGAAGCTAAAAAACAGGTAAATGAAATACTAGATCAGCTAGAATACAGGGGGTGATTGAAACTTGCACCTCACAAATGAACAATCCTTTGTTTCCGGTCTCCAAACCAGACAATTCATATCGTCTAGTTTTGGATTACCGACACCTTAACACATGTTGCAAAACCTTTGCAGTGCAAAACTCACACAGTGCTGCACTAATGAATAACATAGTGCGCAAAAAATACAAAACAACCTTGGACATCTCCAATGGATTCTTTTGTCAAAACATAGCACCAGAGAGCAGATATTTAACTGCATTCTCAGTAAATGGCACTCAAAAGCAATTCTGTCGGTTAGCCCAGGGGTACAAGAACAGCCCGGGGGTATTCTCAGCGAGAGTAACAGAATTACTGCAACTATATGATGATGAAGCGTTATCTTATGTCGATGACATTTACTTAACAGATGATGACTTGGATACTCACTTGAAAAGAGTGAACACCATAATACTTGGGTTCGCAGCAGAGGGTTACAAATTCAACTTTAAAAAAGTCTAGAATTGCCCATCTGACAGTCCTATTCTTAGGATATGAGTTATCAAGTGAAGGCAAAAGCCTGGCTGACAATTTCCTAGAGAAATGTGCCGTAATCCAAGCTCCTAAAACACTAAAAAACCTACAGTCAATTCTAGGCTTCCTAAATTTCGGAAGAACATACATTGCAAATTACGCAGAAAGGGTCAAACCCCTTTATGATCTAATTAAACCAGACTTTAAAAGATCCAATTGGACTCAAACACACACAGAAATTTTGAGATCCTTACAAACAGACATGCTAATTAAAACAAAATTAGAAACACGTGATAACACACGCAATCTTGTGATTCGAGTCATCCCAGGGAGATGCGGATTCACATACCTAACCTCTAATGAGGGAGAAAAGGTACCAATTGCATTCAAATCACACTTATACACAGAAGCTGAACAGAAATTCAGTAATACAGAAAAAATCATTCGTGCAGTTCAAACCGCAATAGCTAGAGAAAAAGAGATAGCTGACGGTAGACATATCACAGTCAGAACAGCAGAATCAGCCTTTGAGGCACTAACAACACTGTGTAATTTACCAACAACAACATTGAATCCGGAATGGATACAATGGGTGAATTCAATCACAACGGACAAAGTATACTACTACTTTGATCCAGAACTAGAAGAATTAAAAAATCTAAAATATGAAAAGACGTATCCTCTGCCAATCGACATTCTGCCTCTAAGACATTACGCCTGTGTAATTTATACAGACGGACATGCTCAACCCTCCGTTTGGGGAGAACATGCATACAACCCCACATGTGAGATTACAAAAGAAGTGTGGCGCGGAGGTAAACTAAGACCTCTATTAACAAAATCACACTCAGTAGAAACTAATTCAGAACTACAAACTGAAATAATAGCATTAAAAATGGCGCTGGATAATGCGGATCGCGAATTCCCGACACTTATAGTGTCAGATTCATATTACTGCGTCAAAGCATATAACAAGGATTTGCAGACATGGATTCAGAACGGTTACAAAGATGACACAGATGCACCAATAAAGCAGAAATTGCTCTGGGAACAAATAGCTCTTTTACAAAAAGAACTACCAAAGACTCACGTGACACACTCACTGAGTCATCAGCGTGATGGCGTTCACGTTGTAGGGAATTCATTGGCTGAAACAGCCGCAGCGGCAGCCACTATACCGGCTCCCGTAGATCGAAAAAAGCGTACATTAAAATACATTGACGGTGAAACAATGCTGGCGGTGAAAACGTCATCAAAAGGCGACTGCTCAGCGTTACCGATCAACTATCCACTCAATTATACATACATAATCGATGCAAACTCCGTCCCTTTTGCTCGAATCCCTGGAGTGGGGGATAGAGTGATTCCAAACATGGACAGGAGAAGCTTGTTAATCGCAGACGCACACATGGGCGAGGGTCTCAGACACCTCAAACTGAAAGATTCTCTGGAAGAATTACAATCACGGTACTGGTGGCCAGGCATGAGCCTGCATTACACCATGTTTGTAAAAAACTGCCCAAACTGCAACAGAGATCGCAGTGGGGAGAGAAACAGTTTAATACCTCGTCGTATCAAGGCAGATAATATGACCAATAAAAAGCAGGGCTTGCGATTAACATATACAGGCTAGTTTCCACTTATAATGTAGATCACCAGCACTCGGCTGACGTCCGGACTGTTATACAAAGATTTGCGAGTCTAAATGGCATATACGCTAAGAGCATGCTACGTTCGACCATTGTTTTCACTCAAGCCCACCAGCCTGGGGGGAAACATGGCCGAATGAGCACAGTCCAGCGGGAATCTTCTCACTTCCTTCCTGAGGGTACGGGATGGTGTAAAGAAAAAACCAAGGCAGAAAGCAATCTATAATGGAAAGGATATTAGGTTCGGGAGCTGGGTGGGTCAAACATCTAATAAGTGTCCAACGTAGTCTAAATAACTTGCCAAGAAATTCTCTGAAGGGATTCAGTCCGTACGAATTATTATTTGGAACTAGAATGATTATCTCTGACCTCGACAGTCAGACTTCAGTGGTTAAAGAAAAAAGCTTTGATGTCAAAGACCGTTTGGCTATTTTGCAGGACTTAAACAAAACAAGAAAAGACCTGAGCAACATACAGTTGAAACAACAGCCAACAACCACTGAAGAATCACCACCTGTCCCAGCAAGACCTGTCTGGATTCCAAAAGTCGGGGATCTAGTCAGGGAGAAGATCGCGGTAAAGAAGGAATTTGGGCCTTCTTACAGAAAAGCAGTTCCTGTCTTGTCTGTCAACGGGACAAGATCAGTTGTACTACCGCCACTTGCTGGTAAAAAGGAGAACCGAGTTGTATCCATCGACCTGGTAAAACCACAACATGTGGCCGATAACAAACAGTAGGCCAAGTGGACTCCCAATAAGTAGCAGAACACCAAGGTTTGCTACCAGTACAGAGGTCCTAACAAAGAGGCTCATCACATTCGAAACGCCTACAGAAGAACAACAAGGACTATGCAACGATGCAATAGAACTCAGACCTCTGAAAACCCAAATAAAAACATTTAGCAGAGACACACCAATCTATAATGAAGTACCAAGTGAAAATGCAAGAAACAAAAATCCTGAAGCAATTGGAACAATTGACAGAACTGCATCCGGCTACTTCATCAACTTCGATGATTCCTCTGAAAGCCTCAGTGAATCAAAGACACAGCCATCATCAAAATCCTTTAAAGACAAAGCTAAGGAACTTTTGAACCAACTGAAAGAAACATATCTGATTTCTCCATGGATTGAATTTTGGGTGGGTTTTGGTGCATTTATCCTCATACTTTGGCTCATCATGGTATTAACTTTGGGACGCTTCATTGAGGGAAAATATGCTAAAATGGACACAGCAAGTCAGAACATCAACTTGGTCCTCAAACCACACACATCTTCACACGTCGAGAAAAGAGAACTTTCTTCAGCCAACTTCACAGCCAATCCTATACCTGGTGTGGTAGCCTGGGACAACACTGACTATGAAATTTATGGTCCGGTCGAGATCCTGAAATACCCACACCAAATCAAGATCTCCTTGAGTGACTTTGCAAAACCAAACTCATTTGCTGATGATTGGGACTTCGAAAGCATAATAACATGATGTCTGACTTAGTAATGTCTGCTAAATTTACAAAACATGATTATTTGCAAGGTTCTACAAATTATGATAGTATGTATTGCTATAACCACTATGGTAACCATTTTTTACATAAATCTGCACAACCTGGAAATGTTTTAAATTATAATCAATGGGAACATTGTGCAACACCTCCAAAAGGGAGCTCAAGAACTGTGTACGACAAATATTCATATTTTTCCGGTTTTAACACAAGTAATGCTGAAACATTTTATTATAAATTGTCAAACAAGACAGGGATGAAAACCATGATAACCAACACAAAGTTGATATATTCAGATTCATTCTTCGAGGAAATGAATACTTTAGGTTTTAATTATTGGGACAAAAATGTTGATTTGAAAAGTGTTTGGGGTACAAAAGAATGGCAAGTACAGGGTTTAGAAGCTTTGTTTAGAGCTTGCATGATCCCAGAACAAATGATATTTTTAAATGACACTGTTCAACAAACCACCTGTCTTGGCCTAGCCAAAATCAAAGATTTAAATAAACCGTCTATTCCAAAGCCAACAATGTTTAGCAATAGCTCTAATACGGATGAAGAGATAGACGTAAACCATATATTAAACCAAAACAGAACACATCCTAATTGGAAACAATGGTTGATCTGGCCCACAGATACAAATAACTGTCAAGACAGATTCCTGAATAAAACACAGGGGTTCAAAATGACCAGGCCAGACCCTAGATATCCCCAAAGACATCACCCAGGGATAATAACAACCTACAGTGTGGGCAAATTATGCCTTCAGTGGCTACAAACTTCCACACTGCCTGAAATTAAGCAACACCTAACTTTACTTACTGATGGTGCTGACTTGCGTGATTTCATAATGGGACCACGCAAACAGCGTCAAAAGCGTTTCATAGCAGCCTCTGTATATGCAGCATACAATGAGGCCTGGAAGGTTAATCAAATTGAAACAGCAGAGAGAATACGGGAAATTGACCGTATTAATTTGGAAAAATCACTTTCTGTAGTGGACAATGGGTTAATGACTCTGTCCTCCAGAATTTTTTCTTTGGACAGCATTGTGTCGTCAGCAATCGATATATTATCGCAAGACTTACTGTTATTACAACATGGTCAGTCACAATTGCGTTCTATTGTACAGCTTGGCTGGACGTTACAAAATCTGCGTTCAGGCTATGTGCCTTGGCGTTTAATCAACACAACGTCACTATTCCAAATCTTTAACCTTACTGATAGACAAATCGGTATGGCGCAAAAGGGTGCTGATAGATATCAAGACATTGATACACGTCCCTCTCAATCTTTTCAGACTTCCTCGCAGAAATCGGAAAGAAGAGGACGATCAGAACAAAGAGAAGAGCACGCCAAGTCCAAAGACAAGGAACCTGCTCAACAAAAAAAGAAATTACAATTTCCAAAAAAGAAGGTAGCCAGTATCAAGGTAGTTAACAATGCCGAGAATACTGAGGACACAACTGAAAAACGGAGAGTGGGCTCAGACAATGCTAGACAGCGCAGCAGAAGTGAGCATAGCTCGCAAAGTCCTTATGAATCATCTGGAGACAGTGGACACGAATGAATATCTTCAAGTGGAAACTGCAGACACCAGAGTTAGCAAACCCCACAAGATATACGAGATAACATTACGTATAGAGGGAGATAAGACTAGGAAAATAAGGGGACTATTTTGGGATAACCTCTCCAAGGGCTATGATATCCTTCTAGCTGAAAAAGACTGGCCACCAGAGTTTGTCAGGGAGTGCCCTCATGGCGAAGAAGTAATTATGCCTGCCTTCTCGAATCAAATCCCGATTCATAAAAAATACACACTTGCTAGAAAGTGGGCAGTGGCCTTAGCACCTGCTTTATATAAAAATCATGTAGGATGGGATGAGGATTCTCCTCCTCACAAAATCCAGTTAAAATCACAACCTACTGCACAAAGGCAGTACCCAATTAAGCAAGAAGCTAAAAAACAGGTAAATGAAATACTAGATCAGCTAGAATACCAGGGGGTGATTGAAACTTGCACCTCACAAATGAACAATCCTTTGTTTCCGGTCTCCAAACCAGACAATTCATATCGTCTAGTTTTGGATTACCGACACCTTAACACATGTTGCAAAACCTTTGCAGTGCAAAACTCACACAGTGCTGCACTAATGAATAACATAGTGCGCAAAAAATACAAAACAACCTTGGACATCTCCAATGGATTCTTTTGTCAAAACATAGCACCAGAGAGCAGATATTTAACTGCATTCTCAGTAAATGGCACTCAAAAGCAATTCTGTCGGTTAGCCCAGGGGTACAAGAACAGCCCGGGGGTATTCTCAGCGAGAGTAACAGAATTACTGCAACTATATGATGATGAAGCGTTATCTTATGTCGATGACATTTACTTAACAGATGATGACTTGGATACTCACTTGAAAAGAGTGAACACCATAATACTTGGGTTCGCAGCAGAGGGTTACAAATTCAACTTTAAAAAAGTCTAGAATTGCCCATCTGACAGTCCTATTCTTAGGATATGAGTTATCAAGTGAAGGCAAAAGCCTGGCTGACAATTTCCTAGAGAAATGTGCCGTAATCCAAGCTCCTAAAACACTAAAAAACCTACAGTCAATTCTAGGCTTCCTAAATTTCGGAAGAACATACATTGCAAATTACGCAGAAAGGGTCAAACCCCTTTATGATCTAATTAAACCAGACTTTAAAAGATCCAATTGGACTCAAACACACACAGAAATTTTGAGATCCTTACAAACAGACATGCTAATTAAAACAAAATTAGAAACACGTGATAACACACGCAATCTTGTGATTCGAGTCATCCCAGGGAGATGCGGATTCACATACCTAACCTCTAATGAGGGAGAAAAGGTACCAATTGCATTCAAATCACACTTATACACAGAAGCTGAACAGAAATTCAGTAATACAGAAAAAATCATTCGTGCCGTTCAAACCGCAATAGCTAGAGAAAAAGAGATAGCTGACGGTAGACATATCACAGTCAGAACAGCAGAATCAGCCTTTGAGGCACTAACAACACTGTGTAATTTACCAACAACAACATTGAATCCGGAATGGATACAATGGGTGAATTCAATCACAACGGACAAAGTATACTACTACTTTGATCCAGAACTAGAAGAATTAAAAAATCTAAAATATGAAAAGACGTATCCTCTGCCAATCGACATTCTGCCTCTAAGACATTACGCCTGTGTAATTTATACAGACGGACATGCTCAACCCTCCGTTTGGGGAGAACATGCATACAACCCCACATGTGAGATTACAAAAGAAGTGTGGCGCGGAGGTAAACTAAGACCTCTATTAACAAAATCACACTCAGTAGAAACTAATTCAGAACTACAAACTGAAATAATAGCATTAAAAATGGCGCTGGATAATGCGGATCGCGAATTCCCGACACTTATAGTGTCAGATTCATATTACTGCGTCAAAGCATATAACAAGGATTTGCAGACATGGATTCAGAACGGTTACAAAGATGACACAGATGCACCAATAAAGCAGAAATTGCTCTGGGAACAAATAGCTCTTTTACAAAAAGAACTACCAAAGACTCACGTGACACACTCACTGAGTCATCAGCGTGATGGCGTTCACGTTGTAGGGAATTCATTGGCTGAAACAGCCGCAGCGGCAGCCACTATACCGGCTCCCGTAGATCGAAAAAAGCGTACATTAAAATACATTGACGGTGAAACAATGCTGGCGGTGAAAACGTCATCAAAAGGCGACTGCTCAGCGTTACCGATCAACTATCCACTCAATTATACATACATAATCGATGCAAACTCCGTCCCTTTTGCTCGAATCCCTGGAGTGGGGGATAGAGTGATTCCAAACATGGACAGGAGAAGCTTGTTAATCGCAGACGCACACATGGGCGAGGGTCTCAGACACCTCAAACTGAAAGATTCTCTGGAAGAATTACAATCACGGTACTGGTGGCCAGGCATGAGCCTGCATTACACCATGTTTGTAAAAAACTGCCCAAACTGCAACAGAGATCGCAGTGGGGAGAGAAACAGTTTAATACCTCGTCGTATCAAGGCAGATAATATGACCAATAAAAAGCAGGGCTTGCGATTAACATATACAGGCTAGTTTCCACTTATAATGTAGATCACCAGCACTCGGCTGACGTCCGGACTGTTATACAAAGATTTGCGAGTCTAAATGGCATATACGCTAAGAGCATGCTACGTTCGACCATTGTTTTCACTCAAGCCCACCAGCCTGGGGGGAAACATGGCCGAATGAGCACAGTCCAGCGGGAATCTTCTCACTTCCTTCCTGAGGGTACGGGATGGTGTAAAGAAAAAACCAAGGCAGAAAGCAATCTATAATGGAAAGGATATTAGGTTCGGGAGCTGGGTGGGTCAAACATCTAATAAGTGTCCAACGTAGTCTAAATAACTTGCCAAGAAATTCTCTGAAGGGATTCAGTCCGTACGAATTATTATTTGGAACTAGAATGATTATCTCTGACCTCGACAGTCAGACTTCAGTGGTTAAAGAAAAAAGCTTTGATGTCAAAGACCGTTTGGCTATTTTGCAGGACTTAAACAAAACAAGAAAAGACCTGAGCAACATACAGTTGAAACAACAGCCAACAACCACTGAAGAATCACCACCTGTCCCAGCAAGTCCTGTCTGGATTCCAAAAGTCGGGGATCTAGTCAGGGAGAAGATCGCGGTAAAGAAGGAATTTGGGCCTTCTTACAGAAAAGCAGTTCCTGTCTTGTCTGTCAACGGGACAAGATCAGTTGTACTACCGCCACTTGCTGGTAAAAAGGAGAACCGAGTTGTATCCATCGACCTGGTAAAACCACAACATGTGGCCGATAACAAACAGTAGGCCAAGTGGACTCCCAATAAGTAGCAGAACACCAAGGTTTGCTACCAGTACAGAGGTCCTAACAAAGAGGCTCATCACATTCGAAACGCCTACAGAAGAACAACAAGGACTATGCAACGATGCAATAGAACTCAGACCTCTGAAAACCCAAATAAAAACATTTAGCAGAGACACACCAATCTATAATGAAGTACCAAGTGAAAATGCAAGAAACAAAAATCCTGAAGCAATTGGAACAATTGACAGAACTGCATCCGGCTACTTCATCAACTTCGATGATTCCTCTGAAAGCCTCAGTGAATCAAAGACACAGCCATCATCAAAATCCTTTAAAGACAAAGCTAAGGAACTTTTGAACCAACTGAAAGAAACATATCTGATTTCTCCATGGATTGAATTTTGGGTGGGTTTTGGTGCATTTATCCTCATACTTTGGCTCATCATGGTATTAACTTTGGGACGCTTCATTGAGGGAAAATATGCTAAAATGGACACAGCAAGTCAGAACATCAACTTGGTCCTCAAACCACACACATCTTCACACGTCGAGAAAAGAGAACTTTCTTCAGCCAACTTCACAGCCAATCCTATACCTGGTGGGGTAGCCTGGGACAACACTGACTATGAAATTTATGGTCCGGTCGAGATCCTGAAATACCCACACCAAATCAAGATCTCCTTGAGTGACTTTGCAAAACCAAACTCATTTGCTGATGATTGGGACTTCGAAAGCATTAATAACATGATGTCTGACTTAGTAATGTCTGCTAAATTTACAAAACATGATTATTTGCAAGGTTCTACAAATTATGATAGTATGTATTGCTATAACCACTATGGTAACCATTTTTTACATAAATCTGCACAACCTGGAAATGTTTTAAATTATAATCAATGGGAACATTGTGCAACACCTCCAAAAGGGAGCTCAAGAACTGTGTACGACAAATATTCATATTTTTCCGGTTTTAACACAAGTAATGCTGAAACATTTTATTATAAATTGTCAAACAAGACAGGGATGAAAACCATGATAACCAACACAAAGTTGATATATTCAGATTCATTCTTCGAGGAAATGAATACTTTAGGTTTTAATTATTGGGACAAAAATGTTGATTTGAAAAGTGTTTGGGGTACAAAAGAATGGCAAGTACAGGGTTTAGAAGCTTTGTTTAGAGCTTGCATGATCCCAGAACAAATGATATTTTTAAATGACACTGTTCAACAAACCACCTGTCTTGGCCTAGCCAAAATCAAAGATTTAAATAAACCGTCTATTCCAAAGCCAACAATGTTTAGCAATAGCTCTAATACGGATGAAGAGATAGACGTAAACCATATATTAAACCAAAACAGAACACATCCTAATTGGAAACAATGGTTGATCTGGCCCACAGATACAAATAACTGTCAAGACAGATTCCTGAATAAAACACAGGGGTTCAAAATGACCAGGCCAGACCCTAGATATCCCCAAAGACATCACCCAGGGATAATAACAACCTACAGTGTGGGCAAATTATGCCTTCAGTGGCTACAAACTTCCACACTGCCTGAAATTAAGCAACACCTAACTTTACTTACTGATGGTGCTGACTTGCGTGATTTCATAATGGGACCACGCAAACAGCGTCAAAAGCGTTTCATAGCAGCCTCTGTATATGCAGCATACAATGAGGCCTGGAAGGTTAATCAAATTGAAACAGCAGAGAGAATACGGGAAATTGACCGTATTAATTTGGAAAAATCACTTTCTGTAGTGGACAATGGGTTAATGACTCTGTCCTCCAGAATTTTTTCTTTGGACAGCATTGTGTCGTCAGCAATCGATATATTATCGCAAGACTTACTGTTATTACAACATGGTCAGTCACAATTGCGTTCTATTGTACAGCTTGGCTGGACGTTACAAAATCTGCGTTCAGGCTATGTGCCTTGGCGTTTAATCAACACAACGTCACTATTCCAAATCTTTAACCTTACTGATAGACAAATCGGTATGGCGCAAAAGGGTGCTGATTATACAATCTTGAGCATTGAAAAACTAGAAAGATTACCAATGACAATGTCAGAACGACCTGTCAGTGAATGGATAATCCACGGAATCATAAATATTCCAATCTCAACCTTCAGGTTTCAATACTGCCAAAAATATATACAGGCTGGCATGTACGAGAAATTGGGAAAGGGGTATCTTAAAACAACTTGGAACCTGCCCTATTCGCATGCATGTGTCAGTAATAAAGGACAGAAAGTGTTTCTTAGTGGCAACAATTGTGCTATGTCACTAAGCGGCACGCTTCTGTGTAACGGAATTAGTTTGCATGGAGCCTGTGAAGGGAATTCATACAACCTTTCATGTCACCAGCAAGGCGCACCTGCAACCGAAATAGAACCATTCTTTCAAAGACTCTATAATGGGAGTTACATTCTTATTGTAGACCGCAAATGTTGTAGTCTTATGCCCGGGACTCCTTATCTAGTCACTACGACTGCGAAGGTCAAGTGCTGTGGACGTTCTTTGTTCCCCAGCTCCTTTCCAGACAGGGAGGCAAGGGCATGGCCCAGTTTGAAAATTACTTCTATTCGAATAGATACTTTAAGCAGAATGAAAACAGTGCTTCTTCAGACGCCTACAAGGCTCTCGTCATCAAAAGAAACGTATGATCTACAAGTCGCAAGGACGACTGCAGAGATACATACATTATTATCGACTAATTCCCCCGTACATTTCGCGGAAATCCTGAGCGAAATCTTAAATATTTCTGATACCACTGGGGTCTCAAAAGTATTTAAGACAGTATTTTCGATGGCATTAACACCATTCAAAGCCATACTGGGTATTTTTCCAGATTTCGTCCATTCGATTTTTGGCGGACTTCCCCTGATCCTGGGACTAATTGCAGGAATCCTATTCTTAGTCCTTATTTTTCGTTATGGCAACCCATGTCACAGATCAAACTCTCGCGACAATGGAAGATACAATCCTAGCCATTGGATACCGGGACCGGATATCAAAAATCCTGGGACTATCCCGGCTTAGAGACCTGAACATGACTTGGTTTCTATCATTTCGACCAATGTGGCAAAGATGTGTTTTACCTGTATTGAGATGTCTGCTATGCGGAGAAGAATGCGTGTTAGACACCTGTCTGACGCTACAATCGGATGCGCCAGTGGATGCAGATACATTGTTGGTTCCTACCAAGGTTCACGCTTTGTGCTGCCCTCAAAGGCTGCCAATCCTGATGACGGCATTCGTGGAGTCTTCACCACTACGATTGAAGAGTAGTGAAGTTCAAGATGAAAGCAGCATTAATCAGGTACGACCTTCTGTCAGCAATGCGAATCAGAATGTCAATGGAGACAATCATGCGCACGAATGCATGGTTACACCTATTTCCGACTTAGTGGAACTTTCCCATGAAGCTGTTGACAGTTTTTTCGAAAGCCTTAATGATATGATGTTCTCTCCAGAACAGAAATAGAGACTTTTGAGCAAGCTCGCACACGGCGTTCCCTGAATTCGGCCTTCAACTTTAAAAATAAAGTCACATGAACAATTTTTCCCACCAGTTTTGAACAATTTTTTAGCAGCCCCAAATTATTTTTTACTAAATTTTCGGGACACTTATCTTCTGCTTAAAGTAAGAAACTATTCCTAGAGAACTAAGATTTCTATTTTTAGATACTTTATAAACTTTAGTTGCCCGCTGGTATGTTCACAAATATTTTATCATGTGATGAAATGGTCTTGAACTTTCTTTCTGTATAGCCATATTAAGAGCCATTTCATGTGTATTTCTCATATACCAAATAAGCAATAATGTCTACAAATGCGTGTTCACTTTAGCGTTTAATTCATAGCTTAAGTGCATACAATATATATGACTGCAATTTTTCAGTATATTTGAAAATTTCAAAATGCATTTATGTATTTTGGGGTGGTGAGGTATACACTATACTCTATAGTATGTTGTACTATGTTATACTATGCATAGATTAGTAAATATGACCATAGTTAGCGTGGAGTGGGTGTCATGTATTCCTATAGGTTCTGAATCGATCCCCCTATTCCTGACCCTATTCTGGTTAAACTAACTATCAAGTTAACTAACAGTCAGCCCATGAGGCAAGAAAAGCCCCCATGATGCAGATACCGTTATCTGGCGCAGTCACACTACGGCACAGGAACGTGTTATCTGATTAGGTCATAACGCTTGAGATCTAATTAGACAAGCGACATTCCTCCAGCCCCTGATAAGGCATACGACGTTCTCATAACAAATCAAACCTATGACAACCTGGAAAATCCGTGCGGCCATTGTTTTGATTTCACAGAGAACTTCAGTAAAAGAATGTGCTAACGAGCAAGTCGTATGACATCTTTATTGACGCATCTATGTCCATCCTTACGTCAATCTCGGCACCTTTAAGGTATAAATATTGCCGATCTTGCCCTATGCAAACACACGCGTGGTGACGAGACGGAGCAGCCATACTTGCCGAAGCCCAGAAGCAGAGCAGACCCCGCTGGCAGCAGCCCCGCCTTCCTGACGTGCTGAGAGACGCGCTGCTATCTCCTACCGAGAGACCCAGCACCAGCGCTTTCGGGCAGCCCTCGCAGGCAGCCTGGAATATCGAGAGCAGAGAAAGAGATACCATTCCTCATTCATCCTAACTTCCAGGTACAGAACTGAATAACCCCTCACAGAGAATTATTTAGTTATTCACTTGGCAAAAACAAACTTAACTTAAACTGTAACTTTCTATTCCCGCCCACGCATTAGACTTAGGTCAGGTACACGGGGTAGGCGTATTTAGAAACACCAGTTGAGTACGTTTAGTCAAATGTATATGTGTATGTAAATATATTTTAATCATTTTAAACATCATATGGCTCAGAAACCATATCAATGTTTTTACAGTATTATTTTATACTATTGCTTTTAATGTATGCACTTTACTTAACTATAAGTATTGCAATAATATCGATCCATTTCTCTTGTACGAGAAAAGAGACTGATCAATAAATAACACCTTTTTATTGAACACGCCCGTCTCTTCCTTTTCTCTACAAACTGATGAGACTAAGAATGCACGTACTGACTGAGTAAAATAATTGCCTTGTGCTCACACGACTCTGGAGATACACTCTTGATTAGGGGAGAGCAAAGTTGTCATGTTCTATGGTTGTCAGAAACTAAATCCCTTCTTGTCTAATCAGGGGAGTTAATTCTTTCCTGAACATTCGAGAAAGTTTCTAGCGAACTCTGAGCTACGCTGGCAAACCCAAAACTTAAGTCTAGTATCGACAGTAGTAGACCTAGTTAACGTCTGGCCTAGGCCTTTACTGCTGTAGGTATTATTCCAATGCGCAGAGCCTATTGGGAAGATAGGAACTACACTACAGTCCCCTCCTCAAGCCTTTAAGGTCCCCGTGGACCCCATCCCCCTGGACCAATATATTTAATTGATGAGAGGATTGCTGCATGCCCCCCCTGAGCCATTGAAATGCCTTGGGAGCCCACTTCCGGGACTGATTAATAAAATAAAAAGGGAGGGGGGCCACAAGCCCCCCTCCTCCCTGAGCCTCTGAAGGCCCCGGGGACTCCTTCCGCCAGGGTTGCTAAACTTTTTAAAAGGGAGGGAGCAATGCGGCACCCTCCCTGAACCTTCTATGACCCCAGGGATCCCATCCCGCGGGCCTTGCTTTCATACTGTGTCCCGGGAACCCATCCCCATGACACAGTAGTTTCCCTGCCTGCACCGGCGCAGGCAAGGAAACTTGTGTTTGCTCCGCCTAGCAGGAGCATTTTTAAAACTCCTGCCAAATGAAAGTAAACACTAAGTCTGCTACCTGTGTGCGGAAGCTTTAAAAGTGCTGCTGTCGGCTGGGAGCAGACTTGTGATCTGTTTCCTTGTCCACAATGATTCGGGCAGGGAAACAGATGAAGAGGTTGCTCCCACCAGGAGGGAGCAGCATAAATAGCTGCTCCATCTGTATAGGAGCTATGAAGGCACCAAAAGCATGCGGTGAGTTGGCTGTGGCTTCAGGAGCCCTTATGGCACTCACCGCAAGCTCAACATGTGTATGGTGGGTGCCCTGGGTATTATAACTAGAAACCCTGGGAGATGGGGTACCCGGGTCAAAATAGGCATCAATAATGACGTCACTGAGGCTTCTTTTGAACATATTGCTCGATTAACTAGTATTGCATTTAAGGCCTGTAAGTAAGTACAAAATAGCTCAGAATAATATGAACCCTCATTAATGTCATCACAGATACAACTCCCCTGGGTGTAGCAAGCATGGGTTATGTGCAAGATTGACCTATACTCTACACTTCACGGGTAGCCTAATTCACATTAACAATCAGCCACAGATATATATGGGAAACCCTCATTACACACACTAGAGAAAGCCACGTTCCTCAAGAAACTCAATGTCTGTTCCAAAATAAATGCCCTACAATGCACAACTTTAATCTGTTTCAAACCTCGGACAGTCACCGAACATACATTGAGAAATGAAGTTGATATGGGTAGAAAGGTGGCTATTGCAAACAGTGTTTACTCTATGGAGAGAGTTTACTTTCATGAGAAATACACTGCAGTTTATTAAAAAGTATCTACTTAGAACAGTGTACACTGTATACAACACTTGTCAAAAAAGTCTCTATTCATTTCAAAATAACCAAGATCTGAAGGTGCTAAGGAGTATAGTACCTGCAGCTTTCAGACTGTGGTGGAAACTTTGCAAATAGCCCATTTTCTGAAGCAAAAGAAAACATTATGTCATAGGTTTGTTAAGCACTGCTACTCAAGGCGCTGGGAAGGAGAGGTGGGGGGAGTGCAGGTCCAGGATGTTCAAGGAGATCCGTCAAAGAGCCAGATATTGAGATCCTTCATGAACTTGGAGAGTGTTGTTGTTTGTCTGAGGTGGAGTGTGAGGGTGTTCCATGACTTGGCCAAGAGAAAAGAGAAGGAACAACCTCCTGTTCTGGTCTTCTTGATGCGAGGCACCGGAGAGGAGAGCTGAACAGAGTGGAGGGTTCTTTGGGGTACGTGGAATGTGAGTCGGTAGTTCAAGTATTCAGGTACAGTGTTGTGGAGCGCTTTGTGGGCGTGGGTGAGAAGCTTGAAGGCAATTCTCTTCTCGATGGAGTGCCAATGTAGTGTGCACAGGTGTTGGGTGATGTGGCAGTGATGCGGTAGGTTGAGAACTAGTCTGACGGAGGCGTTCTGAACATTCTGGAGTTTGCACGTGAGGTTCTTGTTGATTCCGGCGTAGAGAGCTTTGCTGTAGTCGAGTCTGCTGCTGATGAGGGCATGGGTGACAGTCTTTCTGTGTTTTAGAAGGATCCATTTGAAGGTCTTTCGCAGGAGTCGGACACTGTGGAAACAGGAGGATGAGATGGTGTTGATTTGGCAGTCCATTTTGAGTTCGGAGTCCAGGATGATTCGGAGGTTGCGCGCATGGTCCGTGGGGGTGAGTGGGTTCCAGAGGGCGGGGGGCCACCAGGTGTCGTTCCAGGTGTTGGGGCGTGGGTCCATGATGAGTACTTTGGTTTTGTCCGTGTTGAGTTGTAGGCAGCTGCTCTTCATCCACTTGTCGACTGCTTCCATTCCTTCTTGGAAGTTATATTTGGATACGTTGGGTTCGTTGGATAGGGAGAGGATAAGTTGGGTGTCGTCTGTGTAGGATACAATGTTGAGTCCGGGAGATCTGACTATGGGGGTGAGCGGGACCATGTACATGTTGAACAGGGTGGGGCTGATGGAGGATCCTTGGGGAACTCTGCAGGTGATCAGTATGGGGTCCTAGAGGAAGGGTGGGAGTCTGACCCGCTGCGTTCTGCCTGAGAGGAGTGAGCGGATCCAGTCGAGGGCCTTGTCCCGGATCCCTGCGTCGTGGAGTCTGCTTGCTACTGTGCGGTGAAAAACTGTGTTGAAGGCTATGGAGAGGACCAGGAGGATGAGGGCCACAGTCTCACTCCGTCGAGGAGGGAGCAGATATCATCTGTTGCGGTGAGGAGGGCGGTTTCGGTGCTGTAGTTTTTCCTGAAGCCGGATTGGGAGGTGTCGAGGATGTTGTTTTCTTCAATGAAGGAGGCGAGCTGGCTGTTGACGGCTTTTTCGATGACTTTCACCAGAAACGGGAGTAGAGAGATGGGTCTGAAGTTTTTGAGGTTGGTGGGGTCCGCCGAGGGTTTCTTCAGTAGAGGGTTGATCTCAGCGTGTTTCCAGTAGTCGGGGAAGGAGGCGGTCTCGAGGGAGCCACTGATGGTTCGGCGAAGCTCAGGGGCGATGACGTCTGCTGCTCTGTGGTATATGAGGGGTCAGGGTCCGTGTGGGCCCCGGAGTGGATTGACTTCATTGTCTTCATGGTGTCTTTGGTGGTGAGAATGGTGCAGCTGCCAAGTGTTGGCTGCTTGGTGCCGGAGTGGGAGGTGTGGGTTCCGCATGTTGGTTTTCGTCATTAAAGTTGTCGGAGGTGGGCTTGATTTTGTGGTGGAAGTAGGAGCTGAGTTTATTGCAGAGGTCCTGGCAAGGGAGATGTCTGTAGTCTCACTGTTGGGTTGGTCAAACTCTTTGATGATGCTGAAAAAATTCCTTGCTGTTGTGTGTGTGGGTAGAGATTATGTCCTGGAGTGCCTTCTTCCTTGTGTTTCTGATGAGCTGGTGGTGGGCGGTGGTGACTGCTTTGAAGTTGTCATGTGCTACTGTTGTTTTGGATTTTCTCCAGATCTTATTGAGGCATCTCCAAGTATCCAGGTTTGTCTGGATACTTGGAGTTTGGTGGAGAACCAGCTTGCTCTCTTGGCGTGTGTGTTGGTAAATTTCTTGAGGGGGCGATGGTGTTGGCATAGTCGGAGATCTATTTGTGCAGGGTTCGGGCTGCAATGTTTGAGTCATTGTCCGTGGTGGTTGGAGTGGAGCTGCTGAGGGAGGCAGTGACCTGGTAGTCGGAGATCTTGTTCCAGCTTCTGCTTGGGAGCTGGTGTGGAGGTTTGCAGATTATGGTTGTTTTGAAGGTGAAGTGGTTGCATCAATGGTCTGTTCAAGGGACTTCGGAGGTGCGGCTGAAGGTGATGGAGTTTCCTGCTGTGAAGATGGGGTCGAGGATGTGTCCTGCTGAGTGCATGGGTTCTGGTACGATCTGTTTGAGTGATGTTGTGCAGGTTGTCCAGGAGGGAGTTGGGGGTTATCGAGGAGGAAGTTGAGGTCTCCCAGAAAGGTGTAGTCGGTGGAGGTCATGGCTTGCGAGGTGATGATGTTGGTGATGGAGTTGATGAAAGGCGCGCGGGGTCTGTGGGGTCTGTAGATGAAGGTCCCAAGGAGGGTGGTGGTCGAGTTGGTCTGTATCTTGAAGTGTAGATATTCCATCAGGTTTGTGGGCTCAGTGTCGGTGCTCAGTCGGAGGTATGATTTGTGGGCGATGGCGATGCCTCCTCCGGGGCGGTTGGGGTGGTCATTTCAGGTGATCTTGTATCCTTCTGGGATGGCGATCGCGATGTCTGGTCCCGAGGCAGCGTTTGTCCAGATTTCTGTGAGGAAGGTGAAGTCAGGGCTGGTGCTGTCGAGGAGGTCACAGATTTCTGCGACGTGTCTGTGGATGGAGCGGACATTTAGGAGGATGCATTGCAGGGTTTTGGGTGTGGTGGCAGCGGCGTCACTAGGGGGATGCGGGGGTGCGGACCGCACCGGGTGACACCATACATGGGGTGACACCAATCTGACTGGTTACGCTGTGTAACACAGCTCTGCAGCCTCGCCTCTGCTCTGCAAGCGCACCTACTTAAAAAATACTGCAGTGTGCCCTCAGCTCGGCTTTCCTGACAGAGTCGGCCCGTGCACTGACAGAGCCCCCACCCGCACAGCTTGGAAACAGACAGAGGATGCAGGGGTCAGAACACACGGGCACACACAGTCAGACACACATGGCACACCACACGCACAGGCCCCCCCCAGCTTTAATGGTTTCATTTACATTCTGTCTCTTGCAGTTTTCCTTTTCTTGTTATAGGTAGGGATCCAGCTTTCAAAGTATGAATGTTTCACATTTCAGACTGGATTCGGTCAAATTTATTTTTCTCCTATTGGCACTTATCCAGATTTTTCAGTGATGAAGAAATTAAGTTGGAAGTAGTATATTTTCACTTTTATTTAAATGATAAACGTGCACAGTACTCGCACCGTGGTGTCTTAGTGTGTTAAGGAGACACATACAATAAAGTATATATTCGCCTGAAAATATTAGCATAACAGCACTAACAGATCCCCACACGTGCAGCTATGTAAACTTCATTTGGAAATCTTTTTTTAATCTCCCTTATGCGCAGCTATCGGCCGGCCATCCGTCAAGCGTATCGCAACAATAACATAGTCTAGTATTTTTCAGCGTTTACAAATAAATGGAAACAGGGATCGAACTATGTGAAGATAAAGGAATTATGCAGTTTTCCCAGAATCAAACAGTTTGCTGAAATCCGGATTTGGAACTAAGGGGCAGATTTACAAGCCCCTTGCGCCTCTTTTACGCTGCAGTTATGTCACTTTTGTGATGCAGCGGTGGCGCAAAAGATGCGCCATGGTGTGGGGTATTTACAACATCACGCATCTCCGAGATGAGTCACGTCTTAAAGCCCTGCGCCAGAGGGAGGCGTTCCATCGCAGGGAGGGCGTTCCGGCACAGGAATGCCTCCTAAAAGTCGCTGAGTGAAATCTACAAGATTTCACTCAGCCACTTTTAAGGCCATGCTGCGTCAAACCCTGCACCTGCTTGAAGCAGGCATAAGGATTGACACAGCATTTTCAGGATAGGGCACCCCCGAGCCTTGCTGGAGCTGCGTCGCGCTTGCGATGCAACTCCAGCAATGCACCGCCTTTACGGAAGCAGATGCGTCACGCATCTGTCCATTTTTGCCCCATGATGCGCCGCATTGTAAATGTGGTGCATCCATGGTGGCGGAGCCGTGACGCACAATTACTGGTGCATCCCTGCTGATATGCAGGGATGCGCCAGTTATTGTAAATCTGCCCTAAAGTATCCTGTTCCCACATCTTGTAATTTAGCTGCTGGATCACGCAAAAATGGAAACGTAGCATGAAACATGTTAAAGGCCAATAAAAATGTATTTCCCTTTTAAATCTGCAGGCACAGGAATGTTCCAAAAGTTGTCATTTCCGATTTTGGAGTAATTTATTGCAAGAGGCTGACGGGGGACATAGGTAGACAGGAGGTGAATGTGTAGACATGATGTCAAAATTAGGAGCCGTGAGAGTAAGGGTAGGTGAGGAAAGGTAGAGATGGGAGCTTGCAAGAGGGAAGGAGCAACAGGAAGTTAATGAGCAGGATTGGGAAAGGAGCTAGAAAAGTTGGGAAGAGAAGGCCAAAACAAAAAAGATGGATGCAAGAGGAAATAGCCTTTAATTTGCTTATGTGTTAGGAACATCTCTACTAGTCAGAAGGTAGTAGGAAGTTGAGGGAGTCGTTAGAAGCACTCCGGGATGAGTAACGTGCATTCTATTCCATAACAATTCAACTCTGTCGGCTCAAACTATTTTGAGAGTTTCATTATTAATTTCTTTACTAATAGTTTTCACATTCTGTTTTGTAGGTTTGAGACAATATTCCGACACGTTGTGATCTGAGCTACGACAAACCAAACAGCTTTATCAAGAAATTTATATTTGCTTGTTATTGATGAGTGAGAACCTGGCTTCAGCTTTCATGTCCCCCACAGATTATGACATCTAATGCAAAATGTATTTGTATAGGGCTATGCAATGCTCAACGTGAAATGCTTATGCCAACTCCTCCAATTTTAGGGATTCATACAGACTAGAAGATGGAATAGATGAAATGCCTATATTTCAGAGGATTTCAAACTAGGGTCTAGGAGATTTCCAGGCTATCCACATAAGGTAAACATCCTTAAAATTAATAGAACTAGAAATTAGTTACACAGCAGCTGCGGCTGCTAGCCATTACCAAGCAACTCCCCAGTACCTTGACTGCCCTTCACCTCAGCCGGGGCCATTTAGTATCCTAATGCCACTCGTAGCTAGGGCCACTGGAATTATGCAGCAAAGCAGGCCAGGGCCACATTATGTGGGAGGGTTGACTAAATTATGGAGAAAGAAAAGGGAAATCACCTGGTGTAATGTGGCATAATTTTTGATAGGGTGGTATGGTCCTGTTATTTGCCAACTGTGTCCACTGGCGGACTCAGAGCGGAGGAGTTCCATGCGGTAAGTCGTGAGGGGGTGACACCATGAGTTACCCGCATCGGGTGACACTGACCCTAGTGACGCCACTGTGTGGTGGTGTTGTGACGGGAGGGTTGTGGTGGGCCCTGGATCTTGGCGATGGTACAGGCGTGGTGGCAGTGGCGGTAGTTGAATGTCCATAAGTGTCGATTGGCGAAGAATGCTTGCAGTTTTTGTTCTGGCCTGTGTTGAGTGCTTGGAGGGCCGAGGAGCTGTAGCGCTAGTGGGTCAGAGGGCCTGGGTCCCTGGCACTGATCATGGTCAGGTCGCAGACGGGCTTGCCTTTGGCACGCCTTCGGTGTGCTAGCGGCGTGCCCACTATGCGCGGCTGCCATTAAGTAAGGGTCGGGGAGGGGGAGCAGCTGGGAGGTGGGAGCACGCGAGAGGGGCCACAGAGGCAGCAGCGGTGGGAAGGAGGAGGAAAGAAAAGGAAGGAAACTGAGGCAATGGAGAAGGTGATAAAAATAGGCAAAGTGCAAAAAGAGGCAAAACGATAAAGTGAGAAATGGGCAAAGAAAGTCAAAGTGAGCAAAGGCAAAAGGGCAAAGAAAGTCAAAGGTGAGCAAAGGCAAAAAAAGACAGAGTGAGTCTGAACATGCAGCAGAAGGACCTCACGGAGTGAAGCGCAGAACAGGGGCCTTGAACGCCAGCCTGAAGCAGTGCTGGGGGCAGAGTGTGAGAAGTTGGCCTGGTATATGATGTTCACTATTCTAGTGAGCACCTTGCACCAGTCCAAACAACCCTTATGGTGATGGTTGTAAGTCAACCTTATAGACCAGCTATCCTAGTGGTAGCGTGGACAGAACAGTCTTAGGCTAAAAGACTCTTGAGGGCGTGTAAAGCCAGCTGTTTTACCATATGTAACCCCTTGAATACTAAATGAAAGGACACCACACAGGATATATATAAAATATATATGTATTTATTCACTACAACACTCCTCTGAACTCTTTATGAGGTCAGAGGCAAAAGCACATAACAAGTTACTCTCAGAAATACTTTAAATAGCACAATTTCCAGTTAGGCCCTAGGGGCGCGTAAAACCATATACTAAGTAAGTAGTATAAGAACCACGACTTGTGAAAGGAAGAGGCCTAGGGCCTAGGGAATCGCTGGGGCTACACTATCTGACCCTTAGGTTAGGAATAGGAGGCCCACAGGAGGCGCGTGCAGTGTCAGTACACTCACACGAGAGTCAATAGAAAGTCAATGGGAACTTTAAAAGGTAAGTAACGAAGGTTTAGGACACTTCCGGTCTAACTAGGAAGATACAACTAACAAAACTAGACACTAGGATAGTCAATCCCTACAGGAGCACTGACGTACTCGCGTTACCTCACCCACGGGCTGCGGGTGCATAGGTGTCAAAGTGTGTCGGGTTTTCTCGTTGATTCCTATGGAGCCTTTGAAGAAGATGCTGCAGGCGACCAGGAGGAAGATGTCCAAGTGGATCCAAGGGTGGATCGGAGTTGAAGAAGACCTGAAAGCAGAGGGGACAGAGTCTAGGTCACTAGCCAGTGACCGGGTGGAACCAGACGTCGTCGAGGAGCAATCCGGTGCTGTCGGGAGGCTTCTCTTTGCAGCCACGCGGACCAGGAGGCATCGAGGACGACCAGGTGCTGGAGAAGAGCTGTCCCACGAAGGTTCTCGCAGACTTCAAGATCGGAGCCAACTAGTCTAAGCAAAGGCAACCCACGCAGACCTGGAGGGTCTGAGGTACTTCACCTTTTCAGGGAAGCAAGTGCCAGTCTGGAGGAACCAGACCAGTGTTGGATTTTCAAAAGGATCGTCGTCACAGGGCTACTAGCCAACTGGCCAGCAACCGGGACAACGCGTCGAGCAGAACACAAGCAGAAGGGCCCCACGCAGATCTCAT
This sequence comes from Lissotriton helveticus, assembly GCF_964261635.1. Classification (NCBI taxonomy): domain Eukaryota; kingdom Metazoa; phylum Chordata; class Amphibia; order Caudata; family Salamandridae; genus Lissotriton; species Lissotriton helveticus. The sequence continues at coordinate 172,511,124 of NC_136058.1, read as the reverse complement.
GGAGTGTGGAGGGCTGGTCTTCAGTGCAGGTGGAGCTCGGTGTCGGGGTGTCTCAGTCCCCAGTGCACAGCTTTGAGGATGCCTCAGGAGCTGCGCTGTTGGCAAGTTGAAGACTTTCCAAGTTGCCTGGGTCCACGGGTTCCGACGCCTTCCACGGGGCTCAGCTGTGCTGGAGTCGTGCAGTGGGGTCAGAGAGGTCCTGGAGTTGAGGTCTTGTCAGGCTCTGTGCTTGGGTTCCGGCGGAAACGGGGACAAAGCAAGCTGTCGAGTTGCTGGATGGTGTCTGGTTTCCCAGGGTGGTCACTCCTTGGCCACAAGGGAGATTCTTCAGTCTTCAGCTCATGTGAATGTCGAAGGGTCCAGAGTTTCGTTTCAAAGTTTCATCAGGATTAATCTAAAGTCTCCTGGGTCAGCTCCTATCTTTATACAACTAAAGGGGGCTGGTTTACTAACTAGGTCCCTCCTATGGGTGGGACCAGGAAGGGGGGTGGTTACACCCCCTTTCCTTTGTGCAGTTTCACGCCAGAGCTGGGGCTGTAGTGCCCCAGCAACCGGTTTGAACTGGGGTATGCATGGAGCACCTAGTGTGCCCCAGGCATGTCTCATTCTATTCAGCCCTCCCTGTCCCAATACACAAAATCCTGTCTGGGGTGGTGCTCGCACCTCTCCAGGCAGGAAACCTATTGTCCAGGCCTCCCTCGCTGGAAGGACTCCCAGCAGCAGGAGGTCAGACTTGTGTCTGTGGCAGCAGCATCCATTTTGTAATGCTGGGGCTCGGGTTAACTTTAACCGGGATAGTCGGAACTAACATGTCTTCTCCCTCTAGAAGGGTGGAATGCTACCCCCGTCGCCAGAATTGGCGAGGGGGTAGTATTCCAAAGCATATGACACCTTACATGACATGTTTAGATAAAGCCAAACCAAAGTTAGCATTCAACCGCGAGGATTATAATGCACTTAAGAGTATATAGTGTGGCAATATCATAGAACAGCTATAAGGACATGGTTCTTGGCAGAGCTGGTGTTACGTTTTAAATTCCAGGTTTGTGCTTCTCCAGACCAAGCACTCTTAAACTATCCTGACAACCAGTATGGATGACATGTCACTCCTACACCTCTTATGTAACGGTTACTATACACGGATTTACCCATGTATGATTGATTGTCTCTGTGTAATGTGTGTGTGATGCAAAGTGCTTTGACACCCTACGTTGGTACGAGTTGCGCTATAAAAATAAGTAATTGCATCTGAGAGAGAGTGGTTATGTAGACTTGAGGGGCAGTGTTAAAGGGTGGTAGTGAGGGAATCCATGTCGGTGGTCATTGGGGAGCGCCAACAAACATTGTAGCACCGGAGACCACCAGCGCTAAAGCCCGTCCTGATTGTCATTTCTTAATTATTTCATGTTTAAACGAACACGTAAATGGAATGATGTATGCTGAGCAGTGAGATATGAAATATACTGGATAATATGTATGTAAATGTTGCAATACAATAATACAGCACACAATCAAGAAACTAAAAAGGTTATTGGTGTGCGTGGAATTTGGAGATTTGGCCAGGTTCGGCTCTGTTCGTGTCTGTCTCGCTGGCATCCAGTGGTTTGCGACGGGCAGTCGTGCTTTACGGCACAGCGGTTGAATGTGCAAGCGGTCTACGCGAGCTCAGCTGCCAGTGGGATGCAGGAGCCCGAGCGCGAGCGCCACGCAGGCAGCAGCATCTCGCGCAGGCAGAGGGTCGGGGTTCTCGTCGCCATGGTCACGGTCACCCTCGCGCTGCTGCTCCTGGCGCTCTCCCTGTCCCAGCAGAAGGACAAGGACTTTTACACTTTTAAGGTGGTGAACATCAGGGGCAAGCTCGTGTCCCTGGAGAAGTACCGGGGCTCGGTAAGTGCAGCGCGGGCTGCGGGAACTACTAACCCCGCGCAGACTGCGGTGCATGAGTCTCCGGCCCTCGCCCTGCAGCCCCACGGAGCACTAACCCAGCTCGGCGCCTTCCCTGGCCCCAGACTCCTCCGACAGACGCAGCCCCGCGGGTCCCTGTATACGTGGCAAGAGCCGGCATCGCTCGGCGCGGGAGGGGGCTTCTGGGGTCTCAGCCCCTGACCCCACTCATGCCCCTGGGTAGAGAGGGGCACAGCGAGTAGAGCTGTTCACTGTAATGTTGCTCTCTAAGGCGCTGTAAATTATTTGCACGCCTGTCTGCAGCCGGTGCAGACATTGCATTTACACTTTGCAGGTACATCACATAGTACACTTCGCTCGTGAGGGCACGGGCGGCAACCGTGCAAAACCGTGACGAGTCGCATTTCTTGTTGACTTGCAGATAAAACCTTATTTGTCCTTTGCAAAAAGGGCACAGCATATGTAGAAAGGTCACAAAAAAAGTTTTACGTTAACGAAAGGTATAGTAAAAATGTGAGTTTGGGTCTTCAGTGGAGCGTCCATAACGACGTGTGTTCTGTTCTCGTGGGAGATGCCTGACTGTATGTTGTCTGAAAATGTTATCTATCCGTTGTGGTCTTTGTCGCCCATTCAAAGGGACCTTTTTTTCACCAATTCCCCATTGTTTAAGCGTGACTGTTGTATAGGTTGATACCCCTTTAAAGGCACGTTAGTGCCTTCTACTGAGAGGGCAGGAGGAAAACGTAAAAGTTGCTAAATCGTCCAGAGGGGCTGTACCCTCAGAAAATTATGGAAGTGTGCGAAAAAACTGTTTAACCAAAGATTATTGTCACGCTTTGACAGGTAAGCATCTAATTATACATTTAGACCAGCTTGTTTTGAGTCATTATCCCAAGCAATCGAACAACGTAAGTTGCTAATGATGATAGCCTTAATGTACTTTTTAGGTGTTTTATATAGGAATAGTTTTTTCCCTTGGAAGATGCAGTTTTACAGTTTTTTTTATTTCTTAAGCTAGTTCTGTCTGGGGTGACCAAGCCTGGCAAGTGCAGGAGCAGTGGGACAAGCGGCCACATGCATCATTGTTGCCGTTTCCGATTTCTTAATTGGCGAAAATTAAGGAATCGCAATTAAGAAATCGCAAAAGGCTATGCATCAAGAAATCTCAATTTTTTTGCGATTTCTTAAAATTCCTTAATTGCGATTCACAATTTGCTAATCGCAATTAAGGAATCCCTTCCCATTGATACCTATGGGCCTAGAGGCCCATAGGAATGATTGGGAAGTCATTCTCAATTTGCGATTAGCAATTTGCGAATCGCAAATTGAGAATGCAATTTCAAGGGTGCAGGGGGGTCCAAAGGACCCTCCCCTGCACCCCTGAAATATAACTTTAAGTGCATTTTTCACACACACATGCCCCACGGGCATGTGTGTGTGTAAAATGAAACTTTCAAAAATGCACTTTTGTGCATTTTTTTAAAGTTTTCGCAAATTACCATGAAGGTCAACTTCATGGTAATTTACCTCTCCCTATTTGCGAATTCGCAAATTTAAAACGTTCTTGCATTGCATTTAAGAAATGGCAAATTGCGATTTCTTAAATGCAATCGCAATTTTAGAAATCGCAACATGATTGAGATTTCTAAAATTGCGAAAAACATGATGCATCCCAATTTTGTCAATTGCATTCGCAAAAGGCCGAAAATTGCGATTCGCACCGTTTGCGAATGCAATTGACAATGATGCATGTGCCCGTATATGTCTTCTTCCTGTCTCCTAGTACTCACCACCTCTACTAACCTAGTGAGAGCAGTCTTGGCCTATGTAGGAAGCAGTCATAGCCTGCTTTTGAGTAAAACAATGATTCACGTACTTCGAGCCTGACATCACCTGTCAATTAAGCACTGCTATCACCATGCTCTGCTGGGCATGAAGCCTTGGGTGGAGTGGTGTGCCTGACACTACCAAATCTCGAACCAAGCACTCGAATCTAGGGGTGAAATAGGATCTCAGCCTGAAGGGTGCACTGTGCAGGGGCAGAGCTATGGTGAGTAAATATGTCTGGTATAAGACATTTTGGGGGATATGTACATGAAAGTGACGGAGCGCGGCTTTAGCCTCCTTGGCTTAACACTGCGCTCTGCCATTTCTGAAACGCAAGGCTGCACCATATTTACCAGAATGTGGTGCAGCCTTGCGTTTCCCCCTGCGATGGTGCTAAGTTTAGCTACTTAGCGGCAACGCAGGCACCCTTGCAGCATGGTGCAAGGATGTCTGCGTGTAGGGGAGGATTGTTTGTGTAGGAAGATGTCCCTTCCTGCACATAAACAATCCTACAATGCCATTCTGTCACTTTCATGTGTGCTGCTTCATGCAGCACACAGGAAAGTGACAAAATGGCATTTTTTTTAAAAGGTTTATGTATGTACAGGACGGAACACATTCTTACTCGGATACAAACCATGGCATTTTGCTTTTTCCATGTGTGCTGCAGAAGGCAGCACACATGGAAAGTGAAAAACAAGGAGAAATACTGCATTTCCCCTCGTTTCGCCATCTTAAAATCAGGATTTACCTAATCTTAATTTTGGCTCTGCCTCCTATGTACGCCACCCTTGTACATAGGGGGCAGCGTCAAAATAATTGGGTGTTGCGGTGGAATGCCCACAGCAACACCCACTGCAAACCCCCCTTTCACGCTAACCATAGCGTGAAAGGGGGCCTTATGTACAAGGCAGCGTTAAGCCATGTTAAGTGGCTTAATGTGCCTTGTACAATAGGCGCAGCCCCTATCGCCACCACAACGTCAGTAAAAGTGACGTTGTGGTGGCGATAGGGGCTTGTACATATGCCCTCTTGATCTGTCAATCTGCCTGTCTGTCTGCATATTTGTATGTGTATATATATATATATATATATATATATATATATATATATATATATATATATATATATATATATATATTAATATATTACCTACTGGCGACCGCCAGTAGGTAGTTATAGTTAGGACCTAGCTACCATAGGAAATCCGCAACATTCTATTTGAAAGTAAATATATATATATATATATATATATATATATACTCTCCACGTGATACAAATGAGATAAACATAGACAAAATACTAGAGCATTCTTGTTTTCAGCATATATTGTTAACTGCATCCCCCAAATTGTCATAACAAGTACTCCTACATTCATTGTATTAATCAACTCTAATACGTGCAGTATCATTAGTAATCTACACACTGTTGAGTCACGTAATGTTAGGTGTTTTACCCAAATGGGCACACATTGATTGATAAAAAACCTGTGCCTAAAACTCATCAGTTAAAATAAACGTGATCTGGGCAGATTACATGAATGCATTACTTCATGGAGCTGTTTATTATAATAAGTTATTATAAAATACAGCTCCAATGGGCCGGCTATAATTTCAATGAAGTTTAACACAGCCACGAGAATAAGTCATACTTCAGGTCTGTTTCCCTTCTTGCAGCGATGCGGGCAGGGAAATGGATCTGAATATTATTATTATTATAAAAAATAACTTATGCCCTACGTTACCTATAAATCTCACCACTGCCATGTACTGCTAATTACTCCACATATTACGTCACTTACGAGATCTTCTATGACATCATTGATAATATCACTGCAACAGTTGCTGTAAAATTATTAATGAGAAAACTGTGCATGCCGGGGCCCTAGTTATAGTTATCTTAGGGCACAAGTTCTAGTTACTTGAGATAACTGTAACTAGAACTGTTGAATTTCTATGGCTTTGTGTGTCTTAAAATCTGAACTTAACTAAAATGTCCATGTATCATTTGTTTTTTGTGAATTTATATATATATATATATATATATGTATAACATATAGGAGATTTCAGCCAGCTTTCTACATTCATTGGTCTGTTTGTGTGTTATTTAAAATTCTGTTATGTCCACCACAGCATGGGTCACAGGGTCAACTCACTTCAGCCATTGGCCTACTTGTAAGTGAGTAACACATATTGTTCTTGCACGATGTGCACTTTCACACAAAAAGTCATCCCCTTATAAAATTTACAAAAAATATTTAAATACTTCGGAAAATCCAAATTCGTCAGTTAGAGACCGGCCTACTGACTTTGTCAAGGTTTCTTTCATACAGTGCTTTCTATACACTAATGGCTTTATTCATAAAAGAATGTGAGCATGTGGGTTTCAACTTACACCAGCAAATGGCTTTGTTTCCAAGTATAAGGCGTTCAGAAAAAGTGAATTTGCACTCCTAATTTATTCTTACCTGGCATTACTTCACTGATGGTGTGACGAACTTGGCGAAATCCTACTGAGGGGTGGAGAGTGGGCGCTTCAGATCAGGGAGGACACCACAACTCTTTGTGTTCACAAACATTTGTCTGACCCTTTCCAGCCCTTGGAAGGACTGGAGGCTTACTCCTGTGAATAGCAGGAGGGAAGCCCTTTCGAAGGTCGGACTGAAGATAATACTCCGACAATTTGTAGTGAATAGGGGGTAGAGGGTTTCCCAAGCAATTGCACAAATCTAGGAGCACTTACCACGTTGCAGTTACGCACTATGTATAATTGTACAAAAGCGGACATTCCTACGCTCATCTGGAGGTAGAAATTCACACACAAATTCTCAGAGTGATCCTGGAAACTTGCCACTGCAGCAGGTATCAAGGAGTACTCGCGGAAATCTTTGAGAATTCCTGAAATTTGGAAATGTGCACTCACATGAGGTAGTAATCCTGTGGGTGCAGGCAACCTAATTTTTGTGTGACTTGGGCCTGGCCCCCGAAATTCCGCCCACCAGAGTGTGTCGGAGCTGCTCAGGCTAGCATGGTCAGCGACTGGCTGCCGCCCCCCCCCCCGTCCGACCACACCAACCCCAGAAACATAAACATGAGGCCTGGTTATCTTTGGAAGGCGGGGGCTAGTCCCCCGGCCGTATTTATTAAGATATGAAATTAAAAAGGGTTTTTAATTGCATGGTCAACAATTTATACAAAAATCAGCAGGACATTAGATACAATATCGTCAACAAGTTTGAGAGGCTAACCTTAACAAAACTCTAATACAGGTTGTTTCCTAACCGAATCTAACATCCTCGTCTTGATTTTTGTATCCTACATTTCTGGCCATATGGCAAGGTCGCTAACCGGTGTCAGGTCCTACTAGCTGCGCCTCACCTAGAGATGTGCGCATGCGCAGCCGGGCCCGGTACTTACCTCGGTCTACGCCGTGAACTCCATTTACCCACTAAAGGAGGGCCCTTACTCTGCGCCATCCGGTGACGTCATGAGTATGCGCGCGCAGGGTGGCTACCAGCCTAAGGAAAGCGTGACTACTCCAACCCGCGCCCCTTTGAAGCATCAGTTACCTTGCCCCTGGAGTTCTAGGAGTGGCCAATGGCCCCTCCCCCTGGGTGGGAACCTCCATAGGATGATGCCCGCCCCCTCAGACCTTAAAATTAGGTGCTCACCGGTCATGACCTTACCGCATGCCCCATACCTAATAAATACGACTACCTATGGGAAAAAATTCTAATGGACAACTACTCTGACTAACACATCAAAGCTTCACAGTAAGGCTACAAAGGGAAAAAAGGTCCTAAACACAATTGCAAATTTATAAAATATTTCAGTACAGTACACTAAAAAAGGAGAAAAACTTCCTAAACACAATTGCAATTTATAACATATTTTTACAGTTCACTAAAAGGGAAAAAATTCCTAACGAAAGCATCATCAGCATAATCTATCACTCGACAATTCCATGTGCATAGCCAGGATGGCAACAGTCACCTCAAAATTACACCTAACACGACTAATACAGCATCAACCATTTGGTTCCAGGGATGGTGGGTGGGTTAACAAAGAAGCCCCGAGCGCGGGGCACAACACGCTGTGGGGGAGCGTCCAGGGAACAAGAGGGTCTCCCGGGCGCTCCCCGCCTCTTTATTCTCAAGGGGCCGGGTGGGGATGGCAACGCCCTCCGCCCAGCCTCTCCAGCAGCACGCCCCCCCCTGACCCGGACATCCTACCATGGTATCCGGGTCAGGGAGGTGGCCGGCCAATCGGTGGCGGGTCGCGCCCATGAGGGCCCGCCCCACCATCGAGAGGCACTAAGGGGGAGGCGGTCGCCGCGCCGCCATGCGGGCGGGGCCCCCCCTTTTCACATGGTCAGCGACTGGCTGCCGCCCCCCCCCCATCCGACCACACCAACCCCAGAAACATGAACATGAGGCCTGGTTATCTTTGGAAGGCGGGGGCTAGTCCCCCGGCCGTATTTATTAAGATATGAAATTAAAAAGGGTTTTTAATTGCATGGTCAACAATTTATACAAAAATCAGCAGGACATTAGATACAATATCGTCAACAAGTTTGAGAGGCTAACCTTAACAAAACTCTAATACAGGTTGTTTCCTAACCGAATCTAACATCCTCATCTTGATTTTTGTATCCTACATTTCTGGCCATATGGCAAGGTCGCTAACCGGTGTCAGGTCTTAATAGCTGCGCCTCACCTAGAGATGTGCGCATGCGCAGCCGGGCCCGGTAATTACCTCGGTCTACGCCGTGAACTCCATTTACCCACTAAAGGAGGGCCCTTACTCTGCGCCATCCGGTGACGTCATGAGTATGCGCGCGCAGGGTGGCTACCAGCCTAAGGAAAGCGTGACTACTCCAACTCGTGCCCCTTTGAAGCATCAGTTACCTTGCCCCTGGAGTTCTAGGAGTGGCCAATGGCCCCTCCCCCTGGGCGGGAACCTCCATAGGATGATGCCCGCCCCCTCAGACCTTAAAATTAGGTGCTCACCGGTCATGACCTTACCGCCACAGGCCAGCATTGTTAACCGACGATCTGGCCTCCCCCCATCTAGACCCAATTTAGGAGCGCACTTGTTTGGCAAATCCCTCCAACCAGGCCCAGAGATTGTTAGACCATAAGACATTCCCCGCCTCATTCAAGTGAACTCCATCTCCCAGGTAGTACTGTTCGCCCCAGATACACCCATGTGGAATCGTCTGCAACCGGGGGGCTCGAAATAGTTTGTCCAACTGTGTGTTGATCCTCTTTACCGAGTGATTCAACGCCCTGACCGAGTCCCCCCCTCGCCACTGCCATCGAGGGATAAGTTGCGACCATACTACCATGCAACCCGGGCAGGTCCTGGCCACCCACCCTGCAGTGGAGATAATCTCTTCAATAAGGATGCGTCTCCCCAGTTTGGCCAAATCATTCTCCCCCAGGTGAAGTATCACCACTGACGGGGGGACGGGCTGTCGAGCTAATAGTCCCTGGAAGAAGTCCCTAAACTGGTTGAGACATAAACCCCCTCTCCCGAAGAATGAGATGTCAAACCCCTGTTGCGCAGCCCTTGTCTTACGGTCTCCTGAAAGAAAAACACCTTTGGCACGTCTCACATAGGAGTGACCCACAATCCAAACCATTTTCTTGTTTTGATCCCGATGCTAATTCTGCGATGGTGTAGATCGTTGCTGCCCGACGGCAAGTTCCTCCCCTGCGTGACAGGTCTGAGAAACTGCAAAAAACCAGAAACACACCGGGCGTGAGCACCATCATATCACAACATGTCAATTCGCACATATCGTTTGTAACATTCAGAGGACCATCTCCCAATTTTCTTCACATTCTCTACTGGGAGGCCCCTTGCTACTGCCTCAGTTGCTGCCCCAATTCTAAAGGAGTGAGAGCCAAATTCCTTGGGGTCAAGACCTGCCTGTCTGACCGTCAGCCCCAATACTCTTCTGAACTGGTACCTAGTCAAGGGCGTTCCGTCGGCGTGACACAACAGCGCACCTCCCGCCGCGCCCCCCCGCCGCCCACAGAACACTTCAACATGTGCCACTGGGCTGCAAGGATTGGCAAGGGCCCGGTGGAGCACTATGGTGTGACCCCGTGACTCCTGGTCAGTTTTCGATTTCTGAATGGTCACCCACATGGTATCCTCCCTGACCCTTACACAAGCCCCTTGTAGGCCGCCCTGCAGATCAGTCTTGGACGCTGCCACCAACTCGCCCATTCTCAGGGCCCCATAGAATGCCAAGGAAAATGCAGCTTTGAAAAGAAGTACCTCCCACTCCGAGCTACAGACACTGTCAAGTGCGAGCAGTAAAGCCGTCAGCTGTGCTAGCCCGATGGGCCTTCTCTTATCTGCTGGGTGACCCTGTAAACGGCGCCAACCCCTCAAAGCCTTGCGCACCATAAAGGTGTTAGTGGGATCTCGCATGCCCTTAATCTGTGCAAAGAAGGAGACCGCCGCCCTATGCCTGCTCGCAGCTGCTACTGAACGTCCTTCCCTATGCATCCATTCTAAATAGGCGGCAAAGCCATCCTCCTGAGCCCATAGACCCTCCCATTCCTGCCCCAAGAAAGTACAGTAAGACAAAAACGCCCCTTCGTAAGCCGTCTTGGTCCTGGGAGCTAAGCTAGCAACCACGAGGTCCTGTAATCTGGGGCACCAATCTGCCAAAGTACTGCTGGGAAGTGCACTGGCGAGGGGTCTGCTGTAGGAAGATGTTCCCTGAAAACCTGCATTTTAAAATGAGAGAGGGAGTCAGCTGCATTATTGAGAATGCCAGGGACATGCTTGGCCTTGAAAACTACATTCCATTTTAGGCACTGCAACCCAATCTCTTTTATCAGGCGCAGTATGAAAGGACAGCGCGCCCCCTGTTGGTTTATACATTCCACTACTGTCATGTTGTCTGACCAGAACACTACTGATTGATTACATAAGTGTTCGGGCCAGACCTTCAATGCCACCCAGATTGGGAAGAGTTCAAGGAAGCCAATGTTGGTGGTCAGACCCCACGTCCTCCATTCCTCCGGCCAACGCTGGGCGACCCACCTGTTCCCCAGGATGGCGCCAAAGCCCACACTACCAGCAGCGTCTGTCCATAGACCCAACTCTGCTGATGTTGCGGGAGGACCGGGCCACACTACCCTGCCATTGAAATCCTCCAAGAATGCCATCCATATAAGCATATCCTGGCGAACCTCAGACGACAACCTAGTGCGGTGATGTTTCTCTCGTAACCCTTTCATTGCTTGGGCAATGGAGCGTGAGAACGGGCGTGCCATAGGGATGACCCGTAGTGCGAAGTTCAGTTGCCCCACCACTTCCTGTAATTGTTGCAAGGAAACCTTGTCTTTGCGTAGGCATTGACGTAGCGCTGTCCTAAATTTGGACACCTTGTCCCTGGGCAATCTGAAACATCCCTCCACTGAGTCAATCTCAATACCAAGAAATTCCAAGCAGGTGGACGGGCCAACAGTCTTTCCCGGCGCAAGGGGGACCCCAAAAGCCCGCATGAGCACGCAAAATTCCTGCAATGCCCAAGCACACTCCTGAGAGCCCGCCGCACCTAAGAAGAGAAAATCATCTAGGTAATGCATGACCTGCTGGTGGCCCGTCGCCTGTCTCATGACCCATTCTAGAAATGAGCTAAACATCTCAAAGTATGCACATGATATGGAACAGCCCATGGGCATGCATTTATCCATGTAAAACCTGTCCCTAAAAGTGAAACCTAGGAGATGATGATCAGCCGGATGAACCGGGAGGAGACGGAAAGCTGATTCAATGTCTGACTTTGCCATCAGTGCCCCCGGCCCTCTGGCCTGCAACAAGTCAACCGCTTGGTCAAAAGAGGCATACTTTACACTACAAATCCCCTCTTCAATGGCATCATTCAAGGACGCGCCTCTCGGCGCCGACAGGTTGTGGATCAGTCTGAACTGACCTTTCTCTTTTTTGGGCACTACTCCTAGTGGTGAACGCACAAAATTGGAGACAGGCACCTCCAGGAAAGGGCCAGCTATCCTGCCTAGAGATAATTCCTTGCCAATTTTTGCCGCCACCACTGAGGGGTTGTGTTTTACTGACAATTGGTTCTTGCAATGGGCGCTGCCTGTGTATCCCCCCGCCGGGATCCTAAAGCCTTGGGAGAAACCTTCCTGGAGTAGAGTGGCTGCTGTGTGGTCCGGATATCTATTTAACCATGGGATCATTGCTAAAACATCTACAGGCGTAGGGGTACCCAACTGGTTTGTATTACACTGGCTTCCCTCTTCCCCTCTGACCATTGTTCCCGTGCTTGGACCGGCAAGATGATTCTGGGTGTGAGGGGTGACCACAGGACGAACATGCGTGTCTAAATCTACAGGAACCCGGGGCCCTTGTGCAGGTGTGCTTATTAAAATCCCAGCACACCCCTTTTTTCTCTGACCCGCCGGCCCTATACTTCCCGGGTACCTCACTCGCTTGGGGGGACCGAAAGGGCTGTTGAGGTCTGGTGGAGAACACCCTGACCGCACTGGTGGACTGAGGGGGGGGTGAACTATCTGAGAACTGTTGATGCCATGACATTGAGTCAACCATATCCCATGCCAATGATGGATTGAATTCTAAAGCTTTCCTGAAATTTACATCGTACCCTTTCCACGCATCCCCAGAGTACTGTGCACTCCACCCCACAATCCTGCTCTGGTAGCACACCAATGGCGCCTGGACATTAGGAGGTCGTTCGGCCTTGATAGCCGTGAATACTGCAAAAGCTCTGATCCCGTTTCATCCACCCTAAATCTAGAACACTGTGCCCTCCATTCACTTGGATGCATCCACTCTTTCAGTGTCTTCGCATGCTCCATCTCCCTATTATCCAACAACAATGAATAAATGTACACATATTTATCGGCCCAAATCATCTCCTTCACAGTCTGTGACACATGTTGTGCTAAATTCTCACTCCTGGAAGGTATAGAACCATCCCCCAAGAGAGGCAGTGCCACCTCCTTACCATTTCCGGGCACCTGGGCCGGCTGCCCACTAGCTCCACTCGGCTGGGCGGGACTGGAACCTGCGAGGGAAGATGAGGGTACTGCAGCACTGTCGGCCACTGCTGCCGATTTAATCTTTTCCACGAACTTTGCCGCCTCTGCCGCATGATCTGATGAAGCAGGAAAAGCCCCCCCCTTCTGCAGCCACGGCATCAAGGCCGTTATCTGAGATACCAACTCAGGAGGCATTGAGTCTAGGCAACCTGCTGGGACTGCGGGTGCCACTGGGGGCATGCCCAGTGGCACAGGTGTAGAAGGCAAGGGGGGTGCCGGTTGCGGCAAGCCTGTAACCGGGATCGGGACCACAGGTGAGGGGGCAGTCCCCGCAGGTGGGAGCCCCGGCGGAATGGCTGGAGCCGGTGCCGCAGGAGCTGGAATTACAGGCGCTGGTGTAGGGGGGGGCGGAACCACTGCTACCGGTGTGGTAGGTACTGGAGCCACAGGCTCAGAGGCAGGGGCAGTGTACCTGGGTTTCTTGGCCTTAGCCCTTATAGGCGGGGTAACAAAATCCCCCCTTGGCAAGGGGGCCGCCCTCTGGCGAATAGGCCTACCAGATGGGCCAGGGGCATCATCAAACCTTTCATTGATGCGGGCCTCTAATTCATCAAGTTTCCCCAATCGCTTGTTCATTTGGTTCATTTCCCGCATCATGGCCTGCATCATAACCTCTTTCTTGGACCCTCCTTTACCACCCTTCGGCCCTGGCATGTTCGGAACCCACCAACCTCTGCCTACACTCTCAGTGATAGAATTTGAGCGTACGTGCACTTTGTACCTTTACCAGATGGAGGATGTCCAGGGGGCTGAACGCACCATGCAACGGCAACCGCAACACCACCGGCTTGTCCGGCTATGTCAGGGGTGAGTAAACCTAGTGTAGACCCACCCGGCGGCAACCAGGAGCGATGAAATGCCAGCCCCCCGTTCTCCCCTTACCGACCAATCCTGCGTGTTCTGCGCCGGTATCAGTGACACACTCCACGCCCTCGCGCTGATCAGTCAAGAAATTGCAGCAATGTTTTCTTTAATTGCCTGTAATAGAGAATTTGTTAATACCTGGGAAGAACCTTTATATAGATCTTGTTGTACCGACCCTTGACCACCACCTTTTGGCCTATCTCTGGGTATATGCCCCAACAATGGAAGCACCCATGGCTACTAATTATACAGGCCGGTCAAGGTAAACTGCCCACAATTGTTCCCCACACCATGTGTATCCAACACTGTGCACCAACATGAAGCAGCCCCTATGATAATTCAAAGTATTGGAATACAATAAACAAATGTACCCCGCAATATAAACAAACAGCCACGAATGTTCAATCAAAGAATGTGTCTCAACATGCATCAGACCCTATGCAAAATTAAATACCACGAATTCAACAAGTAAATACACCATTCTCCCCTGGTCTCCCATCCACGTGCTGCCTTGGGTGACCCTGCTTCACTACCTAAGCTGCTCGCTCGAACAGCCGGCCAAATCCGTGAACTGCAAAAGGATGAAGACAGTGACAAATAAATCAACCGAGCGCCCGCCTGAGGCGCGGATGCGGCGGGGTTTGAGCGTGTAAAGGAAGGAACAAGGACAAATGAGTCAACAAAGCGCTCGCATTGAGGAGCTGAGGCGGCGGCGTTTCAGCAGAAGCCGGAAATACAGCGTGCCGCCCCTAACGCTAGTCGGGCATAATTTACAGGTCTACACCGGCTATGCGTAATCCGCCAACCCGTTCCCGCCCCGCCTGGAAATACCTTGATCCCCAGCGTGTAACAGCCCCCACCGCGAAATCCGCTGCGCTCAACGTGTCTTCCACCGAGCTCCGCACTCCTCCGCTCTTTACACAACTTGCTCCCTCTCCCACGCCGCTTCCTCCTTGAGTGTACGACGTCTGCTTGCTGCAACCACACCTCCAGCGAACGAAGACGTAGGATCCTACTCCCGTCTCGCCGACCTGAAAAACAAATGAAAACCAATGAAATTAACAAAGAAGCTCGAGTGCGGGGCACAACACGCTGTGGGGGAGCGTCCAGGGAACAAGAGGGTCTCCCGGGCGCTCCCCGCCTCTTTATTCTCAAGGGGCCGGGTGGGGATGGCAACGCCCCCCGCCCAGCCTCTCCAGCAGCACGCCCCCCCTGACCCGGACATCCTACCATGGTATCCGGGTCAGGGAGGTCGCCGGCCAATCGGTGGCGGGTCGCGCCCATGAGGGCCCGCCCCACCATCGAGAGGCACTAAGGGGGAGGCGGTCGCCGCGCCGCCATGCGGGCGGGGGGGGCCAAGGGCCCCCCCTTTTCAAAAGCTGGAGGGAAGTAAGACTGCATTCAGTCCTTGGCCTCTGCTGAGACCAGTGCACCGTTTGTGAGCATGGCACTTGTTCTCTGTCCTTTGATTTCTTTTGGCAAAATGTCAGTTTGACTGCTTTGTGAAAACCATATGTGTAGATGCACACAATGTCGGAAGAAGTTCACTCAATCCACAGTGAGCTTGACGCATGCCACCATGAATGCTTCCTGTGTTGTCAGAACTGGGGCGGAAGTAGGCCTTTCAGGAGAAAAGAAAGAAAATACTTTTTGAGCGTAGATCTTGCATTTTGTAAAAAGTATACTGATACAAAGACGAAATCTTCTTCAGGTAAAAAAAAACCTTAATTACTGACAACTCCTCTCTCCACCAGTGTTCAGTGGCTCCAGAGAAAATAATCGCTCACTCAACATTCTAAGGTAGCCTCCAGAGCATCAAGGAATGTACCAACAGGGATGTAGGGGAGGAACATAGCATAAATAATAACATAAATATTAGGAAACCTATATAATAAGAAAATACATCTTACAACGTTGTAACATATACCATTCAGCTATTTCACAAATACTTTATTAGTCGGGTGTAGGCTAAAATACCTAATCGGGAGCCTTGCTAATGTATGCAGGCAATCCAAAAGGTATGTATATATACGTCCCCTGCATCTAATAGTTTTTACAATAAATGTACGAAGATGTGCTGTCCATTGCCCCATGCATTGTGACTTTCCGTTTGGAGTCAGTCAGTGTAAATATGAAACATTATACGCGTAGGGAGTTTCACAAGAAGAGACTCTCACTCCTGAAGGAGTGAAACACGATTCCATGTCGGGACAGCATGGCATGTCCTGCCACCAAAGCAGGTTAGAACATGTTTACCAGACGCGTGGCTACCCCCCTGAAGCATGGAGCAGAGCTGAAAGGAAAAGATTCCGGTGGAACGGCCTGCTTGCTGCAAGGTAACTTTGAAGATGAGAATAAAGAAGAGATATCCGACTCTAAAACAATTTCTAAGTTTTCTGTCTGGAAGAGATGTGATGTTGTTAGCTACACGTTTTATTTGAAATGTTTGCAGCTGTTCTGATATGTGGCTATGCTTTATTTGCACATAGCACAACCATAACATACTGGGTATTGTATCAGCGTATGACCCTCAGGCTTTGATAATGTCACCTCCTAAACAGAGACGTTTTAAGGCATGGGCAATGGGGGCTCCAGCCTTTCAAAGGGCCCCCTGATAGAGACAGCTCTGTTCTTGCCCTGATGACCTTGAATAATTCCTAAACACATTGTTTTAAATACCGTTTAACTTAAGTTTTATGTGATTGATGTGTGAGAGTCTATTAGAGACGTTTTGTAGAAAAATGTGTTTAAGTATCATGCAACATCCATAAAAAAGTTTCTTTTCGATCAAAACAAGACCATACATATGAGAAATTGGAGGATGTCAAAAAAAGTATCTTCAGTAAAATTAGTGAGATGCTGCTGTGTTACAACGTTGAAAACACACACCAGTATCCTTGAAAGGTAGATGTAAATACATTTAGAATTTGGGCCAGAGGACCTGTGCACCACCAGTAACCTGGCTAAAGAGGGTATGAAAGACCTGAAATTGAATCATAAACTCAAAGCTGTTATGAACAGGGCCCCCAAAATCCTTAAGATGTCCCTGCTCCCAAATGGCCAGGCTTAAACCCATGCAGGGACTGTGATTGGCAAATGTCCATCATGCATAACATCTACCTCTGGCGCCAGGTGTTGGACTGCGACGACACAAAGTCCTGTGAATCCTGCAGGAGCTTGCACCTCAATCCCATTAAGGAAAGCCAAACAACTCATGGCCCAGGCTTGAGGCGATCATTGATCTAAGCAAAAGTCAAAATCCAGAACGAGCTCCCCAGGGTTGCCACTGTCATCAAAGTCATTCTGAAGCAAACTTAAAAAGAATGGACGCCACGACTCCAAGCGATGTCGTTCTTTGAAAGGTAAGTCACTAAGGCACTCCCACTCTCCTCAGGAGTCCTCGTTGGAGCCAGAACTCGTTGATATTCCTCCAGAGGATCTGGCGCACCCCATTACTGATCACTTATCCACGGATACCTCACCCAGGCCACACCCCAGTCAGCAATACCCCAAATTTCCGCCCCCTGGAACGGACCCTGCCTTATTCTTAAACTCCTTGTTTGACATATTTTGCAGGGTCAAGGCCCCCTCAGGAGCACCTTCGTGCCCCCTTGGTCATATGGCTTTTGCCTTATTGCGACACTAGACACCTTTACCCCTGCTCCTTTTGCCCCATATGTCCTGGTGCCTCCCATAACTCTGGCTCTGACGCTGGTACCGGTGCCACAATTGACACATCCCCCGTTCACTATCCCCAGTGCTCGTCCCCATTTGCACTGTTCAACCTTCACTGTTACTATCGATGGTGCTGTATTCAATGTCACTCGAACAGACTGGCTCCAAACCCATTGTTCTTAATGGAAGTTCCATCTCCTATTGCTAGGCCGAGAAATGAGATTGTTTTGGAGTGGAGCAGATTGGAGTGGGACAAACTATTTTAGATTGGAGTAGGGCAGATTGTTTTGGATTCGAGTGGGGCAGATTGTTTTAGGTTCGAGTAGGGCAGATTGTTTTAGGTTCGAGTGGGGCAGATTGTTTTAGGTTCGAGTGGGGCAGATTGGAGTGAGGCAGACTGGAGTGGTGCAGATTTGAGTGTGGCAGATTGTTTTGGATTGCAGAGGGGCGGATTGGAGCGTGGAAGATTGTTTTGGAGTGGGGAAGATTGTTTAGGGTTGGAGTGGGGCAGATTGGCGTATGGAAGATTGGAGTGGGGCAGATTGTTTAGTATTGGAGTGGGGCAGATTGTTTAGTATTGGAGTAGGGCAGATTTTTTGTATTGGAGTAGGGCAGATTGTTTTGTATTGGAGTGGGGCAAATTGTTTTGTATTTGAGTGGGACAGATTGTTTTGGATTGAAGTGGGGCAGATTGTTTTGGATTGGAGTGCGGCAGATTGGGAGGATTGGAGTGCAATGGATTGGAATGGATTGGATTTGTGTGAACGGTTTGGATTGGAGTGGATTAGATTGGTCTGCGGTGGATTCCATTGAGTTGGGTTGATTGGTGTGGGGTAAGAAATTGGTGGACTGGAGTGGGGTGGATTGGGGTGTACTGCATGATTTTGTGTTAAATCATTATTTCCGAAATTGTACATAAACCCATTGCTTACCCATTTGTTTGCTTGCGTGTCACTCATTTACAGCCTCATAATTTGTCAAGGCAGGCCTAACATCATTGCTGATCTTCTCTGTGGAGCAGTGACAAAACACTGATTGATTCAACTTAATCAGTGCCCGTCTGCTGCCCCTGACTGATTGAGCTACTATTTTGTTCTGGTTAATTTTTAGTACCCTGCAAACAGTAGGCATGTGACTCGCAAAAATGTACCCAGCAGCACAACTAAAATTGTGAAGATTTATTTTCTGTAGTTAACTTTCCTTTATTTTGCCAAGTCTTCTTTTCTCACTTTGAACTCATGTTTTCTTTTGTTTTTGCTCAGTGGGTGCTGTTCTCAAAAGATGAAGACCATCTTGTTATTAATAGCTCAAAATACATTGTTTCTTTCTTATGTGCAATTTTTGAAATGATGCTTTAGCACATAATCGTGCAGTACACCTCAATGCACCCCACTCCAATCAAAAAAAATCTGCCCCACTCCAATACAAAACAATCTGTCCCTCTTCAATCAATCCCACTCCAATCTGCCCCACTAAATTCCAAAACAATCTAACCCTCTCTAATCCACCACAATCCACCCCACACCAATCCAGTCCTCTCCACATCAATCCACTCCACCCCAATCTAATCTAACCTACTCCAATCCACCTCACCCCAATCCAATCCACCTCACTCCCTCCCTATTCCACACCAATCCAACCCAAAACAATCGGCCCCTCTCTAATCTGCACCACACCAATCAGTCACCCCTCCAATCCAAAACAATAGGCCCACTCCAATCCAAAACAATCTGCCCCACTCCAATGCAGAACAATCCGTCCCACTTCATTCTGCCCCACTCCAATCCAAAACAGTGTGTCCCACTCCAATCAGCCCCACTCCAATCCAAAACAGTGTGTCCCACTCCAATCAGCCCTACTTCAATCCAAAACAGTGTTTCCCACTCCAATCAGCTCCACTCCAATTCAAATTAATCTGCCCACTCCAATCCAAAGCAATCTTTCCCACTCCAATCCACCCTACTCCAATCCAATTCACCTCACCCCATCCACCCCACCTTAGTCCAATCCAAAGCACCCTAATCCTTCCAAACCCAATCCACCCCAACACAATCCAATCCACCCCACACCAATCCAATTTAACCTAATCCACCCCAGTCCAACCCAATCCTCCTTATTCTAATCCACGCCAATCCAATCCACCTCACTCCAATCCTATTTTCCCCACGGCAGTCAAATCTACTCCTCTCCAATCCACCCCACCCCTCTCCCATTCACCCCACTGAAATCCATTTCACTACATTCCACCTCACTCCAGTCCACCCCACTCTATCCTACCACTCTCCAATCCACCCCACTCAATCCGTTTCACCCCAATCCAATCCACCCCATTTCAATCCACCCCACTCCAAACCACCCCACTCCAATTTACCTATTTCAGTCCACCCCACTCCATACCACACCACTCCACCACAGTCCAATCCAATCCACCACCACCCGAGTCCACCCAACTCAATCCAAGCCATGCAGCCTACCACACTCAAACCCACCCCACTCCAATCCAACCCCCTTCAATCCAATCCATTGCAATCCAATCACCTCACTCCAGTCCACCCCACTGCAGTCCATTCCACCTCACACCAATCCAGTCCAATGCACCCCTCTCCAATCCAACCCCCTTCAGTCCGATCCACCTCCTTCATTCTGGTCCATTCCACCTCATTCCAATGCTGTCTAATCCACCCCACTCCACTCTAATTCACTCCACTCTAACTCACTGTACTCTAAACCAGTCCACCCAAAGCAATCCACCGTCCCCAAACCAAACTTATCCACCCACCCCACTCCAATCCCCCTCACTCCATTTCAATCTGCTTCAAACCAATCCACCCATTCCAACGAACCCCCTCCTCGCAATCCAATCTACTCTACCCCAATCCAATCCACCCTGCTACCTCAATCCACTCCACGCCACTCAATGCCGCTCCACGCCACTCCACTCTATGCCATGCCACTCTACGACAATGCACTCTAAGACACACTGAACCACTGAACTCTACTCCCTCTGCTCAACTCTATAACACTCTACTTCCCCATCTCCACTGTAAGACACTCAACTGCGACAAATCCAGTTTACAACTCTCTACTTCCCCCATTCCACTCTAGGACACTCCACACCACTAACATTTAGTTATGATGAGCAGCATCCACACTGGTGTAGAACATGGCAAAAACACATTGCCAAATCCAATAGGTCCTATATAGGAAAGACGTATTGGCCTTGCAGATTGTTTTGTTGCATGCTGCCATCTGTAGTTCTGTCTAACCCATTGTAGAACATGCACTTCAAGTCCCAGAATTTGAAGAAAATGCCTGTAATGGGAGAGCTACTCATGTATGGAATTGGAAAACGATTTGCCTCTCTTTATGTAGTCATTTCTGCACTCGTCATCCTAAACCTTCCGTGCCCGGTTCATAAACTTTTCTTCCATCAGGGGCGGCTGCTGTGCAATGGCAGAGGAGCATCACCCCACTGGCTCAGTGCCAGCAAGTGAAAAATAAAACGATATTTGAGTACTGTTTTATTTTTAATTTGCTGGCTCTGAGCCAGCTTGAGAAGGGAGTGGCAGGGCCGGGGCATGGAAGGGGGGAGGAGGAGTGCTATGTGAACTTTTAAGTGTGCATGTGTGTTTGTCCGGCTGTCTCAGGCTGACCAAATCCCACCTGCCTAATTAGGTTTCTCCAGCTGACTTCATTGAGCAGCCGGGCTGGAGAAACCCACAGACTCCCTGACCTGAGCGGAGCGTCTTCTCAGCCCGCTCCGGCCAATCCCCATGCTAACCTCATATGAGAGCAGCGTGAGGACTGGATGGGAGTCTGGTGCTTTCATGGGAACTGCAGCAGAAGAGCTCGAGGCAGACGGCATCACCAGGTAAGTGTTTATTTTTACTACTCCCTGCTGTATGCTCCCCGCATGTTCTTCCTGCTGGCCCCCTCCCCACACCATGCTTCCAGCTTCCCCCCTCTATTCCCCCCCCCATCCTGAACCCCCTTCATCCAACCCCAGTATTTTATTGTGTCGGCGCCCACTGTCTTCCACTGCAGCTGATGTGATATTATCATTCTGATTGACGGATATTAAGTAACATGGGAGTGGTGGATTCTAGAACACAAGATAGTGTGACCAACACCCCAGGGTAGAGCAGTGTGCACATTAGTGCAAGCTGCATTGTAGAGGCTTGGCACAGCAGCGTTGTCCACTATGTGGTTCAGTTTGCACAAGTGAATGGTGAAGTACTCTACATGTGTAACTTCCTTTGTAGGTCTGGCCTTGAAACAGCTTTACTTTGTTGACAACCTCACATAATCAAAAACATGTAAATAAAAAGTACATGCCTATATACATATGCATTATCCCTTTTCATGCATTATTCCTGTCCAGCTGCCATTCACATTTTGCTTATTTCCAGCAGAGCATACAGCATAAGGTCATAGGACTGCCTACTTCAGCCATAGTATCTGCTACACTGTAAGTGAGGGCATTTTGCCTGCTCACAAGTAATCGGTCTGATTGGTCAGTACTTTACTTTGCTAATTATTTTTTTCTTTCCATTCTTTATCCTTTTTTAATTTTTTTCAAACAAAAAATAGTCCGTCTGTGTTTTATTATCAATTTAAAACCAGTAGTACATTTTCCAGAATATTATTTACCCATGGTGTGCATTAATACTAATAAGGGTTTCTATACTTGTTCTAAGTACTCATGCCCCTCCCTTGACAGTGCCCATACTGGTCTATTATGCAGTGATTAAACTTTATAAATGTAAAAAGTTTATTGCACACATGCAGCCACCATATTTGCACTTTACAGGTTTTCTTTTTTTTTATATGGCATATGCTTTCAATAAATATTACAAAAAAGTAAGCATCATACCAGCTTACCAAGACGAGAGCTATTGGTGTTGCCAATGCTTGTTTCATGTATGTTATTTTTTCACGATTATCATTATAAGGGAAATGGCGACATTCAAGCAATGCACAGGACAAAGAGAGATTCAAAGCCACACTTTCTTCTGCACGGAAATTGCATATCGCAAATCAACTAGAACAGGCTGGGAACAACTCTAGGACCCTTTATCGGATCCTGAAGACGTTCACTAACCTTAAGGCTTGCGATACTGCAGAGACTCCCTCACAGTCGCTGTGCGACAATATAGCGTCCTTTCTTACCCAGAAAATCAACGCTATTTAGCATAAAATTATCTCATCCAATGGAATTCCTAATAACCCCTCTACAGAACGCCTTGTAACCTCCATCAACACTGCGCAGTTGCACCTTTTTCCTTCCCTTACCCCGGAAGAGGTAGAATCTCTTCTAACCAAAGTTAAATCTGGGCCCCCTAGATGTAATTCCCACAAAGATCTCCTCCCGACTAGCTAAACAGCTAGCCACACCCATTTGCAATATCCTCAACAGCTCTTTGAGGGTTGCCAGACTCCCTCCCGAATGGAAAGCAGCACTAGTTGTTCCCCTTCATAAAAACCTTTAGGTCCCCAATATCAAGCTGCCCAATTATTTCCCTATTTCTTTGATCACCCTTCAGAGCAAGCTCCTTGAAAACACATAAACAGGCAGTTTTCTGATTTTGTTGAATCCTCACATTGCCTGGATGTCTCCCAGTCAAGTTTCCGGGCCAAGCACAGTATCGAGTCTGCCCTGATAGAGGTAACTGATAACATCAGAATGGCCCTGGACAAGGGTCAGGCAGCACTTTTAGTGCTGCTTGACCTATCTGCGCCGTTTGACACCATCTCTCACCAAATCCTTCTGGGGAGACTTCAAGATATTGGTGTTCAAGTGGTTGCGCTGAAATGGATGACAGACTTTCTAACAGATAAAACCCAGACAGTCACTTTGAGCACTTTTAGATCTAAGACCAGTGAAGTTACCAAGGGAGTACCGCAGGGCTCCTGTTTGAGTCCTACCCTCTTTAACATTTATGTTACTCCCTTGGCTAAACTAATGAGGACCCTAGGGTTTAGTCTCATCTCCTACGTGGAGGACACCCAGCTCCTACTCACCTTTGGTAAGTCCAGTCCTAACATACAACTCATCTTTTCGGAGGGCATGAAGACAATTGCCGTCTGGATGAGGGCTAATTTCCTTCAACTGAATGCCGAAAAATCGGAGATCATGTTGTTTGGAGGTGCAGCTATAAGCTGGACTCCTGGTTGGTGGTCGGAGAAGCTAAGTTCTGCTCCCACTCCAAAAGCAGTGGTCAAGAACCTAGGAATCCGTATTGACCAGAATCTTACGCTCGAAGCACATGCCACTACCACCGCTGGTACCTGCTTTTATACACTCAACCTCCTCAGAAGAGTATTTCCTCTGTTATCATCCCCCACGCAAAAAATACTGATGCAAGCTCTAGTGTTAAGCTGTCTGGACTACTGCAATGCACTGTTGGCTTCGGCCAACGAGGCTTTCTTAAACAACTTGCAAGTAGTCCAGAATACGGCAACCCTGCTTGTAGCAAATGCCCCTCCCAGAACGGCCTTCATACCACTTCTTAACAAACTCCCCTGACTCTCCCGTGAGAAAGCGGGTGAAATTCAAGATCTGCTGCACTGTTTTTAAAGCCCTTAACTGCCTCGGGCCTTCCTACCTATCTGACAAACTGCCAAAGTACACCCTCTCTCGGCCCCTCCGATCAGGATCCAAGCTTCTCCTTTGCACCCGAGAATGAAAAAGACTTGCATGGGTGGCAAAGCATCTACTTACCTTGCCCTGACTCTCTGGAACAAACTCCCCTGCCAACTACGCGACTGCCAGAGCCTTCCACATTTCAGGAAACTGTTAAAAACCCATCTCTTCTGAGGCCCACTGGTTTGGCTGTTGCATGATGTCCCAGCACTGAGATAGCCCTTACAGGGTGATTTGGGCGCTATATAAATTAATAAATATAAAAATATCAAACATGAAGAATTAGTGTAACTGTTTTTTCTTGAAGAATATCATACATGAAAAAATGATTTAAAGAGCAGAAACATTTGCCAAGAACCTTACACCTAAAAACATAGTATGGGAGGGTTTGGAGCAAATATAGTCCTGTGATAGTATATGTGGTGTTCCCTGACTGTCAAATTGGTTACTGTGTTTTCCAGTAATCCCAAGTACTTGCATAGTTATATTATGCCACTAACTTAGCATAAGTGGTTGTTTTGTGGTAAACATACATTGAGGGGGTTGCTTTGTTACTCCTTGGGCAAATCCTCATAAATTATACAGGCTGAGGCATCCTATGGGTGTGCCCTGTTTGAATAATGGCAAATGAATGGGAGCATAATTTTATCTTTGCTGAAAGGGAGTCCCCAGATCTGTGGCTCGCTTGGATGATACCCAAATCCTGAGGTGGGGTGGAAGGGGGAGGGGTGCGGGGGTGGGTAGCAGCATGTTGCATCCTATTGGTACAGATCTCAATCCAGTCCATCTCACTCCCAATTCACCCCACTACAATGCAGTCTACTCCACTCCAATCCATCGACCTCATTCACCCCACTGCAATCGACCCCACTCCATTCCACCTCACTTCATTCCACCCCACTCAAGCAAACCCTGATTAGTCAGATAAATTGAGCTAATTCAGGGGTATGCACTCTTACTACTGTGTGGAGGCGGAAACTTATGGTTATATTTAGGTAAGCTGTTACACAGCTAATGACATTTCCGTTATGAAGGCATTGAAGCTATTTTAGTTTTTCCTAGTATTTTATTGGATGAGGTTCATTTGTCTGTTTTCATCAGCAGTTGCCCACCCGTAACTTACTCAGCATGATCCTCTTTATACTCTCTTGGCCCTATTCCCTATTCTGGTTTGCATTGCATTTGTTTTATTAGGATACCTCCTGCCTTCCTTCAGCCTCCTGTCTAGTCGCCCCTGTTAGTGTTTCACTTAACAGTCTAATCTTCCCCTTCCCCTACAGCCCCCATACTCTCCTTACCTGCCTTCTGTTACTCTTATGTGCATGTTTCTTATTCATTGGCTTCCCTTCCTCTTTTTGCTTTCTTCCTTCCTCTGCAGTATATCCTCTTTACGATCCTTTTCTTTAGCTAACTTGTATCCTCGCAATGCTCACATTTATGGGACTACTTGTTTCTTTTTCATTCAACATTCCATCAGAGTGCATGTGTTTTCTAGCTCTCTCCTTCGTGTGCTGTTCCCCCCCCCCTCAAATATTTGCCCCTGTGCAGTGTTTCTCCCAACCCTTCCATTCTTGTTCGTAAAAGCACAGCGACAGGGATATTTTTGTTGGAGTATGGCTGAAGAGCAGACTTTAAGGGTTTTCATGGCACTGGGAGAAGGGCCATCTGCTGCAGACAGAAGATGCACTTAGGATGACACTTCTCCTGGAGGCCCATACATCTGTTCCACGGCTACTACAGAGGACCCAAATGGCTAAATCCTGGAGAAAGTAAATAAGGCCTTGGCAAGATTTTCCCTTTACATTCTTACACTTCCCTATTCTTTTTTTTAACTCTGTTCAGAGTTTCCTGAGTGATAGCTATTTGATAAATAAACCAGGCGATTCATAAAGATTGAAAACATTGAAATCCATGTATGTACAGTTGTGAGATACCATAAAATCCGTGTTTGAATTTCCTCCATATTTTTTTTAGCAATACTTTACCGGCAAACATTGGCAAACCCAACAGCTTAGCACTCGCATTGTAAAGGTGAGACCTAGTGGCTTTGTCAATGCTTGTTGTGCCCTGCAAAGGAATACATACATGCTGCACTTGCAAGCCACCGAATGATTACTGGCTGCTGAAGGCAGGCAGGGACCATTTGCAAAGCGAAAACGTTTCGTGTTGAACAGCTGCCACTTTGTGTGTGTCCTGCCAGGTGGTGTGGAATTAGACAGCTGACCGCTTGCTCCTTAGATGACCTCTTAACTATGTACAGCATGTAGAGCAATGGTTCTTAAGCTGTGGTCCGGGGACCACTGGGGATCAGCAAAGCTTACTGAGGGGGGCCGTGACTGCTTAGAAAATTAAATAACACACAGATTATTAAAGTATATATTCATAAAAAAAATAGCAAAATGTAAATTTGAAATTATTCTTTAACGGTAAATGAATTTGAAAATAGGAGCAAAAATAATTTGGCTTTCTCAGATTGATTAATGGAACAATGCAAGTGCATAAAGCTGAAAATATATATAGACCATGGGTTTCCTTTATTGAATTAAAAAAGCTCCAACCTTGCCATTAACATTACAATTGTTATTTGTGCATATTTTTTAGTGAAAACAATCTTCATTTGTGTATTGTTTTGTGGGTCTACTGTTTCTCTGGCGCATGATTGCTATGTTGCCTTAGCTTTGCTGCTACGTTTGTATTTTAAAACTGACCCTTACTGTGTTTCTATGAACATTTCCCCGCAGCCCTTACTGTACTCTCACCGCTTCTGCCAGCGCCCCGGTCCACCACGGGTTTTCCCGTTTGTTGTGGAGGTTCGCCGGCAAACATTTGGGGTTCCGCACTGATTGGCTCAAGAGGGTCATGCGGGGATCGACACGCAGGCTCCACCCTATTTAGTACGGATGGCTTTCTCCGCGCACAGTGGACGCGCGCGAAGCCGTGCCAAAGTTATGCCCGTCTGCGCCCATCTGCGCTGAGTTCGCGCCACGGGCCAGACGGGCTGGACCTTGCTACTCTCCCCCAGCTGATAGTGAGCTGTATACTCTTTCTACCTTGCTCTCTTTGAAGCCTCCTTTTAAACTGTGCCATCATACCTTATCCCCCGATTACTTCCCTAGTACGCATTGTTGTAGTCATGATCTAAGACATATCAGGGTTCGACACCCCAGGAAAGACCGGGTTCACCCTGGGGCATTTAAGCCTATTGCAAATCCTATAAAGGATGTGGGATTTCTCATTAATGCAAGATCTTTAGTTACAAATAATGGGGCATTTTGTGATTTTGTCTCGCTGAGGAAACCCCCCTGGGTTTTCATTACACAAACCTGGGGGTCGGATACCTCCGGCCCCGATCTGGTTGATGCTATCCCTAAGGGCTATGCCCTGACCAGGATGGATAGAACAGGTCGCAGAGGCGGTGGGCTAGGAATTTTGTTTAGAGATTCCTTTACTTGCCGCTCTGACCCCCTCTCTTCTCCATTGGATAATTTTGAGGCAATGTACTTTTCTATAAACTTTACCCCCACAGCCTCTTTTTCTGGTATTTTATGTTATAGGCCTCCAGGCCCCAGAGCTACGTTTTCCCAAGATCTGTTGAAACTTTTAGAGACCTTCATCAACAGGCCAAATCTTACCCTTCTTGGTGATTTCAATTTTCATCTAGAAAACGCATACTCTAGAGACACTTCGTCCTTGGTAGAAGGCCTAGCCGCTTGTGGCCTGATTCAACTTGTAGAAGGTGATACTCATCTAGCTGGCCACACGCTCGATGGTGTCTTTTCAAACGACACCAGATTGACGATCGGAATGTCTATTCCTTTAGCCTGGTCAGACCATCTGGCGGTGTCCTTTGAGCTCAAAACTACCTTTACTGCCCCTTACCATTCTAAATGTAAGATATTGGTAACTGAGAAGAAATTATAGGGAGATTAATACTGAAACCCTTGCTCCGTTTATGGATTAATTTAGCTCCCTTCCAAGGTCGGACCCTAACGTGGCGGCATTAGGCTTGTCTAATGCCTTTTTGAGTGCGATGGACATTCTGGCCCCGGCCAAGCAGCACTACTCCGCCCGAAAGAGCCCTTCCCTGCCCTGGTACTCTGATCATCTTAGGCTGTTACGGCAGAAATGTAGACACCAAGAGAGACACTGGCATGCCCATCCTGATTCACCTGGAAAAATACAACATAAACTTTTGTTAAGGGAATATAAAAGGGCAATAGCTGAGGAAAAAAAGATCTACTATACCAATCTGACTGCCTCACTAAAATCTTCCAGAGATCTCTTTAAAATCATTGACTCCCTGTCCGTGCCTAAAACAGTTGATTCAATCATTGAGACCTAGGAGCTCTGCGATAACATCGCAAGCTTTTTCCATTCAAAAATCGCTGTTATCCATCAATCACTTGAAATCCTCAACTCGGAGCTTGATGCTAACCCCGCACTGTCTTTTCCCCCCTCCCACACTTCTCCAGGATGGGATTCCCAAGTTGTTTTTTTGTCTTCCCTCAGCTGACCTTGGAAGAGTTAAATCGCCTCCTTGATAACACCAAATCTTGCTCGCCTCTGGACCCTTGCCCATTGAAAATTCTGAAAGCCTGTAGGGAGGTGGCTACTCCCCTGCTACTTGAGGTCATGAATCTGTCTATTTCGGAGGGGATTTTCCCCCTCTCCTGGAAAACAGCAGTCGTTAAACCACTGCTTAAGAAGGCCTCTTTGGATCCAGGAGTCCTAAAAAACTTTCGTCCCATCTCCCTTTTACCAGCCCCGGCTAAGATCCTTGAGGCTCATCTTAACCACCATCTATCCACTTCTTTGGAGAGCTCAAATCTGTTCGATATTTCTCAACATGGTTTTCGTAATGCCCACAGTACAGAGTCTGCCCTTACTGTTGTTATTAACAACATCCGTTCTAAGGTCGACAGGGGCCATTCCACTCTTCTGGTCCTACTCGACCTTACGGCAGCCTTTGACACCCTGTCTCCCTCAGTCCTGGTCTCTAGGCTTGAGGAGATTGGGGTTGGAGGCTCTGCCCTCAGCTTATTGGCTTCCTTCCTCCATCAAAGGGAACAGAGAGTTAAGATGGGAAATTTTCTGTCTCCCTCCCAGTCAGTGCAATGTGGGGTCCCGCAGGGCTCTTCGTTAAGTCCCCTACTATTTAACATCTACATGACCCCTCTTGCCAAAGTGGTGAGATCCTTTGGATTTGAGGTGCTGTCGTACGCCGATGACACTCGGATCATGGTCTCTCTTACAGAGTCGGTCAACGACTCAGCCCTCAAGTTCAGATCTTGCATGGAGGCAATATCCCAGTGGATGATTCGGAACTTTTTTAAATTAAATGGGGAAAAGACGGAGGTCCTGGTTTTTGGAGGAAACCAGGAGATTTGGTCTGATGACTGGTGACCGGCCTACCTTGGGGACTGCCCCCACCCGGTCCACTCTGCCAGGAACCTTGGAGTCTTGATAGATTCTGCACTTTCCTTTGACCTTCAGGCCAATAGAACTGTATCCACCTGTTGTGGCATCATCAGGACCCTGAGAAAGATTGCTTCCTATCTGTCTCCTGCTGCCCGGAAACAAGCTACAGTTGCCCTGGTCTCCTCAAGGCTCGATTACTGTAATGCCCTGTATAGTGGCATAAATAAGAGCTCTGTCCATCGTCTTCAAATGGTACAAAACGCTGCAGCCAGGATGGTTTTGAACCTTCCGAGGCTTGCCTCAGTAACCCAGGCTAGGAAGAGTCTCCACTGGCTTCCGGTTCATTCCAGGATCTCCTTCAAACTTCTTTGTTTTGCCCACAGGGCTGTCTTTGGCTCAGGCTCGGAAGGCATTAGGTCTCTTGTCTGTGCATACACTCCCAGCAGAACTCCC
Organism: Lissotriton helveticus; assembly: GCF_964261635.1. Taxonomy (NCBI): domain Eukaryota; kingdom Metazoa; phylum Chordata; class Amphibia; order Caudata; family Salamandridae; genus Lissotriton; species Lissotriton helveticus. Next base: position 172,481,230 of record NC_136058.1, on the reverse strand, counting down.
CGCTCTGCCTCCAAAAATCTTCTTTCTTTCCCCAGATTTTCTAGAGCTAAGTGGGGAGGTAGAGCCTTTTCCACATTGGTCCCCAAATTATGGAACTCCCTCCCTCCAGAACTGATCGGTCAACCTTCATTGTTGATCTTCCGCAGACATCTTAAAACTTGGCTTTTCACCAAAGCGTACCAGTAATTCCTGTTCTCGATGTCCTGAGACTGTGTTTGTCCGTTGTCTGCACCTTGATGCCCTTGGGCTAAGTTGCGCGATACAAATCCCCGTTCATTCATTCATTCATTCATTCATCAAAATTGCTTAGGCCTCTGCCCCTGGCTTCCTGTAATGACTCAGTGGGGTCCCCGGATTCCAATAATTATTCAGTGGGGTTCCCACAGATTCCAGTAATGGTTAAGTGGGTGTCCACAGAAGTCAAAAGGTTAAGAACCACTGATGTAGAGCATTGCCAACTGGTCCCTTTCATGGTGCCTGCAAATAATATAGTACCTTTTGGTTCAGGGAATTACTAATAAGGCGCAAGACAATGTCACAGTGCGGCCTGTGCGGATTCTGATGCATGAATGCCAAGGCTAAGCCAGAACCCCTCTACTAAGATGGCCCTGCGACTTAATTTGTCTTGGGAGCTAAGGCTAGTGCATGCTAAGAAAATTTCTTCCACTTTTGACAATAGAGATTAGAACATTGTGGTCCAGGCCTTGGTGACCTCAAGACTGGACTACACAAATGTCCTGTATTTGGGCCTTTCCAGCTTTGTACAGCGCCTGCAAGTAGTACAAAATGCTGCAGCCAGGGCGATTCTCAGACCTAAACCAATGTCTCGTATGTCTCCCCTTCTTAAATCCCTCCCTTGGCTGCGATTCAAAGAAAGGATTACATTCAAAGACCTTGTTGTCTTTTTTTAAGGCCCTTTATGGGAAAGGAGCAGGATACCATAACAAATGAGCCAGCTACCACGTTCCAGCACGGTTCCTAGGATCCTCCTCCTCTAACCTTGCCCGTACTCCCAAGGTACGCTTGGCCCGAATGAGTGGCAGATCATTTGGTTTCCTGGGGGCACAGGCTTGGAACAGACTCCCTGCCACTCTTCGGGCCATCTCAGACATTTCAGCCTTTATGAAACACCTGAAAACATGGCTTTTTAGAACTTAGCAGTGTGTTCTAGCTCCCTCACCCATTTATTGTCAGCAACTGGACACTTTTGAGTAACTGTAGCACTATACCAATTTTGGTTCATTCATTGAAGGCTGCACACAATCCCTCTCTATTTGCAACTTTTAAACAAGCTCTGCGCGAACAAGGTCAGTTCTTCTTTGAAATTGCCAACAAGAGAGACAGTTTGACAAGCAACATTTTCTAGACAACCCAGTGCACAAAGGTTTCTGATTAAATGGGTAAATAAACACCTCCGAAATACCACTCTTGGTGGCATACTTGTAAAGTCCTGAAATTTCATTATGCCCATGTATGTAGTTGCCAAGTTGAGCAGAGGTGTCAGTTTGCCGCTGTGGTGAGTGGCTTTTTGACTCCGGCACGAGACTCTAGCTGAATGTAGGATCAGTGCGACGTGATGTGGCTGCAAGTGGGGATATTAAACAGTAAAGGGACACTAATGTAATCTCTAAAAGCTCCAAGCTAGATGGGATCCTGGCCTGGTGCTCACCATTACTCGACTTTAGGAAAGGCAGATAAAACAAACACTGCAAGTGTTGTCACTTTAGACAAAAGTCCTATGGTTCTGGAAAAGAGAAACGGGGTATTATTGTGAGCTGTGGTCACTTGGAGGTGCAAAAAAATCAGAATTCCTAGATGTTCAGCAGATTGCAGGTGACTCCCCTACACGAATATGTGTTTAAATAGAAGATGTATTTGGCCGTATGTATGTGTTGGAATTTATACAACACAAATTAAGTTGGGAAACACGGCAGCACCGTGTAGATTAATGGGCATAGAAAATGGTTCTAAATAGTGTACAAAGCAGGTGGCTGACCAGAACTCGGCGACAGTAGGTAGTTGTGTTCGGCATTAGGCGCTCCTTGCCTTGTTTCACTCTGCTGTTAATCAGGGGTGTGGCTATCACAGACCTGAGCAGGATGAAAGGCTGACCTGGCGCTGCCGGCGTTCAAACTGATGCCCTCCAGGTCGCATGTTTCAGCAGCGAGCGCTTAACGCACAGAGCTCTCTTAATGGGATGAACACGTGCGTCATTCTCATATTTTAGAGTGCACCAAGCACTTGGTTTCGGGGCCACTTCGGAGTGCGCGAGGCTCTGAGGACAGTGTCGGGCAGCAGGGGCAGGAACTGCCCTGTTTACTCTCGAAGCCTGGCAAATAACAAACACACGCCAATCTGTGCATTCATCAGGAATGTCACTTTTGGAGAAGTGCAAGTTATGAAGTGATAGGTTTATTAGAGTACAGGAGACGAAAAATAGGAGACATTTGTTCGGATACGTGCAATAAGTTATGAGCGCCTAGTACAAAATGGTTACTGCACCGCTTTGAGTAAGTGTTTTCTTCTTTTTCATCCTCAGAAACGTGTTCACGGCATCCGTGGAATCCCAGAGTCCGCTTCGCCGAAGTATGCCGTTTTGTGTAACTCTGCTGCACTGCGTTTTGCAGCGAGGCTAGTAATGTACCGCACGAGCTTCGTCGCCGCATAACTCACCGCATAATGAACCACGCCCATAATGAAGCCCAGCCCGAGCATTCTTCACTGCTTTAAAATGATGCCAGGGGGCATGGTTTGCGAGCAGATGCTTTCGAAAAGATAAACACCTTCAAAAACAGGAGCACTGGAAGAGGCCTGCAGGGGCTCGGAGCAGCACCGCCCCGGAGCTCCGGCCCTGGCCAGGCCCAGCTCCGGGAAAGATTCGTAATACATCACCGTGTCACTTTTTAATGTGCCACATTCTATTAACCACATGGCAAAGGCACATGGTCTTTTAAAATATGGGATTTATTGGCTTTGTGCTGGTGATTAATTAAATAAATAGCCAGCGTTTCACAAATCATGCCGCTAATTAGTGGAAAGCAGACACTTTGCAATCACTGGAATGACTGCCATCTGGAGCGCGCAGAAGGACTGCAGCGTTAGGACCAGGAGTCCGCGCGCTTCAGGGCACGCGGGCACTGCGCGTGGTGCCTGGCACCGTACCGCGCCACTCTCAGGCATGGGCACTGAGCGTGCAGCCAGCCTAGCACAGCTGGAACCGTACCGAGCCACTCTCAGGCACGGGCACTGCGCGTGCATCCAGCCAGCACCGCTGGCACCGTACCGCACCACTCTCAGGCGTGGGCACTGCACGTGCAGCCAGCCCAGCACCGCTGGCACCGTACCGCGCCACTCTCAGGCACGGGCACTGCACGTGCAGCCAGCCTAGCACAGCTGGAACCGTACCGTGCCACTCTCGGGCACGGGCACTGCGCGTGCAGCCAGCCCAGCACCGCTGGCACCGTACCGAGCCACTCCCAGGCACTGCGTTCACAGAGCAGCGTCCAGCTGAACCTTTTACTATCTCTCCTTCGTGTGGGAACTTGAAAACGAGGGATAACAAAGGGCACGGGAAGTCGCAGGCTCTGTGGCACGCTGGCCACAATCAGGGACATTTTACGGCGAGACTAGGTGTGAACCGGTATTAATCTCCATGGTCTGGGGCCAAAGACCAGCCGCCATTCTGTTCTAAAGCAAACTGAGATCAAGTAAAGGGACGCCCTGCATGCGTGAACCCGAGGCCAGGCACATACCCCGAGGCCAGGCACAGGCCAGGCACATGCCCTAATGAAGGTCAACGTGAAGAGCGTTAGGAGCATCCGAGACTTTTTTGTCCACCGCCAAAACGGCATTCTTGCACCATGTTACACTATACATCCTGTTCCTCTGTATCCAGGTTTAGTGTCTTGGACTTGTGAAGTGACCCCCCACAGGATTCGAAGAATGACTGGGCATGATTTCAGAAGCCCTTTTGAGGTCTTACCCATCATTTATAGAAAAAAATCAGACACACTAACAAATACTGGCACGGCTAGGGTTCCACTCATACGGGGTTTTATGCACAGACAGCCTGATCATGCAGTTCTGTGGCATGTGCACACAACACACACATACCACGCTATTTTACCATTAAAGTGTGAATACATTATAGAATTTCAGACGATCAGCCTTAGTATTAGTACACAGGGCGCACTATCAGTGCACACTGGTTATAAAATGGTGTCCGGATAAAACTGTGCAGTTTCTGGTGGATTCTGTTGATTTTATGTAGATTCCCCAGTTTTGCTTCTTTTGGTTTTTAATCTATCACCCTCCCCTCCCCAAGTGTAGGGCAATTTGCGGGTCGCATGACTTCAGAGTGGACACATTCGAGCACATGCAATCTTTATCAGGAAAGGGTGAACCGCCTCAGGCTCCCATGTCCTGCGAGGGTGTGGTGGGGCTCACAAGCTCCAGGCTTGCTTCCTTCTGAAAGTGGCGGATGACAAAATGTCCAGGCACAGAAAGTTCTTAAGCTGCGAGAACATTGTGTGCTCATCACTTAGCTTTTTTTGTAACCCCCTTACTTGCTAGGGTTGCACCCTCGAGTTTATAAGGAAAGGTCACACATATCTCATGGGAGTTCATAAGTGAAAGCAAAAGCAATCTTTGGAATATTTGTTTCACTAAATTCTGAAGGATACTTTTCAAAGTTACAGATAATGTAGTGCGCTCCTGCTGGTAGCGGTTACATAAAAGGCCTTGTTACTTTCCTTATGAGTCATCTACATTCCCTTTATAAAGAACCCCATATGACTGTCCGCAGAATCCTAGCAAATTGTCCTACATTTTACTAAAGGTTTCCCTGTTTTTTTCTGCAAAAATCCCAAAGGAATCCACCCCGAAACACAAAAGAAACACCACGCTTTTGGAGTTTGTTTACAACAATCTTAGCATTCATCAGAACTGTTCCGAACTCTTCGGTGTCCTTTAAGGAGGCTGTTAGTTGTGGTACATGGCAATGAATCGGTCGGAAGGTGTGTGTTTGGGAGGAGGAGTTTTGGAGGGGGTGTGTCCTCTGCAGACATGAACAGCAGGGCGGCTTGCTCTTGAATCAACCTCATGCCTCTTTCTTCCACCAGCTTACACTTCCTGTCCACTTACCTCACTCTTACAGGGTTCTTCTACCTATGTTACAATATTTCTTTATTTCCATTCCTCTTTTCTGTGGCCTGTCAGAGCCTGATGGTGAAAAATAATCGTGGTCTCCAAAAATGGGCGCTGGCTGCCACCACCTCCACAAATTATGCACTGTGTCTGTGAGTGTGCACACGTGTGTGTGAGTGCGTGTCTAATTCACTGTGCATCTGCAAATAATTGCATTATAAATGCAATCCATATTTCTGTGTAAAGTAAAACACATCAACGTTTTACACATAATTCAAAGAAGTTAGAAAAGACCATTTGTCAAAAGCAATACCAAAAGCTCAAACTTTAACAAAGGCAAAACCATTGTATTGTAAATGCTTGTTTTAATTTGCAAGTGGAGAATTTGAGCGGAGGATGTTGGGGGAGGATGGCCAGGGTGTGTGGCAGAATTCTGTATATCTATAGGTGAGATAAAGAGAGGGTTTGGTGGCAGGGCGCCTGGTGTAGATATATAATCTCTTAGAGCTTCTATTTGATAACCATTTAAAAAACATTTTACCACTGCGAACTACACGAAAAAGAAGCACACACCAGGCACATAATGCAATCATATCGGGAAATGTTATCGGCCAATTAAAATTTAATTTTGGACCATAAAATTCACAAAGTAATATATAAGAAGCAAATATATAGGCCCAATCACTGGAATATCACCCATAATTTCCCGATTTTCCAGAAAAAAACAAATCATGAAACGTGTTTGCCATGTTAATCTATGAGCAGGTTTAGCAGATGGCACTTTTGCTTAGAAACACCATAATACTGCTTTAATATCATTGCCCTCATCCTCATCAGCATCACGTGATTAGTAATGATTCTGGCATTCCACTTCCCTTTCATTAATAATATATCATGTGCGAATCTGAGATGGATGAAACGGAGCAATATTTATAGAGGAATTTCTTGAATTTAAATGAAATAGTCACAAAATTACCCTTTTATTTCTCGACAAATGTGATATCCTGCACGGCAGGTAACTTTATTTTTAAACAGGGATGTACCTCGAGTCAAGTCGAGTATCTGCAATGTAAGGGTTTTCCTATTGAATTAAGAATCATTGAGGTTGTTTTTTGAGGCACTTTCACAGCTCGTTTGCGCAATTAAATCTATTTCGAACAGGGTCAGTCTTAGAGAACCGGTTTCTAAAATATACTGAGACCCCATTTCGCTCATTTGCACTTTGAAACCTAATGATATAGCGTGTGTTCAGATGTATTTTAAAGCATATTTGCACAATGTAACATCAGAGTAACTATTTTTTTTATCGTATATTCCTGAGTGCAGCTGTAATTTTTAATATACCGTATTGCGTTTGTTTTAAAGAAAGAATGTAAGTGGTTTTAATGTACCGGTACGGCTTGTAATTTTAGATCCACTTTTTGTACATGTGCTTATTGTCTAATGAAATTGGAATCGTGTTTTTCTTTTTTATATTATGTTGTTTTAAAAAGTTTAATTGTAAGGATTTTTGTTAATCAAGCAATAATGAATCAATTTAATGTGCCAATTAGAAAGGGGCTACCATACAATATTTTAAGGCTCAAGTAGATTACAGTAAACCCACAACCTCCCCCAAACTTTCCATGCTTGTGCAGGCAGTCCCATGCATTGTAGATCGGATCCTCCAATGTGGTGCACCAGTCCATTCCTGCCCTCCATTTGGCCTGAAAAGGGGGTTGGGCGACTTTCCAGTGTCCCGCAATGTCTCGTTTGGCCATGGTGATGCCAATGCCCCAATCGTATGTTCCCCTCTGGGACTACCTACATCGTCTAGGATACCCGGGTAAGCGATGCAGGAGGAGTACTAATTATATTATATCTATTATCCTGGAAAGTGTAGAGAAAATCTTGCCCCAATAATGCCGAATGATGGGATGCTCCCAAACCGTGTGAAAGAAGCCATATTTTTCGGTAGCGTATCTGGGGCAGGCAGACCTATTCTCCCAAGGCGTCTGGAGTAAAGTAAGATAAATGAAGGTATTGCAGCATGATGAGGTGTAGGCTCCAGGAGATGACCAATTCCCCCAGGGCCATCTTCATCTAAGAGACCCAGTACTGCCATTCTCTTTATAAAGATTCTTTTGGAAATGTTGGTACCTTACAAAAATTTCTTTTACGCGCTCTTAACAAACATTTAATCAATTCTGTTAAATCATGTTTACATACATTTTTGCTGTTCATTCTATGGATTTATTTTTATTAAACCCAAATTTAAATACCTGTGTCCTCAACATGATTGATATCCGTTAGTCACTTTTGAAATATTGGTTTTGTGATGATAATCCCTTATTGCATTTCTGGCATACACATGCTCTTCTTCAGGTGGTTCACTTTTTTCATGAATCAATAGCCTTCAGTTTAACAGGTAACACAAAAACATTTGTGTCTATTGATTTTCTATATAACGTAGTTTTCATTCTTTACCTTTAATGGCATGCTTAATCAAATCAAATTGCTTCAGACCTGAAGCATCCATAAAATAATTACACAAGCTTTTAATACATTAATTAAAACCTTCATGAAAATATGATCAGCTGCATCATCTACTCTACTCGGCTACTCTTTTTACAGATAAACGCATTTGTATTTTGTTCTTTTTTTTCAGATCTTACATGTTATGAAGGCTACCTCATAGCAATTTTTATGCTTTCAGGCATGCTGCATGGCAGCTGTGCTACTATATAACATGGATAAAAACATTGACTAATCCAATAGCACTTGCAGTCGCGGCCTGTGCAGGTAGGTGTGGTGCGGCGTGGCGGGGTGGGGCAGGGGTGGGATGTGACAAATAACAGAATAAGGAAAATAAATAAATAGCGCAAGATAAGTGGTTTTATTTATTTTATTTTCCCTCGTTGTCATCTGTCACTGCTCCCAGCCCGCTCCACCACCCCACAGCGCATACCTACACCGGCTGTGACTGAGCACTTGGAGACGCTTGTGGGAGGGGTAGGCTGAGCAACACATAGGGAGGGCGTGCGGGCAGTAGGGAAGAGCAACATGGCTAAGTAACATGGTTATCTGTTAACCCCTTCGCTGCTAAGCCTCCCCCCCTCCCCCTGTCCTAAGCCTTTTTTGGCTAATTGGGGTAGTTTGCGCTTAGGCCCCCTGTAACTTTTTGACCATATAAGGTATCCACACTAAATTTGCATCCTTTTCTTCCAACAGCATGGGGATTTTAAAGGTACCCAAGGTTTGTTGTTTCCCCAGATATTAGCCAAAATACAGGTACATTTAGTTTTTGGGGGGTAAAATGGGAAAAAAGGGCTACAGATGAAAGCGACTCGAGCTCTACGCTCCACTGACTTGCACCTGGCTTGTACTTCCCCGAGTGCGCAGGCGGAGAGCAGGGGGGGCGCTCGTTTAGGGCAATGGCCCCCGCCCTATGAAATGCTGCTCCTCTTGCTGCTCGGTGCACACACTGGGCATTTAGGAAATTGACTAAAACCTGGCTTTTCTCTACTCTCTAGTTTTCCTCTCTTTGGCCGCCTATCTGTCAGCGCTGGGATGCCCCATTGTTGGGGCAGCCATTTGCCGTATAAGTTGCACTTTCAGTTCTTAAAACCACAACATCTAGAGCAAAAAGTGGGAGGGGGTGAGCATCCAAAAAGGGCACTTTCCTACATTAACTCACAGCTTAGCCAAGAACACATACTGGTGTTTAGAAATCATAGTCAAGGTGGCATAGTGCTGAATCAAAACAACACAATACAGGCACAGTATTGGCTTTCGCTGACCCACTAGTACTCTGAACTGGTGCAAGATCACACAACACTAACACAGAATCAAATGCTAATGGTCCAGGATCAAACACTGCGAATACAATAACAAACCGCATTATGCTAAGCCAATATCACACACTGCTGACCGCTATGGACAGTTCTAAACCAGGTACATTTGTACTGAAAATTTTGAGGCATTGAAACGAGAGTCCAACTTAACCTTTCCCTTAAATTGCAACGGGCTGCATAAATAGTTCAGAGGGGCATGGCATCATACTAGCTGGTAATTACTGTGTATAGTACCAGATATGCAGAGTGAATCTGCACATGTGGAAAATTTGAGACTAAAATCAACTGCAAAGTGAACAATCAATAGAAGTGTATTTGTATCATCAGCATCATACCTCGCCCCGCCCACTAGCCCCTCCTTTAGTTCTATTTAATGAATACCTGCGCGTATATTTCCCATTTAAAGTACTGCCTAGCCCTGTGAAGTAGTGTGACCAGCTGGCTCCACGTCAAAGAGATGACACATTCGCAACCCTGCCTGTTCCTTTTACAAACTATTATCAGAAGCATTAGTTAAGTTGTAGAGAACTAAAACTACAATTCCCATAATGCACGTCTGTAAAATGAAAGTCAATTTTTAGAAATATGCTTAGACATCTGGTCATGAGGGCCTGCGTTCTTCACGTGCACCCTGAAGTTCCGACCCTCTACCAGGAGGCCGCCACATCCCCTTAGAATACACGGTTTACGGAGAAACCTTACTCGCAAATACTACTTTTGAACTGTGGCACGAACACACGGGAGGAAGCACCGCACGCAGAAGCTCGGCAAACACATAAGATCGCATTTAACTGAAACACAACACTTTAGGCACATCGATGTAAATTATATGTATTTGTAATTCTGTGTATGCTTAAGTAGGCGCTTTCATTCTTCAAATGATGTACGTGCTGTTATAATCAATGTGACAGGTGCGTGCGAGAGGAGCAAAGCTGTGCACGTGGCAACATAGTCGGCAATTAGATATATTACAGCATATTGGACGAGTGAGGACATATTACGCTTTAATTATCGGTGTCACAGTAGCCCGTCAGAAACTGTCTTTTGACGTAAGCAGAAACATATACAGACACATCTAGTACCACTCACAGAATTAAATATGCACAGCCACGTACACACTTCTCAACACGTTCACACGAGCAGAGCTGCCCACAAACTGTATCCAGTCCAACACACATGCAGGCAAGTGCACTGACACGCGCATGCATGCATGCATACAGATATGGAGACACAAACTGCCACGCCGTTGCTGTGATCACAGACAAGCACATGCATAAATACAAACACATGCTGACTTACAAACACACAGGTAAGTACACACACACACACACACACACACACACAGTGGGTGCCTGCTGTGGGGCCAGTGTACTGTTTGCTGCTGTTTCTAGGCTTGTGAGGCCTTACCTGTGCTCCCCATCGCTGAAAACTGCAAGCATCACTAGAAGTGAGCACTCAATGCACCCTGGAGCTGGCCCACGCCCGAGTACCACAGTAACCTATCTCTGAGGCCAAGGCTGGGCACCAGGCGAGTGACCACCAGCGGAGGACGGAGGGCAGACCAGCCACACGAATACCACCTGGCATAGCCTCTCCCATCCCCGGCCAGACTTCCATCGGTGCACCCGAGAGGTGGGTGTACAGCGCACGTGCCACAGAGCTTACGACGCACGCGCCAAAATGGTGCTGATTCTCGCCATTGAGCCGTTTGTCGTCGATGGGGCTCTGTCGTTCCTCGCTCCACGCTGGAGGGACTGGGTTGATCGTCTCCAGATCTACTTCGAAGGGGCGGGCACGGCCCGGGAAAAGCGCAGAGCATTACTTCTTTACCTGGGAGGAAAGGATATCCACCGTATATACAAAACGATAGTAGAAGCCACGCCGAAGACGTACCACACCCTCCTCAATGCTTTAAACGCGCACTTTGAACCCATGGCAAGTAAAGACTATGAGAGGTTCATCTTCCGCCAGGCTAAGCAAGAAGCAGAGGAGTCACTGGACGCCTTCCACGGGAGACTGAAGGAGTTAGCCAGCAGGTGTGGATTCCGTGATGAACAGGAAGAAATTCGAGGACCGATAATTCAAGGGTGCTACTCCTCCAAACTCAGGGTCACCATCCTCCAGGAAGACGGCAAGCCACTAGCTGACACCCTCAAGCTGGGACGCTCCAAGGAGCTATCGCAGGCCAGAGCCGCTCACATGGAAGCAGCCCTCCACCGACCCATCAAAACGGAGCAAGTCAACATGTCAGATAAAGCGAATGTCGTACTACCAAAAGCGCGCCAATATGCTGGCAGGAAACAGCAGGACAAGCGTAAAGAGGGTGGACTCTGTGGGGGACCGCCCCACCGCATGCAGGACTGCCCGGCAAAAGGAAAGAGGTGTAGCGCATGTGGGTGGATGAATCACTATGCGGCAGTATGCCGGTCGACGAAAGTCAAAGAAGGAAGCTGCGCAAGCAGTAGTGGAGGAACGAGACAGTGAAGACATGGACGAAGACACAAGTGATTATCCGGTCCACTACGTATTTGCGATTGACCAACCGCGGCGGAAGAAGCAACGTCTGACAAAATCTCGAATCAAAGTCCATCAGCAAGAAGTGAGAGCCACCATCGACACAGGAGCATCCATTGAACTGATAGCGGCCAACGTGTACAACCAGCTGAGTAAAAAGCCCCCTCTCCGGGAAGCAAGGATCATTGTATTCGCATTTGGCCAGAAGACGCCGATTCCACTCATTGGGTGTTTCAAAACAGATCTGCAACACCATGGCCTCAAAGTCCCTACCACCGTGTACGTCACCAAAGAAGGCATGCTGATTAGCGGACAGTCGTCAGAAGAGCTGAGGCTCATATCGTTCGCCAGGGCAGTGCTGGAGGATGAGCTAGAAGCCATCTTAGAAGAGTTCGGGGACGTCTTCAAAGGCATCGGATGCCTGAAAGGGAAAGAGGTCTCCCTCCATATCCACCCATCGATCCAACCAGTGGCACTGAGACACAGACTCATCGCGTTCCATTTGAGGAAGAAGGTCGAGGAAGAACTGGAGGCGTTGGAGAAACAGGGCATAATTGAAAAAGTAAGTGGGCCCACCCCGTGGGTCTCCCCGATCGTGGAGGCTTGGAAACCGAAACAGCCGGGACAAGTCCGAATTTGTGTGGACATGCGCCTCCCAAACGCCGCCGTAAACAGGGAACGACACCTCACCCCAACCGTCAACAACATACTGGGGGAGTTAAACGGAGTGAGATGGTTCTCCAAGATGGACCTCCGGTCGGGGTATCACCAACTGCCACTACACCCGGACTCCCGATACATAACCACCTTCTCCACGCACGTAGGCCTCAGAAGATACCGACGCCTCAACTTTGCTGCTGAGGTGTTCCAAAACACTATCCATGAAGTCCTCAGTGGGCTCCCAGGAGTTCTAAACGTGAGCGATAATTTGCTCATCTACGCTTCGACGGTTGAAGACCACCATCAGAGGTTAAGGGGAGTGCTGCAAAAGATCCAAGAGTCCGGCCTGACCCTACACCGGGAGAAGTGTCAATTTCTGAGAAATAAGATCAGCTTCTTTGGCTACACATTCTCGGACCAAGGAATCGCCCCGGACCCCGAAAAGGTGAGGGACGTCCAAGAAGCCCCTGCCCCCAACAACTTATCGGAAACCAGGAGTTTCCTGGGCATGGTGAACTTTTGTGGATGCTTCGTCCCCGATCTTTCTAACCTCACCAAACCATTGAGAGAACTGACAAAGTCCACCACGAAGTGGCAGTGGGGCCCAGAACAAGAACAAGCCTTCAAAGCTACTAAACCGGCTCTGTCAGCAGACACAACCCTGTCCTATTTTGATCCGACTCGCTCCACCAATGTTGCAGTGGACGCCAGCCCCTATGGGCTAGGGGCAGTACTAACTGAACTACAAAGCAACGGAGAATGGGCCCCGATTGCATATGCCAGCCGTTCCTTAACGGACACAGAGCAGAGATACTCGCAGATAGAGCGGGAAGCGATCGCCATCCACTGGGCCTGTCGACACTTTCATGTGTATGTATATGGTCACCCTGTCGACGGACCACAAGCCGCTCATACCCCTGTTTCAAGGCTCGGTGTCCAAGCCCCCACCACGGATTGAGAAGTGGATACTTCAGCTCCAAGGCTATGACTACACAGTAGAATACAAACCCGGATCATCGAATCCTGCAGACTACCTCTCGAGACATCCCCCGACGGCCACCCAAGCGGAAAGAGAGGAAGCGGAAGATACCGAAGAATATGTCCGGCTGGTTCTGGAGAGGGCTAGGCCCCTACCAATGAGTCTGGAAGCCATCATCGAAGCCACACGGGGAGATGAGTGTTTTTTCAACTGATCGCCGAGGCTGTCCAAGTGAACGACTGGCGCTCGATCCAAACCACCCTGTACAGGCAGACACCGCAAGTAAAAGGGGCACTAGAATCCATGATGCGAGTCAAGGACGAACTGTCGGTCGACAGCGGAGGCTGCCTCCTGCGAGGACCGCGATTGGTGATGCCTTCCAGCCTGGCTCAGCAGGCCGTTGACCTGGCACACCGTGGACACCAAGGCATGGTGAAAACCAAGAGTAGGCTGAGGGCAAAAGTGTGGTTCCCAGGAATGGACGCAATGGTGGAACAGACAGTCTGGACCTGCGCCTGGTGTCAAGCAGCAGGACAATCAGATCGCCCTCACCCTGTTATTACTGAGGAAAATCCTAAAAGGCCGTGGGAATGTGTAAGCGCAGACTTTGGACATCTTCCTGATGGGCTCTATGCACTGGTGATCATCGACGATTTCACAAAGTATCCAGAGGTGGAGATTGTAGGGAGCCAGGCAGCCACGGAAGTCCTCACCAAGTTCGAAAAAACCATTGCTACGCACGGAATATTTGAAGTGGTCAAAACAGACAATGCCCACCCTTCCAGGGACAGGAGTTTGCGGACTACCTAAAGAGCTGGGGGATCAACCACCAGAAAGTGACCCCCCCGCTGGCTCCAAGCCAATGGGGAAGTGGAGAGATCATGCGTACACTCAACAAAACAATACGCATTGCACATGCCGATGGATCACCAGTGGAGAGAGCTATTTACAGTTTTTTGAGAGAGTACCGGCAGACACCCCATCTCACAATCGAGGCAGCCCCCGGCCCAGTGACCATGGGCAGAGTAGTGAAGGACACCCTCCCAAACCACCCAGACTGGGTCCCCGCTCGAGTAGATGTAGACAAAACCCTGGCGAACCGGACCCAATCCAACAACCAAGCAAGTGCCAGGAGAGGGGCCAAAGAATCGGGCATCAAAGAGGGAGACAGCATGTTCATCAAAGACCGATATCCAGGGAGCAAATTCCGGCTCCTGTTCGAGCATAAGCCCTGGACTGTTCTCCACTGGACTGGCACCATGGTGACCGCACAGAGGGGATCCGAAGTTGTCACTCGAAACGTCTCGTTCTTCAAGAAGGCACACCCCGGAGCTCCAGATCGTCAGGAGCCAGATTGCCCGACAGCCAGGCCGCGCCAGCCAGCGGATGAAGACGACTATGAACTACCAAGGCAGTACCCCACCGAAAATGAAAAACGAATAGACCAGGACACCCAGCTGATGCCGGAGACTCCAGGAGAGAGCCTGCCAAGCTCTCCCGTGCAGTCTCCGACAAATGGGACCTCGCCGAGAGTGACACCGTCACTGCCACTATCACGAGGGGAGCAATCCAGATATGGTTTGCGCCAAAATCCAGCACCATCATCCCGGCTAGCTGATTTCATGGTGTGACCGTCCAGAGACTGGAAAGCAAGAGACTGGTAACAAACCCTCGTTATTTCTATGATGCTGTTTATGTATTGTTCAAATAAAGGTTAGAAGGAATGTAGTGTCCTGCGGCGCAGGGTAGCGCTCCAGCCTACCCGCGCCTGCGAGGGCACGTTAGCGCGGGCGTGTCGTCATGCGCCCGCTATAATAATAAAGGGGCGTGACCGGCAAAGGCAGTCGGAGCCACGATCACAGCAAATACCGGCTCCTGGTTTTCAATAGTCTCGCTGCGCCGCTGTAATTAGCGCTAGCGCTATTTGAGACACCACAATGACCTTGTGTAATGTAACTAGTGCGCATGGACGTTCCAATGCCCTTGGGCCGAGTTCTCACAATATAAAACTGCAAAATATAATTGTAAAAAATGATGGTCAATCTAAACATCGCCACGCGATTATTTTTAAACGCAAACGTCAGGTTAGATGATGTGAAACACTACTGCAGCTGGTAATAAGACTGTAATACTGCAATAGAAGCCACCACTCTTTAACTTTGCACATAGCAGCCTTGTTAGGTGAAGGAGCACCCAGCCAGACCCACTGGGAGTGCAATACAAGCACTCTTTAAGAGGAAGTGTACAATTTCTGTCTAATTAAATCTTTTAAACATAGCTGCCAACATCTGGGCAGACACAAAGCCCCTCTCATGTTGATTCTCACATAATTGTCTGGTGACAGGTGCGCTGTCAGAGATGACCATAAAACGGGCCGTCTGGGGTGGAAAAGATTATTTGAATCTCTCAGCCTTTTCATTTCTAACTGATGTCCTCAACACCATGGGCTTCCCCACTTCATCATGTTCAACTCACTCACGTTTAGATGTGAGCTATAAGCTTTTTCCCCTCATGGCTTTCTTTTCACATAGGGAAAGTGTGCAGGGGTTTATTCGTCTTGGTATAGAGAGGGGACCAGGAGAATGAGAGGGAACAAGAGAGAGGACATTTAAAGCAAAATTAACTTGTGGATATCTATCTAAAAGGAGTTTTTGCAAGTCTCACAGTCAAAGAAGAGCTGGCCAAAGGTCGAACAAATGAGAACTACCAAATCTGTGCCATGCTGCTGGCTTAAAACAATGGAAACAGGGTAAGTCTTCTTTCACCACATTGTCTTTTTTTAACTTTTAAATGTCATTCACTAAATAATGAGGATAGGGTGTAGCCTAGAAGCTACGGCGGTCGATCTCAAATCAGGGGAACCGGTTTCGAGTCTCGGCAATGACGCTCAACATCCTGTGATTCAGGGCAAATCCCTTAATCTCCCAGCGCCTAACAAAAATTAATATGTCCTTGTGCAATGCAACTGGTGGTCATGGGAAGCGCTCTAATATCTGATACCTTCATGTCAAGTTTGTGGTATACAAAACTCTGAGAAAAAAAATGAAAGTTGAAGTTGCCTGGAAAGAAATTCTATTAGGTCAGGAGAATGTCTCCTTTTGTAAACTATAAAGAGCAAGAGTGTCTGGAATCTAAGACCAGTATTAATCGTGCTTAAAGGCACGAGGACAGAAGGGTAACCTAAGGCAAGCCTAGCTACTCTTGTGCAGTCTGGACAGACATTCAACAAGAGCTTTGTGTCTCACCCTCGCATGTGCAGGGAGCCATTTTGGCTACAGTCTGAGCCATAACCCAATTACTGGTTATCATCTGCCTGTGGGGACGTTCATGTGCTTGAGAGGGATTTGGGGCACAAATACATACTCAAAAGTGTGGCTTCCTTATGCCTAGGAGGAGTGGGTGGAATCTGGGCCTTTAAATGATGGTTTAGTTTCTGATCAAGTTGCCACCCTTGGTTGCTCTTTCCCTTACTTCCTTGTTCATTTGATGTATTTGTTCAGCACGTTGCGGTATCCTTCCCTTAAAAAATATATACCTGCTGCTCATGTCATTAATTCTAGTTCTTGTCCTTTTGGCATCCTTTTACTCATTCAACGGGGTCTCTGTCTGCCGCATTTTTCTATATAGATTACTGGGCCTTCTGTTACCCCCTCTTTTTCTAGTGCACACCCACTGAGCATTTTATTTCCACCATGGCCAGATTGGCGCTGTGTAGCTGCCTATGTGTTTAGTCATTATTATAATCTGAGCATGTTTCACATACACTCCCCCATCCCACCGCCAGGTGCTGGTTCCCATCAGATAACCGCAGCTCAGCTGTCAACATGTGCAGCTCAGCTGTCAACATGTGCAGTGCAACGCTTTACAAATACTACAATACAGCACATGCACCACACACACCCCTTCTCTTTAACATAGTTAAGTTAGAGATATACTTTTGTAAAATATTGGACAATCATGCAAAGTAGTTTAAAAATATAAAGATATTCTTTCATTGTTGTACATGTCAGACATGGTAGAGAAAAACACTTTATTTTCAGCTCAATAAAGTTAAATAACGCCTTTGAGCTACACTGAGCACCTGTGCATCTACACAATCACTAATATTTTTCTGTTGCAACACTCCAATTTTGTTTCTTCCATAGTGATGCTATTGCTTGATTTTGTCCACCAGATGGCACTCCAGGCCAACATTTAGAAAAAAATGACACGTTGGTAGAAAAATAAATCGCTTTCAAGTTTAGCATAGGTCCTCACACATATTTTTTCACTTATAATGTTTGATGCTCTTAATGGTTGGTGTGAAATGCACATAGACTTATTCACACATCTACCCCAATATTTTTGTTTTGATAGACCAACACTACCAATATTACTTTGCAGGTACTCTTAAACATGCCCAAAATAGAACGTTACTCTCTTGTGAATGTGTTTCTAAGAGTACAGGCCTATGCCTGGAATCTGCACTGCGGCTTTTATAATAATAAATAATAATCCACATTTGTAAAGCGCACAATCACCCGTAAGGGTCTCTAGGCGCTGGGGGCCGACGGGAAGATTAAGCAAGCTATTGCCCAGAGTCACATGGTGCTGGGCTAATCTGCTGCTGGTGCCGGGGATCGAACCGTGATCCCCAGATTCCGGAGTCAGTCGCCCTAGCCGCGGCGCCACACCTCTTCCTCTGGTCTACTGCATTGCAGACAGAAACTTTCGCAGTTCTTTACTCCTGCCTTGGATTCCGGAAATAGAAGACACCTGTGCTCCCACATACTCCAAGAAATACTGAATCTTTTTTCTATAGAGCTATATCTTGCAGGTCTTTCTATTTTTTTTATTTTTTTTATTTTTAGAAATGTAAATAATCGAGCAGTATTGTTCAAGCGGCTACTTCATACTGGCCAATGACTCCCTGAGATTATTGATACGGTAAAACAGAGCGTTTAACTTTTCTGTAAGAGGTTCTGGTTTTCACGGTATGTATTATTTTGGGTAAAAATGATCAGGGCTTTAAGTGGGATGAAAAAACTGGGGGGTCTCTCAAAAGGGCGTGGTCAATGTAATTAAAGGTGTGGCTTAAAAAATACATAAGCTAAAAATCTGTGTTTAACACAGTGTGCCGCCAGACTTGTAGAAATGCATCCTTGGCGAGGCAATGCACCCTTACATTTAGCAAATCACATGAAAAAAGGTTAGCACCAATTCGGACTGAAAACTTCAGACAACCACCACTGGTAAAGCAACAATCTTGGACAGACTTGTAAACTATTCGGGGGTGGGAGCGCACCGCTGACATGCCCCAACGTAATTACCTCTTGCATGATGGTTCATGTAGTTCCTGATTTCTCGCTCACTACTCAGTTCAAAGTGTTCATAGCCAGTGCTGCATTATTAATTTCCAATTCGTATCCCTAGACACGTGTTTCATGATTCCTCAATCGTCAGTAGGGAAAAAACAAACAAAGTTCATAGGTTGCAGGGCAAGCTGCCGTCATCTCTCAGGACCAGTTCCACTCTCAGCATGCAGGCGCAAGCTCCCGAGCTCGTCAGCTCTACGGAATTTTTAAACTATTCGGGGGTGGGAGCGCACCGCTGACATGCCCCAACGTAATTACCTCTTGCATGATGGTTCATGTAGTTCCTGATTTCTCGCTCAATACTCAGTTCAAAGTGTTCATAGCCAGTGCTGCATTATTAATTTCCAATTCGTATCCCTAGACACGTGTTTCATGATTCCTCAAAAGCAACCCCTGAAAATATTTTTCCCTACTGATGAAGGTATTTAACCAGAGACACGTGTCTAGGGATATGATTTGAGAACATACGGGCACTGGCCACGAGAACTTTTGAACATTTTGAGAAATTCGAACAAAAACTAAGAATACCAAACTACAATGACCTTGAGGCAATGGGGCAATCCGGCAAGGACATGTTCGCGGCTCTCCCAACCCCCTGTGTTTTGTATTGAATGGTTCCCGTGGGCCATGAGCTGACGAGCTCTGGGAGACGCCCGTGCACACTGAGAGTGGTAATAGTCCTGAGGAGATGACGGTGGCATGTCAGGCAACCCCTGAAAATATTTTTCCCTACTGATGAAGGTATTTAACCAGAAACACGTGTCTAGGGATATGATTTGAGAACATACGGGCACTGGCCACGAACTTATGAACATTTTGAGAAATTCGAACGAAAACTAAGAATACCAAACTAAAATGACCATGAGGCAATGGGGCAATCCGGCAAGGACATGTTCGCGTCTCTCCCAACCCCCTGTGTTTTGTCTTGGACAGACTTGTATTTAAGTTTGTCACGCCGACATCTTTAGGGATATGGCATCTTCTAAGTATAAGCAGACAAACCCCATGCTTGATGTCTTTTCTGCTAGGGTAAAGTTCTATTCTAAATTTATAGTAAATCTTATATTACAACAGGCTGATAATTTCCAGCGTAGGGGAATTGATGTTTTACCTGTTTTTTCTTCTCGTAGAGACAGTTTCCCCTATAATAGACTTCCCCAGCAGGGCAATGGCAAAAATGGGCATACTACTTCTTATGACGATTTAAAAATATGGGTATCGAAAAATACTCGTCTGGTGAAACATGTAATGCCCCCCCCTTTAATTCAGAATAGTCTTCCAATAGAAGACAATCAGCGGTGGAATTGGCTGCCCGGTGCTTTATCTAGTAAAACCACAGATAACCCTAAACTTTTTCAACATCTTTAGCAGCAACTTGAAAGTTATCTCTTGGAATGCCGCCGGGATAAACAGTAGCCCTGTGAAATTACAGTATTTATTCTCTTTGAACGCTAATGTGATTTGCATCCAAGAGACCTGGTGCGCCAGTAGAATGTGTGTAGGGAGAGATTATTTTGTATTAGAGGCGTTGGCTGCTCCATCGAAGAAAGGGCGTGCAAAAGGGGGAATTGCGTGCCTTTTATCTAATAGTTTGAAGTGGAACTTCACCCATTATGTTGCTCCCAGCAACTTATTTCAAACTGTGTCCCTCTGTGGCTTAAATAGCAGTGGAAACTCTAATTCCTTGGTAATAATAAATGTCTATGTTCCACCCGATGAATGTTTTAATATTCTATTGAAGCAAATGTTTTCATATATTAAGCAGATTAAAGATGTGGAATTTCCTCCATATGTTTTGCTGGTGGGCGATTTTAACTGTAAAGTTTCCAATTCAAGCTTAGAGCTATATAGAAATAAATTTAAAGAAGAAGCCCTCTTCATTCCCCAATCCCTCTTCCCTAGTAAAATTAAAACTAATAAGAGAGGGAAGCTATTGTTAGAAGAACTTGCAGCGGCAGAGGGATTAATAGTGAATGGTAGGCTCCCTTCCGATGTCCCTGCCAGTTATACCCATAGATCTTCCCAAAGTGAGTCAATTTTGGACTATGTAATCTCTGATTATTGTACGTTCTCCTTAGTGAAGGATCTGGTGGTCTCGTTGACACAATTTAGCGACCACAACCTGATTACTATAAGCCTTTCTTTTCTTCTGCCTGATTCTGATCCATGGTCCTTTGGCAGTGACTTAGTTAACTTTCATAGGGACTCTGGTAGATGTTTTTGGAATTTTAAAGCCAAGAATGGCCTGGAGGGCATACTTGGTAAAGTAATATCAGAACTGAATGTTTGGCAGGGTTCAGAATTGATCTATTTTGAGAATTTTATGAAAGAGGTCATCTCTGTTGCCAAAAAGGACCAGATTTTCTGAGAAAAGGATTTATGTTCCCAGACCAATTTTCCTTCTAAACAAAGAAATAAATAAATTGGTGCGGGAAGAATTTTTGTGCCGATCTATCGAAGTGAATAAGAAAATATGTTTGCTAAAAAGAAGGAGAAACAGAATCAGGAAGAAACTTAGAAAAGAAAAAGAAGACTCACTTTGGATAAAACTTCGAGAGGCCGCTGTGTATGGCAAAATAAGACAATTTTGGTCTCTCATTGGCGAGGGCTGTGGAGCAAGAGTTAGCTCTCTCCCTATTCCCATTGCTGAATTTTCATGGGTTACCTATATTTCCAACTTGTATGCTGGGAATATTGCCATGGTAGATTGTAAGGAGTCTATTAACGAAGATGTGGTTTTTATTGATTCTCCATCGGAAAAAACTATTGAATTGGCCATTAGGGAAATGCGTTCCTCCGGAGCAATGGGGCCTGATGAACTTCCCATCTCAGTTTTGAAGCAGGATCCTATCTCATGGAGTAAGATTCTTTTCCCTTCATTTAGATCTTGCTTTATTAGCAAAATCATACCCCCTTCTTGGAAGGGGAGTATATTGGTCCCCTTATTCAAAAAGGGTGATAGGGATAATCCGTTGAATTATCGCCAGATAGCTCTCCTGGATGCCATTGGCAAAGTTTTTGCCAAATGCCTCCTCTTTTTAATAACGGATTGGGTTGAGGCGAATCAGATACTACCCCTTGAACAAACCGGCTTCCGCAAGGGGCATGGTACATTGGATAATCTTACAGCCCTTCAGGTTATTATGGACAAATATATACGAGTTCGGGGGGGGGGGGTGTATGCTGCTTTTATTCATTTCTCCACAGCATTCGACAAAGTTGACCGTCCCTTGCTGTGGAGAAAACTGTTTGATTTGGGCATGCCTCCCCTCCTACTTGACTTGGTGCGATCCCTCCATACGGACACCTGGTGCCGAGTGTTACAAGGAGGAGAAAGGGGTTTATCACGGGTTATCCCCTCCATTAATGGATTAAAACAGGGCTGCCTCCTTGCACCTCTACTCTTCTCTCTGTATATTGCTGATCTACCTGCTTCCCTTTCATCTTGTGCCGGCATAGCCCCGGTAGTGGGTGAATCTTCTATTTCCTGCCTGCTTTACGCAGACGATATTCTCATCCTGGACTTAACTCCCAAGGGATTGGCTAATCGTCTGCAGGCTCTACATCTGTTTGCAGAGTCCCATTATATGAGGATAAATGCGTCAAAAAGTAAAACTATGTGCATTTCAGGAAAGAAAAAATCCAAATCTGAGAATTTTGGGTGGGCAGTAGGCGGCCAGAAACTGGAGGTGGTTAAGACATATACCTTTTTAGGAAAAATAATTTCCGCTAACTTGAGTGAGAAGCCTCACATTGATGATAATTCTCGTAAAGCCTGTTCCCAAGGCAAAAGCTTGAGTGCCCTTTACTGCGCAACAGGGAGAAGACATTTTGCCTGCTTATTGAAGGTTTTTAGGGCAAAAATTCCTCCAACATTACTGTATGGAATGGAACTGGTTGACATAAAGCACTGGGGCTTTTTGCAAACAATAGAAGGAAAATTATTAAGGTCTATTACATCTCTTAACTCGGCCTGTTCCGTGGCTGCGTGTAGAATGGAATTCGGTCTCCGTAGCATCTGGGCGCAGGGCCTATCTGCTTTAGTTCGATGGGTTGTTAGCCTCGCTAGAGGTGAAATGGGGACTTTGAGATTCCTTCTTAAAGGGGAATTGCTGGGTAATTTAAAGGAATACTCTCAAATTGTTAAGAACTTTAGAAAGGCTGTGGCACTTCTTGAATTAGAAGAGAGTACTCTCTTTACTATTTCTCCTTCCCAGTTAAAATCCCTTTTGAAACAGGCGTCGTGGGATTTATGTTTTATGTTGGATAAAAAGTATATGCAAGCAAAGAGGGGAGGTGATCTTCTGGTTACCTCATATTCTATGAAGCTTGCCCAACCCTATGTCGCCTGGAATTTACCCCATGGAATTCGGAGATTCTGGTTCCTGTTAAGGCAGGACCTGTTACCCTTGAATAATCTTTTAGCAAAATGGTATGGATCCTCCTCTAGATGTAATTTTTGTAATATATCTGTTCAGGATCGTTCTCATATATTGTTCATTTGCCATGTATTGCGTCCACTTCGTTTGAAATGGATAAAACCAATATGTCTGCAATTGGGTATCCTCAATATGAATTCTTTTTTACAGGCATTATACTCGCCTCCAAATGAAATGTTTTGCTTCAATATTTTTAACTTTTTTAAATGTTTTTTTAGCTATTTATTGATAAAATATGGAGGTTTGTGTCATTGTTTTTCTTGTTATTGGAAAATGTTGTAGTTGTTGTTTCATTTAAGAAAAATGTGTGTTTGTATTTGTTGTACTTCGTCTTATGTGGCCCTCTTTTGAGAGCCAAAACATAATAAAATAAATTGAAAATTTAATTTTAAGGCTCCATGACTTGATTCATGCCTTCCCAGAACCTCGACTGTGGAAACCCTGACACTGATTGAAAGGTGTAGGACAAGATACCTTCCTGTGCACTGGTCACTAGAGCTGTGCAAAATTTGCATAATCTGTTTTCCCTTAATTTTGCACAATTACATCAAAATTAAATAAAATTACATGTAATTCTGTGAAATGCAACTCTTTCATTTTGCTCTGTATTTTTGAGTGAAAGGCATCAAATTTTGATGTGAGGTGCATATAAGGAAAAGCACTGTGACCAAGAGCTGCTCGTGCTCTGTTGCTGTTGATCACTCACTGTACATTTTTACAGCGAATTGCACATTTGCTGTAAATGTGCACAGTAAATGGCACGTAATTAAGCAAAGTGGCATAATCATCTAATTTCTGGAGTTTCACATAACCAGCATAATGCAAAATTACCCAAATTACTGGAGTAATAAAATTTTTGCCCAAGCCTACTTCTCAGGACGCGAAGTCCAACTAAATTATCACTGTCTCAAGTGGGATCACAGTGCAGATACATAAGACCTACTGCTTATAAATACCTGCACAAAATGGGTGAAATGTGTGGATACAACTAACTTACTCATGAACAAGTGATAAAAATAGAGAGGTGAGTCAACATTTCTGTTCATGTTTAATTTAGGAGAACCAAATTTGATAAAGTCTTAGAAATTCATGAATACAGTATTACCATTACCAAATTATAGACAACTAAAACGACTGGAAGAAGAAAGGTGAATACGCCTGGATAAAAGTAAATTGTGTATGTATGTGAAATGAAAGTGTGCCAGGTGAGCAGTTTAAAAAAACTTGTGTTTTTCTGGTAAAGACTATCAATTATTTGTTATTGCAGAAAAACATATAGTAGACTTTTGGCAATGAATCACGTATGAGAATTAAACCAATGTTTTTAACGTAAGTGTTGCATCCAAGGAGGGAGTCAATCCAAAATAGATGTTAAATATAAGTTTATTCTCAACAAAGATACAGCACTCCTATGCTAACAGAGTGTCCTTCTCTAACTCAGATGAAGTCTCAACTATTCAATCAACTTCAGAGGCTTCAATCCATAACATTCTAAGTTGCTAGGTAACCTACACAAGATTCTCCAGCAATATAAAACTAAGTCACAAAACACAATACATCTGAATGAGTAAATACATAAATAAAAAAAGAATATGGTGAATGAATAAATAAAAGAAAGAATATAACCCATCTCCCCTCCTATAATCATAGACCACATACTAAAACAAATACAGCGCCTAAAACTAAACAATACAAGTACACTAAGTGACATAATCTTCTAAATATTTAGGTCTAACTCTCAATCTAGAGCCTGGACCAACCTGAAAACCAAAATTATTGTGAGAAACAGGTGAATCTAAGACATGTTGATCATGTTGACCATGTTGATTTTGTAAGCATTGATCTTGTCTTTCCTCAACAATATCAGGAGAGTCTACCAATGAATGCGTAGACATGTCGAATGAACCACCCCCCAACCGAGAGTGATTATTGTCATTATCATTGGCAAGAGTATTGTTGCCTTCATCATATTTAACTTTCGCCACATTTCTTTTAATCCACCATTTACCACCTGTAACCATTACTGAATGTTTACCAAGCTTAACAATTTTGGTGTCTGGATAAAATTTAGAACCTCTTAACTTAAAAGGTTTTCTGATCCTGACCATATCACCAACCTTAAACAATTCAACCTTCACATGTTTACTCTCATCATATCGAAGTTTAGACTTAATTTGAGAACGCTCGACCTTAGCTTTAACTTGATCCATTGAAGATGTATGTTCATGAAATTTAGTGTTGGACATCAACCAGCTAGGAGCAAGTTTGTTGAATGATTGCCTACCCCTTAACATAGCAAAAGGAGTTACACCAGTTGTTAAATGTGGCGTATTATTGTATTGATCCAGCGCCCCTACCAAACATTTGCATAAATGACTCTACCTACTACCACTAAACTTACCATACAATACTAGGCCCATATCAACAACAGAGCGTCTGAATCATGAGGCGATTAGATCTATATATGTTGTTTAAACTATCCACAATAAACAAGACCAGCTTGTCATTTAGTAAGTTTATTTAAACATATTCATGGAAACTTAGGTTTTGGAATTTTATTAAACAAGTATTAGAAAATGTCATAAAGAAAAGTTTATTCAGTATTTATAAAGAGAGCTTAATTCAAGAAATATTATTCATTAGCAGAAATAAGTGAAAATAAGCATTTCCAAAACCTAACTAATTCCCTGTTTCTACCCTCATTGCCTGAAAATAAAGTCTTTATTAAAGGCTGCTTTCCTTACGTGCGTTCATCCATCAGCAGAACACGACCCTCTGGAATCAAAAGCGTAGGCAAAAAATCTGCTCTTTGAGCTAATTCTTATACCCTAAAACTTAAACTAGATATTTTCACATTCCAACAGCTGAATTCTGGCTCTCCATTGGCTGAACCACCTCATGCCACAATAAATTGTGACATCTTCTACCTCATGTCCGGGCTTTTTCACTAATCCATTGTTCATGCACAGAGTCCTGGCGACACTTCCTTAGGCTGCTACATTTTGTAGCAAAGATGTTCATGTAATACAAAAAAATGTCACGACTCTTCCTTCCAACCTTGAGCCTGTCCGTTCTGAGCTTCCCGTGGCACAATAGACTTTTGAAACCAACTTGGCAAAGACATTCATAAAAAAACCTTTCCACTGCCACGTAGCTTTATTTTGCAGAACCAGGCTCCTTTCCATTGCAGCTCACCCACTTGCCTTATTCAGGCAGGCCCATCATGGAAACTAATATTAAACAAACACAATGCATTGATTAATTAAAGAACTGAAATGTATTCGGTTTCCCACCCCCCTTTGCTAAATGTTAACCCATTAATTAGGTTACCTAGCAGAAGCACATTTAAGCAGCATATACATTTGTCACAGAAAAGACAAAACAAAAGCACATTTAAAAGCACATGCTATTATTTTTTGAGAGCAGCAGTTAGTGTATGACAAAGACAATAGACAATAATTATTGTATTATTTCTTTTGCATTCTGCACAAATAAGCATAATGTTAATCCCAAGTGTTCATGTTGCACAGTTTATTCTAGGTTGATTTAATAACATGCAGCAAACATATTAGTTTTATTAAACATTATGGAAGTTTGGCTTCACAAGCCTGAACAAAATATTGTTCATTAACCTGCTCCATCAACTCCCTCATCTGGTGATTTTAAAATCACCAAACACCACCCAAAAATTTCACAAAATGTTTCTATTGAACATGTTTCAGGCTTACTCAGGATTAGTATTTAAACCCTGATTTCATCTATATTTCTACAACTCTCATATTGAGTTCTACAAAATTCTTCTAATTCTCTTTCCTTTTCCCTTTCCTAATTCAGCTAAGTTGGATCCTTTCCACCTTTAAATCCCCAACCCTCAATGAATTTATAGGTATCTATTTTTTGACTGCACCAACAAAACAAATATTAATCTGAGTATTGTCCCACTAAAAAAATTAAAACAAAAAAAATTACATTTTGAAAAATTAGTATATACCCCTCCTTTTTTAAATTTTTTTTTTTAAAGTTTTCAAATTCTAAAACATGTTTTCTTCGACCTAGGTCATACAACAAAATTTCTTTTTCCCAACTAAAACATAGTTTCTTCGACCTAGTCAATTAATCTATCAATTACAGGTGGAAATATTATAAAGGACTGCCTTGATGACTTAATTTTCTTATTTGTTTTGACCACTCTCATTTGTTTTCTTCTATTTAACACTTCAATTTTTCCTTCTATTTGGAATTTTTCATTTAGCTCTTCTTTGCTTTGACTTGAAATCTCATTTACCTGTTCTTCATTTTTATTCACCAACTTGTATTCTAGACATTTAACTCCTATTGTTTGGCTATTTTCTTTATCTACTAGTTTGTATATCATATTCTCATCTCTTTTATTAATTATTTTATTTTTTCTTGTGTTCTGTCAAATTACTTTCAATTTTCCAAGTTCTCTTTCTCGGCTTATTTACATACTCATCATTGTCACTAGTTTCAGATTCTGTGTCTTCAGCTGATTTTTCTTTTTCTGCTGAATAATTTCATTATTTCAGTTTTCTTCTTTGATTCAGGATCTTCTTTAATCAGCAGTTTTACTTCTCTGTTTGGAACATCATCCTTATAGCTGGTACTTGGTAATTCATCTTCTTCTTCTGGAATTACTTCTAACTTCCCAGTTTCAGAATTCTTGTTCCTGCCTTCAGAGCTTTCAATCTGCTTTTCAATACTCTCCTGATCTTGATTTTCTTCAGTCTCAGACTCTTTTTCTGCTTCTTTTTCTAGCAGATCTTCATCATTTTCTGAATCTAGAATCACAATCTCTAGATCTTTCCCATTCAATATTTCATTCACATTTGAATCTTCTAGATGTCGACCCTCTTGTCGATCTTCAGAATCTGGATTTCTTTCAGGTTCTTCTTCAGAATCTGAATCAGCAGTGGTATCACTTTCTTCATCAGAATTTTCAGGTGTAGGTACACGAATAGTGTGACTTGCGTGTATCCACCTCTTCAATCCTTTGCACTTCACTGCATTTGTTGTAACAAGAATAACTTGTCTTGCTTTCTGCCACTTGGGTACCAGACAATTTCTTCTTCGGTGTATTTTTGTTTTGACCCAATCACCTGGTAACAAATCATGTCTTTGTTCTCTCTCCTTTATGATCACTTCAGTTCCCACTTGATTTAATACAGTAGTTACCACATCTGACAAGTTTTTACAAAAGTCTAAGATAACACTATCATTTATACTTAATAACTTGTTTGCTGGAATAAAAGCTTGTCTCATGATTCCCCCCATCAATTTTTCCTGAGGGCTCAAACCTGACTTATCAGGTATGTTTCTTAGAGTTCTCAACACAAGTGGTAAGGCTTCTATCCACTTCATACCTGTTGTTTCACACATTTTTGTGAGTCTATTCTTGATAGTGTTATTTACTTGATCAACAACTCCTGATGCTTCCGGTATGTATGCACAATGCATTTTTCGTTCAATACCGAATGCTTCACAAACCATCTGCATTAATTAATTTTCAATTCGTGTTCCATTGTTTGTTTCTACAGTTACTGGAAAGCCATAACACGGAATCATTTCGCGCAAAAGCAACTTTGCCACAGTAATTGTGTCATTCTTTCTTGTTGGAAAAGCTTCTACCCAATTTGAAAATAAACAAATGAAGACTAGGATATATTTCAATTTGTTTTGTTGGGGCATTTCAATGAAATCTATTTGAATTCTTGTAAATGGACCACCCTCCCGGCCTATGGTTTCCAAACTCTCAATTGTCTTTTGACCTGAATTGTCTTTCTGGCATGTTAGACATCTTTGACAAAGTGACTCCACAACTAATCTGAACTTCGGATTGTACCATGTCTTTCTGAACAAATTCATTATATCATCTCGATCTACATGACCCTCCCCATGATACATTCGAGCCATATCTGAAATGATGCTGTTTGGCATGACCAATCTGTCATCTTTGTAAACCCAAATCTCATCACCCTCTCTTTGTCTACAACCCTGTCTCAGCCATCCAATTTTCGCCTCATCATCTGCCTTATCTTGTAATTGTTTAGTTCTTGGCATGTCTGAATTACAAAGATTAATATGAGAATGCTTGAAACATGTTCGTTAAATTTTTCCCGATTGGTTGCAACCCTCTCCCGAGCACAGAATTTAGCAATGAAACCAGCATATGCATTGCCTTTTGAGACATAATCATTTTTCTCTTCATTTGCAGTACATTTCACTACTGCTATTTGGTCAAGAAGCTCAATTCCATCTATCAACCTTTTAATCAAAATAGCATTTCTTATAGGTGATTCTATAGAGTTTAAACAATCTCTTTGGGACCATAATTGATCATAGCCATGTATTATATTATATCCATATTCACTTTCAGTTATTATGGTAATTTTCAGTCCTTCACCCATCTCACATGCATGAATCAAAGCAATTAATTCCGCTACTTGAGCTGAACGAACTCCTTTGAAACAAGATGCTTCAATCGTTTCTGCAATTGTACATATTGAATAAGCTGCACTCAATATACCATCATCTGTTTTCAAACATGTACCATTCACAAATAGCACATAGTCTGATTCTGGTAAAGGA
Source organism: Lissotriton helveticus (assembly GCF_964261635.1). NCBI lineage: Eukaryota > Metazoa > Chordata > Amphibia > Caudata > Salamandridae > Lissotriton > Lissotriton helveticus. The sequence goes on along the minus strand of NC_136058.1, from coordinate 172,451,700 downwards.
ACATTCCTAATGTCTTGTCTGGGCTTTATGCAAAATTCTAATACACCCTGACACTCATGGTCAATGTCAGCTTCATTTTTTACTTCAGTAACAGTTCCATCAGGCAACAATGTGGAAGGATTTAGGTTCACACACCTTGCTATCGAGACATTATCTGATCCCAGAATTGTCTTTTCATATTTGGTCATCCTGTTACTTGTCAAGTGTTGTGTTATGCTTTTGGTAAGAAGGATTTCAACTGAATGAGGTACATATACTTTTACAGGAAACCCCATTATGATTCCTTCACTCTGCTCAAGGCTTACACTTGTTGCAGCCACTGCTTTTAAGCAACCTGGCAAAGCTTTTGCTACAGGATCAAGATCAGCTGAGAAGTAAGCTATTGGCTTTCTCAGTTTTCCATGTTTCTGAATCAGAACTAATAATGCACAACCCTCCCTTTCATTGCAATAAAGCTCAAATTCTTTATCGAAGTCTGGCATGCCCAGAACAGGAGCTTCACACACATTCTTTTTTAATTGCTCAAAGGCTTCAAGCTCAATTTCTGTCAGGACAATTGGATCTTTTACATCTGCTTCTGTCAATCTTTGCAATGGCTTCGCAATTACTAAGAAACCACTAATCCATTGACAACAATACCCAACCATGCCCAGGAACATTCTCACCTGTTTTTGTGTCTTTGGGGGTTCCATTGCCTGAATCAATTTAATTCTCTCAATACTTATCTGTCTTGTTCCTTTTGCAATTCTATGTCCTAGGTATTCAACCTCTTTTTTACAAAACTGCAATTTTGCAGGTGACACTTTGTGACCCTCTTCTGCCAAATGATTCAAAACGGTTATGGTATCTGTTACACAGTTGTCTCTTGTTTTTGCTGCTATAAGCAAATTATCTATATACTGGACCAATTTTGATTTACCAAGTAATTCTAAATCTTCTAAGGTCTTTTTCAACAATTCATTAAAAATAGAAGGACTCTCAGTGAACTCTTGAGAAAGGCAACACCATGCAAAAATTCTCTCTTGGAACCTGAAAGCAAAAATTGGTTGACTCTCTAGGTGCATTTGGACAGTAAAGAAGGCATTACATAGGTTTTTTACCGAATACCACTCAGCAGCATGTGGTATCTGACAAAGGATCACTGCTGGATTGGGCACAATAGGACAACAAGGAATAACTATCTCGTTAACCTTTCTCAGGTCCTGTACTATTCTGTACGTTTCATCTGGCTTCCTAATACCCATAATTGGTGAGTTATAAGGACTGCTCTCAATCTCTTTCAAAACACCTTGCTGAATGAATTTGTCAATTACAGGAACTAATTTCATTTTTTCTAAGCACTGGGAAAACAGGTCCAATTATTACAGGAACTGTCACTGCTTCCATATTTCTGGTTAACTGTTCATTTAAATCATTTGTAGAATTTACATAACCAGAAATATTAATTCCAGAAGTACTAGGCATCTCATCATACCTTTCTGTTGTGACACTTTGAGAAGAGGTCTGGGCTGGGACTCTATTAATCTGAATTGGGACTCTTGGTGTTACATTAACTTGTTCTGGGGGTCTACTTGAATTTCTGTCCTGATCTGTATTTACAACATTACTTCTACACTGATCAATAAATTCTACCCTCTCATGTTTATAATTTTCATTTGTTAATTTGCGAATCGAATTTTCATTAAAATTTATTTCCTTTGGGAGAGGTGGTGTATTCATTAATTTGCTCTCACATGTAGCAACAACCTTTTCATCATGTTTAAATACATTTTCCATTTTCTGGAACAAGAAAAACAATTTCTCTTTCTTTAGATAATAATTATCCATGTTTGGATTTTTACACTATTTAACAGATCTTCCTGCCCTAATCAACAGAACTTCTCTTGCTTGAATGCTCAATTTTAATTTAAAAACAGAAAAAGTGGGCTGGCTAAAAGCACCAATGAAAACAGTTTAATAAACAGAGGCAGAAACACCTGAAAGTAAGGAGGCCCCTATAAAGTTATTTTGCACACTTTTAATGGAAGGTTAACTAAGGGAAAGGTTTGAATTTCTCTATTCAATAACACCGCAGCATCTGAACTTGATGTAAAAGTCAATAAATCTCAGAATCTTCCGTCTTCTTGCAAGAGTCAATTAGCCATGAGTTTAATCTCATCACACAAATCAACCCTTTTAATGCTGCAACGTTCGTCTTGTTAAACACAGAGCAGAGCAGCTGCCGTGACACACACAACGATAAAATTTTATTCACTGTATTGACTTGTGGCAACAGCTAACTAGACATTTCTACTAGATTTATGAAGGTAATAATTCTTCTGTTCAAAGACTCCCTGTCCTCCCGCGTATTGCTGTAACACTATCAGCCATTCACAGCACGGCTACAGTGATGTACACTGCCGCTGCAGTCTCTCTCTCTCCCTTCGCATTCCAAAACAGCCGCCCTCCTCTAAAATTTGAGTTCCTGGAAACAGCCTCTCTTTTAAAAAAAATTGAACTCACAATACAATTTTAATATTGCTTATTTTACCTGAAGGCTTCAAAACATTTCACATTTGTTTTTCAATATTAGTAACTACATAAAACAAACCATTTGCCTGCTTCTCTAGAAAGGACAGTATTTTTCAGACATTCAGAATTGCATTCATTTGAAATAGACAACGCTATTTCTATCACATTTACACATATATATATACTGAAGAAATCCCTACTTATGCACACTTATTTTCTTTCTTAGGACTCTAACCTTAAAAGAAAACCTCATTTGCCAGTAAGAAAATGACGCTTATTTTTCTTCCTTAGGACTCGAACCTTGGAAGAGAAAACAACGCTTACCCTTCACACAAGCTTAGATCAATCTATTACTCTTTTCACAGAGAGTTTTAAAACAGGCTCCAAGTCCCTATACTCAAGGCTACAATTTCATAGACAATCCTCACTATCATACATACAATTTACTCAACACACCTAGAACCCTAAACTTGTGTTATACGTCCACAACACGATGATATGCGGCGATATCACCTTTTGAAGCAAAACAAATGAACTGTGTAACCTGATAACCGCGTCCTGATAACAGCATTACACTATTCTTGCCATGGCCAACCAGGAATTTTTCACACTGCTGGAAAAACCCTTATAACTACATATAACAATCTGGCAAAATCAAGAACTCAACATGTGTTAAACATTTATCCTATGAATATACCAACATATATGTATCATGTATGTAACATGTATGTCAAAAACAACATATAAACCATACGAATGCTACCAAGGAAATTGATCCAGCGCCCCTACCAAAAATTTGCATAAATGACTCTACCTACTACCACTAAACTTACCATACAATACTAGGCCCATATCAACAACAGAGCGTCTGAATCATGAGGCGATTAGATCTATATATGTTGTTTAAACTATCCACAATAAACAAGACCTGCTTGTCATTTAGTAAGTTTATTTAAACATATTCATGGAAACTTAGGTTTTGGAATTTTATTAAACAAGTATTAGAAAATGTCATAAAGAAAAGTTTATTCAGTATTTATAATGAGAGCTTAATTCAAGAAATATTATTCATTAGCAGAAATAAGTGAAAATAAGCATTTCCAAACCCTAACTAATTCCCTGTTTCTACCCTCATTGCCTGAAAATAAAGTCTTTATTAAAGGCTGCTTTCCTTACGTGCATTCATCCATCAGCAGAACATGACCCTCTGGAATCAAAAGCGTAGGCAAAAAATCTGCTCTTTGAGCTAATTCTTATACCCTACAACTTAAGCTAAACTAACTATTTTCACATTCCAACAGCTGAATTCTGGCTCTCCATTGACTGAACCACCTCATGCCACATTATCAAATTGTGACAAATACCTCATGTCCGGGCTTTTTCACTAATCCATTGTTCATGCACAGAGTCCTGGCGACACTTCCTTAGGCTGCTACATTTTGTAGCAAAGATGTTCATGTAATACAAAAAAAGTCACGACTCTTCCTTCCAACCTTGAGCCTGTCCGTTCTGAGCTTCCCGTGGCACAATAGACTTTTGAAACCAACTTGGCAAAGACATTCATAAAAAAACCTTTCCACTGCCACGTAGCTTTATTTTGCAGAACCAGGCTCCTTTCCATTGCAGCTCACCCACTTGCCTTATTCAGGCAGGCCCATCATGGAAACTAATATTAAACCAACACAAGGCATTGATTAATTAAAGAACTGAAATGTATTCGGTTTCCCACCCCCCTTTGCTAAATGTTAACCCATTAATTAGGTTACCTAGCAGAAGCACATTTAAGCAGCATATACATTTGTCACAGAAAAGACAAAACAAAAGCACATTTAAAAGCACATGCTATTATTTTTTGAGAGCAGCAGTTAGTGTATGACAAAGACAATAGACAATAATTATTGTATTATTTCTTTTGCATTCTGCACAAATAAGCATAATGTTAATCCCAAGTGTTCATGTTGCACAGTTTATTCTAGGTTGATTTAATAACATGCAGCAAACATATTTATTTATTTATTTATTTGCGAGTTTGTAACGCGCTAGGATCACCTCCCGAAGGAGTATCTCCGCGCCTTTGGCAACCTAGAAGCAAATAAACAACCTGTCGCTGTATCTCCATAATTTAGAATAAGAACGTTTTCAGCTGTCTCCTGAAGGCTAGGTGCTCTTTACAGAGTCTCAGGGAAAGTGGAAGGGTATTCCACAACATGGGGCCCGCAATGGAAAGTGCTCTGTCCCCTTGTCTCACCTTTTTCGCTCTAGGTATCTGCAGCAGAGCCTGTTCGCTTGATCTCAAGGACCGTGAAGGCACATAGGGTGAGAATTTGCTAAGCAGATATAGAGGGCCTTTTCCCAAAAGACATTTGTGCATAATACAACACACCTTAAACTTCACCCTTTGTTTCACAGAAAGCCAATGCAACGCAGTCAAAAGGGGTTTAGAGGGTGTTCGGGGGGGTTTATTAAGGACAAGGCGAGCTGCTGTGTTTTGGACGACCTGCAATCTCGAGGTAACCCCCTCATTTGCAGAGAGGAGCAACCCGTTGCAGTAGTCCAATCGACTCAGTATCAGGGCTTGTACCAGGGTCTTCCTTGTTGAATCTGGCAATAGGGGAAATACCTTCCGCAACATCCCAATTATGTGGAAGCAGGACCCTACCACTTGGGCAGTATGGTTTTTAAAGGAGAGGTCCTGGTCTAGGCGCACTCCGAGATCCTTGACCACCTGTTTAGGCTCCGGGACTGGGCCAAGGTCATGTGGCCACCAGTCTGGGGACCAAAGGATCTTGGCTTCCCCATATTAGTTTTATTAAACATTATGGAAGTTTGGCTTCACAAGCCTGAACAAAATATTGTTCATTAACCTGCTCCATCAGTATGACCAAATTCTATCTCCAATGACATCTTGAACATGCAAGCCAGAAGAAGAAGCTAACTGTATAGACTCCTTTAAAATTCGGTTGACCCTTTCCACTAAACCATTTCCTTGCGGGCTATATAATGCAGTAGTAAGATGTTTAATACCTAAATTGCTTAAAAAATTTCTCATGTCATGTGACACGAATTGGACACCGTTGTCGGAGACCAAAAAAGCAGGTATTCCTTCAGACCTAAATAGTTGTTTAAGAAACCTAATAACATTATCTGTATTTGGATCCTTCATGAATTCATATGATACACATTTAGAATGATAATCAACCACAGTTAAAATGTAATTAAAACCTTGATTGAGACCTCCAAAAGGACCAATAAAATCAATTCCCAGTTTTTCCCAGGGATTGTGAGGCAACTTTATAGGACACAAAGGAGTGTTGGTAGTGTGAAGAGACTTTTCAGCATGGGAACATTCAGTGCAATTACTAATGGATGTCTCAACTAGATTGTCCATCCCGGGCCACCAGTAATGCATTCTCAGCTGTTTCTTGGTGCTAGTTATCCCACCATGACCTTTGTGAGCAAGGGAAATAAGTTTACTCCTAATATTAAGTGGAGGAATGAGATAAAACCCTCTCAAAATAAGGTCACCCTCTACACTCAACTCATCTCTTATTTTAGAAAATGGAAGCAATTCCTGGTTAACTTGATTTTCCCTAGGCCATCCTCTGGAAATGAAATTTTTAAGAATAACTTGACAATTATCTGAATTAGATGCTTGTAACCAATCTGCTTGCGAAATGGAATCTTCTGTGAAAGTTAACCCATCAATCAAATTGATAACAATTTCTTTATCATCCAATAATGTTTCATCATCCTGATTATTAACAGGACAACGGGAAAGAAAGTCAGCTTTGACATTTTTAGAACCCGAAATGTGCCTCATTGAAACATTTAAGTCATACAACTTGGAAAATAATCTTACTAACCTAGGACCGGCATTTCTTAATCCTTTATCATTCCAAATGAAAATCAAAGGTTTGTGGTCTGAAATCAAAACAAATTCTTTTCCCCATACGTAAGATGAAAAATGTTTAGCACCCCAAACACAGGCCAACGCCTCTTTTTCTATAGTACTATAGTTTTTCTCTGAAACAGACAGTTTACGGGAGGCAAAAACAATTATACTCTCTGCACCCTCGACCATTTGACTAAGGATAGCTCCTATACCCACATTACTAGCATCTACAGTAATGAAACTCATTAACTCTTCATTGAACGGTTTAAGGGCCGGAGCATGAATGATTAAAGTCTTTTAGCTTATCAAAGGAATCCTGTTGTTCTTTACTCCATAAACATTTTACTTTGCTTCTAGTCAATTTCCTCAGAGGTTCACTGATGAATGCAAAGTTCTGAACAAATCGGGAATAAAATTCGCTTAACCCTAAAAATGACCTTAATTGATCTTAGTCAGATGGGTGAGGGCACTCCTTGATAGTTTTCAATAAGTCTTGTTTAGGACTTATTCCTGAATCTGAGATCACATGTCTCAAGTAATCTACCTTCTTGAGCATAAATTTGCATTTTTCTTTCTTAACTGTCATGCCAAATTTGTTTAAGATGTCCAAAACTTGATCTAAAATCACTAAGTGTTGTTCAGCAGAATCAGAAGAGATCAAGATATCATCTTGATAAGCCAGCACATTTTTTATTTTCCCAAAAAGTTGAAACATTAGCTTTTGAAATACAGATGCCACTGAGGATAACCCGAAAGGCATCCTCAGAAATCTGAAAGCACCAAACGGTGTATTAAAAGTAGTCAAATCTTTGGAATCCTCGTGAAGCTCAATTTGATGGTACGCTGCCTTCAAATCTATGGTGGAAAATATTTTCGTACCTCTCAATTGAGCAAGCATATCTTGTATGCGAGGCAAAGGAAAGCAATCAACCTGTATGTTTTTGTTCAGGGACCTCAAATCTATGCACAATCATATTTCATCACTATTTTTTTTAATTGCGACCACAATCGGAGATACCCAAAGTGATGAGTCAACAGGCTCAATAATGCCAATGCACACAACTGTTGGAGATGATTGTTCAATTTATCCCTAATGCTTAGTGGGACATGCCTAACCTTGTGAATAACCGGGATAGTATCCGGTTTTAGTATGATTTTATGTTGGAATCCCTTAACTGATCCTATTTTATCATTAAAAACAGACTTGTGTTTCTCCAGAATGCTGGCTAATGATGAACTTTTGGAATGTAACAAAGCAATACTTGAATCATTCATCATAGCAATATTTGAGTCGTATTCTAAAGAAATGGGGTTATCAGTGCCAGGTCTTAATATCATACGAAATTTACCTTGGTCTTTCCAACCAAGAATATTATATCCTTTTTTAGCCACATACATTTTTGAATTAATAACTCGTTCTATGATGTTAATGTCATTAATAAAATAACCCATCATATCTATCTCTTGGCCTCCAAGCGCTACTGTGTGAATATCTGGAGGGATCAAGGCAACATCCTTCCATTCTTTATAGAAAAACTCATCAGAAAGTATGGTGACTGGAGAGCCAGAATCCACAGTAGCTTTGGTACTAACATCACCAATTTTCACATCACAAATAGGGTCACCATTATCAGTTTCATCTATGGAGCTAACCATATCTATAGACAAAAGAATTTTGTTAACAGTAGCATGATCATATATCTGTGGTTCAATAGATTCAACATGCATTACTTTAGCTTTAAATTTACAAGCAGAGGAAAGATGACCTGTTTTCTTACAATTGGTACATGTTTTGTTTAGAGCAGGACAAGTAGGGGAATTTGCTAAATGGGTTTTGGAACCACACCTGAAACACTGAAGGACTTTGTCTGATTTCTTCCACTCCTGTTTAGCCAAAGGTGTCTTATTACGTTGATGTGAAAAAGCTTGTGTGACTACAGGAGTAACCTTATTTACCGCTTCTGCAGAAGAGTGTTTTGAGGACACCAGTTCTTTAGAAGCTGTTACAGATCTCTCAATACCTCTCGCAATCTCTAAGGTTTCAATTAAGGAAGGATTCCTACAGCATAGTATCCGTTCTTGTACTTTGTCATTAGAACAGTTAACTACAAGTTGATCCCTTAAGTACGGATCAATTGGCCCTTCAAATTCACATGAAGATGTTAGGACCCTGAGTTCTGCTAAAAATGTGTCAATACTCCCATGTTCCCGTTGTTTACGTGTATAAAACTTATGCCTTTCTACAATTATGCTTGGCTCATCTTTATAGTGTTTTCAAGTCTTAAAACAGCTTCAGTAAACTCATTCCAGTCATCAGATGGAGGACGAACGATAGGGGGTTGATGGTCAAAAATCCTTTGTCCTTCATTGCCCAAACAATTGTAAAGCATGGCATTTTTTCCTGACTGGTGAAAATTTTGCCCCATCAATAGCTATTATGTAACTATTAAATGACTTATACCACTGTGTCCACTTAATTTTAGGAGTTCCAGGTTCAGGAAGAAAAGGAGAAGGAAGAACAGCAGTTTGAGTGGTCATAATGAATAGCAGAAAGAAAATAGCTAGATGAAGAATTAAAGGAAGAATGTGAATGAAGAGAATGATTAAAAATTAAAATATCTGGAAATTATTGAGCAAAGAGAACAAAATGTGGAAACATAAAAATTAATGTGTGATGAAGTATAAAACTATACTAATGACCAGCTTACCTGAAATACATGTTAAAGTGTTCGTTTGTAACAATGTAATAAGAACTAAAAAGGCAAAATATAACTTGAATCTTAAATATTTTGACAATAAAGGTAAACATTTATAAATAAATATTCATTTAAGGTGTAGCAAAGATGTGCGCCTCATCGTGCAAGTGTAAAATATAGTTATTCCGTTTGGCAAAGTAGCACGCTGATCCCTTCCTGAGCTATTAGAGGAAAGCAGTTAGATGAAGCCCAGGCGTCAGTAGCGTAGCTTCAAGTGGCGATGATAGAGGCTTCAGTAGGACAGAATCCTCGCATAGAATGTCAACGTAGAAGCAGCAGAGACAAGGAAGACATCACAGGAAACCTCGGAAGCTTCGGATTGAAGTGACGAAGGAGCTGCGAGATGGTGGCTCACGAGCAAATAGGAGAATAGAATGCTGGTAAGTTTTGAAAATAAACTTAGATGTTCTAGTAACCACAGCGCGTCTTTTAGGCAAAAAATTATGGAAATCATGCAAAATAATATCCGTTTTAAACAAGCTCCAAAATTAATTTCAGTTTTAAACAATAACGATGCAATCTTCAGCGGTGTGATAAGAGTAAAGCTGGACCGCTCGAGAGGAAATTCGTTATAAAGCAAATAAATCAAGAGAAATCCAATGGAGATTTGCAAAATAATATCAGTTTTGAATAAGCTCAAATGACAATCCAATCTTCAGCAGTGCTAAGAAAATAAAACTGAACTGCTTGAGAGGAAAGTTGTTGTAAAGCAAGTCAATCAGGAGAAATCCAATGGAAATTCGATGAGCAATCAGAATGACACTAATGTAGTAACTGCTCGAAAGGAAAATTTAATAACCAATCTTCAGCAGAAAGTGTCAAGAGAATTACTCGAAATCAGTTTCCAAAGTTTAAGAAATGTTGACTGAAGGAACATTAAAGATGAATAAACAGTACCTTAAATTGTTGTAGTCCGCAATGTAAACAGGTAATAATCCGTAAAGTAATTAGGTAAGCAGGTATCAATGAGCAATCCAAGTTATTGGTAGAAGAGACACTGAAGTTCTGTTAGCTGTATTGAAAATCATAAATGGAGGCGAGTGGGTCCTTTGGAGAGCTGTATAAATGTCCTTGTCGCCAAATTCATGTTGCATCCAAGGAGGGAGTCAATCCAAAATAGATGTTAAATATAAGTTTATTCTCAACAAAGATACAGCACTCCTATGCTAACAGAGTGTCCTTCTCTAACTCAGATGAAGTCTCAACTGTTCAATCAACTTCAGGGGCTTCAATCCATAACATTCTAAGTTGCTAGGTAACATACACAAGATGCTCCAGCAATATAAAACTAAGTCACAAAACACAATACATCTGAATGAGTAAATAAATAAATAAAAGAAAGAATATGGTGAATGAATAAATAAAAGAGAGAATATAACAGTAAGTCTGTGTATTATTTGAAGAGGAAAAAAGTGTAGTGTGGCTCTAAGTTGAAGGATGAAGAGAAATACTTGAAAATTATATTAATCATATGAATACACTTTAAAATGTCTGTCATTCATTTGTCTCCTATTTTGCATCTGATTTTTCACTAGAAGCGTCTATTAACTTCTCTTAATAGTGCATAAATAGATTTTTTTACAAATTGAGTGAATTAATTATTAGTGGTTGAGTTGGGAGTTCTAGGAATTTGTATAGAAATACTTTAAAAAGCCAAAGGATTGACTTAGGAGCATAAGATTGGAAGGTGTTATCTGTAAGGATGCTCTAAATTAAGGTTTTAAATTTTTTTTATATTTCAAAGTAAACACTTTTTGATGCTTAGTTACAAAGTGGAAAAAACTGTTGTGGGGTTGATTTTGTGAGACTGTTTGGCCTGATAACTTTGACGTGTCATTACCCAAACCTTTCACATTCACACCCATGGACTGATTAATTCATTTTTGTTGGCTTGGCACGTTACAACTGCTAACCAGTGCTACAGTGTGTGTGCTCTCTCCTTTAAAATTAGTAAAATTGGCCTACACCTGATTGGCATGTTACATTTACTTGTAAGTCCCTAGCATATGGTACCACATGTACCCAGGGCTTGCAAATGAAATGCAATTAGTGAGCCTGCAGCACTCATTGTGCCACCCACTAAAGTAGCACTTTAAAACATATTTCAGGGCTGCCACTGCAGCCTGTGTTACAGTTTTAAACTGCCATTTCGACTTGGCAAAATAAACATTTAACTAGACCCAGACCTTATTTTTTAATACTTATAAGTCAACCCTGCGGTAGGCCCTAAAAGCCCAAAGGGCAGGGTGTACTGCAGTGCTTGATTTTTGTAAAAAAAAGAAGTGCAGGTGCTGAACATTTTGCCAAGGAGGCCACCACACACGTCTTCCTCCGGTGAGCCCACTTCCAACACTCTCACTGCCTCAGTCTCTATCTTCTAACCTTGACCTGTTGTCTGTCCCCTAAGTCTTTAGTCTAAGAGTCTATCCTCGCACCTCTCTAATTGTTTTCTATCACCTTTGTCACGCCTTGTATTTCTGATCTATTAATTTTAGCCCTGCCCTTTTTTCTCTTCACTTTTATCCATGCTCTGCTCTCTCTCCCCTCGATCTTGGCTCTTTACTATCACTCTCTAGCAGTGATTAGCTGTGTCTCTATTTTATTATGTGTTTGCTTTTTTTCCTCTGTCCTGGCCTTCAGGTCATTTTATTCTATCTTCTCTCTTCTTAATGCTCTCTTCTTCACATCATGGCTGCTTTCTCTTTGTATCTGATTTGCTCTCCTCCTTTCTTCTACTTTGCTCAGTTTTAGCTCTCTCCTCTCTTGTTGTTTCTTCTCCTCTTTACTCTCGCTGTCTCAAATCTCTAACACTGCTGCTGCCTGTGACCCCTGTCGTCAGCCTGTACATGTCCCTGCTATTTTGAACTCTGTGTTTTCCTGTTGTCATTCCTAAAGAAGCGGAAGATGTTTTACTTTCTTACCTACACTGAGTGCAAAATGTACACCAAATGAAAATTCTTCTTTTTTGCATATATTAATCAGTGTGGTATGACTGGGTTTATTGTGGAACAGGTGGCTGCTTGAGCACAGCAGGTCATGTCACTGCTAGTGCTCCCTGCGATTAGTAGGTCCAGGGATGGTGACTGCATCGGCATCCACTGCTCAGCTTGTAGTAATGCTGTCAATGCCGGTAAGTATGGCTCTGGTGCCTACTGGACTCACTCACGCTCAGCAATTACCATGCTGGGGTGCAGCACACAAATTTTACTGGTGATGCCATGGCGCACAAAAGTTGTTTTGGGCCACAGTCTCTTCGAGCACATTCAGGATAGCAGCAATGCAGGGCTGCCGGATATGCTACTCTGGCTACGCAACAAGTGGAAAGTCCACACTTACTTTCATTTATTCTTCCTCAAGAGCCCTCACTCCCAAGTTCCAAATGCGCTCTTGCAGCTTCCTTGCCTCAACTCTGTCATGAGACAGCCCCCAGCTACAAATATTCAATGGGAGGTTTAAGCTCAGGCAGTGGCAGGGTGCAGCAGACTAAGGGAATCGAATGCAAGCCATAGTTTGTCGATGACTTCTTGGATTTGTGATCAGCGTGATGACATCATCACTAACGTGGTGATACACAATCATGCCTGCCTGCCTATGAACATTTACCAGCCAGTCACCATGTAATGTATGTTATTCTTTTTATTTTGAATTGAACAATTAATATTGAGACCACCACCTGCAGGTTCAGAAATTGTAGCCCCGGCCCTGTGAAAGAAGTGCCGGTGCTGAGCACCTGAAAGCACCTGCTCAAATTAAGCACTGATTTTGCAGTTCCTGTCATTGAGTCCAGATATATGATACAACAAGTAACATCATACCTACAAGTCAGAACTATTGGCTTTGTCAATGGTTGTTAGTTGCATAAGATAAATAAGCAGCAACTATGGCTAGTATTTAATATTGAACACACTTCCACTTAAAGCCCTGGTGGTGACACCACGACGATGTTGTTGCTCCTGAGTTTAAAAAAGAGAAGGGAAATCCAAAGAGAAAATGACTCTCTTTATAGGATTTCCCTTCCTCTGCAACGCTCACCACGCGCACATCGATGTGCCTGCCGTCACAGCAGGCCGGGAAAAAAAAACGGACCGCCTGTGCCAGGGCACAAAACAGAGCCTGATAGAGACCCGTTTCGAGGCCCCCTTAAAAAACTGCCTGTGGTCAGACCCGGTGAGACCCAGCCCACTTAAAGCCCTGGGTATAATGAATGTTACAGGTCCGGCATTTATCCTGCATTGGTATTGGGTACCTCATACTCTCTGTGTTTCCTCTTGGTTTTACTGATGATGTAATGTTTGTGCCACACGAACCTTCAATTGAAATCCATCGATGCTGGTGTCTGTTTTACAGGTGACTGAAAATTTGTAAAAACAAGCTTTGGCAAAGCAAATGGCTCTTGACTTTAAAACCGGAGCTATTGACTTTGCCTGTGATCCTGGGTGGGAAAAACAGACCCAGGGAAGATAGCCATTGAATCAAAAGACAAGAAAGTCACTCAGCCATGAGCAACAGGCTGACCCAAAGCCATATGGCATACAGCGTATATGTTATGCATTGGCAACAATAGGTCTGGTCAACAAACAGCTAAGTCTGTCAGTGGCCGAGGACTTTAAAAAAGCAGCAACAATAAATAGCTAATCTTGTTCTCTGAGGTGCTACGGCACCTATCTTGCAGGTGTACCTCATTGTTTGAAATAGTATTCTTGCCCATTTGTTTAGAGAGTGGCTTAATAAAGCTTGGATGTTTTATGTAAGTTCACATATGTTTTCCTAATCGATTTAAGAAAAAAATATATGTAGTTTGTGTATTGAGTATAGATTTGCCCAGTAACAGTTTTAGTAGATTACGAGGTGCTCCATCTTCAAAACCTTCATGGACTCCTGCACTCTTTTAAATTGTGGAGGAGGAGGATGCCTGAGATATGCCTAGGACCGCCATGTGAATCTTTGCATTGCATTCTGTTTGTTGAGTGTGGATGCTGTTTTGCCATCTGCAGTGTATTTTGAACAATGTCTCTGAGATGCAAGTCTGCAGTAGATTTTGTGTGGTGTCCTTGTACCTTGTGTTTAAGAGTTGATACAACAGCAATGTCCTTCTTCTGGGGTGGCAGGAGCTATGGTGCTATGCAGTATGGTTTGGATGATGTAATTGAAGAAGAAAGGTACCCCGGCCTAAACACACTACTTAAGGTCTGGGACAAAGGGGAAACAAACCAATGAAATGTGATGCAGGGGCTCACTTGACCTGTATTACTTCCTAAAGGGCTACATAGAGCTCACAAGGCTGGACACATGCGAATTACTACTACATTAAAACATGTACTCGATGTAACGGGATCATTTGCTTATTTCCTTATTGTAATACTAATTTCTTAAATGTATTTTTCCTTATACATTTTATGTTTCAATTGGATTATACACTATACATGATATAAACACATTTAATTGTAATATACAACACAATGCATAATTTTATCCAGTATGCAAAACTAATTCAATGACCAATTTTCGTCACTTCTTGTTAAACAACACAGAATGTTCTAACAGAGGTCTTTAGATTAAAAGATGAAAAAATGAGACACATTTATTTACAACAAACAACTTTTCAAAAGAATATACCTCATTAGTATGCTGGTTTCATTCCCCCATGCACACACTCCTACTCTCTCCTTTCACACAAACATTCACTCACTTTTAACATTCATACCCATCCCAACCCCTGATTATATTCATGTCAAAAAACAACGGGAAAGTGGCTTTTATGTCAGCCGTTGTTGGGTTGTAGGTTGAGATCTTGCACAATCCAGTCTACGTACGTTTCGGTGGAAATTGTTTTAAATCCACCTTCTTCAGGACCACCTATGGTAACAACTCAATGATGGTGGAAGATAGGGGGGTATCTCATAGGTCCAGAAATCTGGACTTTCCTTCTGAGTAAGTGTATCTCATCCCATAGACCTGGGAAGGCTTCGGGACATGAGAAATGGTTGTTCTGTCCTGATAACTTTATAGTTATTTATTATCATATTTTTGTGTCTAATGAATATGTCCAGAAGACCCATTCACTAGGAGTTGTACGCCAAACACATTTGACAGAAGCCAGAGTACCACAGCATTTGGAATCGGTAATAGAGTGACACAGGCTTCTCTAGACTTCAATACAAATAGAATCATGCCCCCCCCTGAGTATATGATCATACTGGACACATTCATTTGACAAAGAAAATAACTATAAAGTTATCAGGACAGAACAACAATTTCTACACTCGCACACACTCTCATACACACCCGCTCACACTGTTTGATAGTATAGAAGGGTATAAAGTGGACCGTGGCAAATTTAACTGCGCTTTTAGTTTTATGATACTCCCTCGAAAGTATCTAAGCACACTACTACGACCTGTCCTCACAATGCACCTGTCCTCACAAAGATAGTTTTTATCATGTTATGACAAAGTTAACCCACACTGTGTGGACCGAGTCTGTCCCCACAGCGTGGATTATACTTACCCACACACAAACACACCCCTACCTTCCTACTTACAGGCCAGGAAAAAGGAGCAATTGAGATAAAATGTATGTTAACTGTTCAATATGTTTTCGGGGATGTATATTTCCATTCTGCAGAGGCCTATTGCAGCGTACAATGGGAAAATGCCCAGAAAAGGTGAAAGTAGCTTCATAGGGCATCTTATTGGAAATTGGATCAGGCCCATGCTGTGGTTCAAGTGGACTACCATGCAGTGCAGGGTGAGAACCTGTAAATCAGTTCCCTTAGCTCATGGACTCTTTCTTGGGTCTCAGTTATACTTAAGGCTATATGGATGCAGTGATGTCTGAAACACATTCTATGGTCACTGATTGGATTGACGGATGCTCTCAGTAAAGAAGACTTAAAATGATGAAAAAGTTTTGGCAAGAGCAGGAGATGCTGAAGGCTGGAGCATTATGTGAGTTCCTTGGGTTGCCAGGGTTACCTGTTCTAGTTTTTCTTGGTGCACCACAATTCCCTGGTACTGATTTTCGTGGCTTTTACGTGCTTGGCTTCTAGTAGGCAGACCAGTCCAAGCATCGTTTCATTGTCTCTTTTAAGTGTTTGCTATCAATTGTGTTTTTAGGTCTTGCCTAGCGATTGCAGGGCATGCCCTGCTTCGTCTTGGCGAGACTTGTTGTGGGTTTGGTGCGCGAAGGGAGACAAACCATGTGCGTGCACGGACAGGCGATGTGCACGGCCATGGCGTCTCTTCTCTGCCTCGCGTGCTCACACACTCCCACCGCACGCTTGACTCAGCTTTTAGCAGACACGCGCTTGTTGTGTGTTTAGGTGTTACATTTTTATATGGCTTTCTGCTTCTACAGATGCCTGCATGCAGTCGTGTGTGTGTGTTTATTTCTGTAGCTGTATATCTCCGTTTTTGTGTTTGTGTCTTGGTCAAGGTAACAATTAAGAGCTGCTCTTGTCTCCTCTTATATAATGTATTTAGGGATTGCAAGTAGGAGACAGTTAAATGTTTGTGTCTGGCTGTTGCGGTGGAGGTTCGGTGTCGGGGCGTCCTCACGCTCTCGCCTCCTGCCGTAGTGTGTTCTCCACCCCCTCCCACTTCTGTCACGGAGCCCTCCAGTCCGTTGCAGCTTCGGACCTGCCGCCTCCCCAGCACCTCCGCTCCAGGCTCCTGTGCTCGCGCACTGTCCCACGCGCCGACCTCGGCTGAAGGCTGCCCTCGACGCGGCACTCCCTGGAGGAGTTTGTCTTCATCCCGGGATAGATGGAACCGCCCGGGACGTCTCGCTTCCTCGCTCTTTATTATTTGGCTCTGCTCTGTGGGCACGCTCAGGGGTCCAGGATGACCACCCTGAGAAACACAAACAAGGTAACAATAAGAGCTGCTCCAGTCCTGTGGTAGGAAACGGACACGCTGGTGTATGGCTGTAATACAGACAGGACAGGCCGGTGCCACTGGAAGGTCAGCTATGCTGGAACAAGGGCAGAGAAGGGACAGGCTGGTGTCTACAGTGACTTAGGGACACCGTACTGCTTATGAATGTTCTGTAGGGAAGAGGCAGGGAAAGGACACATCAGTGTCTTTGAAGAGCCCGAGGAAATGGACAGGAAAGGTACAGGCAGGTGTTGTTTACTGTTCTGTTGGTTTGGGGGCAAAAGGCTCAGCCGGTTCCTGTTAAAGGCCAATAGTTTGAGACTTAACCCAATAGTACCTAATAACGGCACCGAGACAGAATAGTCCAGCACATATAAACACACACAGACCCAAGACGGTCTGGTGCCTCTTTGTCGGTAAGATTGGGTTAGAGTCACTCACAAGAAAACCTGACTTTTTTTTCAGTTTTATATAGCGTGTGCGACTTACATGAGCATCCAACTACAAAGAACAGGATCAGATGCCTTCTTTTTAAGGCACTTGGAGATTAAGCATTTCGCCCGGAATCACAGGACTATGAGCCAACGACAGGACTTGAACCTGGTTCTCAAGTTCCAAAAGGCTGCAGATTTTGCCCCTTAGACATATCTCTTTCTTGCCTGACATTAGTGCTACTGCCTGTCCGCTTGTCTGGCCATCTCTTGGTTTTGCAGCAGCCCGATCCACCCCTACTCGTCATGGGATGTAAAACTGGGAGACCGCTCTCGGACACGAGTAATACAGCCTTTGAGAACTCCTTGGCACTGCCGTCTCATTTGCCTTGCAGTCTCTCGGCGTGGCATTTCCTGTTCAGCCCCCCAGAGCTGCAGATGTGGGCTCTGCCCTGTGCCTGCCGCCGTGGGGTGGCTCTTCTAGTGTCAGTGTGTTTATCCGCGCCAGCATCTCCCTGGCAGATCTGTGTAGGGCTTCAGTAATCGCTGCTCTAGCTCCAGATGCGCATTGTTCGGCACCTCTCTTCCAAATGAGCTTTGTTTCAGTCAGTTTTAGGGACACTAAATCCTGCCTGCCTTGTTATTTTATCATTACAGTCCAGCCTCTGAGTCCCCGCAGACCCACCAAATGGAGTAAAACCCGGCAGTTTTTATTTATTTGCTTTGCAGTGGGTTCTTAATGACACACGAAAATACATCCAGGCAGTTGCAGGAATTTGATTACCACTAACTACAATTGTATGCTATGTGCGATTTCACATTCCAAGCAGCCCGGGACAATGGTGGATGCTTCTTAGAAGTGAATAGGTCTCTCATTTACAAGCGTTTGAGCTATTGGCAATGTAAATGACAATCAGACCTCCCAGGATATCGCGATTTCGCGATTTGCAAAAAAATCGCGAAATCTGCAGCTTTGTGTAAATCCCGCGATTTTTGCCAAACCGGCCGCGAAATCCGCCGTTTTTGGATTGGGCACACGCGGAGAGCCAATAGAAAGCAAGAAAGGATCTGCTCTGCTCTCGCTCGTCTTCTTATTGCCCTCCTCACTCCCGATTCCATCCAGGATTTTGCGGCGGACACCCAGAGGAAAGGAACAACCAGGTGGACAGGTGGAAGGTGAAGGTGGAAGCGGCAGCGGCAGCGGCAGCCGGCAGGCAGAGGGAGCAAGCAGGAGGCAGGAGGGAGCAAGCGGAGACGTAGGCGACGACCGGGACGACAACGAGACCCGCTCAGCCAGGTACAGGTACCTTCCTGCTGCTACTGTGGGGGCCCGCCGCACACGGGGCACGCGGCGGGCCCCGGGGGCCCAAAGTCCATTTGTTTTGCTTTCCGGTGGGGCCCGCCGCACACGGGGCACGCGGCGGGCCCCGGGGGCCCAAATTGCATTTTTATTTCTTTTCGGTGGGGCCCGCCGCACACTGGGCACGCGGCGGGCCCCGGGGGCCCAAATTGCATTACTTTTTTCTTTCCGGTGGGGCCTGCCGCACACGGGGCACGCGGCGGGCCCCGGGGGCCCAAAGTCCATCTGGAAGTAGCTGTGACTTAATATTCTAGGTCCTGCATAAGAAATTGGATTGTAAACTGATGGGCAAGCTGTGCCAAAATTATTGTTCTGAATTTGGACCTTATGTACTGAATCTTGACCCTTTGCCATTAATTTTTACTTGCACTGTACTGAATTTTTGTCCTGAATCTGAAGAACTGAACGTACATGGCCAAGATTAACATGCCTTTTAACCAAAACAAATGGGCTGAATTGTAAATAAACAAAATGTACATAGCTCCATGTTGTAAAATAACTCAAACAATAAGATATCTGTGTTTGTTGTCGAAAAAAAGCCAAAATAAAATGCCGCTAAATGCCGCTAAATTTCCATTTTTGTGCCGCTAAATTTTCATTTTTGTGCTGCTAAATTTGCCAATCCATGTCGCTATATCCTGGGGGGTCTGACCTTTTATTTATGTGGTAATTATCAAAACAGATAAATAAAGGCATTGTCATTTACAATGCCAATAGCTTTAAGTCTTGTAAATGTGAGACCTATTGCTTTGCAAATGCTCGTTTCTTTACTTGTTATCCTCTATATAGAAGTGTCACTAAGGCCCAAAAAAAAAAAGAATTCCACTACTTGTGTGATGAGACAGAAGTATGAGATCTGTTCTGCTGATCTGTCAAGGAGCAAACACATCCTTGGTGGGGGCTTTTTTTTAGTCTTCGACTAAGACCTTCATTAACCAAGAGGATTGTTCCCAGGCACTCTGACGTGCCAGGAGCCTGCTGCCAGGCAGCTAGCTCCCTTCTTCTGCTTTCAGAGGTGATTCCCTTGTAGTTCATTAGACGTATGCTCGTGTTTGCCTGCTCTCACATGAATGGTCGCAGTATTCCTTGTATCAGTCATTATTTTGTGTCACACTTTCTGATGTCTTTTTAAAATTCTATCGGAGGCAGAGAGCTGCGAAGACTTTATCTTCGGTGCAGCACTTGTGTTTGTCATGATCACTTGACTTCACAAACATGTGCTTTCAACACCTAGTGTTCGCGATAATTATATAGCATGCCCGTACGATCTCATGTTTCTAAATAGTTTAATTATCTAACTAGCAAAGTAAAAATAATACAATGTTCCACATTAAGCAGACTCATTCCCAATTGTATTTCAATTACCGGACATGATATGTTCTCTATTTGTATCATTTCCTACTAAGTCAGAGTCAATGTGTTTGCACATGTTGTCCTGTCCCTCAAGAGAAAGGCAACCCCGTATTTTCAATTTGTCTTAATTTCTGTATTGAACTAGCTCAAGCACACGATGTAGCTGAGATCCTTTTAGTTGCCCTTTTTTAAGCTCTGCAGGGAAGCTTTGACTGTCCTGCTGCTATTGTCGGAGGATGGTAGATGCTTTGGGACACTTGAGAATACAGGATTGAGTGAAATTGGTGGCGAGATGGAGTTTTGCTTCTGAAGACCTCCTTCTGAAAGAATATCTTTCTTTTCATTGGTTTGAAACTGGTAAAAAATAGAGATTACCTCAACTGCTGCATATCAGTACACTTGCCTGGCTTGGTAAGAATTCCCTCTTCCATTCCTTTGTGTCCCAATGCACAAGGTTACTACATGTGGGCAATTGACTGAACACACTGAAAAACATTTTCTAGCCCTTGGAGTGATGAAACGAAAAAGTTTCATGTACTCTGTTATGTCTTTACCTTTAAAGTAAATGTTAAACACCAAGTACATGTCAAGAGAAAAATTACAACGTGTCACTAGATTTGTGAACTGGATTGACAAATGCATTGACAATGGATAGACATCACAAATCTACTTTTGGCTTTGGTGTTTGTGGTCAGACCACAGCTTCTAGGCTTAAGTGACTGTGTCTTGATGCATCTGAAGGGCATCCGGGACCGTGAAGTGGGTCTCTACTTCGCTAATCACTGCAATACTTCATGCCGTGACCAGTCGAAGGGAAGGTCTCATTCTCGAAGTCATTCACTCTAGCAGTCAAAGTCTTTGGTTAAGTCAAAGCAAAACCATAAGAAGTCTAAGTGGGACTGTGGCCCTGTCCGTCCCTCTCAAACTCCAGAGAAGGTGCGAGGGCATCAGCGTGCCTCTCAATCTCGCTCCTGAAGCTGTTCCCATGTGGAGCTGGTTCTGAATTCTGTGGCTGTCTGAATTTCCAGGGCTGTTGGCGACACCGCAGCAAATCAAAAAATTCCCTGACGCCATACCACAGCTCCTTGCCACGATACCGGCTCCTTTTGGCGCACCTTTGGGCCCTCCGAAACCGCAAGTACCACCACTGGCAGGTCCACCCTCAGCAACAACTGCCCCACTGCGGACTCTGCACCAGTGTCTGTACAAAAGCTGATTTTGATATCACAACCCATGCCAGATCGTGGTGCATTGATGCTGATGTTAACCCCGGATGACAAACCCCCCCCTATAGTGCTTTCCGACTCGGAGTCGGCTTCGCTTCAACCTCGATCGTGGTCACACCCTAATCACCTCTGTCACATCCTTTCGGCAACCCATCAGACTACTACATATTGCCCCAACCTCACAGAAAGGCTCAACTTCTACATACTTTATTCGCAATGGACTTGGATAATGATGTTTATGATTTAGGGGTTGAGTCTGCACACCTCTGTACCAATGAAAACTGGTATGAGGATCTTCAAGATGCCAGTGGCTGAACTGGGCTGATTTCTCCATCTGGCCAGGCCACAGAGGAAAATACCTCATTTGCAATGGTGATGTGAAGGACGGCTGGGTTTCTTGACCTCCAATTGCCAAACATGGAGATGAAAACAAACTTCATCAAAGAGGACCTTTGCCCAGGGCAAACTTGTTCTGACCCCCTCTGCCATTCAATGAGCCCTCACAGACACTGTTCTTGGAGCTTGTGCCAAGTCACAGGCAGACACCATTGCACACCATTGCATGGCCAGGCCAACCCAGCAATGCAGTTCCCAATGCCAGAAAGCCTGGTTGTACAGGCAAAACCAAGTTGAATAAACCCCAATGCCTTCCCCACCATTCTACCGGATAGAAAATCTAATTGCAACAAATTCTTGGAAAGCTCATTTTCTCTTCCATCATCTTATCATTACGTTTAGTCAGTATCAGCTGCCTGTTAGGACCTCATGACCATGCCCTTTGGGACTCTGTTTCTCAGAGTAGAGCTGCAGTGCTGGATGATTTACGTTCCACCTTTACCTATGCTGCTCAAGATGACGGTTATGCGGCAAAGTTTACAATCTGCTATGGGCTGGATATCACAGATTGCCTTGGCCTGGCAATAAGCACCATCGTGGCTCTTTTGAGACATGCCTGGATGAGATTCACTGGCTTCTCTGGGGATGTTCAATCCACCTTTATAAAATGCCCATTGATGGCTTTTGTCCTTTTTGGCAAGAAGGCAGATTCAGCCCTCAAATGCTTCAAGATTAGTAGGGCTACCATGTGCTATTTGGGCCTGTGTGTCCCACCATGTCAGGAGTTTCGTCCCCTCCATGGCTACTGTAGGGGTTTCCATATTTTCCTATGCAGCCAGCCCAGCAAAATCTGCAGTCCTTTCGCGGCAGAGGCTTTGGTACTCACAGGCATTGTGGCTAGCATGGGCTCCAAGTGACCCAATCCATCTCCACTCCAGTTCCCTCAGCTGCAAAACATCCTTGGTGCACCCTTCAAGGCACAGGACCACCCTGTCCAAGACAGGATCTGATATTTTCTGTCATGGTGGCAGGCAATTACTTCAGATAAGTGGGTCCTGCAAATTGTTCAGCAGGGTTACACCCTACCATTCCTTCATAACCTGCCACATCTTCCCCAACCCTCAGAATGGCATATGAAGAACCATTTGACACTCTTGCAGCAGGAACTGCAGGCCTTTTTTGGCTATAAGAACTATAAAGAAGGTATTGGCATCATAAGTAAGCATTGGCTGCTACTCTCCTACATTCTGGTGCCTTAGAAGGATGAGGGTCTCCGTCCTATTTTAACCCTTCACCCTCTGAATGCTTTCCTGCAGAAGGACAAATAAAAGATGCTCACCCTGGCCCAGGTCTTGTCTGCCCTCCACTCTGGAGACTGGATGGTAGCATTAGTCCTGCAAAATGCTTATTATCACATCCCTGTCCTGCAGGCAAATATGTGCTATCTCCAGTTAATGGTGGGGCAGAAGCACTTTCAGTGCGCTGTTCTTTTTTTGCCTCACCAGTGCCTCTCGGGTGTTCACAAAAGTGATGGCAGTGGTTGCAGCACATCTTTGAAGGTTGGGGTGCCAGTTTTTCCCTACCTTGGTAACTGGCTGCTGAAGGCATGCTTGCCCCCGGCAGTTGTCACTGACCTCTAGACTACATCGAACCTCTTAACATCATAGCGTTTCACTAGCAATGTGTTGAAGACACACCTGAATCCTTATCAGATGCTCCCCTTCATCTGAGCCATTCTGGACATGGTGCAAGGCGGACTTACTCTGCCACCGATGTGTGGCTGATTATGCATGGCAGCTACACCTCGAGATGGTGCTAGGTCTCTTCCGCAAATGGAGACAACTTTGGCTTAATCTCTTTTCTATCGCCAGGTATACACAATGTCAGCAATTTTGCACTTTGGTGTTCTCTCTGAGGCTCTCTCCATCTAGAGTTGAGCTTAGGACTCCTAAATGCCTTCCCACCTCTACATATTTTGCCTTGAGTTCTGAAGAAGATCAAGAATGGCCAGGTCCATGTCATCCTTTTGGCACCAGGTTGGGAAAGAAGAATGTGATATCCAGAATTCCTGGGACTGAAAATCTGTCCTCTGATCATGCCACTGCTTCAGGAGCATCTTCTGTCGCAACAACAGGACAAGGTTCAGGACCTGAGCCTGTGCAAACCTCCTCCTTCATGCTTGGGGATTGAATGGCAGGAGTTGACTGCATTTGACCTTCCTTCTGACATGTTGTCATTGTTACCTGAGCAGCCAGGCCTCCCTCCATTAAATTGGTATACGCTTGCCGGCAGGACAAGTTTGTAGCTTGGTGTGCTACTCAGCAGATTGACCCACTTCGAGCCAAACTTTCCGAAGTGTTGTTTTTTCCATTCTGACCTACCTAGTAATGGCAGCCAGGTGGATCCCGGCAACTCTTGGCGAATGCCAGGGTTGCCCTTGTGCAACATTACTATTTTCTGGACGTGAATTATACAGACGTTTATAGCCTTGTAGTGTGCGCTAGCCAAAAGAAGCGTGCTCCCATGCTAAACCTGATTTTCGGAGTACAATTAATTCTTCATTCCTGCATTGAATCGCTCCATGTACTCCAACATATAATTATGTTCTCAGTCTTCCAGGGTCTCCAGTCCACATAAGAACAATTCGTCCTGAAGATGGTCTTATAGCTTTTATCACAGAAAAAAAGAGAACATTGACAATTTAACTCGTTTTCATTGCAACCATCATCCCAGGAATTGCTCATTGTGTAATCAATGATGATTTGCCTGTTTTTTAATGTTTAAAATGGGTTATGGCAAAAGTGCTCATGAGACAAAAAAGTTATAGTGAATAATTTCTATCTCAGTTGTGTTTGTCTACATGTATATTGCATTTTGTACCCTTTTAACAACACGTTTTTTTACATAAATCTGTATTTTGAAAAGTGTACACCCATTCTACAATGATTATTTTTGTTGTGCACCTGGTTTGAGATAGAATCACTTTAAAGTCAAATAATTAATTTTGAAATGTATTTACAAGTCATTAAAAAGGGCTTAAAACAATTCATTTTTGAAGATCATCTAGGATTTTTTACATCCAAAAGAATCTCTTGATGACATTGTTACCTGATATTGGCTTTTTGCGGGGGGCACCAATAAAGGATACTTGTTGGCTCTTATGGTCTTCCTGCGGTTGCCGGATCATCCTTCTTTGTTTACATCACCCATTATGACACATTTTTTAAGGGTTTGCAACATATGTTTCCACCCTCTCCTCTCATTATGCCTTAGTTGGATACCTGCTTGATCCTCATATTCCTAATGTGCACTCCCTTTGAACCACTGCATAGCGGTCCAATGCAGCTTTTTAGCTACAAGACACTGTTTCCTCATTGGAACATCAATTCAGTGGGTGAATGAGCTTTAAGCCCTCTCTGTTACAGCACCATAAACAAAATTCTTCTCAGATAAACTGGTTGTGGGAAACTAGGCCTCTTATCTTCTGAAAATAGTGACTGCTTTATAGGGCTCGGCTATAACGCGCTGAAAGCGCGTTCTCGCCAGAGAACTATTGTCGGCGTCTCAGCAGTCTGAGACGCCGAAGGGAGACAAGACCTGGCCGCGCGCAGTGTTTTTCCATAGGATAACGTTGTGCGCGCGGCCAGGTCTTGTCTCCACGGCATGCATGGCAGGCCTGATCGCATCGCGCGCCTCTGTGGAATGCAGGGGGAGTCTGCAGAGAGGTGCGCGGCGCTGATAACACGCTCCATGTGTTAGTTATTACAGCCCGCCCACTCACAGCGCTGATGCTTTGCACTGAAGCCAGTCAATATCTGTGTACATGCCTGTCACGAAACATATTCTGTACTTAAAAGTGCAGTTCAGATTTCGAGATCTTCATCCATCACTTCCCATTCCACCTCTAATAAGGTAGCCTAGATTCCATGGCGAGTTTCCGGATTGCTCCTGCCTAACATTTGAAACAGGTCTGACAGACCTATATGTGAACAAAAAAAACATTTATTGTGCTTGTAAACTAGCCAACACGGGTGAGAACCCTGCTTCTCTGAGATAGGCTCTGGTTTCTTTCTCCTGATCCCTGGCTGTGTTAGGACATTGTATTTCCTCCTGCATCACACATCCGTCCATGCACCAGGAGCTAAAGCCGAACATGAGGTGTGGTCATCAACGTGATGCTTGCATCTGCGGGAACAGAAGATCCCCACCGCCTCTTGCAGCTTCAAAAACAAAAAGACCATGATTTCTTTTTTTTTTTACGAAAAACAATCAATTGTTTATTATTATTTTTTTAAATCATACACAAACTTCTCGTCAAAAAAAGCTAAGCATTGGAGTTACATGACACTGCAATGAAAAATTAACATATAAGCAGGACCCTAGCTGCGTGTTGGTGTTTACCCCCCAAAACGACGTGCAGCAGACTCGCAGTACACAAACACAGCAGGCTGCATGCACAGACACGGACACCACCCGTGCTTAATTTGTAAAAAAAAAAGTGCCAGGGCTTTCATTTGTAAAAAAATTAAGTGAAAGGGCACTCGTCAGGAGGCTACTGTAGTTAGCCATACACATTACGCGACTTTGAGCTATTTGCATTGTAAATGACAATGACTTTTATTTATATTTTTGTTTTTAAAACATAAATAAAAGACCTTGTCATTTACAATGTGAAGACCTTAAACTCGCGTTCATTTACAATGCTAATAGCTCTAACTTTTGCAATGCCGAGACCTTTGCATTGTAAATGCTTGTTTGTGTTGGCCAGAGTGTTACCATCCTGATGGTCTTCACTCTGCCTCATCCCTCTAATTAGAGAGACTCCATAGGTTGGATCCTTAAAGAGCTCTTAGCTTTTATATCGACCGTACCAGGGAACATAGTGTGGACGATCAGTTCATTAGTTTTTCTATGGCGCAAAAAGGCAAGGCAGTGCAAAATAGGGCACTATCTCTTTGTATCATGCTCTATATCAAAATCTACTATATGTTGGTGAAGAAGCAGGCCCGAAAAGGCTTGCGGGCTCATCCACAAGATCCAGGGCTGCTACCACTTCGTTGGCATGCGGAATACCTATTCCAGACAATTTTGGCAAAAAGCTAGAGCTTTACTCAGAATGCATGATTTTCGAGATTTGGTGTAAATCTGTTCAGTGGTTTTTGAGAAATCAAGGAGTCGGTGGGTGTTACCCCTCTACCCTTCATCTCAAGTTTTCCCTCAGCAGAGAGGCAATATTTTAGAGCTCGAATCAGAAAGGAAATCTTAAATTTGCACCTCTAAAAGTAATCTTATACAAAAATACAGATTGTCCTTATTTTCCTATTCATAAACTTTCTCAGTTACCCACCTGGAAAGCTCCGCAATTAGCAGCATTCCAGTGCACTACCGGGAATGCAATGTGTGTTTATTTTGTTTTGGTGTTGCTCTTTTCCCAGTGTGGAATTGTGCGATCGGTACAATTCCACAAAGGGAAAGGCAGACCTGATATGCAATTACATTTGTTTTTAATTCACAGGGAAATATTTTTCTCTACGGAGAAATACCTTTTTGTATTGCTCACCATCCAAGGGTGGAAAGGGTCGGAGAGGAATTGGTTCAAAATTTGTGAATACTAGCAGCCTTAAATTTTGCACTTTTGCACGTGTAAACCTGATTTGTGAATACCTAGAAGTCTTACATTTTGTAATTTGCACTTGTAAACCTGATTTACGAGTGCAAAGGACTTTGTGAATCTCCTAAGTGTACATAAAGCCTGAATCACATATCTGTATCCAAGTCCTTTTATGCAAACCTGCTTTTGTGCAATATTGCTGTGGGTGTTTGTGTATGAGTGACATCTATGTGTTGGTCTTTGTGCCTGTGTATATGGTAGTGCGTGTGCGCGCAAGCGTCCATTTCTATATGTTGTTCTGCTTGTGTACGGATGTCTGGAGTTGAGTTTGGTCTGAATTTGTAGATGTATGGTGATATTTGTCAAGGTCTAGTAGGATACTGTGTCTCTTCGTGCATGTACTATAAAAAGACAAGCCTGTTGCGTTTGCCTGCGCCTGTTAAGAGCTAGAAACTCATCTGACTTTTTAAAATTCATATTCCTTTCACAGTTGCCTTAAGTCTCAAAATAGAAACTCCGTATTGGCAATTCAGATATTTTCAATTGGTATTCCGTTGCCTAATTATTTATCTAGTTCGGGGGGCGAGGGGAAAGAATTAATAGCCTGGCGCCACAGCCTCCAACACCGACAGTCCACTGGTGCAGTCTTGTATGTAAATGTTCCACAGGAGTTAAAGCAATATGTCATCAATAGTTCATATATCCAGACATACTCCTCTTTTCATCTAAAATATTCAATCTTTATTTATTTCAAGCGCCAACCCTGGATGGGGATGGAGAATCCCAGTGTTCCTGCCTTGGTGATGAAGTGGTGATCCCCAAAACACGTGTTCACTGGCTCTATCTGTTGAAAATCTATGAAACTAGTTTTATCCTTGATGAAGGCTCTTGATGAAGGCTCAATAAATAAAGATTGAATATTTTGACGAAAAGAGGAGTAGGTCTGGATATATGAACTAGTGTTGACTTGGGGCTTTACCTCCTGTGGAACATTTAGCCTAATTCTGTTTGTACGGGTGTTTATATACTCCGAGTCTAGGCACAAAGCAACGCAGCTCTGTTGAAAGATAGGGTTAGAGCGGAGGAGAACCTAAGTGGGCGAATGTGGGTGTGGAAGCAGGCAGAGCAAGGGGAAGAAACCTGCTGGGTTCTATCTGTAGGATTCTGCATGTATGAGATATTGGAAGAAGAATAGGGTCTTTACAGCTTGCTGGACTGAGGTGGGGAGGCAGGTCCGATCCTAGAAACGTATCAAAAGCAGCCTTGGAATCATGCCTTCTCTTTCCAGCCTGAGTGGCCCGTAGCCCAAGGAGCGCCTGTTCTTCTGGACTAGATATGGCGGGTGCTCAGGTTTGCCGCTTGGGGGTGAGGAGGGCCGGTAGGAGGAACCACTCGAGTTCTCAGATGGTGGATAAGATTATGTCAAGCTGCCTGAGACACTTGATCAGGCGTGCAGCCTCGTTAAAGATGTTTTTAGTCGGGATCACCTGTCAGTCTTAACATCTAGCGAGCAGGACATCCTTCTTGAGGCTGAGTGAGCTCGGACCAGGTTGTAGGGTTCCCCTGAAGTTTGCTCCAGGAAGGAACACCCGTGAAGGAACATCTGGGTCACCCTCGTTTCACAACATATCTGTGTTTTTTGTAACTGCTGTGTAAAAGCTGCAAGTCCGTTTATTGGAATATTGTATATTTCTGTTCCCTGCCTCTGTTTCTTCTGCTGCTGGAAAGGATATCGTTTTCTACTTTCCCAAGCAATGCTTTACTATTCATCTCAATATCACCTCTTGAACACTAAAGCTCTGAATCAAAGGCCGTGCATTACGTGATCGTTACCTGCAAGGTTTCTTAGAATTTCTGCTTCAGTGCATTGATTTAAGTATTATTGATTTAAGCATTATGAATCGCATTTAATCACTGAATAACTTAACTTCTGTTAATATTGATTTCGTGTGCATTAAACATCTAAACACTAACAAGAAGCTGCTACTGAACTCCCAGAATGTCTGTGCTAAGCTCCAAACACACCATGGTGCATTTGTGCCCTTTTTTCTTTGGCTGCAATGTTTTATGTCATCATGTTACATCCTTTGATCTAATCAACAGTAAGAAAGAAGAGCTGAACAAACCATCACAAATATTTGATTCTACAGTATTAACAATGTTCTCTGCCTTTCTAGAAATTGTGGCTTGATTCACAGAGGTCCTCCGCAATGAGAATTCTGAGGCCCTGATAGTCTTAAAAATGTAAACATTGCCTGTTTAACCCCTTCCCTGCTGCCGTCGGCCGTCACGAACACTACCTCGCTGGTGCTGCAAACGTCCAACGGCTGACGCAGCCCCGCCCACTCGTTCAAACCGCCGCACTACCGCGAAAAAACGGCCGCGGCTAACGGGTTAAACTCTAGTTCCAGACAACTTTAACTGTTTCCAGAGCTCATGTAAACAACACTTAACACATAAGGTACATACAGAGGGGCCCAGTGTCCTCCCCCTTCATTCAGTAGTTGCTGTGTCTACCCCCTTCAGCAATGATTTCGGTGAAGTGTCTTTCACATTTAGATGAGCACACAATGTTATTGTGCAGTTTTGCATTTTGATCATTGGCAAAGAGTTCATACCCCGCATTGCTTGCGCGGAGTGGCCCACAGTTATAGAATGCCAGTTAGGTCACCGTATGCCAGACTGCTGCTCTTGCACTGGAGGGAATCGGGCTGCCAACTTGGTAGACACGACTCGAATGAGGTATATGAACTTGAATGCTGATTAATGTTAGGGGAATACCATCAGGTTAGATAGCTACCACTTCAAGTCATAAAGTTGTGCAGTCTTCTATAAGGGGATTCCCCACTGGCAGCCAATTCACCTGCAACGCAAACAAGTGGAAAAGGGGAATTGAGTAGCAAGAGCCACTTTTTAGGTTGAAGACCACCAGACATCTCAGCTGTCTGGTTTGAAAGTACTTTTTGGGCAAACTTCCCAGGGAATTTATTCTGCCCAGTGCTTAGCATTGTCTTTGTGGTTTGTAACTCACGTTTGCTTGCTTTCTATTTGCTGGGTTTATTTGTTTTAGGCGTTAGGTTTAGGATTACGATGTTCGCGGTCGGAATGTAAACCGCACGGTCATTCCGAATCGGTTTCAAGTGACTTGCGGAGTATTTGTGTAGGTCAGAACCAAATAGTACATAGTACATAGTATGGACAGCGTTTCCGCCCTTGTGATCACAATGTCGATTTCCAACAGCCTTTCCGCTTCGACCTGCCTGACATGGAAAGGTTGTCGGAACGTGACTTTGGGGGCACCTGGCAGGGCCACCTTGACCCCGTGGCCTAGGGTTGATGGCAGAGGGGGTACCTAAGGGACCCCCTGTAAAACCCTGCACTGTGTGACAGGCACTGTGGGGTGCCTGCGACAGGGTACAGGGTTTTCCACAAACACCCCATTTCCCAATAGGGGCCTGTGTTACAGCCGGTTGTCCGGCGGAACACGAGCTCCAATGGGGTTTGGTCGGAACCCCGACTGCAAGTCGGTCTGTCCCGATTCTGAGTCGGTGCCGGGTGGAGGCTTTCTGCCCGACATCGTATTGAGCCCCAAAATTGAAAGGTCTGTAAATAAACCGTGCAAATATTTCAGAATATGTCAGAATTAAGAAAGCACAAATGAAGTAAATTTTTTTGGTAATTCTGAAGTGTGCTGGAAACAAATATTTGAATACGATCAAAACAAATCAATACACTAGATGATCTAATTTCCACACATATATCATTTGTGTGTTGTATAGTTTTATCAGTTAAACTGTATGTCTGTGCAAATGTAATGGTCATTTCAATTGAAAATCTGTTGTCTGTAACGACAGTATGCTACCACACCATGCATACTCCATTCTACGATACTGTACTTCACTTTACACCACTCCACAACATTTTACAAGACTCCACTCCACGCCATTCTACTCCACTCTACACCATACCACTCCACTCTAAGCCACCTACTCTGTGCTCCACGCTACTCTACTCTGACATTCTACTCTATTCCACTCTACCTCGTTCTACTCTACACCACACTACCCATTTTACTGGCCAACACTCTATGCCACTTTACTCCACACTACACCACTCCACACTATGCCACTCTGCTATGACACTTTACTCCACTCTGTGCTATGCTACTCCACCCTACAGCACTTCACTCTGACTTTCTACTGTATTCCACACTATGCCACTCACCTCTGCTCTACATCACTCCACTCTGACACTGTACGCCACTCTATGCCACTCCACTCTACTCGACTCCAACCTATTGCACTCAACTCCATTCTACAGCACTCCACTCTATGAAAGTTTAGTCCACTCTGACACTTTACTCCATTCTGCGCCACTCTACGGCACTCCACTCTATGCCCTTCCACTCAATGCCACTCTACTCCACTCTACTCTATGACCCTCTACTCCACTCTATGCCACTCCACTGTACCCTAGGGCACTTAACTCTACAAGTCTCTACAACACTCCACTCCACTCTTTGCCTACTCTGTGCCCCTCCACTCTACAACACTCTGATATATGCTCCTCCATTCTATGTCCCTCCACTCCGCAAAACTGTACTCCACGCCACTCTACCGCACTCTATGCAATTGTACTCTGCGACCCTCCACTCTACGACTCTCAACTCTACGAAACTCCACCCTACATTACGTGATCTATGCCACTCTGCTATGCTTTATGCCACTCTATTCTACGACATTCCATTCTACAGCACTCTACTCCACTCTATACCACGCCACACTATGCACCCCCACTCTTCTCTACTCTGTGCACCTAAAATCTAGGAGATCTCCTCCACTCTAAGCCCATCCACTCTGCTCATCCTGCACTATAAGGCGCTATAGTTTACAGCAGTCAATTCCACTTTACATTACTCTACTCCTCTCTGTGCCACAACACTCCACTCTACGCTCTTCCCCTTCACTACCCCCCCACTTTACGCCACTCTATATCACTCCTCTCAATCAATCAAACATTTGTAAAGTGCCTCAAATAAGTCATGAGGGTCTTGAGGCGATGGAGATGTTGTTCATTTGAACATCCAGGTCTCGCGTTCTCTCTTAAATTGTTGGAGCGACTGTGCGGTCCTGAGGTGCAGGGGAAGGTTGTTCCATACCTTGGCCGGCAGGTGCGAGAAGGAGCGTATTCCGCTGTTGGTTCAGCAGATCAGTTTTGTGTCTGTGAGGGAGAGGAAAGCAGATTGAAGGTGTCTGGATGGTTGGTGGAAGATGAGGCTTTTGTTGATGTACGCTGGTCCCTCGTTGTGCAGGGCCTTGTAAGCGTGAGTCCAGTCTGCTGATGAGGGCCTGCGTGAGGGTCCTTCTGGTGTTTGCTGGGAGCCACCTGAAGATCATGCAGTGCATGTGAAGGGTGTCGAAGCAGGCGGATGAGACTGCATTGACTTGTTTCTTTATCGATTTGCTTGCTGTCCAGGATGATGCCAAGGTTGCTAGGGTGGTCTGTTGGAGTGGAAAGAGTTTTGTGGCCCACCATGCAACGTTCCATGGTGAGGTGTTGCTCCCGAAGATGAGGACTTCCGCCTTGCCTATGTTGAGTTTGAGGCAGTTGACCTTCATCCAGTCAGCGACTTTCATCATGTATCTGTGCAAGTAGGCTTTGTTGGTGGACGGGTCTTCAGACAGTGAGAGGATGAGCTGGGTGTCATCGGCATAGGAGATAATGTTGAATCCATGCTATCTGATGGTGTCAGCCAAGGAGGTCATGTAGGTGTTGAAGATGGTGTGGCTGAGGGACGATCCTTGGGACTTGCCGCAGATGATCTTTTTGGGCTCCAAGGTGACCGGTTGGAGACAGATCCTCTTGTTTTTATCGGTTAGTTATGAGGCGATCCATTTAAGGGCGTCTCCCTGGATCCTGATGTGATGGAGTCTGTTGATTAGGATGTGAGAGACGGTGTCAAACAAGGCTGACAGGTTAATACTATTGGCAGCAGAGGGTTAGTGTTTGAAGGGCATGTAAAGGGGTATTTAGGGTTCAGTGATGGGTGGAGTGCAGGGATTTTAGGATTCACAGATGAGTGGTGTTGGGTGTGTGAGGTGTTTTTAGGTTTCAGGGATGAGTGGTGTGTATGGGTGTTGAGGGGTTTTAGGGTAAATGGCTGGGTAGAATCTAGGGACGGTGAAGGATTATAAGGTTTAAGTATGGGTAGCAGCTGGGATGGTAAAGAGTTTTTAGGGTTCAAGATGGGGTAGAGTTTAGGGTGGTGAAGGGTTTTAAGGATTCAGGGATGGGTGGAGTTTAGCTGTAGAACAGGTTTTTTTATGGTTCAGGAATGAGTAGTTTAGGGTGATGAGAATTTCTTACTGGTCATGGATGGCTTGTGTTCAAGGTCGGTGAGGGCTTTATAGAGTTCAGGGATTGGTGAAGTTTGTGTGTGCTGAGATGCTTTAAGGGATCTGGGATGAGTGGGGATTAGGCATAGAAAGGGGGTTTCGTGTTTCACGAATGGATGGAGCTAGAGGTAGTGAGTGATTTTATGGTTCAGGGATAGTAGTTTTTTGGGATAGAAAGAGCTTTTAAGCTTCATAGATTAATGTAGTTTAGGTGTGGTAAGAGGTTTTAGGGGGCAGGGATTGATGGTGTTTAAGGGCTGTGAGGTCAGCGATGGATGTTGTTGACAGGTAGTGATGGGTCAGTGAAAACATCTGAAGTAATTGTGTGACAATGTAAAAGATACAAATATGAAATAACGTCCCCTGAAGTAAAGCACTGAAATAAACATTTTCAACAAATCTGTTTCTGAAAGTAAGACGTGCAACTATTGCACTCGCACTTAAAAAATACACATCAAGAAGCCAATTTTGACCAAAAAGACATTCTATGAATTGGTTTCTACCAAAAGGTTAATGCCATTCATTCTGAAAGTTTCATTTTAACAGTTTAGATGGAATGGTTTCTCATTAATATATTCCATGAAACCATTTTTCTACAAAATCATATGCAACCGCCAGGAGACCGACTAGGTTCACTTTCAGCATAATTGAAACCAGAGTTAGTGCCTCTGCCAGTCACACACTTATAACACAATAAGAGCGAGTGTCATTCATTTTCTTGTAGCTGTTCGGTCTTACAGTAAATGGCAGCAGGAGCTTTGGGACTATTTCCCTCCATATTAGTCTGTTGAAGCAGTAGGCTACTCCAGCTGACATGTTGTCTCTTCCTGACATGGATGGCAAGCAGGGGTTTGAGGGTTCCAATACCCACGTCAGAGGCAACTACAATTGGCGTGATACTGCCCTTGAACCTGGTACTCTGATATTGTTTTGGGCAGCCTTGTACTGGAAGAAAACATGCTGTGGATATGGGAGTTGCTGCCCCTAGCCGCACCTGTACATCCACTCTATTTATTTCATTCATCCATCTAGCATGCACCCATTAACTCATCCATCTAACTGTTGACTCATTCTCACATTAATCTGGTCACCCATTTACACAAAAAACACTCACCAATCACTGAAGATGCACCATCACTTAAAAAGTAGTCCTACCGATTGCATTTGTGAATGACCATTTAATTTATGCAAAAGTGTAATAACTCTAAATAATTCTACTTTTCCTTTGATCTCTAGATATCATTGGTGGTTAACGTGGCCAGTGAGTGTGGATTCACAGAGGAACACTACAAGGCCTTACAGCAGTTACAGAGAGAGCTGGGCTCCTCTCATTTCAATGTGTTGGCATTCCCATGTAACCAGTTTGGCCAACAAGAACCTGGAAGCAACCAGGAGATTGAGAGCTTTGCCAGAAAGCATTACAGCGTGACCTTCCCCATGTTCAGCAAAATTGCGGTTACTGGCACTGGTGCAAATGTGGCCTTCAAATACCTAATTGGTAAGTGATGTATAGGACACTGGCTGCAAGAGGGAGCCATTCATATATTTATTGTCTTATTTTATATGGCGCATAAAAGTTGAGGGTGTCAACACTGCAGGGCGTCGCGGATGAGGTATAGCTCTTGGACAGGATGTAACAGCATTAGAAATGGAGTAGGCACTAGTTAGAATAAGGAGAGCATAAACAATACAATTAGTGTTATTTTAAGGGTGGAGGAGGTGCAGTTTTATGTCCCGATAAGAGCTAGGGCATAAGAGAGAAATGAAATTTGATAAGAAAAACTATGGATGGGAAACTGAAAAGTTTGTGTCCACATGGGCATGCCTAACGGAGTGAAGCTGCAATAAGGAGCTTAAAACAATCACCGAATTGTGAGAAAGAAAGATATTAAGAGCTTTTTTGAAGATAGAGAAAGATGGGCAGAGATATCAAGAGTCTTGGTACTTTCCCTGAATAGCATCTATTGAGACTGCTGTTTCTTAAGGAGTCGTTTTTCATGGTGATGTTGATTGAGCTTCTGAGATTGTGGTACTCAGTATATATGTGAGCTTCCGATTAAGGAGGTTGGAGGTACGAAGCATCAGGTCTTTGTGCACGAGGCAGGCTTTTTTAAAATAAATTCAGGAATCAAAGAGCTGTGACTAATGGCATGATGTGGCCAAATTTGTTTTACGTTATTCAGGAGCTGAGCAGCGGAGTGCGGTATAGCTTTTGGCCAGACATTTTTTGAGTTGTTCAGAAGCCGGGCTGAAGTAACTATTTTAAGAATTATATCTGTACTTTTTAGGGAGATTACGCATTTTCCCTTTACAGATAATTTGATTTTGGATGAGTTGGAGCTCTGATTTTTTAAATTTAAAAAAAAATATTTTTATTGATTTTTTTAAAAAATAAACAGGAAGGCAGAAAAATATATATTACATACAGTACCGATTCCAATATGGGGAAGGAAAAGCAATACAAAGAAATCAGCAATCAATGTAGGAAAGGGAGAAGGGGGAGGGCAGGGCAGAGGTAAAGCAGATATAGAACAGCAAGCGGAATGTGGGGTTAGGGGGAAAGTGGGCCATCAGGGACATCTACAACAGGTGGCGTACGTATATCTCCACGATAGCCATTCCAGGGTCCCCATATTCTGCACCATTTCCAGGGTCGGCCTCGGGCCAAGTACACAGTCTTTTCTCTAAACATGCACCAGTCCATGTTTTCCTTCCATGCCGCGACCGTAGGCAGACTCGGGGACCCCCACAATTGAGCAATATCTCTCTTAGCAATCATGGCTCCCAGGGTCACCCACTGAGTTTGCGCTACATTGTGGTCCGTAGGCTCCCAAACATTCAATAAACAGCGTCGAGCCTCCGGCAAGAGGGCAATCCCCGTCACTTCATTCATTACCTCATGTACTTCGCTCCAGAAGGTCGCGATCTCACGACATTCCCAGATAATATGGAGGAATGTCCCCACGTGCCCACATCCTCGCTTACACAGACCATCCTCAGAAAAACCCATGTGGACCAGACGAGGGCCCGTGACATAAATCCTATGCAAAATCTTCAGTTGAACCAGCCGGAGTCGAGCTGGGATTGCGACCTCCTTTGGAGAGGAGATCACAGATTGCCAGTCCTTGTCATCCAGTTCAAGACCGTCACGTGTCCACAAGTCTCGAAGATGCAATAGGAGGTCTGATCTCTCATTAATTAGCTTTTTATAGACTAGGGAGATGGTGCTATCAGGCACGTAGCCATCCAACAATCTTCGAGCGGAGACGACTCCGGAATTACCTCCGCGACCGGGAAAACCGACCTCAAAGCATGGCGAACCTGGAGATAGCGGAATTATTCCGAGTTACTTAGGTCAAACTCCTCCTGCAACGACTTAAATGATTTCACCTGACCCATGACCCAGCGGTCCCCCACCTTACTAATACCAATGAGGTCCCATTTATCGAACCCCCTGGTATTCCGCAGTTTGCCAAGTTTATCAGAACCAAATAGCGGGGTTGCCGGAGTCAAATGATCCGTCCATCCTGTCGCGCTAGTCGCGTCCTGCCACAGGCGTACTGCTATCCTCGTAGGTCCTGACAAAGCCCCGACCACCGACTTAGAGTATAGTGCCCTATAATAGTAGCCACCAGGCAGAAGCCACCTATCCATGGTGAACGCGGGGTTCAAGTCGGGACCATACATGCCGTGTTTAATCGTTCCCAATTGGGACGCCCAGTAGTATCTCTTTATATCCGGGAGAGCAATACCCCCATCGTACCACGGGAGCGTCAGTTTAGCGAGCGAAATACGAGGTCTACCATTTCATATCAATTTCCTTTGAAGATCCTCGATCGCCCGAAAATAACTAGCGGGAACAATATCGAAAGTATTCTGAAGAGCGTAGAGAAAACGAGGTAGAGACATCATTTTGAAAAGGGCAGCACGACCAAGCGGTGAAAGTGGACGCCTACGCCGACCTGCGACATCTTGTTTAAATCTAGACAAGGGCGGAACAAGATTACGTTCGTACCGAACTGCGGTGTCCAATGAAATATAGATATCGAGGTACTTAAACCCCGTTTGCGCAATCTGGATGGGACAGTTGCGCGGGAGAAGAGGAACGTCTCCGGAGAGGACGTATAAATAGGATTTAGTCCAATTAATGATGAAGCCTGAGTTTCTACCAAATGAGGTCAAGACGTCGCACAATACTATCAAGGATTTCCGTGGTGAAGTCAGATACAATAAAATATCATCTGTATAAAGCGAGATACCGTCTTCGAATTCAGAGGACCACTGAATACCTTTCATCGAAGGCTCCCACTGGATCCACGCGACGAGGGGCTCGAGGGCCAAGGCGAACAGGAGCGGCGACAAAGGACAGCC
The DNA here is from genome assembly GCF_964261635.1 of Lissotriton helveticus. Lineage (NCBI taxonomy): Eukaryota > Metazoa > Chordata > Amphibia > Caudata > Salamandridae > Lissotriton > Lissotriton helveticus. The sequence goes on along the minus strand of NC_136058.1, from coordinate 172,413,584 downwards.
CTGACGAGTTCCCCTTTCGAGACCAAACGGAGCAGAGACACGGCCATTAACAACAATTTGCGCGAGGGGGTCCTCGTAGAGCAACCTAACCCAACCAATAAAACCTGGTCCGAACCCAAACTTAGCCAACGCGGCCCATAAGTATGGCCATTCCACAGTATCAAAGGCCATCGTGGCATCCAATGACGCCAAGATGGCCGGCTCACGCAAAGTCGATGCTCTCGCGAGAACACCATGCAGGCGCCGGAGATTCAGGGCGGTGTTCCTATGCGGGATGAAACCGGATTGATCCGGGTGTATCAGCTCACCAATGATAGTGATCAATCTATTAGCCAGGACATTTGTCAGAATCTTTGGTTCGGCATTTAATAGGGAAATAGGACGATACGACGCACACCTGTCTCTGGGCTTCCCCTCCTTGTGAATCACAACAATGGTCGCCAATCGCTGATCACGGGGGAGAGAGCAACACTCCCGAGACTCCAAAAACATGTCTCGCAGATAGGGAGCAATTTTATCAGGTTTCAGTTTGTATAGTTCAATAGGTAGGCCGTTAGGACCCATTGCCTTACCAGAACGCAAGGAGCGAATCGCTAAAGCCACCTCATCTGCTGTTATTGCAGCATCCATTTGTTCCCTATCATTATTAGAGAGTCGCGGCAAGGATATATCCCGTAACAAGAGATGTGAGTCCTCCTCTGGCCTGTCCGAGACAGAGGAGTACACCGCCCAGAAGTGATCTGTGAATTGCTGAACGATCTCTCCGGGGTCTGAAACCCGATCACCACTAGCCGTCTCAATCATAGGCACTACCCGACTGGCTCTATCCTTCTTATCCAACCACGCAATTAATTTACCAGCCTTATCCCCCACATCATAAAGGCGTCCCTGTTGCTCTTTGCTCATGGCCTTAGCTGCGTCGGTGACCAAAGCCCTGCATTCAAGTTGTTTCAATCGTAATACATGCAATGCAGCGCGGGTTACCCCCCTTTCCAGATCTAGCTCCAAGTCTGCTATCTCCGCTTCAATCTTGACCACCTCCTCATCCTTCTGCTTCTTAACACTCGCTATCAATGACAGGGCCTGACCCCTAAGGACTGTCTTGAAAGCCTCCCAAAGAGATACGGCCGAGGGAACCGAGCCCTCGTTTTCCGAGAAATATTGGTCAAGGGATTTTACCAAGGCCGTCCGAGTTTTGGGGTTTCGGAGGTACCAGGGGTTGATCGGGGCCATCCGGCCCTCAGTCTCAGAGCCCGGCTCCATCCGCAACCACAAAGGAGAGTGGTCGGAAATACCACGGGCCAGATGTTTAACCTCGGTGACGGAGAGGACCTGCTGCGCCGGTACCAATACATAGTCAATTCTGGAAAGGCTACCGTGCGCACCCGAATGGAAAGTATACTGCTGCTGTATTGGGTGCAACATTCTCCAACAATCGACCAGACCCAGGGTGTCAAGGAACTCCGATAGCCAGTTTTGTGCACTTCTCAGATCCCTGGATGGGTGCCGATCCACCCTACCAGAAACCACCGCATTAAAGTCACCACCCATGAGTAATGATCCCTCGGGGAGAGCTAGGAGAATCTGCCCCAAGTCAGCAAAGGTAGTCGACTGCAAGCCAGGGGGAACGTACACAGAAACCAGGGAGATAGTCCGGCCCTCCCACCTACCCGTAAGAGCAACATAGCGCCCTCTATCGTCAAGGACAGTGGAGTCAATTTCGAGTGGGAGAGAAGTCTTGATCAGGATACCCACCCCTCTGGAGCCAGAGGAGAACCCGGCATGAGCAGCCAATCGGTACCCTCTCCTGTTCACAGCACGACAAGTATTACCAATTAGTGTGTCTCTTGAAGGAGGACCACATCCGGGGAAAGACGCTTCAACAGTTGCAGCACGATACTACGTTTTATCCGATCCCCCAGACCATTTACATTCCAACTCATCAATTTTAGCCCTCTACCCCATCCCGAAAAAGGAGGACCCAACCCCGGGAAGAATACAGCACCTTGTTCAAATTAGACATGGATACATTGCCTTGCAAAGAAACACACACATTCCCCAACAAACCCCCCAACCCCCCCAGCAACATCCCATTTCAACACCCCACACCCTGCACCCCTGCAGAAAATTAGAAAACCACCCAAACTTGCAGTGTGCCTGTCGCCCCCCCATCTAACTAGGCTACAAAAAGAAACACAGAGGAGGAAAAAGACCCGCTACTGACCCCGCAACCCCCAAAACGTATATCAAGTCAATTGTCAGGATTATCGTACCACTGTTCGAGGCTAGCAAGAGACCCTAGGATACCATCTGCCGGCACCTATTCCTGTCCTGTCGGTCCTCCCTCCGCTCCACCAGACTGTTTCTCCGAAGGAGGCTGATTCGATAGAGTGTCAAGCCAGTCGGCCACCACCTCCAGACGATCGAAAAAATAAGTCCGCTCTGCATGTTCAATTCGTAACTTGGCCGGAAAAAGCATGGCATATTTGAGGCCCATATCTCGCAATCTTCTCTTCACACCTGTGAAGCCAAGTCTCTGTCTCTGGACCGATTGGGTGAAGTCCGGGTAGAAGCTGACAGTGGTGTTTTCAAACTTTGTGGGGCCACTCGTCCGTGAGGCCTGAAGGATAGCGTCCCTGTCTCGAAAATTGAGGATCCTGGCTATTATAGGCCGTGGCAGGGCTCCCAACTTCGGGCGACCACCCGGAACTCTGTGTGCACGTCCAATCAAGAACTTACTCAGTCCCTTAGGCGCGAGATGGCAAACAATGAAGTCCTCAACAAAGAGGTCCGCTGCCGGATCTTCAGCTTTTTCCGGGACCCCTATGATACCGACATTGTTCGGGCGAGCCCTCCCTTCGTAATCCTCGAGACGACGTATAATGAGTTCACTGGTGGTCTTCAAGGGACGGGCATCTGTTTGCAGATCAGTGACATCACCCGTCAGACTGAATGTCTTAATGTCCAAAGATTTAACTTTCTCATTAGTTTTGCCCAGATCTGCACGGATCAGATTGACATCAATCGCCACAGTGTCAAGTTTATGTGCGAGAGCGTCAATTTGGTGTCCTAATGAGGACTTGATTCCATCAATCGCGGCCATGACATCTTGCAAAGTCGGCTCGATCGCTGAACTAGGCGGCTCCCTCGTGCCAGTTCCACCGGGAGAACCCTTAGGCTGGGTATAGCGATCCATACTGTTGGATTGAATAGAGCCACCCCGTCGAGTGTTCTTAGTTCTCAGTCTGTCACCCTCCGATTTCCCCGCCATTAGGGGAGATGGGCCAGCGTGACTTGATGAGCCAGACAGAAAAATGGCGACCTCCTGCCTCCGCGGGCGAAAACAGCCCCAGCCAGTGGGCACAAGTCGAAAGTTCTCCAAATCCGGCCAAAACAATCAGAATCACATTCGTGGGGGATCAGGCAACTGTCTGTGGACACAGGGGTAGGCTCGTTCCCAGTCACAGGGTGCTTTGAAGTCAAAACCGAAAGTGAAACCAAGCGGACCGATCATACCAATTCCCCTAGGCCGATGTTGTTCAATTACAGCTCGGGTAGCATAGCAACTCCACAGCCGGGCATCACGGAGGCATAGGCCGCAATCTTCAAGGCACCGTAACTCCGGCTCCCGGGGTCCGATTGAAATTCAGAATGCAGGTTTCGCCTCACGCGTGGTTCGTCTTCGAGAGAACATCGATGAAGGACAGGATATAAGACAGGATAGATGCGGGAGGTTGCGAGGGTCTCGGGAGCCCTAAGCTCACGCGGCCATCTTGGTTGCGCGCGAAGCTCCTCCCTCCGAGCTCTGATTTTAAAGCATTAAGTTTGAGAATTGCTTGTGTCATTGTGAAGAAGTAGAAATTCAGGAAATGCAGGGTAATGATATAAAGTTTCTTTATTAACATCTCATGAAGAAAGGATCTCATCCACAAGAGACACAGGCAGTAACTCACTCAGTACTGGCCCCAATTAGAATATCAACATAACTACATCATAACATTCTAAGGATAACATTCTATAAGCAGCAAGTCCCTCATACACAGGGGTAGCACTATGAAGGATACCACACACCTCCCCCTGAAACACAAATATTGTTATTTTAGAATATAGTCACTAAGAGCTGCAGGAGCACAGGTTAAACTTGTACTTTTCCTGACAGGATTACAAGGCATACACCGCCCACCATTTCTACCAGACTCAGCATGAACATCACTATTGGTTGAATTGCAATTTGCTAAAGTCGACCCAGCAGAAATAACACAGTTGCTCGAACTCTTATCTTTTGAAGTTTGACCTGATTATGAAGCAACTCGATTCAAATTCCATATCCTTCCATCATTTAGTTTAACAGCATCACGAAAGAGTTTTGTGACATAAAAAGGAGAAGAGAACTTTGCTCCTGATGATCTAAGTGAAAGGAGAATTCTCACCCGATCCCCAACACACACCTTAGTATGAGCAACTGCATGTCTGTTATCAAAATTCTCCTTCCTAACCCTGGACTTGATCTTCTGCCTCAACAAACCTAGACCCTTGTTATGATTCTCAGTTTCCACCCCTAGATTCCTCATCCAAGTTTAAAATATGTATGTGTTCAGTGTGCAACCTCGGAATAGCACAAAAGGAATCTCGCCTGTGGTGGAATGTGGTGTGACTCTATACACCATTACTCTTTCCAGAAGATTAGTTTTCCAATCTGTCCCCTGATCTTTAGAAACTTGAATAGATTCCTTAAGTACTTGGTTGAACCTCTCCACCATTCCGTTACATTACAGATGGTAAAGTGAACAACGCTTATGTTTAATTTCCTTATTAGCCAGAAAATCCTCCATCTCCCTTGATACCAGCTGTACACCATTATCAGTAAGGATGGTTTCGGGGAACCCCTCCCTACAAAATACATCTTGTAAAAATTTGGTTATGTCCTTGGTCTCAATATTCTGGGTGATTTTTATCTCTGGCCATCGCGAGAACATATCAATCAAGACTAACACATACCGTTGCCCACTACTACAGGAAATTGGCCCCAGAATGTCTAAGGCTACATCTTGCCAACACCGTACCGGCATTTCTCTAATAATCATTGGCTGTGTTCTTGTCTTACACACCTTGTCAGATGAGTTACATTCAACGCAATCACGTATCTTTCGTTCCACAAGAATATCTATACCTGGCCACCAGAAATGTAACCGTATTCTCTCCTTTGTCTTAGATATCCCTTGATGCCCTTGGTGAGCTAAGTGAAGAATTTTCTTCCTAATCGGAGCAGGTGGAATAAGTCTAGTGCCCCTCCACAACAAACCATCCTTTAATGACAGTTCGTCCTTAACATTCCAGTACATCTTAGCACTAACACTCAAATTCTTAAGACCTGGCCAACCTTTACTAATCAAATCACAAACTTCTTGTAAGTCCGTGTCAGTACTTATGGCCTCTCTCCAGTCATTCTCTTGAACAGTGCCTTCAACAACTTCACACACCTTGAACTCATCCACTTCCCAAGAATCCTCAGATAACAATGAAGTTTGGGCATCTTGTTCAGAAACTAACCTAGAGAGACAATCTGCAACCTTATTATTCACACCTGGTAAATATCTCACTTCAAATTCAAAATCCTGAAGAGCGATAACCCATTTACAAATACGCGAAGAAATAACATCCAAACTTTTTTTTACAAAAAACATCTTTCAACGGTTTATGATCAGTGTGAACCACAAACGAATTACCCCACAGGAATTTCTTTAATTTCCTAATTGCCCAATAAATACAAAGAGCCTCTTTTTCAATCACTGAATATGACAACTCTGGGCCAACTAAAGATCTAGACAGAAATAAGATGGTAATCTCTTTCCCATCCTTCATTTGCTTGAGTACAGCTCCCAAACCTCGAGAACTAGCATCTGTGACCAAAATCGAATTATAATTCACATCGAAACTCTGTAGAGAAGGAGCTAGACTTAAATCTTGTTTGACATGTTCATACTCCTTTTGACACACTTGAGACCACGTAAACTTTACTCCTTTTTTTTAACAGGGCTCTCATAATAGGGGTTTTATTAGCAAAATGGGGCACAAACTTATTATAATACTCTGCCATACCTAGGAAGGTAACCAACTCTTCTCTAGACTTTGGTGTAGGCAGACTGTGTATAGTTTTCACCAACTTATCTTTAGGTTTTACACCAACAGGAGTCAAACAGTGACCTAAATAGTCACTCTCAGTCAAATTGAATCTACACTTGTTTTCCCTTAGTGTCAATCCTCTGTCAGCAAAACGCTCCAGAACAGATTTAACTCTAAGATCATGTTCACAAGCACATCGTCTTGCTAAATCTTAACAAAAGTAATACCCTTTAATACATCCTCCATTACTCTCTGAAATACAGAGGCCGCAGACATTAAGCCAAAAGGTAAGCGGGTAAACTTATACGTGCCAAAGGGTGTGATAAAGGTTGTGAGACCCATGGACGTCTCATCAATCCTCACCTGATGGTACGCAGCCCTAAGGTCAAGAGTGGAGAACATGCACGCATCCCCAAGTTGAGTCAACATGGTATTAATATTGGGAAGAGGGTATCTATCCGCTACAACCTCCCTATTAAGACCCTAAAGAACCTAAACAGTGCATTAAAAGCGCAGACTTCCTTTCTGCAAAGAGAGATGTACCGCACACTCTCGCATAGTTTAGAAATACCTTTTTATTTTTTTATTTTGATTGATTTTTCCATTTGGACCAGCGAATAGGTGGATCACCTGGTTTCGATAGGAAAAAAGGCACAGCTGTAACGTTTTGCATTTCCTTCTTACAATGTAAAAAGAATATGTGAGCACAGAAAATAAAACAAAGTAATTTCAGTGTAATGAGGTCAACTAATTAAATGTTGAAGACAATACCAGTATAAATAAACTGATGACTTCTTAGCGAAGCAAAGTATTATAAAATACTAATAAGTGAATAAAAACAAATACTTCCATGGACCTGTAAAGAAATAATAATTAAAAAGCATACAAATTGTATTCAGTATCAGCGTTTCTACAAATAACTTATTAACAGGACTGAGTGTATCAGTGTAGACACACTAATAGAGCTGAGTGTATCAGCGTAGACACAACATTGTGAAAGCCTTCATATCCCACGACGTGAAGATAAAACAGTACATGGAGAACCTAAAAGTTAAAAATGTTTGTGAATCTCAAAAATAAATATTTCTACCTTCTCTGTTCTTCTCTTATTCAAGTCTGTCAGGAGAAAAGATAACCGGCAACCGGTGCGTCCTTGAGTAGGCTTCACTCCGACGCGGCGTAGTCAAGTAAAGATAAGCATTGCCAAGGAAGAAGCTTTGTCGCTACGTGACGTCGCTGGAGCGCAGCTTAGAACAAACGCAACAAAGGAAGAGGCTTTGTCGAAATGTGACGTCGTTGGAGTGCAGCGCAGAGCCGTTTGGAACGCAGCGTTCACGTAGAGCGTCAGAAGCATGCGTGCATAGTGTAGCAACGCAATGACGACATGAGTTGAAGTGCCTGGAGCGTGACTGAACACGAGAGCAGAGGACACGCGAATGAAGGTTGTTATTGATTTAAAAAAAATGCTTCCTTACAAGTTTGTTACGCTCTCAGTTTTTCCTTCACAATATATATGTAAACTGCAAAATTCAAAAGAGAATATCCCCTTTAACCAAAACCGACTCTGCCGCTAGTCCTCAGATATATAGTCAAGATACACTCCAATCAAAAGCATCTCTGCCGCTAGTCTTCAGACGTTTAACAGCATACAACGCGCTTTTACAGGGTCAATGCGCTTTACAAGCAAAGCAAGTCTGCCGTATTTTCATAAAATAAGTAAACAAGCGGTCAGAACTTTTCAAGCCTCCCAGGAGAAGTTTGCTCTAAAAATATTGTTCATAGACTTGAAATATTTTGAAGAGCGCATGAAAAGTAAAAGCACGAAGAAAGGGCAAGAAAATTACCAAAAGAATGTACAATCTTCTTTTCTCACTGCCCAGTATTAAGTTTAAAGTTGCGCAAAGTACCTTTAAGATGAGGCTTGGTGTTGAGATCCTTTAGAGAGATTTTCTTTCAATGTAGACCTTTTTCCTCTTCAACATAAATATTGATAGTTGAAAGATAAGTCTTCACCCGTCCTCGTCGCCAATGTGAAGAAGTAGAAATTCAGGAAATGCAGGGTGATGATATAAAGTTTCTTTATTAACATCTCATGAAGAAAGGATCTCATCCACAAGAGACACAGGCAGTAACTCACTCAGTACTGGCCCCAATTAGAATATCAACATAACTACATCATAACATTCTAAGGATAACATTCTATAAGCAGCAAGTCCCTCATACACAGGGGTAGCACTATGAAGGATACCACAGTCATCCTTTCTCGAATGCTATGCATTAGACCTGACAGCCAAGGTCTAACACAAAGTATTCAGGAATCGTACCCAAGGCTGTCCCACAGGGCCACACTTCAGAATTTAGGTCCTGTGTGGATTAGATGGGACTCGATTTGGTCACCAAGACTGATGCTCACCGCACCCCCCCAGCTGATGAGCTCATCGACAGGCTGGGCGATGCCAAATTTCTCAGTACTTTTGATCTCACATCAGGGTACTGGAAGATTGCTTTGACTGAGGATGCAAAACAGAGGTCAGAATTCTCGACCCCCACCCCCTGGCCTTTTCCAGTTTAGGGTGATGCACTTTGGGTTAAAGAATGCACCTTTACCACCTCCAGGAGGGACTTCAGGCCCTGCATCCAGCAAGCCTGATCATTAAGGCCCGAAAGTGCTAGAACAGTGGTGTATCTGAGCCACATAGTGGGTGGGGGCAAGGTGCAGCCCCTCCAGGTCGACACTGAGACTATCATAGCGTGGCAAACCCCCCTGTGCCTCCCCCCCCGCCGAACCCAGAATGAAGTGAAGGCCTTCCTGTGCCTCACAGGCTACTACAGGAGGAGATTGTGGCCCCCTTAACTGAGCTGACTTTCCAAGAAGCAGCCCAAAAAGGTGATATGGATGGAAGACTGTCAAAAAGCCTTTGGCATACTCAAGGTGGCCATGTGTACAGCACCCTTACTCAAGGCTCCTAGTTTCTCCAGGGTATTTATTTTGCAGACAGAGACTTCAGAGCATGGCATAGGGGCTGTTGATCAACTGGTAACCTTCATCATTAGGAGATTAATTCCCTGAGAACCGAGGTGGAGCCCTATTGGAAGGGAGGCCTTTGCTTTTGCCTGGGCATTGGAGAAGTTGAGACCATATATGTCTGAGACTCCCTTTCCGGTTTCAGACAGACCACAGGACCCTCAGATGGCTCATGCAAATGAAGGATAAAAATCCAAAATGATTGAGGTGGTCCATCTACATGCTGGGAATTAACTTTATGGTGGAACACCGTCCTGTGTCAGACCACGCTAATGCTGATGGTCTATTTAGGTGTTTCTGCCTTAAAGACGAGAACTCTTATGAGGTTGGGTAGTTCGCCCCACTTTCTGCTGTGTGAGGGGGCACCTGATAGGCCTGTCAGTCTTAGGGTGGTCTTATCCCCAAACTTTTGCCTTACTCCTCTACTTAGTGCTGATCTTGTTTTAGCTAGCCTTAGGACTCTTTACTACTGCTTACCAGTGCTAAAGTGAGTTTGCTCATTGCCTAAAACATGGAAAAATTGTCTTACACCTAATTGGCACATTAAATTTACTTGTAAGGCCCTAGTAAAGTAGTACTACCGGTAAATTAAATGGTATAAGTGGGCCTGCAACACTTATAGTGTCTCCCACTTAAGTAGCCTTTCCAACGTGTTTCAGGCCTGCCACTGCTGCCTGTATGTGCAATTTTAAACTGCCATTTCGACTTGGCAAAAGAAACCTTTCACCAGGCCTAAACCTTACTTTTTAATACCTCTAAGTCACCCCTGGGGTAGGGCTTAAACAGCTCATAGGGCAGGTGTAGTGATTTAGAAAGTTTTACATGTATTTTTAACTTTAAGTGTACTGGAAGTGAAACCCTCTTAAATTTGTTTTTCACTATTTCAAGGCCTGCCTCTCCTATAGGATAACATTGGGGTACCTTATATTAGTGATAACTTTCATGTGGGAGTAGGTGGGGATGTTAAGTTTGGTGTCTAAAGAACAGTTAAATCCCTCTTTTTGGTAAAGTCGTATTTTAAATGACTATTCTGAAAATGACACTTTTAGAAAGCTGGCATTTTCTTGCCCTAGCTATTTGGTGCCTGCAGCCTGTATCTTGGTTCACATTACAAGGTCTAACTGGCAGTTGTTCTTTGTGTATTGCTCCCAGACAGAGAGACAAAGGGGGGATAGGTGCTGACAGGATGGGTTGTCTTTGTCAGGATGAGGGGGAAGAGCTGTCACCTACCACACTTGCACATCACAAAGACTCTGCCTGAGTGCACACACAAAGGGTTTCACACTGGTCTTAAGTGTCCCCAGGCAAGTTAGGACCAGGACAGGGAAGGAGGAAGCTCAATACACCACAGGGGATGGAAGCCTCTAGAAACTTCTCCTACTTCAAAGCTGGCACCAAGGATAATTAGTGGACCTCAGACCCAACTCTTCTGGATCTGTGGACTCTGCCAGGAAGAAGTACTGCTCAGCTATGAAGTCTTCCCTGCTGATCACCAACTGCTTTACTGCCCAAGGCCTGCTGTTGCAGCACCAGAAATCTCCAAGTGTTGGTTGGCTGGCCCTCTGTTCAAAGGTGCAATGACAAAACTGGCTTCTTCCAATAGGATGCAACTCTTCGCATCTCAACCCAACGCAACGCAGTTCTCCACTGGCTCTGCCCTGCTCGACGCCGACACATCTTTTTGCAAGTCCTCGCAAGTCCCATCGGCTTTTCCTACGCTGCTCCATGCTGACATCAGCCCAGCATTTTAAAAAAAACATATTTTATTAGTTTCATACACGCATCTGACAATAACTAACATCAGCACTGCATAATGCATCATTTCCTCTGCTCCGACGCACCGCAGTGCAAGTCTGCAAGCCCTCGCAGCATCTTGACGACAAGGCAGCGCTAGCCCCCGTCAACTACCTCTGACTTCGCCACTGCACAACACATCTGAACCCTGGACCTCACATTGCAATTTCCCGTTGACGGCTCCTCGATTCCGGCCTGCGCAGCCCATTGCACGGACTACGCATCTCGATGCGCAGGTTAAAAGATACTTTCAGCTGACTGAACTCAGTCCTGCGACCCCTGCTGCATTGCGGTCGGCCTGAACTTGTGACTTGAACCTGGTCTACTGTGACCAGATAACTGCTGCTGGCGTTTTTGGCTTTTTAGTGCTTGATTTCTCCAAAATCTTCGGTTCTACTAATTTCATTTTTCTCTCAAATAATTTTTTACATTTTACTCTATTTTATTTAATTTGTGTGGATTTTTTCTTTTTTCTTATGTTGTGTTTCCACTTTATTGCTGTTTGAAGTGCTGCATAAATACTTTACACATTGCCTCTAAGTTAAGCACGACTACTTCTGTGCCAAGCTACCACAGGTTTAATCACAGGTTAATTTGGCGTTGGTTGGGACTTCACCTCCCCCTCAACCAGTAACCCAATTTCTTGCACTTTGCAAATGGACTGTTACGGTATTAATGGATATAGAGAAGTCAATCTTCAGAGACACTTGGGTATCGTCCTCATATTGGTGAAAAGTGGTTTTGAGATCCCTAGGTCCCCGAGTGCTTTGACATATACATTACAAAGGATTGGTACCAGAATACTCCTGGAAGAGATTATGAGGTAACCTGGTTAACCCCTATAGAACCTGGGCCTATTACATCTACATAACAAAAAGGGGATCCCGAAAGAATAAAAACACATATAAATAGTTTGGCCCTCAATAACTCATCTATGATTGTTGGGTTAGATTACTATTTCTTTCACAGTCAGTTATTTAGAACATTTAGATGACCCCCGATGTGGTAAAATCCATACAGTTCTTTCAACACAAACCCACAAAGCATGTGAATGGATTTTATTCTCCTCCTTTTGCTTTGTTCTAGAGTTCACATAATTCATTATATTACATTTCACAAAACATCCTACTGTTGGAATTTTGTTTAGGTAAGTACAATTCACCAAACCAACACCGTACAGTCCTTGTAAACATGATTTTAGGGTGTTGCACATAATTCTAGTGACGAGCCGGTCGCTGATCAGTTAATGGTTTGTCAGTAGTGGAAAGCTTCGAGTTCAACTTTTTTTTAACAACGATCCATACGTTCCTCGTGGCCAAATAACTGTTTTCCAGATGTGTTCCAACAAAAGCTCTAGGGTAAAATATAAGCAAGGGATTAGAACAGTGTTTTTGTTGCGACCTTGCTCCCAGGAGACCTGGGTTCTAATCCTACCTGAAACGCTTCACCAAAAGTCTCCGCTACCTCAGACTAAATATGTGTAACTTAGAACAGTACCCAATTCAAGTATGCAATTATGCAATCTAGTTACAAGATTGAGGCACATGAAATAAAACTAGATAAAGTTGGATGGGTATTAACACACATCAAAATGTGTGACAAGTCATCCAGATAGCCTAGGTTAGACAAGTGTTATTACATGACAGAGCGAGCTAGGAGCTACAGAGGATCAAAGTGGAAACCAGATAGCGGACCAGACATAGCCTAGGCGCGCAGAGTTTCCTCAGCCAGGAAGTTATTCGACGAAACGTGCTTCCTTCTAATAAGAGCCTAAGTCAAACTTGCAGTATTGTGCCATTGTGGTTCAATGGCAAGAACAGGGATATCTGCTCCTAGAGCGCTATATCAGCAGCACGGTTATAAAAACTTAACTAGTTGTAAAATACGTCACATTGCGATGTCTCCTACCCGAATGTCAAAAAAGACTGCCTTCTATCTTACTCGTTTGTCAGAGACTTGATTGCAACAAATATTTAAGCAGAAATGTTAATTCTTCACTTGACCTCACTAGTAGAAGGGATTTAGGGATGATGACTTACCATGATCACATGCTTTGGTGTAAGAAAGTAACACAGGAGAGCTCTGGACAACAGTATTCGTGAAGAAGCAAAGTCTAGCACATTGTGAAAATCGTACTGACTCCATCTGTTTTCTGAAGCCGGTATGGTGGGGAGGTGACCTGGTTGTCAAAAGGTTTGTTGGTTAAAGTGTCTTGCGAGGTTGATTTTAGATGATCTTGAGATGATGAAAGTGTACAAGCGAGGCCCTCAAGGACGATAGGATCTATTCATATTCATTAATAAGTACTAACATTAAGAACAGAATAGCACAAACACTGACTGCATTTTCATTGACTGTGAGATACTAGTGATTCAATGCACTGGGTGTACTGTTGCAGCTCTCCAGCTCTTCTCCCCTACACAACAAAGTGGGATAAATAGACTGAGGCAGCAGCCCGCTTCCCTCTTGGGAGAACTCGACAGCGCCCCTGCTAGATTACAACAAGCTTGGCTTCTCTAGGATAGAGTGCTGCGAGAGGGGAGGAGGATGCATCCAAAGTCCACCTCATCCATCCTCCCACTTCTAACCCACAGGGAGTTTTATCCGTGCCTCAACCCTTCAGGTCCACCCTTTTGGTAATAAAAGCTGACATCACTGCATGCTGGAAGAGGGTCATGTGGAGAATGAGAATTCACAGATATCACTGTATGTTTTAGATCTGGTCACAAGAGGCCTTCACTCACCTGTTGTATTTTCTCTTTGAAAGAATCTTCTACAAAGGAGCCAGACTGGAACTTCTGGAAGTATTTGGTGAACACCGATGGAAAGGTGGTGAACGCGTGGGGTCCTACCGTCTCTGTGGAGGAAATCAAACCTCAGATCAAGGAATTAGTGAGAAATCTCATTCTGAAGAAGAAGGATGAATTGTAACCACTGTCGACCACGGGGAGATGAACGGCTAGCCAAGCCTCTTCCTGGGGGAACCCAAGTGTCCATGGCATGGCTAGAATAAGAACTCTTTCAGAAAGACACCAATCTCCTTGTTATCTTGCCTCAGACCACTACTTTAAGAGAGTCTCTTGTCCATCACACTTGTCTGCATATGGTGCTTAAGGGCGGGGTCTGAGTGGTGGAGAATGCAATCATTTTATTATCTCCAACGCCCCATTGAAACTCTTTTGGATAAACTGAATACAGCTGACACATTTTTTACTTTTAACGTTCTTAAATGTTTTTAGTATTGCTTAATGAAATACCTGATGGGATTAATAGTATTTACTGTCACCAAAGAAGAAAACAGCAGATACCTGCCAATGACAGCCTCAAGAACTGTTGAAAAGTAATGAATAAGGCCTTTAATGCCTGCCTTGAGTCTCCTCCCAGAAGCTTTAATTTAATTACAAACATGTTTTGTTGTACTATGCCGTTATGTAATGCTAACCAAGGGTTTTGTATTTTAAAGAATGAAAACTTCTAAAATAGGACTGTAATGCGTTTTCCCATTTACTGTCTACTTGTCTATTCCCTTCAGTAGTAATGCTATTAATGGCCGTCCTTTAGCGCGTGCGCTACGCTATTAACGTATAAATTGCGCGGCTTACAGAAGCTATCTGGATGTGGGGGTCTTGGGAGCCTTTTCATAAGTGAGTGCGTACCTTGTGTACATTGGCCTTGTGACTGATTGAACAGTGTGCAGCCAGAAGAAAAACATATGTTTACTCACGATCAAATGACAAAAATGGGGGTTTTGCAAGAAAATGACAATCCAAGTAATAACATAGATGCTTTTCCTCTGGTAATGCTTGTAAACACTGGCGGCCCTCAACAATTTGAACAGGTGCAGCACTGAGGCTGGGGTTGCACACAGCCTGATGGGCACACGTTAAGACCTTGTCAAAGAGGTTGGAACCTGTGTGCATGTCTAGAGCAGAATTACTTAGGCTGTGGCAAGGCTTTCCAAATAATAATGACCTTCTAGGTTACTACAATTTCTCAATAGATGGAAAAACACAGAATCAATAAAAAATAGGTCTCAGAGTGACAGCAGCAGGATTTTCAGGGTGCTGACTTGGAATATCACCTAAGTGAGAATGGTGTCAGAACTCGCATATTAACTCACTCATCCACCTATACATTCCTCTTAGTGAGTTAAGCACCTGTTTCAGAAATCTTTCTGTAACCGACATGTCACTTGTGCCTTAACTGTTCATGTTCTCTGAGTAATGAAAGCTTGCCCTACTCTGCAATACGGTTGTATGATAGGCACGCATGTCTAAACCATGCGTGCCTCTACCAAGCAGCCCGAACCACAAATGAGTCTTAACCACGCATTCCTTTACCATGCAATTTTGTGGTAAAGGCATGAATTGCAAAGGGGTAAGGTTGCCACTACTCCAACCTCTTTCCCCTGCCCTAAGCTATAAACCACCTACCTGCCTCCCCCTGCCCTGGAGGCCAAAACCTTCCCTGAGAACTAACCATTCCGCTTCCCTGAGGCCTAAAACCCTGCCCCTTAACATACAGTACGACAAGCCCCTCCTACCCCCGTGATATCCATAAAACTACCCATTCCACTAACCCTTAGGCCTAAAACCATAACCCCTAATTTAAACATCGGTCTAACGCCTAATTTAAACATCGGTCTAACGCCTAATTTAAACATCGGTCTAACGCCTAATTTAAATATCGGTTTTGCCTATGTTATGAATAATAAGGTGTTTTTATCAATCACCATCTGGGACGAAAGAAAGAGCTCCCATACAAGTATCACAGGAGTGGAGAGGATGTGGCACAGCGTCCAGAGTTGCTGACACAAGAGTTAGGGATTCCGGTCCGAGTCTCACCAGCGCGAGAGACACAGTTTCACAGACATTATTAACTTATCTCAATACTGAGTGGAAGTATTGGGAGAAAGAGTGGAAAATGTTCTGCAAATGGTTTCGTAAAATCGGAAACTGTGGTTTAAATAAACGATAATGAAATCTCTAAATGTGAACAAAATAAAGTCAGTGAAGCAGACGTTTATTTTCTTTTTACTTGCCAATTGGCAAATGTGTGAAACGTTTTTTGTGATCTCAAAGAAATAAGAAAGGGGGTGGCAGAGAGTCACATGGGTAAGAGAGCGTCACGAAGCATGAGTGTGGGGGCAGGTGAGGGAAGAAAGGCACACATGGGAGACATCTGGAAACGACATGCATCCTCATGGAGTGAGTGCTTCCCAAAAAATACAAGCTTTGGTAATGCATCAGGTTCGCCTATATGACGAATAATTAATAAGCTGTTTTCATCAATCACCGTCTAGGATAAAGGAAAGAGCTCCCTGACTACCCTAACTGAGTGGAGAGGATGTGGTGCAGCGGGCAGAGCTGCTGACTCGAGAGCTGGGGATCCTGGTTCGAGTCTCGCCAGTGCTACAGCTTGTGATTCTGGGAAAATGACTTTATCTCTCCTGGTGATGAGTTGCATTTATATATAAAACTGCTGCAAGACAAAAAAGCAGAAAGAGGCGAAACTTTATTTATGAAAAGATTATTCCACCAACGTGGATGTTAACAGTATATCGGTGGCGAGAAACTGATAAGAGAAGCAAACGAGGAACAAGCATTGGTATATAGAGGAAAATATGCTACGGCCAATAGACATGGAGGAAAAGTAACTAGCACGCACAGGAACCAATGAGAAGACAGGGTAGAGAGGAGGCAGGATGTAACTCCCTTTTAAGTTTATATTAAAAACAATAGATTTCTCAAGCACAGCGCAAGCGCTGTGCAGGCGAACTCTAAAAAATACCCCCACCCCCGAGACCTAAAAACTACCCCACCCTCCCCTAAGCCCTAAAAACAATCTCAACTACCCATTCCCCTCCCCCTGCGGCCTAAAACCCTGACCCTTAAAATACACTACACCAACCCCCCCCCACCCTCTGTGCTGTCCCTAAAATTACCTCAACCCCTTCCACTACCCTTAGGCCTAACACCCTAACCCCTAATTAAAAAAACTACCCTGACCCCCCAGCCCAGAAAACTACCTGGACCCCCCAGCCCGGAAAACTACCCTGACCCCCCCAGCCCTGAAAACTACCCCCACCCCAGCGCCACTTACCTCATCGCGTGGCTCTCTACCTGGCGAGGTCTTCCTGCTTCCGCCCAACAGCAGCCTGCAGCTAGACCGCGCACTGCCTTAACCATGCATATGCGGGGTTAAGGCATGTGTGCTTATGCTTGCGATGTTGGAACACATGTGGCTGAGGCTGTGATGATCCAACTGTTTTCCCTGCAATACTGGATCTTTCCTGAGGAAATGAAAGATTGTACTTATTACATTCTGTGGGAGAGGAAAGCTTGCGTTGCTATTGCCATGCTGCCCCAATTCTTTGAGGAACTTAAGCTTGCAGTGCCGTTGTCAGATGGGTACCTCCTTGTACTCGTACTGCTCTAGCTGCACCTGTCCTCTGAAGGAGGGATAGTCGCACTGTTTCTGCCCAGAGTGAAGCTTTTCTATGATGAGGGACATTATACACTATACAGTTTTATCAGTAAAATCACATGTCGGTGGGAAATATTGTGGCCATTTGAATGGAAAACCTGCTGAATGCAATTAAGTGAGCTATCACATCATGCTTCAGGTATGTATTTATTAAAAGTGATAGTTTTTAAACATGATTTGAGAAACATTCCTGCCCCGCCCTGATGACAATGCAGGTAATAAAATAAGTGGCAAGTCAGCGGTCATGTGTATCCTATATGTGGCTCGACTTTTATTATATATGGAGCAAAAATGTAGTCTATTAAATCAAACAAAAGTGTTTTTTGTACAGCAGGCATGCTGAACTCGCGTATTTGAAAGATGCTGTCCCATGTGATAAATAAGAAAAAGCCGGCGTAGGATGACATAATTTGAAACCAGTTTATGGGTCAAGAGCATTATAATTACGTCAAGCAGATTATGTAAGCCACTAGTCCTGCAGATTTAGTAACCTTTTAATGATTTTTATGAGGTTTTCCTTGTCTAAGAGGCATAAGGCAACCGACTTGCCTTTTGGGTCACTCATAAAATGTTAATCAGGGCAAAAGGGGAAAGAATGAGATGCCCACCCAGGATCTGAATTGCACAAATTCTAATAAAAATCACTGATTTCAGTGCCAGCTTCTAAGCTTGACTAACCAGAAATTACTTGCCTCTTTTTCCATGATCACCAGATTTGAGAGCACCTTGAAATAGTTTAGGATGCACACTTTACAATAACCTCTCGTGTATGGTTTAATAGACCATAATATTGCTCCAGCTATAAAAATAAAAGGTTTACATTAGAGAAAATAAGACAACTGACGTGCCTCCTGAGTCATTAATACAATTCTCACAGCAGAAAGGCTGCTCAGACTAGTGATATAATCTAAGTTGCTAAAGTGAATAAATCCTAAAGGTGGACTTTTCATGTAAATGTTCGTACCTCAGCTATAAATAAAGTGACAGTCACTGACAATTTTGAAAGCGTGAGGTGGGTCAGGCTAAGCTATGCACTGTTCCCTTAAGCCTCCACAGCACTGCTTTTCCAGACAGGAATCAACACAGATCGGGCAGTGGAGAATTATGGGATTTGATGGTCACCGTATCACTGCCATATTTTAGCGAAGCAGGAGATGCCTCGGTGTTGGACGTATGGTTTCTGGTCTCAAGGCCTATGCACTCCTGCTGCCCAAACCCAGTCAGTTGTGAGTGTGGGTTGGCAGCATGGGCATGGTATGTGTCATAGTGAAGGCTGTTATTTCAATGACTCTCCCTGGCAAACATGCTGCATACTGACAACTTCGCCAATAGCCTCATGCGAGGCCTGCCTCATTGCCTCTTCCGCCTTGCGAGACTGGTGAACATTCCCTGGGAAGCAGGAATTGTTTCATAGTGTTTGATGCGAGATACCAATATTCCTGGGGTATATGCCTGAGCCCAACGGGGCATTATTCAAGGTCCAAAACGTGTTGATGGAAAGAGAAGTAGGGTCCATTGCTCAGCCCTCCCATTTTTTATTTAAGTGGTAGTTAGCCCACAGTAAAAACATTTCTATCCCACCCTCATAAAATGTTAATATAGGTCTGACCATTTAACAAAGGTAGTCCATAAATGTCAACATAGTGACATAGCCTCACCCAAACTAGGAAACCCATAGCTAGGAGTCTGTACAACCAGTAGACACTAGTACTCTTGAATGCTTCCAAGTGCAAGATATGAAACCCACTTAAAAGTGTACCACATTAGGTATATGAGCATTCATCATCTTATATGAGTACATAAATGTATAGTAATTCTAGAACAGGTTTGACTATTTCTTGCAGGAATTTTGTACTTTCAGTATGTTTGTCTGTTAATGAAAAATATACAACATTCCTTTAATACCTCTCATTCACTCTTTAATGTGTCAGCTACCTCTGTTGTGGCTGTCCTGATTGTGTGATCTTATTTCTGCTGCTGCCATTTGCCCTTATTATTTGTGTCAGAGAAATTTGCACTTCAGCTGTCCATGTTGTACCTTTGTGTTGTGAAGCTTGGTATATAACTTTCTACTACACATCAGAAAAAAGATCCACATTGCCAATGCTTGTTTTAATTCATGACGCAAGTGAAAGAGTGAAACCTCACAAAATAAGTGAGCAGAGTTTATTTTTGGTTTTATGCATAAAACAAGTTTTTTTTTGATGGAATGGGGGCCTTTGTAGAATGTTAAAACCTAGATGACAAGTGCTTCCCTGTCATGCATAAAACCAGCAGCCAATTTAGGTATTTTAGACAGCATCACTTTGCATGCTGGTATTTTGATCCCATAATGAAGCAGTTCAAAGGAAAACTGCAGGAACACAATCCAATATGCTGTTGACTAAAAAAAAGTAGGTGTTGGTAATCTATGTCATTGTGCCACAGCACAGAGTTGTACAATGCAAAATAACTTTTAGTTCTAGATTTCTGACATTTTAGGTAGAGCCTGGGCAGTGCATGCACTGCTCTGCGAGGCACGCTGAATTCAAGTATGGATTTGAAGCTCTCCCCATATTTTTCATTGGCTTGTGTCATTGTCCTTTGTAAATGCTGGCTTCCGATTCGTTAATAGGCGTGTTAATCCCTCCTTAGTACCGCCTTGTCTTCATTTGTAACTTCCCATGAGGACTGGCCCTTTTACTCCTGTTTCTACACTGTATGTCTTATTTAGTCTGTAAGCACTATTTTCTTTAATGAGTTTCTCCTACTGCATGCACGACATGCTTTCCTGCAACCTTCAGCGCGCCATATGCGCTTTCACTTTCCAAGCAGTCCGGGACAATGGCGGCCGTTTCTTGGAAGTGAAATAGGTCTGGCATTTACAAGAGTTTGAGCTATTGTCATTATAAACGACAATGCCTTCTTTTTATGTGTTAATAATCAAAACTGATGAATAAAAGGCTCACAGGAAAAAAAAAATTCATTGAAAATTAGTGTTAAATGCTGGCCTGAATGGGGCCCCTATGATCGTGGGGCCCCAGGGCAACTGCCGAGTGTGCCCATGTGTTAAGAGAGCACTGCTCCCCCCTCTCTTCCCCAGCCCTCCTTCGAGGGCTTGTGCGATGTGGGTGGAACACTGCGGTGATGCACCCTGCCTCATACAGGGGCAGGAGAGGCTGCAGATGCTTGTAAAAGTGCTAATCAATCAATAGGAGTGTAGGGGGAAATAAGGTAAGGCCGCCCTCGCTCAATCAGCTGTAAACCAAAAGCGCCTTACCTATTCAACATAACATCAGAGCTACACGACCACTAGAGGGGGTCTGATATATCATACTTAATCTAGACCCCTCGAATGTGTAAAGTAACACTAATCCCATGGGTCAAGGATGTATATTTATAAAGAAGAGCAGACACAGGTCTCAAAAGACACAAAACATAGTGTGAAAACAGAGAGAGTGCCTCACGGTCGTGACACCCGAGGGGGTTCCTGGTTAGCAATTACCAGTATACCCACTTCTCATCATCGGTCACTCTCTCTGTGTGTAGTGTGTAAGAAAGAAACAAAAACTTTCGCATGTGCATAAATGATAATAGTGAGTTGTAAAAGAAATGAACAGATACCAATGTGCACTATTACAAACCGTGTACTAATGCACCTAGAACCCCAAAGAAAACAAAACCAACATGTTTTATTTCAACCAAAATTCAAAAAATATATGGTGAGGATTGCTGGCTATCTGTCTTTATTCTGGTGCTGCAAGCCTCCCAATTAAAAATTGTTACTTATATACCATCCGTATTTATATAGTGCCGACTTGTTTCATTGCTCCACTTACAGCAACTTCGTCAGGGCAATCTGGGGTTCTCAATTCTTAATCTTCACACTTTTATTTACGTCGGACCTTGTGATTGCCAAATCAGGGTGTACCAGCAATCATGCAAAGGACCCTGTGTCACTTGATCACGTGTCCGCCAGTGGCTCGGTATATCTCAAGCCCCTAGTGCCGCGTCCCTCAGGCGCCTCCGACGATGATTGCTGGTACGCCCTGATTTGGCAATCATAAGGTCCGACGTAAATAAAAGTGTGAAGATTAAGAATTGAGTATATTTACTAAGCAGTGGCGGAGTGCGGCATTCGCCTTCCTGGCTTAACGCCGCACTCTGCCACTTCTGTATTGCAGGGCTGCACCATAATTACAACATTATGGTGCAGCCCTGCCTTTCCCTCTGCGCTGGCGCTAAATTTAGCAGCCTAGCGCCAACGCAGACACCTTTGCAGCATAGTGCAAGCGTGTCTGCTTTGATGGGAAGATTGTTTATGTGCAGGAAAGTCTCCCTTCCTGCACATAAACAATATTTAATTGGTGTTTTGTAAATTCTATGTGTGCTGCTTAATGCAGCACACATAGAAATTGCAAAACGTAATTTTTTTTTAATGATTAGGTTCTGGAAAGGACACCTGTAGAAAAAGACTTTTATTTGATTTTTTTTTAATCATAAAAGGGTGGAACATACCACTTAAATGCATTAGACATCAAAGCCATTAATCAAAGGGACACCTTCCTGCACATAAGCAATCAATGGCGTTTTGCTTTTTCTATGTGTGCTGCACAACGTAGCACTCATGGTAACAGCAAAAATGAGGAGAAATTAAAAAAATTTCCTCGTTTCGCCAGGTTAAGACCAGGTTTTCCCTGGTCTTACCTTTGGCGCTACATCCTATTTATGCCTCCCTTGTAAATAGGGGGCAGCGTCAAAGTCATTGGGTGGTGCAGTGGAACTCCCACCGCAACACCCATTGCTTTTATGCTAAGTATATCATGAAAGGGGGCCTTATTTACAAGGCAGCGTTAAGTCACGTTAAGTGGTTTAACGCTGCCTTATAAATAACGTGAAGCCCCTATCGCCACTACAACGTCCTGAAAAGTTACTTTGTGGTGGTGGTAGGGGCTTGTGAATATGCCCCCTGGTCTTAACCTGGCGAAACGAGTAGAAATGTGTAATTTCTCCTTGTTTTTTCTGTTTGCATGTGTGCTGCATTGTGCAGCACACATAGAAACAGCAAAACGCCATTGATTGTTTATTTGCAGGAAAGTGTCCCATCCTTTACATAAATAATATATATTTTTTTAAATTACGTTTTGAAATTTCTATGTTCGCTGCATTAAGCAGCACACATAGAAGTTACAAAACGCCATTTAAAGATTGTTTACGTGTAGGAAGGGTCACCTTCCTGTGTAGTGTAGTTCCTATTATCCCAATAGGCTCTGCGCATTGGAATAATACCTTCAATAGTATAGGCCTAGACCAGACGTTAACTAGGTCTTCTATTGTCGATATTAGACTTAAAGTTTTGGGTTTGCCAGCTAGCTCAGAGTTCACTAGAAACTTTCTCGAATAGGCAAGGAGGAGTTGAACCTCCCTGGATAGACAAGAAGGGATTTAGTTTCTGACAACCATAGAACATGACAACTTTGCTCTCCCCTAATCAAGAGTGTATCTCTAGAGTCGTGTGAAAACAAAAGACAACTTATTTTACTCAGTCAGTACGTGCATTCTTAGTCTCACCAGATTGTAGAGAAAAGGAAGAGACGGGCGTGTTCAATAAAAGATGGTATTTATTGATCAGTCTCTTTTCTCGTACAAGAGAAATGGATCGATATTATTGCAATACTTATGGTTAAGTAAAGTGCATACAATAAAAGCAGAAGTATAAAATAATACTGTAAAAACATTTATATGGTTTCTAAGCCATAAGGTAGTTTAAAATTGATAAAATAGATACATACATATAAACATTTGACTAATCGTACTCAACTGGTGCTTCTAACCAAGCCTACCCCGGTGTACCTGATCTAAGCCTAATACGTGGGCGGGAATAGAAAGTAGCAGTTTAAGTTAAGTTTGTTTTGCCAAGTGACTGACTCAAGAATTCTCTGCAAGGGGTTATTCAGTTCTGTACCTGGAATCTAGGATGAATGAGGGATGGTATCTCTCGTCTCTGGTCTCGATATTCCAGGCTGCCTGCGAGGGCTACCCGGAAGCGCCGGAGCTGGATTTCTCGGCAGGAGAAAGCAGCGTCTCGTTCTCAGCGCGTCAGGAAGGCGGGGCTGCGCCAGCGGGGTCTGCTCTGCTCTGGGCTTCGGCAAGTCTGGCTGCTCCGATCTCGTCACCACCGCGTGTGTTTGCTTAAGGCAATACCGGTAATATTTATACCTGTAAGGTGCCGAGATTGACGTAAGGATGGACATAGATACGTCAATAAGGATGTCATATGACTTGGTCGTTAGCACATTCTTTTGCTGAAGTTCTCGATGAAATCAAAACAATGGCCGCAGGGTTTTCCCCAGGTTGTCATAGGTTTGATTTGTTTTGAGAACTCCGTATGCCTTATCAGGGGCTGGAGGAATATCGCTTGTCTAATTAGATGGCAAGCGTTATGACCTAATCAGATAACACGTTCCTGTGCCGTAGTGTGGCTTAATCAGATAACGGTTTCTGCATCATGGGATGGCTGCTAGTTAACTCGTTAACCAGAACAGGGTCAGGAATAGGGGGATCGATACAGAACCTATAGGAATACATCACACCCACTCCACGCTAACTATGGCCATGTTTATGAATCTAGGCATAGTAAAACATACTGTAAGTATCGTGTATACCTTACCACCCCAAAATACATATAATGCATTTCGAAATTATCCAATATACGGAAAAAACAGTCACATGTATTATATGCACTCAAGCTGTAGAATAATGCTAAAGTAATCACGCATATGTATACATTATTGCTAATTGGTATATGAGAATTTACACATGAAATGGCTCTTAATACAGAAGAAAAAGGTTCGAGACCATTACATCACAGAATAAAAATAATTATGAACATACCAGCGGGCAGCTAATGTCTATAACGTTTCTAAAGATGGAAATTTTAGTTCTCTAAGAATAGTTCTCACTTTAAGCAGAAGATAAGTGTCCCGAAAAAATCGAAAAATATTTAGGGGCTGCTGAAAAATTGCTGTCCGTGAACAGGAGGGGAAATCGTTCATGGTATTCTGTTATTAAAGTTGAAGGCCAAATTCAGGGAACGCCGTGTGCTAGCTTGCTCAAAAGTCTCTATTTCTGCTCTGGTGAGAACATCATATCATTTAGACTGTCGAAAAAGCTGTCAACAGCTTCCTGGGAGAGTTCCACTAACTCGGAAAAGGATGTAACCATGCATTCATGTGCATGATTGTCTCCATTGACGTTTTGATTAGTATTGCTGACAGAAGGTCGTACCTGATCGATGCTGCTTTCATCTTGAACTCCACTACCCCTTAATCGTAGCGGTGAAGTCTCCACGAATGCCGTCATCAGGATTGGCAGCCGTTGAGGGCAGCACAAAGCATGAGCCGTTATTGGACTCAACAATGTTTCTGCATCCATTGGCGCATCTGATTGTAGCGTCAGACAGGTGTCCAACACGCATTCTTCTCCGCACAGCAAGCACCTTAATACAGGTAAAACACATCGATGCCACATTGGTCGAAATGAAAGAAACCAAGTCATGTTCAGGTCTCTAAGCCGGGAAAGTCCCAGGATTTTTGATATCCGGTCCCGGTATCCAATGGCTCGGATTGTTTCTTCCCTTGTCGCAGGTGTTTTGTCTGTGACACGGTTTGCCATAACGAAATATAAGGACCAAGAATAGGATTCCTGCAATTAGTCCTAAAATGAGGGGAAGTCCGCCAAAAATCGAACGGACGAAATCTGGAAAAATACCCAGTATGGCTTTGAATGGTGTTAATGCCATTGAAAATACTGTCTTAAATACTTTTGAGACTCCACTGGTATCAGAAATATTTAAGATTTCATTCAGGATTTCTGCGAAATGTAGGGGGGAATTAGTTGATAACAATGAGTGAATCTCTGCAGTCGTCCTTGCGACTAGGAGATCATACGTTTCTTTTGATGACGTGAGTCTGGTCGGCGTCTGAAGAAGCACTGTTTTCATTCTGCTTAAAGTGTCTATTCGAATAGAAGTAATTTTCAAGTTGGGCCATGCCCTTGCCTCCCTGTCTGGAAAGGAGCTGGGGAACAATAAGCGTCCACAGCACTTGACCTTCGCAGTCGTAGTTACGAGATAAGGAGTCCCGGGCATAAGACTACAGCATCTGCGGTCCACAATTAGAATGTACCTCCCATTATAGAGTCTTTGAAAGAATGGTTCTATCTCTGTAGCAGGTGTGCCTAGCTGGTGACATGAAAGGTTATTTGAGTTCCCTTCACAGGCTCCATGCAAACTAATTCCATTACACAGAAGTGTACCGCTTAGTGACATCGCACAATTATTGCCACTAAGAAACACTTTCTGTCCTTTATTACTGACACATGCATGTGAATAGGGCAAGTTCCATGTTGTTTTAATGTACCCTTTTCCCAATTTTTCGTACATGCCAGCCTGTATATGTTTTTGGCAGTATTGAAACCTGAAGGTTGATATTGGAATATTAATTATCCCATGTATTATCCATTCACTGACAGGTCGTTCTGACATTGTTACTGGTAATCTCTCGAGTTTCTCAATGCTCAGGATTGTATAATCAGCACCCTTTTGTGCCATACTGATCTGTTTATCAGTAAGGTTAAAGAAAGTGAATAGTGACGTTGTGTTGATTAAACGCCAAGGCACATAGCCTGAACGCAGGTTTTGTAACGTCCAGCCAAGCTGTACAATAGAACGCAATTGAGACTGACCGTGTTGTAACAACAGTAAGTCTTGCGATATTATGTCGATTGCTGAAGACACAATGCTGTCCAAAGAAAAAATTCTGGAGGACAGAGTCATTAACCCATTGTCCACTACAGAAAGTGATTTTTCCAAATTAATACGGTCAATTTCCCGTATACTTTCTGCTGTCTCAATTTGAGTTACCTTCCAGGCCTCGTTGTAAGCTGCATATATAGAGGCTGCTATGAAGCGCTTTTGACGCTGTTTGCGTGGTCCCATAATGAAATCACGCAAGTCAGCACCATCAGTAAGTAAAGTTAGGTGTTGCTTAATTTCTGTCAGTGTGGAAGTTTGTAGCCATTGAAGGCATAATTTGCCCACACTGTAGGTGGTTATTATCCCTGGGTGTTGTCTTTGGGAATATCTAGGGTCTGGCCTGGACAATTTGAACCCCTGTGTTTTGTTCAGGAATCTGTCTTGACAGTTATTAGTATCTGTGGGCCAGATCAACCACTGTTTCCAATCAGGATGTGTTCTGTTTTGGTTTAATATATAGTTTACGTCTATCTCTTCATCATTCTTTGGAATAGACGGTTTATTTAAGTCTTTGATTTTGGCTAAGCCAAGACAGGTGGTTTGTTGAACAGTGTCATTCAAAAATATAATTTGTTCTGGGATCATGCAGGCTCTAAACAATGATTCTATACCTTGTACTTGTCATTCTTTTATACCCCAAACACTTTTTACTTCAACATTTTTGTCCCAATAATCAAACCCAAAAGAATTCATTTGTTCAAAAAACGAGTCTGAATATATCAATTTCGTGTTTGTTAGCATGGTCTTTGTCCCTGTCTTATTTGACAATTTGAAATAAAATGTTTCAGCATTACTTGTGTTGAATCCTGAAAAGTATGAATATTTGTCGTAAAAGGTTCTTGAGCTTCCTTTTGGAGGGGTTGCACAATGTTCCCATTGATTATAATTTAAAACATTTCTAGGTTGTGCAGATTTATGTAGAAAATGGTTACCATAGTGGTTGTAACAGTACATACTATCATAATTAGTCGAACCCTGCAAATAATCATGTTTGGTAAATTTAGCAGACATCACTAAGTCAGACATCATATTATTTATACTTTCAAAATCCCAATCATCAGCAAATGAGCTTGTTTTTACAAAGTCACTCAATGAGATCTTAATTTGATGTGGATATTTCAGGATCTCAACCGGACCATAAATTTCGTAGTCAGTATTGTCCCATGCTACCCCACCTGGTATAGGATTGGCTGTGAAGTTGACTGAAGAAAGTTCTCTTTTCTCGACGTGTGAAGATGTGTGTGGCTTGAGGATCAAGTTGATTTTCTGACTTGCTGTGTCCATTTTAGCATATTTTCCCTCAATGAAGCGTCCCAAAGTTAGTACCATGATGAGCCAAAGTATGAGGATAAATGCACCAAAGCCCACCCAAAATTCAATCCATGGAGAAATCAGATATGTTTCTTTCAGTTGTTTCAAAAGTTCTGTAGCTTTATCTTTAAAGGTTTTTGATGATGGCTGTGTCTTTGATTCACTTAGGTCTTCAGAGGAATCTTCGAAGTTTATGAAGTAGCCGGATGCAGTTCTGTCAATTGTTCCAATTGCTTCAGGATTACTGTTTCTTGCATATTCGTTTGTTACTTCATTGTAGGTTGGTGTGTCTTTACTAAATGTTTTTATTTGGGTTTTCAGAGGTTTAAGTTCCATTGCATTGTTGCACAGTCCTTGTTGTTCTTCTGTAGGCGTTTCGAATGTGATTAGCCTCTTAGTTAGGACCTTTGTATTGGTAGCAAACCTTGGTGTTCTACTACTTATCGGGAGTCCACTTGGCCTACTGTTTGTTATCGGCCACATGATTGTGGTTTTACCAGGTCGATGGATACAACTCGGTTCTCCTTTTTACCAGCAAGCGGCGGTAGTACAACTGATCTTGTCCCGTTGACAGACAAGACAGGAACTGCTTTTCTGTAAGAAGGCCCAAATTCCTTCTTTACCGCGATCTTTTCTCTGACTAGATCCCCGACTTTTGGAATCCAGACAGGTCTTGCTGGGACAGGTGGTGGTTCTTCAGTGGTTGTTGGCTGCTGTTTCAACTTTATGTTGCTCAGGTCTTTTCTTGTTTTGTTTAAGTCCTGCAAAATAGCCAAACGATCTTTGATATCAAAGCATTTTTCCTTCACCACTGAAGTCTGACTGTCAAGATCTAAGACTAACATCCTAGTTCCAAACAATAATTTGTACGGACTGAATCCCTTCAGAGAGTTTCTTGGCAAGTTATTTAGACTACGTTGGACACTTATTAGATGTTTGACCCACCCAGCTCCCGAACCTAATATCCTTTCCGTTATAGATAGCTGTATGCCTTGGTTTTTTCTTTACACCATCCCGTATCCCTCAGGAAGGAAGTGAGAAGAATCCCGCATCGCTATGCTCATTTGGCCGAGCTTTCCCCCAAGCTTGAGTGCTCAAGTGAAAACATTGGTCAAACGTAGCATGCTCCTAGCGTATATGCCATTTAGACTCGCAAATCTTTGTATAATAGTCCAGACGTCAGCCGAGTGCTGGGGATCTACATTATAAGTGGAAACTAGCCTGTATATGTTAATCGGACGCTTTGCTTTTTACTGTTGATTCTTTCTGGAGTGAAACGCCACGGTAGTATACCGTTTCTCTCGCCACTGCGATCTCTGTTGCAGTCTGGACATTTTTTTACAAAAATGTCATGCTGCAGGCTCATGCCTGGCCACCAGTACACTGATTGTAATTCTTCCAGAGAATCTTTTAGTTTGAGGTGTCTGAGACTCTCGCCCATATGTGTGTCTGCAGTTAACAAAGTTCTCCTGTCCATGTTTGGAATTACTCTATCCCCCACTCCAGGGATTCGAGCAAAAGGGACGGAGTTTGCATCGATTATGTATGTACAATTGAGTGGATAGTTGATCGGTAGTGCTGAGCAGTCACCTTTTGATGACGTTTTCACCGCCAGCACTGTTTCACCGTCAATGTATTTTATTGTACGCTTTCTTCCAGCTACGGAAGCCGATTTAGTTGCTACCGCTGTGGCTGTCTCAGCCAATGAATTCCCTGCAACGTGAACGCCATCAAGCTGATGACTCAGTGAGTGTGTCACGTGAGTCTTTGGTAGTTCTTTCTGTAGAAGAACTATTTGTTCCCAAAGCAGTTTTTGCTTTATTGTTGCACCTGTGTCATCTTTGTAACCATTTTGAATCCATTTCTGCAAATCGTTGTTATATGATTTGACGCAGTAATATGAATCGGACACTATAAGTGTCGGGAATTCGCGATCCGCATTATCTAGCGCCATTTTCAATGCTATTATTTCAGTCTGTTGTTCTGAATTAGTTTCTACTGAGTGTGTTTTTGTTAATAGAGGTCTTAGTTTACCTCCGCGCCACACTTCTTTTGTAATCTCACATGTGGGGTTGTATGCTTGTTCTCCCCAAACGGAGGGCTGATCCGTCTGTGTATATTACACAAGCGTACTGTCGTAAGGGCAGAATGTCGATTGGCAGAGGGAATGTTCTTTCATATTCTAGATTTTTTAATTCTTTTAATTCTGGATCAAAGTAGTATTTTACTTTGTCCGCTGTAATCGAATTCACCCATTGTATCCATTCCGGATTCAATGCTGTTGTTGGTAAATTACACGGTGTTGTTAATGCCTCAAAGGCTGATTCTGCTGTTCTGACTGTGATGTGTCTACCGTCAGCTTTATCTTTTTCTCTAGCTATTGCGGTTTGAACTGCATGAACAATGTTTTCTTTAATGCTGAATTTCTTTTCAGCTTCTGTGTGCAAGTGTGATTTGAATGCAATTGGTACCCTTTCTCCCTCGTTAGAGGTCAGGTATGTGAATCCGCATCTTCCTGGGATGACTCGAATCACAAGATTGCGTGTGTTATCACATGTTTCTAATTTTGTTTTAATTAACATGTCTGTTTGTAAGGATCTCAAAATTTCTGTGTGTGTTTGAGTCCAATTGGTTCTTTTAAAATCTGGTTTTATTAGATCATAAAGGGGCTTGACCCTTTCTGCGTAATTTGCAATGTATGTTCTTCCGAAATTTAGGAAGCCTAGAATTGACTGTAGGTTTTTTACTGTTCTAGGTGCTTGGAGTACAGCACATTTCTCGAGGAAATTGTCAGCCAGGCTTTTGCCTTCACTTGATAATTCATATCCTAAGAACAGGACTGTTAGATGGGCAATTCTAGATTTTTTAAGTTGAATTTGTAACCTTCTGCTGCGAACCCAAGTATTATGGTGTTCACTCTCTTCAAGTGAGTATCCAAGTCATCATCTGTTAGGTATATGTCATCGACATAAGATAATGCCTCTTCGTCATATGTTTGTAATAATTCTGTTACTCTCGCTGAGAATAATCCTGGGCTGTTCTTGAACCCTTGGGGTAACCGACAGAATTGTTTTTGAGCGCCATTTATTGAGAACGCGGACAAATATCTGCTCTCTGGTGCTATATTTTGACAGAAGAATCCATTAGAGATGTCTAATGTTGTTTTGTATTTTTTGCGCACTATGTTATTCATTAGTGCTGCACTATGCGAGTTTTGTACTGCGAAAGTTTTGCAACATAAGTTAAGGTGTCTGTAATCCAAAACTAGACGATATGAATTATCTGGTTTGGAGACAGGAAACAAAGGGTTGTTCATTTGTGAGGTGCAAGTTTCAATCACCCCCTGGTATTCTAGTTGATCTAGGATTTCTTTTACCTGTTTTTTAGCTTCTTGCTTAATTGGGTACTGTCTTTGTGCAGTAGGTTGTGATTTTAACTGGATTTTGTGAGGAGGAGAGTCCTCATCCCATCCTACGTGATTTTTATATAAAGCAGGAGCTTGAGCTACTGCCCACTTTCTTGCAAGTGTATATTTTTTATGAATTGGGATATGATTTGAGAAGGCAGGCATAATTATTTCTTCGCCATGAGGGCAGTCCCTGACAAACTCTGGTGGCCAGTCTTTTTCAGCTAGAAGGATGTCATAGCCCTTGGAGAGATTACCCCAAAATAGTCCCCTTATTTTTCTAGTCTTATCCCCTTCTATACGTAAAGTTATTTCATGTATTTTGTGAGGTTTGCTAACTCTGGTGTCTGCAGTTTCCACTTGAAGATATTCATTCGTGTCCACTGTCTCCAGATGATTCATAAGGACTTTGCGAGCTATGCTCACTTCTGCTGCGCTGTCTAGCATTGTCTGAGCCCATTCTCCGTTTTTCAGTTGTGTCCTCAGTATTCTCGGCATTGTTAACTACTTTAATACTGGCTACCTTCTTTATTGGAAATTGTAATTTCTTATTTGGATGAGCAGGTTCCTTGTCTTTGGACTTGACGTGTCCTTCCCTGGGTTCCGATCGTCCTCTTCTTTCCGATTTCTGCGAGGAAGTCTGAAAAGATTGAGAGGGACGTGTATCAAAATCTTGATATCTATCCGGTTTCTTTATATTATCCCTATTTCTAAGGTTGTATTTTTTCACAGAGGGCTCACTTTGGGGAGACTTGGGTCCTTGGTCCGGAGATCTTTCTCTCCGCCGAGGAGACCTTCCTCTGGACTGGAATCTCTTTTCTTTTGGATTGGATTGTTTGTTTCCATCCCAGTTTTTCTTTTGACTGTTTAGGTTATTTTTAATAAATATTTTTTCAGGACTTTCAATTAGTTGGGGCTTCACTGGTATTCCACCCAAACTATCTCTACCTAGTTCTTCATAGGATTTTTCTATAATTCTGGCAATTTCAGCTGGTTGGTCTGCTATATCTGTCTCTTTTAACCTCTGGCGGATCGCCACATTCGCTGCTTCTCCTTTTATGTTGGCTAGTAATATAGCCGAGACCTGCTTGAAGTCTTTCAGTAATTTCATACCAAGAGTTAAAGCGGGTTCTGGACCGTATTCGTCTTGAATTTGTTTTAGCACATCTGGTATTACTGACATGGATGGAACTCCATGTGTTTTTGTGTAAATGGAAGCAAAGACTGTACCCCAAGTGTCACAGTCCTCCACGTGTGGTGCGATTCCCATTGGAAGACAGATAGTCAGAATCCTGTGTTTATCCACAGGGGTGGTGTCTGGAAACACCGCCTCTATTTGGGTGATTTTTTGTGCTAACCAGAATGGTATTTGTTCCCTTTTAGCTGGTACTTTACCTAGGCAGGACTGTATGTTCTGTGGTGTAATTGTATTTGTGTTCCCCTGATGAGGGGTCAGCTGTGGAATTTTAATTGCTGGTTGGATTGTTGAAGTCCGCATTACATATTGGACTAATTGTCTATGTACTTTTATTAATTGTTTTAGTTGTATTAGAAGATCTGCTGCAGACATTCTTTCGATGTCTGGATGTGGTGTGTATCCGGCTAGGACCGGCCACGTTGCTCCTGGTCTACCTAATGGACCGAGCCTGGTGATGTGATTGTTGTGTTTTAGGGCGCCATTAAACAAGAGCAGATGCTCTTGGAATTTAAGTGGTACTTCCACCTCCTCGAAAGGAGTGTATTCTTCAGGAGGTTCCTCTGTTTTGTAATGGTGGAAGACCTTTGTTACAGCGTTTGCTGCTGGAAAATGTATCCATGAATAGAATACCTCTGTCTGCCGATATTCGTGTGCCTCTATTACGAATATGACTGTGCCACCTCTAGGTGTCAGTCCATTTTCTATAAGTTTCAAAGTTATAGATTTCCTTATGTTGACCCCGATGGGTATTAAATTCGGGTCTGCTTCTTGCATAGTATTATCAGCTGTTACGAGTTCAGCTGCTACTCTAGCTATCTCTCTTTCTTCTTCAGTTTCTGACATTCTACTGTCAGGAAGTTTATTTTGTTTGTTTGCAGATCAGGTTTCTTATGGAAGCAAAGATTAGATGCACAATATTTTGGAACAGTGTATCCTTCAACGTTGATTAAACCAAGAACCATACATAGGAGTTTCTTCCTGCGAGGTTTGGCGGATATGACCTTTCACCCACTCCAGACGTCTTTGGAGTATTTATGGGAAAAAAGGGGTCTGAGTGAAAAAGCACGACTGAGTTACTCTAATGTCTTGCGTTAGTTTTATCGCCTTTCCAAACGTTTGGGCGCCATGTAGTGTAGTTCCTATTATCCCAATAGGCTCTGCGCATTGGAATAATACCTTCAATAGTATAGGCCTAGACCAGACGTTAACTAGGTCTTCTATTGTCGATATTAGACTTAAAGTTTTGGGTTTGCCAGCTAGCTCAGAGTTCACTAGAAACTTTCTCGAATAGGCAAGGAGGAGTTGAACCTCCCTGGATAGACAAGAAGGGATTTCGTTTCTGACAACCATAGAACATGACAACTATGCTCTCCCCTAATCAAGAGTGTATCTCTAGAGTCGTGTGAAAACAAAAGACAACTTATTTTACTCAGTCAGTACGTGCATTCTTAGTCTCACCAGATTGTAGAGAAAAGGAAGAGACGGGCGTGTTCAATAAAAGATGGTATTTATTGATCAGTCTCTTTTCTCGTACAAGAGAAATGGATCGATATTATTGCAATACTTATGGTTAAGTAAAGTGCATACAATAAAAGCAGAAGTATAAAATAATACTGTAAAAACATTTATATGGTTTCTAAGCCATAAGGTAGTTTAAAATTGATAAAATAGATACATACATATAAACATTTGACTAATCGTACTCAACTGGTGCTTCTAACCAAGCCTACCCCGGTGTACCTGACCTAAGCCTAATACGTGGGCGGGAATAGAAAGTAGCAGTTTAAGTTAAGTTTGTTTTGCCAAGTGACTGACTCAAGAATTCTCTGCAAGGGGTTATTCAGTTCTGTACCTGGAATCTAGGATGAATGAGGGATGGTGTCTCTCGTCTCTGGTCTCGATATTCCAGGCTGCCTGCGAG
Organism: Lissotriton helveticus; assembly: GCF_964261635.1. NCBI lineage: Eukaryota > Metazoa > Chordata > Amphibia > Caudata > Salamandridae > Lissotriton > Lissotriton helveticus. Next base: position 172,379,526 of record NC_136058.1, on the reverse strand, counting down.
GGCTACCCGGAAGCGCCGGAGCTGGATTTCTCGGCAGGAGAAAGCAGCGTCTCGTTCTCAGCGCGTCAGGAAGGCGGGGCTGCGCCAGCGGGGTCTGCTCTGCTCTGGGCTTCGGCAAGTCTGGCTGCTCCGATCTCGTCACCACCGCATGTGTTTGCTTAAGGCAATACCGGTAATATTTATACCTGTAAGGTGCCGAGATTGACGTAAGGATGGACATAGATACGTCAATAAGGATGTCATACGACTTGGTCGTTAGCACATTCTTTTGCTGAAGTTCTCGATGAAATCAAAACAATGGCCGCAGGGTTTTTCCCAGGTTGTCATAGGTTTGATTTGTTTTGAGAACTCCGTATGCCTTATCAGGGGCTGGAGGAATATCGCTTGTCTAATTAGATGGCAAGCGTTATGACCTAATCAGATAACACGTTCCTGTGCCGTAGTGTGGCTTAATCAGATAACGGTTTCTGCATCATGGGATGGCTGCTAGTTAACTCGTTAACCAGAACAGGGTCAGGAATAGGGGGATCGATACAGAACCTATAGGAATACATCACACCTGCACATAAACAATATTCCCATCAAAGCAGACACCCTTGCGCTATGGCGCAATGGTGTCTGCGTTAGTGCTAGGCTGCTAAATTTAGCGCCAGCGCAGGGGGAAATACAGGTTGCGCACCATATTGTTGTAGATCTGGTGTAGCCCTGCGTTTCAGAAGTGGCGGAGTGCGGCGTTAAGCCAGGAAGGCTAAAGCTGCACTCCGTCACTTCTTAGTAAATATGCCCCTGAGTGCTTTGCAAATAGGTCTGCACTTTCCGATCTATATACTACTACTACTACTAGTAGATCGCATTGCAATTTGCACATTCACTAGGGTTCGTAAAATACTCTCCCTAATGAAACTAGGCATCTCGGTAACAGTTGGTGACCACCAGTGATTGACTACAAATGTATTAATGGTACCTGCAGGGGGCAGCAGACCTTCATCCATATTTCTTTCACAAATGTTGGAGACGATTTTTAAGCACCAACTTTCCCATTAATTGCCATGGCTGCTTAAAAACATGTTTCCTGTTTTTGAAACATCGGAGGATGCGTTCACCCTACAAAGATCTCCAAACTGATTCCCAATTGGGAAGACAGCATACCTTTACAAATCAGACACCACGTCCTTGCAAATATTGTTTACTTTGAGACGCCGCCTGCGTCTGGAGCAGGCGAGGGAGAGGAGGCGCTGCTACACGAAGCTCCAAGGAAGATGCACAGCCTTCCACCCGGGGCAACTTTCTTCCCACATGAAACTCTGTTGATCGCTCTGGTGAGAGGCCCCCTCCTCCTTCCCTTTAAACTTTGTTATTGACTTTGCTGCCTCCCGTTCTGTGGCGCCTGTGGTCTTTCTTCCCTGATCCCTGGTCTCCGGTTCGAACTCCTTTGCCCCAGCTCCTCATGGACGATGAGGCTGTGACTTTGCTGCGGACTGCCTTTCTCCCCCCGGACTTGCTGGCTATGGCAGCCCTCTTCCTGAACTTTCGGACTTGGACCTTTGTGCTCCCCGACATTTTCTTTTTATGACTCGCTTCTTCTTCTACCTTTCTCCTCCGCCATTTTAGCGATCTCTGACCTCCCCCTCTGTCCTAGCGACCTTTCTATTGTCTCTCCTGTTGCCTCTGACACACTCCTCGCTGTCTTACTCGTTACTATCTGCTTCCCTCTCTCGTTTGTCTCACTTTCCTGCCCTTCTCTGTCTCTCCCTTGGTGCTGTGACTGCATCCCCCCTCCGAGCCCACTTAATGGAACGCTGCTTTTCTGTATATATAGATAACTCTAATCACTAGTATATGCAGTAGACCTTTGTACTCTTTACCATTCCTATGTGACTCTTAGAGTTTATCCATTTGTATCGCTTCACTATGTCACCACCGATTGATTGATCTAATTCGACTCGCAATTAGGAGGGGCCATCCCTTCAACGCCCCCCCCCCACCCCACACCAATTGCGTTTTGGAATGTTTTGCAAAATTGCTCTTGCAAGACAGGAAAGCATTTCTGGCTCGCAAAAGGGATTTACTACACGCATAACCCCATTTTGCGGTCGCAACATGTGTACGTTTGTGTATCTCATGTTTTTAGATTGAAAATGTTTTTGTACATCTAGCCCTGTTTGGCATTCTGTGTTTGATAATGGGAGGGTCATCACTGCCGCCTTTGAACGTGGGCAGGGAAGGGCCATGACAGATGTTAAAAGAGAGTTTTACAAAGTGTGTGTCCCAGATTTAAAATGTTGCCCTATCCGTAACGCGTGGAGGCAGATTGACTAACGGAAACACATATAAAATTTCAGGATGGCCCGTTTTAGATTTACAGCATACAAACGTTTAACAGTGTACACTAGATGGCGCTCTGACACAAGCTTTTGTACACTATGCTTTGATTAAAAAAATTGTCTTACTCTACTACACTGAATTGGTATCGTTGTGGCACGTTTTGAAAGTTTGCATTGAGCCTGGTGGCATATGTGGTCTGGCAGACCTCTCGCAATCTGATTCTTTCACAACAAACTCCCATAGTCCATAGATGCCCCTCACCTCAGAATGTGCACCCATGGCTCGCTCTCCTAGCTTTAAATATTCACTGTGATTTCTAACTAAATAAGTCAGTATGTGGCCACGAACAAAAACCATTGGTTCATTTATTTGTTCCCTTTGTAGACTAAATAACCAAACGTAGAAAGAACCAAGGGCGCCTTCCTAAAATACACCTTTCACTAGGAAAAACCCGAGTCACCCAAATACCCTTAACATGCCTCATCTCTGCTGATAGCAGCTTTTTTTTAATTTATTTTTTTAGAATTTCTGCATTGTAGTGCCTTGGAGCAGACACGTGGAGCGCTATATGAGAACATCATTTGAATATCACACTATTTAAGGTGGTGTGACGTACTATGGATGCTTTCATGGAGAGACACTGGGGCTTACATGCAAGCCCCTATCGCCACTGGGGCGTCACTATTTTTGATGTTCCATTTGCCTAGCGCCATTTCCCATATTTACAAGGCGGCGTTAAGACACTTAATCTGGCTTTTTTTTTTTTTTTTTGTAAATATATTTTTATTGCAGAATCAGGAATAACCACATCCAACAGGCCAACCTATACACCAACGGCACCCAGCATACAGTGTGATAGCAATACAATACACAGCCGATTAGCCCACATCCCGGAGGCTGGGCGGCGCTTCAATTAGTCAGTGCACTGGAGGTACTTCGGTGCGTGCCCTGTGCGGGTTACAGGTCAAGTGTAACACTTCGTTTCTGCTTTTACCCCAGAACAACCAACCCACCCTCTCCATCTAGTCCTAGGCCACTCCAATGTCACTTCACTAAATCATCACGACTACCTCCCAGGGCCATCCGGTTCCGGGAGGCTGCCGCTGGCCGGCAAACCACCCCCTCCTACGACTCCCTCCCAGTACCCTCCCCCCCAACTGCTGCTAATGCGGGTTCTACCATCCTCCTCCTGCTCTATGGTGACAACTATCAGGAAGTTCTGACAATCAAGTAGTCCCACGGAATCCCTCCCTATAACTGATCCGTCTCCTCGCCGTCAGTTAAGTAGTCTCTTAACGCCTGCACTACCAGCTCCCAGGACCGCGCCAGTTCCAAACTCTTCTCGTTACCAGTTCTAGTCGCCTGGCGCATCCTCAGCACACTCTCACAGCCAGACCACTTCACCAATTCATTCTTCCACCGCCGCACAGACGGCCCCTCTTTAGATTTCCAATGCCAAGTGATCTCGCGCTGTGCCAGTATCAAGCCCAACCCAATGAATTTGCTCGTTACCTTGGTCTTTTTGGTGTGCGGGAACCAAAGAAGCAGGCATGCGGCCATGTCAAAGTCTACCTCCCGATCCGTGACAGCATTCAGGAGGTCCCCTACCTCAGACCAGTAGTCCCCCAACTTCGGGCATCCCCACAGCATGTGGTCCAGATCCACCTCCGGCTCTAGACATCGTGGGCACATGGCATCAAGCACCTGGAAGTGTCGACGTAACCTCTCCGGGGTCAAATACGCCCGATGGAGCACGAAAAAATGCACCTGCTGGAATCTCGCATTCCTCGTCCCTTTCCAGGTCCTGTGCAACACCTGACCCCACACAGAGTCCGGGATTTGTTTACCGACGTGGCCTCCCAACGCGACTTCAACTCAACTAATGGGGCTAGACCTTCATTCAACATTCTATTGTGGAGGCAGGTCACCGCCTTGACGGTGCCCGCTGCCATCATCACATACTGGCACACCATCGTCACCTCCGGTTCCGCCAGCCCACCCCCCCCAGTGCCTCTGCATCGCCGTGACAACCGCCGCATGCAACAGGAAGGTACCACTCGGCAGGCCGAATTGCTCTTGTAAAGTCTGGAATGAGGCCAGTGTCCCGTCCACATAGAGGTCTCCTACCATCTGCAGACCCAGGTCTTCCCACTCTAATAATCGGGACCAGTCACCTCCGTGCGGTAAGGCAGTGAGCATTCCCAGCGGAATCTCCGGTGCGTAAGGCCGGCGCTTCCCAGCCCTCTTCAGGTTCCTATTCCAAGACAATCTAAGTGTCCTTTCCTCCATCGTGAGGTCCCTACCAGCCAGTCTCTGTTGCATAGCGATAGACGACAAGACATGCCTCTGAATGCCGACCCCCCGGCCGTCATCAGGCCCCCTGAATTCTCTTGCCACGTTCTGCGTCAGGACCTGGAGCTGTGCTGCCAGATAGTATAACTCATAGTCGGGGACAGCCATCCCTCCCTCACACTTGGGTCTCGTCAAGGTGGTCAACGCCACCCGGCGGCGACCGTGGCCCCAGAGAAAGCCAGTCACCAACGTCTTCCGCTCTCTAAAGATACCCTGCGGGATCCACACCGGCAACGTTCTAAAGTAATAGAGGAGCCTCGGGAGTGCCACCATTTTCAACAGCGCAACACGACCCAGCCCAGACAGCGGGAGAGAGGCCCAGAAGTCCATACTGCCCCTCAGTGCTCGGATGCAGCGCCCCACATTCCCCTCAAGGAGGTCCGCTGCGTCATGGTAGATGCGCACCCCCAGGTAAACAAAACAACAGGGTTCCCACACTACCGGTCTCGGGAGCTGCGGGCAGAGCGTGGTCTTCCGCAACGGAAACACACAGGTCTTATTCCAGTTCACCCTGAGGCCTGAGAGCCACCCGAACCTGCCCAACATGTCCACCGCACCTTCCAGTGCCCCCCCCAGAGTCCGCTAGGTACAGTAACAAGTCATCGGCATATAATGATATATAATGCGAGTCAGGTCCCTGCGCAATCCCGTCGAAGACAACTCCCGATCTTGCCTGCGCCGCTAGTGGTTCCATCGCTAGGGCAAAGAGCAGAGGGCATAGAGAGCAGCCCTGCCTCGTGCCCCTACAGACCGGATAAACCGAGGAGACCAAGGTCCCCAGCCGCACCCGCGCCTTAGCCGAGGAATAGAGCACTCTCGTCCAACCCCGGAACCCTTCCCCAATCCCGAACTTCAACAGCACGCTATCTAAAAAATCCCATTCCAGGCTATCAAACGCCTTTTCAATATCAACCGTCAGCACTACCGGGCCCGGTTCCGCCGTAGCAGCACTATCAATGACCCCGATCAGCCGACGGATATTCATCGAAGTGCTCCTAGAAGGGATGAATCCCGCTTGATCCCTATGCACTAAAGAGGTCATCAGCGGTAGGAGCCTGGTAGCCAGGATTCGGCTCAAGATCTTGTAATCGACGGTTAGCATAGACAACGGACGATAAGAAGAGACATCTAATGCATCCCTGCCCGGCTTCAGCAGCGGCACTACCAGCGCCTCCGTCATAGAGTCAGGCAACCGCCCCAATTGTCTCGCCTCCGCATACACAACCTGCAGTCTGGGTGCCAACACTTCCATGAATTTGGCGTAGAACTCGATCGGCAATCCATCTACCCCAGGGGTTTTGTTCCGTGCCATATGACTAATCGCCCCTCTGATTTCCGCTAGGGTGACGGGGCCCCCCAGATCCCGGGCATCCTCCCCATCCAGTACCGGCAAAGGGATCTGGTCTAAGTAATTACCAATGTCCGTGGCCGCCGCCTCGAGGTGGCTGGTGTACAGTCCCGTGTAGTAGGACTGAAAGCGCTCCAGGACCGCTGACTGCGAATAGACCACCTCCCCATCCTCCCGTCGCACACTCATAACCGGGCACCCTCTAGGGTTCGGATCAGCCAACTTCGCAAGGAGCGTGCCCACTTTATCTCGCTCGTCATGCACTTTCACAGCATACAATTTATAATCATAGCACCGCAATCTCTCCGTCTCAGTCGCTACTTCCTCCTTAGCATGCAACAAACGGTCTTGCAACTCCGGCTTCTCGGGTCTCTGCCGCTCCACCTCTCTCAGCACTTCCTCCGCCTTCGCGAGGTCATTCAGCACCGTTCCTCTCACAGTCAGAAACCATCCCATACACACCCCCATCACCACCACTTTCATCGCATCCCATTCATTCGCTCTAGTCGCTGTCGACCCATCATTAACTGTAAAATAGCTGTCTATGCCCTGTCGGATCGTGTCACAGAACGCCGGGTCATCCAGCGTCTCCGGACGAAGTCGCCACGTAGGGACCGCCGATCTCGCCAGCTGCCACTGCATAGAGATCAACAGGGGGTTATGGTCCGAAATGGTCCTGGACAAATACTCAGAGTGAATCACCACATTCGCGAGTGACTCGCAACACAGCACCGAATCCAGTCTAACATGCAGATCATGCAGTGCGGAGAAGTAGGAGTAATCTCGAGTTTCGGGGTGCTGCGCCCTCCATACATCCACCAAGCCCCACCTCTCCTGCCAGTCCCGCCTATGGGTCGCAAGTCTGCGCACCGGGGAGTCCACTAAAGGCGGGTGTGACCTGTCCAACAGCACATCTGAAATGGAGTTAAAATCTCCCGCCAGCAATACAGGGCCCGCCAAATAATACGCCAGTGAGCGCGACAAACCCTCAAAGAAACGTGCTTGATCAGCGTTGGGGGCATAAATGTTACACAGCACCACTTCCCTACCACACAGCCGTCCTTCCACCACCACATACCGACCCTCCGGATCTATTCTCTGACTCGTGACTTGGAATGGCGTGCCCGCTCTAATCCATATTAACACTCCTCTGGCGAATGCCGAGTAAGTCGTGCCAAACACCTGTCCCCGCCACCTCCTCTGTAACGCCCCACATTCCTGCTGCGTCAGGTGAGTCTCCTGAAGCATCGCTATCTGAATGCCCCTCCTCACCAAGTAGGCATGTACCTTGTGGCGCTTAACCATATTTCGAATACCTCGGACATTCCATGTGACACATTTCAGGTTAGGTAACGTCCCCATAGAGCATCAATCCCAACAGTGGCGCACGCCAATAAATGTGACCCGCATTGCAGCAATCGTACAACCCCTTCAAAACATGCCCCTCAACTCCCAACCACCCCCTCCCCAGGACAGGGCCTAGTAACCCAGCTTCAGCCCCGTTCCAAACCTTAAACACCCAACACATCACACTAATCTGTGGTCGACACCACAGAAGACCTTAAGGGTCTGATGAGGGCTATGGAGCCCCAAACCAGGACGACAGAGCAACCACCCCGCGCCCATAGCCCCATACTGCCAATGCAGCCCCATACCTGGCAGTCCATTAGAAGTCAGGAGCGCCCAGGCCTTACAAAACGTTCAGCGGCCACAAGCCTCACCCATTAAATATACCATCCGACGTCTGTGGGGTGACCTCCGGCCCCTGCGCTCCTCCCACCTCCGAGTCTTCATCACCGGTCTTCTCCCCTTCTCCTTCCGAAGCCGAGCCTCTGGAAGCGTCCTCACGCTGCGACCCCGTGATGCTCGCCGTGGCCTCCAACGCACTCTGTCTATCGGCCAGCATTTGTGCCTCTCGCTTGGCCCGTTGGCGCCTATTCCGGGAGCGGATGCGCTGTGACTTCCTGACCCTGACCGGCTGCTGACGATCCCTGGCGGGCCTGTGCGCACGATCCGTCCCTGCACGATACAGTTCCAGCCAGGACCATGCTTCATCGGGTGTTTGGAAAAAGTGAGTCCTGTCATCAACGATGATCCGTAGCTTGGCCGGAAAAAGCAAGGAGTATTGAATCCCTTCCTCTCTCAGCTCTTTCTTTACCGACAGGAAAGAAGCCCTGCCCCGCTGCACCTCCTGCGTGTAGTCCGGAAAAATCGTCACCTTGCTGTTATCCACCTGGAAGGGCCCTTGGGATCTCGCCCTTTGGATCAGCAGATCCCGGTCTTTGTAGTGCAGCAGTTTGACCACCATCGGTCGGGGCGGTCTGCCCTCCAGGGGCGGCTTGGCGGGCACCCTGTGCGCTCTCTCCAGCGAGAAGAAGGGGGACAGGCCCTCCGGTGCTACCACCGTCCGAAACCAGTCCTCCATGTAGGCCACTGCATCACCCTTCTCGATTTTCTCCGGGAGCCCCACCACCCGCACGTTGTTCCGTCGGTTGCGTCCTTCCGCGTCCTCAGCTCGACGCTCCAGGATCGCCAGGCGGCGAATAACGTCCTCAAGTTTATGCTCCGCAGTGACCACGGCCGGTTTCAGCTCCTGGAGCAATTGGTCGTTGGATTTCACTCTGTCAGAGAGCTTGGCGTGGTCCGCCCTCAGCAGGCCAAGCCCCGTCGCCACCTGCGCTATGTCCTGGTGCAGCTCATCCTTTGTAGCAGTGATCGCGGCCAATATCGCATCAAGGCGGAGATTCAGCCTCTGTTCCTGCGACGAGGGCCCCGTCGTGAAACCGTCATCTGCCTCCTCCGACCTCCCGTCTCCTCGCTCCTGTGGTGCGGCGACTCCAATTCCCTGCACGGCCATCTTGAGCGCGGGACGCCCGCCACCGGAACAGCTCCCACTGAAGAAGGCCGGTGGTGGCAGCTCCTCCAGTCGTTCCGAGCCCGGGCCCGCCCGGTGTCGCCCAACGAGACAACCAAGCAAGCGTAGTCCTCCTATCCCCAGGTCAAGCGTGGCTATGCGGAGCCAGCCGTCCTTCGTTCAGCTGCCAGCTTCCGGTCCGGAGGTTGCAAGCCCTTCCTAGCAGGCGGGCAGCCGGGAGTTCGTGTTCCCGGGTAGACCGAGCCCTCTGCTCCCAGCAGCACCGGTCCCTGTGGGTCTCAGCCAGGGCGACCAAGCTTCTCCGCTGTGCCAGGACGGGCCCTGCGGTAACCTGTTGTTCCAGCAAGTGTCAGAAAGGACATCACATGCCCCCTTATCTGGAGAGGGTCGATCTAAAATGGCGGGAGGTGCTTGTTATGATGCACAAAGCGGGGATAGGCAGCTGTGTCTTCCAGAAAGTAAGGCACGCAACCGGCAAAGTACAGGGCATAAAATGGTAGTTTATCTATGTCAGTTCTGCATGACCCGGAAATCTCTGCTGGAGAGCGTTCAATCGCCCGAAGTATAGACTTAGCCCTCCTTTCAGTGTTGTGAAGCGTTCCCAATTGGGCTGGAATGTACTGGCCACCCTAGTCACATCGCACCCCGCGGTGCCAGTCCGGCGCACCTTTGCCTGCTACTGGGTGGGCCCACCTCTGGTGACCGATCTTCCAGCCGCCGCCCAGCCTGCCCGTTCCCCGGGGTGTTCAAGCGCCGTGGGCGGCCGCACCTCCAGCGCCCTGATGACTCACCGCTCCCTCCTGTGCCTCAGCGGCTCCCGCTGCGGCGCACTCAGCGGCCGGGCGGCCCCGCCCGCCCGCAGCACCTTCTGCCGCGCAGCGCGAGCCCAGATCCAGCGCTCCAGCCGGCCGGGGGAGCAGGCGGGGGAGGGGCGCCGCTATGTCCAGTCCTCCGCGCCGACCTCTGCCACCGTTCAGGGCCCGCACTCACTGACCGCTCCCCGGCTCGCTGCCTCACGAGGGTCCGCCAGGCGCCTTCAAACGGCCCCGCACCTCTCCCCGCTCAGCTCCCGGAGCCTAAACTCCGGCAGCGCCGCCATCTTGCCTTCTTGGTCCAGCCAGGCCGAGCCGATCGCCAGGTCCGTTCCCACTCGGCGCTCAGGGTCCCGACGGGGGCCAGACGTTCCCCACCAGGTCGGCGACCCTCCAGGACCCCGGACCCTGCTGCCAGGTGATGCGGGGCCGGGTTTCACAGGAGAAAAGACGGGACTTGGCGCGGAGCAACTCGCTCACGCAGCCATCCCGGTCGGCGCCGAAACCACGCCCCAAGACACTTAATCTGGCTTAACGCCACCATGTAAATATGCCCCATTTGCCGCAGTCATGTTCGGCAAAGGGGTGTGCAATGGGTGTTGCAGTGGGCGTTCAATCGCAACACCCATTGCTTTTTTACGCTACCCCAGATTTACAAGGCTGAGATAGCGCCAAAAAAGAACGAACACGGAATACTTGGTCTGAGAATGGTGATATGAGGAAAAATTATGGCCCCTTGTGTCACTGGTACAACACTTTTTTCCATATTAAAAATGACACACTGGCAGCACAATGGACTTGTAAATAACCCTCTATAAATTTCTCCTTGTTTTTTGCTCTTGGTGTGTGTGCTCAATCTGCAGCACACCAGTAAATAATCTGTAAAATAATAAGTGCTGGGGCATTCCTCAGGAGGCCACTGCAGCTTGCACAACACATTGCCCCTGCCATGCTGCCAATGACCAAAACATCACACTCCTTCAAGTGTGACAATTCCAACTATTTCAGGCCCCCAAAGCTATGATTGGCCAAGCCGGCACGTAATAGTCATTTTTAATGTATATTGTATTAATAATTAACAGTTTTTGTGGTCATCCTTAAATTAGCCAGACAGCGCCACCCTCTGGCAGACTGTCAGAAGCGCCGGTGTTGACAATTAATTGCTAGTGCTCAGCACCGGAAACCACAGGCTCAAATTAAGCACTGCAGCACACATGGAAAGAGAAAATCGCCATTATTGATTGTTTATGAGCAGGAAGGTGTACCTTCCTGCACATAAACAATCGGCCCTGCAGCGCAGGCACCCTTGCAACACGACGGTAGGGTGCCTGCACTGGCAGCTTTTTTTGTGCAGGTGCTATGGGAAACACAGGGGTGCACCGTATTCTTGTGAATACAGCGCATCCCTGCTTCTAAAAAATGTCAAACTGCGGCATTGTCAAATTTGGTGTAGGACCGCACTCTGACATTTTGCTGTAAATATGCCCCACTATTATTTATATACTGTTGAAGAAGGGGACTAGTCTCTCATTCCTCCACTACTACAGCCCCTCTTGTTATCTTTATTCCAGAAGATTCATCACCGAGGTGCCAGGAGCAGAAGAACTGCTTATTAAAGGTCTTGGGAAATTCAAGTCATGCACTCCAGGTGTAAACTGCATTTACTCACCCATGTCATTTACTTTTTCTGGCTAATACACAAAAGTTTACCTTTTACTTTTCAAAACCTAATACAGTGAGTACCTAACCTTCATGAGCAACAGACTGCTTTACAGCAGTTAAAATAAGCATTGACAGAGCCAATTGGTCTGCTGTTGGCTGTTTGCCTTTTGGTTTTGTCATGCGTTTTGCAAAACATTAATGTTGGGGAAACAGCTGGACCCTTGTCGATCGAAAAAAAAAATGAATAAAAGAAAAAAACATTTTGGTCTCAAAAAGCACAATTTGCTATAGTAGTCGCTGGCACAGAAGGAACTACTTTATGAGTGGATGCTCTTCTTGTGTTAGGGATTGCTATCAGCTGCTGAGAAGTTAGCCAATGGCTAAAGTAGGCTGAAGCTTTGCCTCTTTTATGTTGTGGTGGGCGGCAGAAAATGTGAGCGACACAACAACAGACCAATGGACGAAGAGACCTGGCTGAAAGCCCCAATAGGTAATTTCGTTTCATGCATAATTTTAGTAAAATCCAAAGATTTTGGCTATCTCCAGGCCTTAAACAACAATCAAGATCGAGCACAGTTAAGATCAAAGTGCTGACTTCAGGAACCTAATCTTCTCAGGCCAACACCCCGGTCACCTGAGACTCCCCTTACGCCCAAGATGCACAAAGACTGTGTTTCAAACTTACATGTGTAGGTAAGGGACTTCTAAGACCTGTTTTAGGAATACAGTGAGAATACGTACTTTTTTGAAGAAAATTCTAATTTTGTGAATTGAATCAAACTGATTTGGAGGGAGGTCTCTAAAGGTTCAGGGCAGAGCTTTCCCCCACTACATAACACGCCTGAAGGGCATCCAGCCTGTAGGAATCTTCTTAGAACGCTTCTCTCCAAGCTCTCACAAGATGTTCATTCATGGTGTTTTGCATTCTTTCCATAAATATGTCAATAACCCGAAGAAGCTCCGAAGCAGTCTTTGGATATTTGAAGCCCTATATAAGGAACCAATGACCATGACTTAAAATGTAGCTCCTAATAGCTCACACTAATTCAACAATCTAAGAAAAGATTTATTCAAATGTAGTAGCATTTACATATGGTTTGTGAATTTTTAAAGTATTTCTCTTCTGCAGTTCCTGCAAGTTTTACAAATAATATGTTTACTACACATAGTACACACCGGCAGGCAGGACACTCTCAGACGGCTGACTCAGAAGAGTCACAAAAAAAAGGCTGTAGTCCTTTTCCATCTACGCACCCGGGATCTGGAACTACATCCCAGTATCTATTAGGACTGCCCCAACACTGCTCCAGTTTAGGAAAGAGTTGAAGACGCACCTCTGTAAACAACACCACATAACAGTGCATAAACCAGCTACCCACCAGGTACAGCTCTCATTGACTTTGCCTGTGACTATGCAGCGCTCCATTGCCTTTTGGCTAGGTCTGTACTATAGAAATGCCACATACTTACAAAGTTTTAAAATAAAAGATTTTTGTCCTCCTTTTAAGTCTGTTGTGAGTAAAAAGAGAGGGTCAACAGCCATTCGGTGGAGAGAAAATGGCACATTGATTTTTTTAATCTTCAGCTAGTACTGTCATATTACTAATTTAGGGCTAAAAACTACATGAGCTTGTACAGATAAGAAAAGTTGGACATTTTGTAAACTTCGGAAGGCCAAAAAACACTTCGAAACACGTCTTTTATACACCTCTTCTTCAAAAGCCAAAGGATCACATTTCTCAGTGATCTTCAGCAATGCCGTCCAGCTGGCCTTTGCTCACAGTGTGCCTGGGATTGTGTTTAGACAAAATATCGAAAAAATATTGTGTGGACAAAATATTGTGTCAAGAATATTGAGGTAAAAAATATCAGAAGGTAAGGTTTTACTATATGTAAATCCACATATATGTACCATGGCAATATATATATCTTGAATGTACGTAGATGTGGAGTTAAGAAAAATAAATCTTTACTTACCGTTTTGCACTTACCGACTCGATGTTTTGATTTTCACTATTTTTGACACATTATTCCCGTCCACACAATATTTTTGCTTGCTATTTTCTGTCAGACATGACATGAGCACTAGCAGCCTCCAGCAAGAGTCTTTAAATGCACTTGTCTTTGGAGCCATGGCAGAAGAAGACTGCTGCAGGCAGCTCCTGCCAACCCTTAAAGGTCTGCGCCCTGGGCGTGGGCCCAGCTCACACATGCCACAAGCGAGCCCTGAATACCATAAACTATTGAGGCACTAAGGCCCTTTTACTAAGGATGTGGGGGAACAGGTCCCTGCTGATCAGTGCCTGAATGCTGTGGGAACGTGCAGGATTCGCGTTCCGGCAGGTTTTGTTGTTTGGGAATTGAGGGGCATATTACCAAGGCAGGCAAAATGAAATGATCGCCGCTTTTGCGGCTGTTTTCAGCTGCAAAGCGGAGATAATTTCATCGCCCTAATAGCAAGCTGTCGCTAACTGATGTCAGCGACAGCTTTTAGGCGATAGCGAGTGGTTTGGGGCCTGCTTTGCATGTCAGCGATATTTATCGCTAATGACATGCAAAGTGGGCGTACCCAACCTGTTAGTGACTGAAACCAGTCGCTAACATCGCTATCGCCTATTATCAACGCAGGTGTAGCGATTAAAAAATTTGCGCTAAGCACGAATATCGCTTAAAACTAACGCCTGCTCTGACCACTTCTTAACCTGTATATCCAATGGGAGGTAGATATTCAGGTTAAGACCCCATTAGCGATAATGCCTGAATATCACTGGATTCCCAGTGATATTCACGCATTTCGCCGCTATCGCCGGATATTTTCTCGCTTTAGAGATAAACGTTGCTAATAGCACATTATCTCTGCGATAAAATCCGGCGATGCGTGGCGATAAAAAAAATATCACTAAGCCCATTTAGCAATAAATATCGCTAGTTGTTGATAATATGCCCCTGAGTTCTTGGCTGGTACTTGGAGATTCTCCCCCTCGGTGCTGATCCACAGACACAGGCTGTGCTTGACAAACCCATCAGCCTGTTACACAAGCAGTATGCGGATCTTGCCGAGGAGCTGTACAGGGCTGGGGGTGGAGGTGGGGTCAGTGATAAGGCTCTTTTCCTCCTCTTCCTGGTGAGTGTGCTGCATTGTTAATTAAAGGTGCTAATATTGACATGATTACTTTCCTTTCAATCTGGGCTGGGCTCTCCACATTTGCATACTTTTAAGGCAATGAATTCCTTTTTAATAGGTTGACTCAGGGCTTGGCGCAGGCGCAGCATTTCACATTTCATCTCCAGATGGAGCAGGGGATTAGTGGTACAATGAGGCAGTTTATCAGTTAATCTGCAGAGGGATGAACTTGTGTTTTAGTGTAGAGTTTTTTAAAACTTTTTTTAACTTTTGGTTGTTTGCATTTGTATTCACGTTTATTATGTCCGGTCTAAACATTGTGACGCACGCACACACTGTGAGAAACCCAAGCTTGAAGGAAGGTAATACTCATTTACATCAAGTACCTGTACAAGACGGAACCTTAACTTAGTTTCAGGAACGACCATCAGTCCGCTTTCAAAATGTAGAGTGACAGAAAATAGGCCGGTGAATGCGAAGCGCGCGCGGCGCTCCTAATGTTAAGTTTTCCAGATTCCCAAATGCCATCTCCGTCCTCGATAAAAACGAAAATACCTCTTAAGCACGTGCCTTGTTCCCCCGCCCCCCTCCCCCACACTAACCTGATCTGCGCCGGCATCGTAAAGAACCAATTAGGCCTCTCTAAGCACGCGCTCTCAATTCAGGGAGGATGTCCTGGGAGAAATACAATAGTCCGCTCCAATTCACGTGCCATTTTCGTCTTGGATTTCATTAAGAGAAAGAAGTGCACCTTTGAACCTGCAGTAAAGAATAATGGAGCAAGATGAACGCAAAGAATTTACACACCACTTGCATGAGAAGCTATATGTTTGGTATTTTTTTTTTTATATGCGCAGACCTTAAAATATGCTCGTTCAGATTAGCACCCGTACCCCCAAGGTAGTCCGAGGGTATTTTCATTACATCTGAATAATCTCTACCAGGCCTACACAAGAAGACTTCGAATGAGGTACAAATGGGTCAAATTGTGTATCTGCTATTCCGTTTTTGTGAAGACTTGTGTGAGCAGAGTTGAGACTGGCAGTAAAAATTATTATAAATAAATAAATATATATGTTTGTTTGTTTGTATAAGCTTTATTCGAGACAATTCTCATAAAAGCACATTAATCAGAATATTTACACAAAATACATAATACAGAATAAAAAATTCATTAAACACAGTGCAGCTCATACAACATTACTCATAAAACAATATATGCCAATACATAAAAAACTTTAAAAAGGAGTTCCTAATTACATACAACCCCCCAAGAACCGTCGTCTTATCGCCCAAGCCCAACCCATGTATTTGGCGACACCCATAACTATCGAATCCTGCTGTGTTGTGCATAAAATTCTTAGGGCCACTGAACTTTCGCGTGTCCCCAAGTTTTTACATACCGGCGAGAGCCATTTCCTCCTCGGATTCACGTAGGCTTCGCATGAAAAGAGAAAATGGCCAAGGCTCTCCTCGGCAATTTCACAGGCAGGACATAGACTGTTAGTGGATCTGTGCCAGCCAGATGTCAATTTATTAAGAGGGATAGATCCTGACCTCAGCTGGAAGACAAGTTTCCTGTCCATTGGTACCATAACATTATCCCAATAGTTTTCCAAGACAGGTGAAATTTTAATCTCCAGGAAACGGCCAGACATAGAATCTGCCCTATTGTCATTCAGCATCTTGCCGCCCACCCAATCCCAATATTGTTTTTTAAGAGCTTCTTTACTTGGGAAGGTTTCTCCCTCGGGGTTGTTCCAAAGATTTGAAAACCCTAGATTTTCCAACATGGTCTTCAGATGTTTTAACCATTTTATTTTATGGAAGACGTCTTCCTTGATGATCCACAGAAAACTCTCAGCGTACTGTCTTATTTCCGGAGTCGTCCAAAGGCGTCTCCAGTAAAGAACTGGCCGCAATCGAGCTCTGTCGATAATCGTGCGTCTACCAAGCTCCAGGAACAATGGGATTAGGGGGGTGCTCTGTGGAAGTCCTGTAATTCCACGCATGAACTTGTTCTCGGAGGTCTGAAGAGCCGTCAGACCATTCCAAGCCCATAGTTCAGCGCCGTATAAGGTAGCACCCAGAACCTTCGCGTCATACACCGTCAGAGCGGGTTTTATAGGTTTTGTTTTTGATTTACGGTGTTCCCCCCTTAGGACACCCGATAGCTGCTGGTGCTTTAGGACTACTTTGTTCACGTGATGCGTCCAGCCAGTCCCCCCCGCAATCTGGACTCCCAAATATGGAAATTCATTGACTATATCGAGCCTGCTGTTATTTAGGGTAATTTTAGGATAGCTTCTGCGTCCAGCAGAGAAGGCCATTAGTTTAGTTTTTCCTACATTTACCTCAAGCCCGTGCTCCAAGCAAAAAGCATCAAAAATGCTTAATGCACGTTGCAGCCCCATAGGAGTCTTAGACAAAATAAGAGTGTCGTCAGCGAACATCAGGATCGGGACCCTGGTGTCCGCTAACGATGGGGCGTCAACACTAGCCCTCAACATTCTCTCGACTATCCCGTTAATGAATAACGAGAAAAGCAGAGGGGCCATGGAACATCCCTGCCTAACACCCCTTTCAACAGGAAAGTCCACCGTTGTCTCGCTACTTCCTCCCCATTGGACTCTGGCAAAATTGGATTCGTGCAGTCGCATGATTAAAGTTAGCAGTTCTGCAGGAATCCCCAACTTTTGGAGCACCGACCATAGTTTGTACCTGGGGACTAGATCGAACGCAGCCCGCAGATCAACAAACGCGACATACAGGCTGCCCCTCCCCAGCTCAACGGTCTTCCACCGCAATATAGTGAAGCGAAAGACCTGGTCGATGGTACTAGTAGCACGCCTAAATCCCGCCTGGTATGGCGAGAGTGCGCTGTTATCTTCTACCCAGTCCATTAGCTGGTTGGTTACCATTCTCCCGACTATTTTCTGCACGGTGGCTATTAAGCTTATAGGCCTGTAATTAGCAGGCAATGAGCGGTCGCCCTTCTTGTGAATGGGGATAATGGTTGCACATTTCCAGGTATCTGGAACCACTGCCCCCTTTGCTAGAGCATTTGCTACAAGCAGGATGTATCTCGCCCATCTGGCCACATCGTATTTAAAAATATCAGGGGGGATACCATCTGGGCCTGGCGCCCTCCCGCATTTCGCAGAACTAATGGCAATTACTACTTCACTAAGGAAAAAAAGATCTTCGATTGTGTAGACCGGTGTTATTTCATCAGCTGTCACAGACTTATTACTTTCCGCGTACTGGGGCCCAAAATAATCAACCCAGGATTCCACTGATACATTATTGTCGGGTTTTGCTGGGCCCGCACCACTACCCCACTTGATAATTTTCCAAAATAACATTGGGTCTTTATTATCAGAGGCTTCTTTTAGTTGGGCCCAGTGATCTTCGTCCCATTTCTTTTTTGCACGATAAATAGCTGCTTTGTACAATTTCCTATTCTTTATCACTGAGGCACGTTCCCTGTTCCTTATCGCATGCCCCAAATCTAGACGTGCTGCTCTACAATGGTTATCGAACCACCTACCCACTTCTTTAGTTTTCTTCCCTTTTCTTTGCTTTATGAAAAAACATGGTCTTAAAGCGGAGAATAACTTATTGTGGATTTCTGTGATAACGTTGTCCCCAGGAGCCACTAGGGCTACTGCTTCAATCGCAGAAATTGCACAATCTACCTTGTTAGTTATATATGTCATAGTGACTTCATTTGCTAGCACCATGGGCCATTTTAACCTTCGCTCATCATTACTTAACAGAGGAGTTTCGTCATGTGTCTCATTAGGATTTCCTGAACCTGCATTCCACCACTTGTGTGACACACATAGGGGGTTGTGATCACTTTCAACCCGGGGCCTGATTGCCATGTCAACAACCCCATTCCACAGCTGGAGACTACACAGTATATAGTCGATTCGGCTCCTGTTAATACCATTGTCAAAGGTAAAACTGCCCTCCTTATCACCAGGTGTCCTACCATTGAGGGCTCTTAGACCGTATTCCGAACATATTCCATTTAATAGGAGAATCTCTTTAGTCCATTGCTTCACAGGTTGTAAGTTTAAAGAAGGTACTCCCCATAAATTGTCCTCTTCACACTCGATGAGGACGTTTGTACAAGTCAAGGGTTCAAAAGTCCTGTTTAGGTCCCCAGCAATTATCTTTACATTACCCTGGGAATTGACCTCCATAACGTCGGACAACAACTCGATTGTAGATGAATTTGTTACTTTACCACCTCTCACATAGACATTGTATAAATCTATTGGTGGACCATTTACAACAGAGATTCTAAGGGCTTGTAAATCACTATTTCCCAGGTCTAGGATTTTTATATCAATGTGCAAACCCTGTCTAACCCACACAGTTAGGCCACCCTTTGGCCTCCCTCTTCCCCCTTTTGTGGCAGGTATATAGTAATTCAAGTAACCTAAGCAAAAGAGTGGATCACAAGCCCAGGTTTCTTGAAAACAACAGATGTCAAAACCACTTATAAAATCCACCCAAAGTTGGGAGTCCAACTTGCTAGCCAATCCGGCGACATTCCAAGACAAAAAGGTGCCAATATCTACATTTGACCCATCCCTGGCTTTGACAAGTGGAGATTCATGGGATGACATCGATATTCCCATTAGGCTGGCCAGTCTTTCTGGGTCATCTACTGTGGCCACAGCTAAATCATCCATTACAGGGTGTACGACATTTAAATTTAATGTTCCTAGTCTAGAACCACCTTCGTCGGTCACACACCCGGCCTCAGTGCTATTCTCCATAATGTCTGTAGCAATAATATTACCACAGACATCACCTGGCGCCTCTACTTCTTTTGTAATTCCACCCACGTTGTCAATACCAGTATGTCAATACCCCCACCCTGAGTCCTGCCATCCTACATGGGGATTATTGTGTGTATGTGGGGTATAATTAAAGCTAACATGGGGAGGTGGTAAAGAAATCACTGGCCGTAGCGCCATTGGGGGGACTATGGGCTCGTTGAGTAGACTTGTAGTTACACTTGTTGATCTGGGGTAAAAAAAGGTGAGGTCCACAATACCAATACCGCCCTTATTTGTTCCCCATCCTTGCCTTGTTATCCACCCCACCACCCTAGGATCTTGAAAATTAACCACTATACAGTCCCCCCCCAGGGTTTTTGGTGTATAACCCATCCAGTCTATTCTCCTTGCCCCTATTATTAACCCATCAATGTCACCCGGCAGAGGACGATTTTCCTTTAACCAGTGCATGGTCTTATTTTTAAGCATCTGGAAATTTTCTCTCTGCCCTGGGGGTAAAGATGGTACATTGATGAGAACTGCCACATAGGGGAAGGAGTCTGGAGTAAGATTGATCGGGGGTTTTCTATGAGGTGGCTTTTGCAAGGGCGTTGGGATAGGTTTGGGAACTTGGGGAGGAGGTTGGGGGGCTGGTTTCTGCACCTGCTTATTATTTGCTAGGGGCGCAGTTGTGGCTTTAACAGCCGACTGGTTAACACTGACCCTGTTTCCTACCCCCGTGGTGTTAGGAGGTATACGTGTATTGGTAGTTGTGTTTACAGGTGTTGGTACTTTACCCACTTGTTGGCACGAAGTAACCACAACGTTTACAACGGCCGGTTGGTTTTGTGGCTGGGGTAATGAGGACTGTACGGGATGTGTTGAATTCGACTGCGATGATTCAGAGCCCGTAGTCGCTTTCTCAACCCTAACTAAGGGTTTTGCGGTGACTTTAGCTGGGGGTTTATTTTGTTTAGAAGGTAAAGGTGAGCCATTTCTAGGATTTCTACCCTTGTCCTGTGTGTGGGGGTTGTTTACAACCTGAGGATTTGAGCTTATTTCCAGCCTACTCGTTTTAATCAGGGATTTAGTAGAATAGAAATTATCTAAAGTTGCTTGCTCAAAGTGGTTTAACCTATCTGTGAGTTTTGCAATTCTATCCTCAATGGGAATAAGTACCAGTCTAAACATTTTTTCCAATTCTGGAAGCACATTTGCGAATAGTACATCATTAACATTACTTGATGCTTTTGGAACAGAACAAGAATTGTCCACTTTGTCTTGTATATCCTGAGAAGTAGGAATAGTTGATGTTACACATCCTGTTCTTTGTACTGGTTCCTTAACTGGATTCCCAATGTTGACAAGTTTATGTAACTTCCTGATTTTTGGTGGTGGTCGGACCATTTTCATACACTTTTTAACAGAAGCTGGACATTTCCTTTTAGCCCCAGTTTTGGAATTAGCCGATACAACATGAGGACCCACATCAGTGTGCAATAGTGGGTGAGATATACTACCACTGGTATTATTTAAATCTGCTACGACAGTCTTAGTAGTTTTGTCTCCCGGGGCTTCAGAGTCTCTGTTTGTAACCGGGATACTCACTGATGATAGAGGGGTTACCAGAGTGGGATAGACTATATTTGGAAACTTGTCCGTAGAGTTCTTGAGTATTTCAATGGAAAGCCTACGCTCGGCACGCTTCTCTGCCAAAGTTAGTTCTTTATCTATTGCCAGTGAGCGATTAAAAAAGAATTTATCTAGAGGACCAATGGCCAAGGGGCCAGACTCCGTGGGAAGAGACATCAAGTGGCTGGTTACAGGACTTGTATTTACAGCAGTTGCCATAATAGTAGCGAAACAATACAAGGGAAACTATGTCACTTACTATGGTAGATGGAGTGTCACAATGACCAGGGGTGGTGGCCCAGCCCGGCCTCCTTCGGCCCCGGACGGCCACAGACGGTCCCGCCCTTGTCCCGGGCTTCTCCCGGTCGCTCCCGCTCGCTCACGCGAAGCGGGGCTACTAGTCTCCTTAAGACTTGGCTACTGCGTGATAGGCGGGGGGGCGTGGCCAGCGGGGAGAGCAGCCCAGGTGATGGTGATTGGGCGCGCAGGGGCTCCTGGACGCTGGAGTCCCCTGCCTATGCTCGCAGCCCCGCTGGTTACTCGCCTGTCCCCGCGCTCCTCCTGTGGTCACTGGATCTGCCTCCTGGCAGGCGACGCGCTGCGGGACCCGCGAAGCGGGTCCGGCGAGTCGTGAACAAATCCACAAGGGGTCAGCAAAAAAAAGGGAAAGTCCGCCGTATTCCTCTGGCGTCCTGGCACTAACAGTTCGTTTTCCAGGGGGTATATACGTTTAGGACACCCTTCCTATCAGGTCGGGCCTGTCAGCGACCATCAATCGCTCAATACTTCACACGAACATGCATGCCAAACTCCAGCAGTGCATAGACAGGTCCACCAGCCAATCCTCAGTGACAGCATTTTTTCCCCTGCAGTTGATCCAGCATGACGCGTTTCGACTCCTCGCTGTTGGAGTTTGGCATGTGTTCGAGTGAAGTCTTGAGCGACTGATGGTCGCTGACAGGTCCCGACCCGCTAGCAAACTCTGGTCCTCTTTATGGAAGCGGGTGCATTGATGAAACGGAGCAGAATTGTTTTGGAGAGAGGGAGCTGCATGTCAGCAGCTCCTTCTGTCCAAAAGCACTGCCGGCCCTCACAGTAAGTGGGGAGCCGGCAGGGACCGCGGGGACCTTGAGGCTCCCTCCACGGTTTCTAGTGACTTGGCCATACTCCGGGGGATGGGGTCCCCGGGCAATATCGACCCGGGAGGGGGGCAGCGCTGGCCCCCCTCCCCATTACAAAAACAAAATGACGAAGGCCTGGCTTTCACGAGGCAAAAAGAAGCCTCGTGAGGGTGGCCACCTGGCCCCCTCCCTTTTAAAAAAAGAAATAAAAATAAAGGCTGGGCCCCGGTAGATGGGGGTGCGCCCCCCTCGCATTTAATGTTTAAAAAAAAAAAAAGTATCAGACCCTGGGGGATGGGGTCCCTGGGGCCCAAAATGGTCCAGGGAAAGGGGGCCACACCGAACCCCCGCCTAAAAAAATAAAAATAAAATGGTGCAACTCGAGGGAAGCCCGTCCCCTTTCTCCAGTGATCTGCAAATGCACCTCCTGACATGCTCCTGGTTGGTGGATTAAGTCCCCTTGACTGCTGAGGGTCCTTAGGGGCCAAGAAGACCCCCTGTTAACTCCAGTAAGCCCCACACAGCGGGATTGCTGCAAGGTGGTCAGAGGCCGTTCTCCACCACCCAGCAAACACGCCTCTCGGTGCACTGCTGGTGGGGGGTGAGGTCCCCTTGCCTCCTGAGGGCCCCAGGACTAAAGTGGACTTTTTCTCCCAAGCAGCAGTGCACCGGGAGGTGCGTTTGCAGAGTTTTGGAGAGAGGGGGCGTTGCCTCTGACCACCTTTCAGCAATCCTCCTGTGTGGGCTGTACTGGAGGTAACAGGTGGGCCAGTTGGCCCCCAAGGACCCCCAAGAGCCAAGGGGACTTCATCCCCAAAATAGTAGTGCACCAGGAGGCGGGTTTGCACAGTGGAGGAGAAAGAGGGCGTGGACACCAAAAACCTTTCAGCCAACCCACATTGTGGGGCTTGTTGGAGGTAACTGGTGGAGTACGTGTCCTCCAAGGACCCTCAAGAGCCAAGGGGACTTCATCACCTAACCAGTCGTGTGCCAGGAAGCACGTTTGCAGAGTGGTGGAGAAAGGAGGTATGGCCACCAAGAACCTCCCAGCAAACCCACTTTGTGGGACTTGCTGGAGGCAACAGGAGGGGTAGTTGGTCCCCAAGGACCCTCAATAGCCAAGGGGCACTTCATCCACCCACTGGTAGTGCACCACGAGGTGCGTTTGCAGAGTGGTGGAGAAAGGGGGCGTGACCTCCTACGATGTCCTGCTGTGTGGTACTTACTGGAGGTAATAGGAGGGGTAGTTGAGCCCCAAGGATGTCCTTTTCGGCCAACTACCCCTCCTTTTACCTCCAGTAAGTCCCAAACAGTGGGATTGGTAAGAAGTGTTCAGAGGACACGCCCCCTTTCTCTATTACTCTGCAGACGCAGCTCGTGGTGCACTATTGATTGGGGGATGAAGTTCACTTTACTCCTGATGGACCGTGGGGGCCAAGAAGCCTTTCTGGTACCTCCTGTGAGTTGTACACAGCAGGATTTCTAAGAGCTGGTTCAAGCCCCGGGCCCCTCTCTTTATCTTTCCCACTCTGCAAACGCGATTGCTAGTTAAAAAAACATAGAAATTCACTGAAAAAAACAAAAGGTTACAGGTAAATTATAGTTAGGAATAAGCATTTCAAAACCCTTACAAATTCACAGAAAAAAATCAAAGGTTACGGGGACATTATAGTTAGGAAATAGAATTAAAAAAAGCCGTAGAAATTTGCTGAAAAAACCAAAGGTTACAAGGACGTTATAGTTAGGAAATAGAATTAAAAAAAACCTTACACATTCACGGAAAAAAACCAAACAGAGACATTATAGTTAGGGTGATATTTCACGCGTACAAAACCAGAGAAATTCAGCAGTTATAGTTAGCTGATCAAATTATAACTTGTGCCCTCACAATGCACTGCTTATGACCTCACACTTTACATCACTCATGACATGGTCAGTGACATGACTGATGCCATCTCAAATGACATCACTGATGACATCATCTACAGAATCTTTGATGCAGCCACTCACACCCCTTGTAACTTTTCATACACCCACTGCAACTTCCACACTACCATTCTCGAAACCATTGACACACCCATACCAGTACTTTAATACCCACTCACTGATTCATAGGTCTTCACACACATCCACTCAGTCACCCATACAGCTACTCGTACACCAACTCACTCACTAATACAACTCTGATATATCTGCTCATACAGCCACTCACACACTGTCAGTCACTCAGTACTACTCACACACATACTCACTCATCTATAAAGTCAATCAGACAGCCATTTACTCACCTATAAATTAATACACACACCCACTCACTTATTCATACAGATACTAACATACAATCACTCACCCTTACAGACCCTCACACATGCACTCACTAACCCATATAGCCACTATCACAATCCCTCACTCACACATTGTCACTGATATACTCCAACACTCACCTATACTGTCTTTATCATATCCACTTACTCACCCGTATACCACTGGCCCATCCATTCACTCATGGACACAGCCATAGGGACACTCTGGGGCATATTATCAAGCAGGGCGTTAAAAATAATCGCCGTTTTAGCGGCAGAAAACTGCCACTAAAGCGGTGATAATGGGCTTGATAATATGGCCTTGTGACTTCCAATAGAAACCCATTTTCAGGTGTGAACATGGGCTTCTATTGGAATTCTCCAGGGCATATTATCAAGCCCATTATCGCCGCTTTAGCTGTAGTTTCCTGCCACTAAAACGGCGATAATTTTAACGCCCTGCTTGATAATATGCCCCTCAGTCACTTATACAACCCTTCTCTTACACTCACTAACCTATACACCCACTGACTCACACACTCACTCATCCATGCAGGTAGTCACACACCCTCTCACCCACCCACACAGACACTCATACACCCATACAGGTACTCAGACAACCGATCAATCACCCACACATGTACCCACATATGTACCCACTCACCAACCCATACAGCCACTTTGATACCAACTGACACACTGATACAGACATTCAGACAACGTAGTCAGTGATCCATACATTCACTAAGACACTTAAACACTCACTTATACAGTCAGTCATGCACCTACTGAATCATCGATGCAGGCACTCATACACCCACTGATTCATCAATACACCTTGGTATTAATATTTAACAATCATAAACATTTCAAAAACACTCATAGTCACTGGATGATGGCAACAGTGATATCATCCGTAATGTCATCAGTGATATCACTGAACATGCCATGAGTGATGTAATATGTGAGGTCAAAAGCAGTGCATTGTGGGGTGCGAGTTATAGTTAGCTCAGCTAACTATAACTGCTGAATTTCTCTGGTTTTGTATGAGTGAAATGTCACCCTAACTATAACGTCCCTGTAACCTTTGCTTTTTTAAGTGAATTTCTAAGGTTTTTTTATTCTGTTTCCTAACTATAACATATATATATATGTATATATATATTGTTTACCAATCCAATTTCCAAAACGATGTAAGGAAGGCACTGACTCCATGAATTAAACTCAAGAAAGGTATTTATTCCAACATGCTGCACAGACGCGTTTCGGCGGAAGCCTCCGCCTTGCTCACTCATTCTGCTGATAGTGAAGCTAGCATATATAATCATACTGACACATCTCAACAACGCTATGGCTTGACTGGTTGTTAGTTGCCATAGTTACCATGAGTCATGAAAATAACAGAGCTGAACATAGAAGAGTTTAAATATATGAACATACTTCAAACAACATGTAGTGTTTTGACCATTTAGGAAATGCTGATTCTAATATGTGTGTCCTCGGTATAGATAATGTTATTAAGTAAATTACCTCATATAACCCTTTTCCCCACATTTCATGTATTAATTAACATAGGGTTATCAACCACCCGATTAAACAATTACACTCATTGTATAAGCGGCATCGTTCTAAACAGAAATACATGGTCGGCCCATCTCAGAGACACTTTCTCTCAAGGATACACAGGGTAGTAATGTCATTATAATCATTGTACTGTCGAACAAAACATGGCGACATGTCGATCTTTAAAAGTCCATGTAGGATTCATATATGGCTATGTACGGTTATATTAACAGGGCCTGACATGCCTATACCTGATAAATCATAAGCCTACAAATTGAAGCATAGAATTAAACCATTATGTCTACTAAGGTAACACGATTTATACAAAATATAGAAATAGGATAAGACTTCATCGGTGTAAGGGCACCTTAGACACAGCTCGTCTCCCAGTGGAGTAAGTGAAGCATAGCCTTGTATCTAAACACTGTTTGCGCAAAATTCAATATACGAACCTCTAAATGTCACCTGAATTTGTTACCACACCAATTGCGTGACTCTTTGTATCCTTGTCTCTTACATATATTCATGGCATACTGATTTTGATCATGCATCAGAAAAACAATTTTAAATAATAATATAGCTCAAACGAAAGTATTTACATATGTAATTAAGCAGATATGTTCATGGAATGGGATTACGAACGGGAGTAGCCTGACACTGGATTATAAATGCACTGTTAGCGCTTCCTCAGAGTTAAGCCCATTGGGAATCTTTGAATCTAGCAGAATGATATATCTGGATTCCAGGCGTCTTAAAGCCAGCCTGCGATTCCCTCCTCTAGGATTTTTGGGGACACTATCTATCACAAAGTAGGAGATGTGTTTGATATTCCCTTCATGCAGTGTGTTGATGTGCCTGGCCACTGGGTATGTTGGGTCATTGTTAGTTATGGCACGTAAGTGCTGTAGGATCCTAATGTGGGCTTGGTGGATTGTACTGCCCACGTAGCGCTTCCCACAACTGCAAACCAGTACGTAGACGGCATACTCGGTTTTACATGAGTAGCCACCCCTGATGATATAAGGTTTATTTCTGAATGGCACGGTTACCTCTTTAATGTTAGTACCCTGTTTGCATGCTTTGCACTTAGTGCACTTTCTGAACCCTTTTTGGATCGGCGGCCATGTGACAGGTTTTACCAATGTCGGTGCATTGCAGACCAATTGGCTGCGCATCGATTTAGCCTTCCTAAATGTAATAGAAGGTTTATTGCCGTTCAGATGTCCTATCACTGGGTCATTACGTATTAGTAGCCAATGTTTTTGCAAGATTCTCCTTACATGGTTATGGTAAGTGTTGTATCCCGTTATCATCCTAGGGATGTTAGATGTGGGCTTGGATTGTTTGTCTTTATTTTCCCCTTCATTGGAAGATAAAAGATCCTTCCTGTTCTTGGTTTTGCATTTTTGTTCTGCCTTTGCCAATATTTGTGGTTTGTATCCTCTCCTGCCTAGCATCTCAAACAAGCTGGTTTTTGCCTTTTCCATGCCTGCTTCTGTACTGCAATTGCGGGTCATGCGCAGACATTCCGCATATGGAATAGATTCTTTTAATTTGACAGGGTGAAAGCTTAGCGCATGGAGCACTGCATTACCCGCTGTCTGTTCTCTATATGTTCTTGTCTGTATTTTGTTGTGCTCTACATAGAGTTCTAGATCTAAGAATTAGATCATCTCTTTACTCGTGGAGCATGTGAATCTCAGGTTTAGAACATTCTCATTCTATATATATATATATATATATATATATATATATATATATATATATATATATATATATATATATATATATATATATATATTCAAACAAGATGCCTGTGACATGAGAGGCACACTGCAGGGCTCTCTCCTCCAGGCTAAAATGTCTCAGCGCGCTTCTGCACGTTGCAAAGAGTAATGTGCCCGACGCGTTTCTGGGGGACTCCACCCCCGTCATCAGGGGCTGCTTCCAGTCAAATCTCAATGTATTTCACGTGATTTATGGACATTTTCTATCAGGCAAATCCATAGGCAAACATGTGGCCTCTTGGTTGGAATTATGGGATTTGTAGTCCGTGGTGAAAAATACACGTCGATAATCTTGGGTGCATGATGCTTCAATTTGGTACCTTGAGTAGGCTTGCTTTTTGTGTTTTAGCGCGCTGATTATTAACGTGACGAGTCCTGCGCTCCTTTACAGCCAAAAAGTTTGGATGCTTCAAGCTTCATCCTGCCGTTCCTCATTACAGAGCAGCAGGCGATGGTGCCCTCTCCGCGGCCAGGCTGCCGCGTGGAAATATTCAAACAAGATGCCTGTGACATGAGAGGCACACTGCAGGGCTCTCCCCTCCGGGCTAAAATGTCTCAGCGCGCTTCTGCACGTTGCAAAGAGTAATGTGCCCGACGCATTTCTGGGGGACTCCACCCCCGTCATCAGGGGCTGCTTCCAGTCAAATCTCAATGTATTTCACGTGATTTATGGACATTTTCTATCAGGCAAATCCATAGGCAGACATGTGGCCTCTTGGTTGGAATTATGGGATTTGTAGTCCGTGGTGAAAAATACACGTCGATAATCTTGGGTGCATGATGCTTCAATTTGGTACCTTGAGTAGGCTTGCTTTTTGTGTTTCAGCGTGCTGATTATTAACGTGACGAGTCCTGCGCTCCTTTACAGCCAAAAAGTTTGGATGCTTCAAGCTTCATCCTGCCGTTCCTCATTACAGAGCAGCAGGCGATGGTGCCCTCTCCGCGGCCAGGCTGCCGCGTGGAAATATTCAAACAAGATGCCTGTGACATGAGAGGCACACTGCAGGGCTCTCCCCTCCGGGCTAAAATGTCTCAGCGCGCTTCTGCACGTTGCAAAGAGTAATGTGCCCGACGCGTTTCTGGGGGACTCCACCCCCGTCATCAGGGGCTGCTTCCAGTCAAATCTCAATGTATTTCACGTGATTTATGGACATTTTCTATCAGGCAAATCCATAGGCAAACATGTGGCCTCTTGGTTGGAATTATGGGATTTGTAGTCCGTGGTGAAAAATACACGTCGATAATCTTGGGTGCATGATGCTTCAATTTGGTACCTTGAGTAGGCTTGCTTTTTGTGTTTCAGCGCGCTAATTATTAACGTGACGAGTCCTGCGCTCCTTTACAGCCAAAAAGTTTGGATGCTTTAAGCTTCATCCTGCCGTTCCTCATTACAGAGCAGCAGGCGATGGTGCCCTCTCCGCGGCCAGGCTGCCGCGTGGAAATATTCAAACAAGATGCCTGTGACATGAGAGGCACACTGCAGGGCTCTCCCCTCCGGGCTAAAATGTCTCAGCGCGCTTCTGCACGCTGCAAAGAGTAATGTGCCCGACGCGTTTCTGGGGGACTCCATCCCCGTCATCAGGGGCTGCTTCCAGTCAAATCTCAATGTATTTCACGTGATTTATGGACATTTTCTATCAGGCAAATCCATAGGCAAACATGTGGCCTCAAGGTACTAAATTGAAGCATCATGCATCCAAGATTATCGACGTGTAGTGTTCACCACGGACTACAAATCCCATAATTCCAACTAAGAGGCCACATGTCCGCCTATGGATTTGCCTGATAGAAAATGTCCATAAATCACGTGAAATACATTGAGATGTGACTGGAAGCAGCCCCTGATGACGGGGGTGGAGTCCCCCAGAAACGCGTCGGGCACATTACTCTTTGCAACGTGCATAAGCGCGCTGAGACATTTCAGCCCGGAGGGGAGAGACCTGCAGTGTGCCTCTCATGTCACAGGCATCTTGTTTGAATATTTCCACGCGGCAGCCTGGCCGCGGAGAGGGCACCATCGCCTGCTGCTCTGTAATGAGGAACGGCAGGTCGAAGCTTGAAGCATCCAAACTTCTTGGCTGTAAAGGAGCGCAGGACTTGTCACGCTAATAATCAGCACGCTGAAACACAAAAAGCAAGCCTACTCAAGGTACTAAATTGAAGCATCATGCATCCAAGATTATCGACGTGTAGTGTTCACCACGGACTACAAATCCCATAATTCCAACTAAGAGGCCACATGTCTGCCTATGGATTTGCCTGATAGAAAATGTCCATAAATCACGTGAAATACATTGAGATGTGACTGGAAGCAGCCCCTGATGACGGGGGTGGAGTCCCCCAGAAACGCGTCGGGCACATTACTCTTTGCAACGTGCATAAGCGCGCTGAGACATTTCAGCCCGGAGGGGAGAGACCTGCAGTGTGCCTCTCATGTCACAGGCATCTTGTTTGAATATATATATATATATATATTTTTTTTTTGTAGTAGAATAATTAGAGACACGATTGTGGCATACATGTGTCGAATGGAAGCAACACATACAATATACATACTTTTATTGTAGAGAGAATGCTAGATATTTTATTGTAGCACATCGTTGTCTCTAAAATTGGTTCTTAGCTTGTCTGTACTGCATTAATTTGTTTGTTGTCGCAAGTTTTTATTATTGTACTTGAGCACTTTATTCATTGCCATTGTTCACCCACTGTAATGAATTGGAAAATATACATTCAAAGATGGCCACCACATAGACATTTGTTACCATGCATACCGTTTTCTATGTTGTTGAAAACTTTGGGCCAACAGGAGGGTTAAAATGGCCACACGTTGTTTGCACAAACTGACACTGACGAAGCTGAAAAGCGAAGCGCGTCTGTCGGGGGTGAGGGGTTTGTAATAAACATCAAGATAATCGGAGACCTGTGTGCTTGTCCTTTTTGATTCAACGGAGTCAAACGTGTTGGTATATGTTATATATAACTGGAGAAAGAAGTGGACCCTGGACAGAAAACACTGATATCCCAGATGAGAGATCAAATGAAGGCGAGGCTCACTAAGTATGAGCAGAAAATAAGGATGCGCAAACAAGAGAAGTATGAGCGCGACGCCAATGATTATCATACGGGACGCGTACTAACGTACGCTAAGAAATATGACGCCCCACGAAAAGCTCTCCAGAAGGGGACCGAGACTGGCCTTAGTGCTAGTGCCAGCACAATACCGGATGCAGAGCCTGCCACTTCAGAGTCTGATCTCACTGAGAATGAGTCTGGAGATGAACAACAAGGGCTTGGTGGCCCCGGCAATCGAAATACAGTCCACGCTATACAAGGTGCCAGACCAAAGAGAACTCCTTTTCAGGAGGAGTTCGAAATTATCAGAAAGTCCTGGCTGCGCGATGGCAAGAACAAACCGCCAGATGTAGATGCAACATCGAAAGCAGGAGAACAAGGAGGACGAGGAGGGCAGGCGGCGGGAAGAAGAGGCAGAGGCAATGCAAGAACCTCCCGTTGGTCCAACCGCAATGCGAACAAAAAACAATAAATACTGATGAACATGACCCTGGTAATCAAGCTAATTTGACAGTTGTCAACTTGACAAAGAAAAAATTGACTGATGTAGAAACGTAAGTATTGAGCCTGGGCCTCACATTTTGCCCCACCAATGATCTTGAGTATACACAAACAAGAATAGATTTGCTCCGCTTCACCAGGAAGCTCAAACTCCACAAACATTTCAAACTACGTCCCCATTTGAAAGATCGTAATAAGAAGGGCACAAGAATAACGGCAACAGACTCTCTCAGTAGTAGAGATTTACCAGCTATTGAGACCCTTGAGGATCTGCGATCAGGACAAGAACATGATGTTGGCAACCTGAATATCGCACAACGAGCTATCCTACAAGGAGTCGAGCAAGAGAGGGATGAGAGTATGTTCAAACCCATCTCCACTTTTGTGCCACAATCGCCATGGGACGCTGTGGATGTATTCACAGAGGCAATGAAGAATGACCTCTTGCAGTACAGGAAAGCAGAACATCGCACTTCAACAAGCAACATCACTGAACGCCAGCGATCGGCGTTGATGGACCTGATTAATGACAAAACTCTGGTGATGAAGCCCTCCGATAAAGGGGGGAATATGGTCTTAATGGGTAGAGACCAATATAAAGAAGAAGCACTGAGGCAACTTGCAGATACATTTTTTTACATGGAATGTACAACTGCAGTATACCAACAAAGTATCACACAATATGAGATACTAATACAGAAGTGGTACAGCCTCAAGATGCTGGGTAAAGATGAACATCTCTTCTTAAGGAATAATACCCCTATGACACCCACCTTCTACCACCTCCCCAAATTACATAAGAACATGGACTGTCCCCCTGGTCGCCCAATTATTTCATCCATAGGCAGCTTAACAGAGAATATGTCACGCTTTGTAGACAATGTCCTGTTTCCTTTGGTTGTGAAACTAAAATCTTACATACGGGACACCAAAGACTTTTTGACCAAAATCCAGGAGTTAACATGGAGCCCTGGGTACCTGCTGATGGTGCTGGATATTACCACAGTGGAATCCACTCAAGGTAGTGATCCCAAAAGTGATGGGGAGACACACAGTGTTGTTTAAATGCCCCTCACACACCAACAGGCCCCTTGGTGTCATGCTTCATCATCGGGGCCTTCGCACCCCTCTACGGGATGCGGCGTGCTACGACTAGCGAGTGCGCAGGAGCACTTGGAAGTGAACTATGTGTGGGGGTGTGTGTGTATATATAACCAAAGTGTGAGTGAGGTGAGGTGAAAAAAGTGAAAAAGTTAAAAAATACCTGGCACGTGGGAGAAAACCAGAATTTTATTAGTCCCCGGCTGGTATTGTTAAAAAAGTGCAGAGCGTGGTTGGGTAGATACGAGTTAAGGTATCTGGAACCACTGTGAAAGTGTCAACATGTTTCGGAGGGCACAGCCTCCTTCTTCAGGACGAGGGTTATGCACTTTCCCTCACCTTACTCACATGTAAAATGTAAAAGTGTTTAATTAAAAATTACCACAATGTGTAATGTTCCTAACAATGTTATTTGGTGTTAGTGAATGTCGTTGCGCCCAGTTGGCGAGAGAACCTGTAAAGAGAAATGCATACTTGAATACATACCAACAGATTCATTGAAAAAGAAGGAACAAGCCTTCTCAAAAATTCACGTGGTCAAACCTAAAAATACTGGGACCTTTGTGATGAAAAAAACACACTAAAGTACATCACTGTACTGACACACACAAATACATACAAAACACACAAATATACTCTCAACTCTGATGGAAAAAGAGAGCAGCTGGTCAATAAGAGAAAGTCTTACTTAGAGTCCTAATATGTGAGACCTCATGAGCCTAAGCGTGTATTGGGGATCCCTCCTTCCTGCTCAGAAAGACCTAAAAACAACATTGGTAATCCGGGTTCAGTTGGAAAAAGGGAAAGTGTGGAGTCTACCATAACTATGGAGAAAGAAACATCTGTCTACTATCACCCATTAACTCACGGTTACTGCATGTGCCATTCGCCTGCCTTCCCTCAACGCGGCTCCGATGAAGTGAGCCTCTCTAGGGAAACCGCCCTTTAAATATACCATCCCTCGTGATAATTAGTATTGGCTAATTGATTAATGAGAGTCGGTATATGCCCAAATATAGCGGACGCCATCGCCGATGATCCGGTACTGCGCTCCCGCGGTACACTATCTGCACGCATGCGCAGAAAGCCTGTCTTCTGCGCATGCGCGGTCAGGGAAGCGATCGCGCATGCCTCGAGAAGGAAACGCCACGCTTGCTGGGAGGCGATGTCTCCGCTGCAATAGAATGCCTGTCTTCTGCGCATGCGCGGTCAGAGAAGCGATCGCGCATGCCTCAAAATGGAAACACCACGCTCGCTGGGAGGCGCTGTCTCCACTGTTGTTAACTAGCTCCAACATGGAAAAAACGGGGCCAAGGGTCTTAATATTAAATATATATTATGCAATAAGATGGGACAGGCTTATGTTTATCCTTTTGTTTTAGAAAAACGCAGTGAGTTGGCTATACAGCACTGATGGATCAGGAGTGCTATGCTGGGTGGTCACAATACAGAACACATAGCTGGTGACAATAGGAAGGCTAAGGAACCAACGAGATGTTATTAGGAACAGTTCATAGGCCTAAAAAACGCCTAGGAGGTTATGTTCAAACACAGTTTATCTCAAGAGGTTCCACGGGATTGAATCAGCAGACCCACGGGTAGTGACGAGAAGCATGGCAGCGAACCAGGCGTCATCGAGCAGCAGGGGGACCTAGTTATTAACATAACTCCCTGGCCCCTCACAGATTTACAGAGGGAGGTACTAAATAAAGGTCTAGGATATGTCCCGACGAACAAACCAGACATTTTCTTATTGCATAAAGAAATGCAGGAGTTCATCAGAACTATAAAACTGCGGGCTTTTTTCAAAGACAAGGAGCCACCAACAGAGACCTCAGACACCGGTTTAAGGCCAAGATCAACTTTCACCCCTTTAGATAATCAACTTCCGGTAGAGGTGTTGGCTTTTGAAAAGGCCATAATGCAAGACTTAAAGAGTCTAGAAAGTAAACAGACCTTTCAGAACATGTCAAGGATGGAAAATGAGGCCATCAAGGAGTTGAGGATGAAAAAAGACTTGATTATAAAACCCGCGGACAAGGGTGGGGCAATAGTTATCCAAACCACCACAGCCTATGATAAGGAATGCAGGAGGCTCTTGTCTGACAATAGAAATTATCAGATCCTCACTGAAGATCCTACTGAATCATTGAGAGTTCAGATAGGAGGAATGGTGGAAGAGGCCCTTGCCCATGACTGGATCACCAGAAGGGAGTCGGAGTTCCTGATACAAAAGAACCCACGAACTCCTTATTTTTACACTATACCCAAGGTGCACAAAAACCTTGATAACCCTCCCGGTCGCCCCATTGTCTCAGGCATCTCGTCCATTCTGGAACCTCTGTCCAAATTTGCGGATGCTTTTCTTAGACCAATTGTGCAGGCCACTGACACATATCTGAAAGATACTAAGGCAGTACTCCAATTGCTGAAAGACCAGACATTTGACCCCAGCTCCCAGATGCTCCTCAGTCTCGATGTGGAGAGCCTTTATACTAGCCTCCCACACGAGGAGACCTTACAAATCATCGAGGAGGTCCTACATTCAAAGAACTGGGAATACCATACCCCACGGAATGTGGTGCTGGAATGTATTTCATTGGCCCTGACTAAGAATTTCTTTGAGTACGAGGGTACCCTCTTCTGGCAAAAACATGGGACCAGTATGGGCAGTACTTTTGCCCCGAGCCTGGCGGGACTATATGTCCATCATCTTGAGTCTACCAGAATTCTACACCCAGATAACCCACACAGGACGAGGATACGTACCTGGAGGAGATATATAGATGACATTTTGGTTATCTGGGAGGGAGACATGGCCACGGTAACAGACTTTACCATGTGGCTCAACAACCAGAATGCTTTTTTGAAATTTACCCACCAGGCATCCAACCAGAGCATGGTATTCCTGGATTTAAACATTTATCATGAAGCAGGGACCCTAAAAACTGAAACACATTTTAAGTCAACAGCCAGGAACTGCCTCCTCAGATTTGACAGTTTTCATCCACGTCATCTGAGGGAGAATCTACCTTATGGACAGTTCCTGCGCCTGCGACGGAACTGCAGTGATATTGAAAAATATAAATCTCAGGCCAAGGACCTGAGTGTGAAACTAAAACAGAGGAAGTATCCAGAACCTGTGATCAGAAAAGCTTCAAAAAGGGCCAGGAACAACAATCGTGAAGCACTCCTTGAGGATAATCCCCGTAGGGAGGAGGCAGAAAAAAGAACAGTATGTGTTACCACATACAGCCCGGTAACCAACCAGGTGACCAAGTTGGTAAACAAACACTGGCGCACTCTAACAAGTAGTGGACTATCATTGCAGAAACCTTTGTTTGCACACAGGAGGGGTAGGAACTTGAGGGACATGCTTGTCCATACAAGACCGCCCCCCACGAAGAATGATCAAACGAGACTCCAGGGCCTACATGGTCACTACCCATGTGGTAACTGTAACAACTGCCACCTCACTAAAAAAAGCCTAAACTTAACTTTCTCAAATGGGACACAGTGGGAGCAACGTAAGTTTACAAATTGCAACAGCAAGAATGTTGTATATTTAATCTCGTGCCCCTGTGGAAAAGAATACGTTGGTATGACAACAAGACCTGTCAAAATAAGAATCAACGAACACAAAAGTAACATTAGGTGTAAGAGACTCACCACCAAAATGTCTACCCATTTCATTGAACATCAACACTGCGTGAATGAACTGCAGTGGACAGTCATTGAACAATTACCTTCAGAGGTGGGCCTTTTGGAAAAGGAACAGCGGTGGGTGTTCAGGTTGGGTACTGACGTCACGGGGCTGAATGATTCAATCCCGTGGAACCTCTTGAGATAAACTGTGTTTGAACATAACCTCCTAGGCGTTTTTTAGGCCTATGAACTGTTCCTAATAACATCTCGTTGGTTCCTTAGCCTTCCTATTGTCACCAGCTATGTGTTCTGTATTGTGACCACCCAGCATAGCACTCCTGATCCATCAGTGCTGTATAGCCAACTCACTGCGTTTTTCTAAAACAAAAGGATAAACATAAGCCTGTCCCATCTTATTGCATAATATATATTTAATATTAAGACCCTTGGCCCCGTTTTTTCCATGTTGGAGCTAGTTAACAACAGTGGAGACAGCGCCTCCCAGCGAGCGTGGTGTTTCCATTTTGAGGCATGCGCGATCGCTTCTCTGACCGCGCATGCGCAGAAGACAGGCATTCTATTGCAGCGGAGACATCGCCTCCCAGCAAGCGTGGCGTTTCCTTCTCGAGGCATGCGCGATCGCTTCCCTGACCGCGCATGCGCAGAAGACAGGCTTTCTGCGCATGCGTGCAGATAGTGTACCGCGGGAGCGCAGTACCGGATCATCGGCGATGGCGTCCGCTATATTTGGGCATATACCGACTCTCATTAATCAATTAGCCAATACTAATTATCACGAGGGATGGTATATTTAAAGGGCGGTTTCCCTAGAGAGGCTCACTTCATCGGAGCCGCGTTGAGGGAAGGCAGGCGAATGGCACATGCAGTAACCGTGAGTTAATGGGTGATAGTAGACAGATGTTTCTTTCTCCATAGTTATGGTAGACTCCACACTTTCCCTTTTTCCAACTGAACCCGGATTACCAATGTTGTTTTTAGGTCTTTCTGAGCAGGAAGGAGGGATCCCCAATACACGCTTAGGCTCATGAGGTCTCACATATTAGGACTCTAAGTAAGACTTTCTCTTATTGACCAGCTGCTCTCTTTTTCCATCAGAGTTGAGAGTATATTTGTGTGTTTTGTATGTATTTGTGTGTGTCAGTACAGTGATGTACTTTAGTGTGTTTTTTTCATCACAAAGGTCCCAGTATTTTTAGGTTTGACCACGTGAATTTTTGAGAAGGCTTGTTCCTTCTTTTTCAATGAATCTGTTGGTATGTATTCAAGTATGCATTTCTCTTTACAGGTTCTCTCGCCAACTGGGCGCAACGACATTCACTAACACCAAATAACATTGTTAGGAACATTACACATTGTGGTAATTTTTAATTAAACACTTTTACATTTTACATGTGAGTAAGGTGAGGGAAAGTGCATAACCCTCGTCCTGAAGAAGGAGGCTGTGCCCTCCGAAACATGTTGACACTTTCACAGTGGTTCCAGATACCTTAACTCGTATCTACCCAACCACGCTCTGCACTTTTTTAACAATACCAGCCGGGGACTAATAAAATTCTGTTTTTCTCCCACGTGCCAGGTATTTTTTAACTTTTTCACTTTTTTCACCTCACCTCACTCACACTTTGGTTATATATACACACACACCCCCACACATAGTTCACTTCCAAGTGCTCCTGCGCACTCGCTAGTCGTAGCACGCCGCATCCCGTAGAGGGGTGCGAAGGCCCCGATGATGAAGCATGACACCAAGGGGCCTGTTGGTGTGTGAGGGGCATTTAAACAACACTGTGTGTCTCCCCATCACTTTTGGGATCACTACCTTGAGTGGATTCCACTTTGTTTATGTATACGTACAGGGAGATCGAATCCACTGACCCTCTCTCTCCCCCCTTCTGTTACATTTTGCTGGATATTACCAGCCTATACACATGTATAGAACATGGGCAAGGCCTAGAGGCCGTCAAATATTTCCTTGAACAGCGCCAGATGAGATTTGCTAGACACAATGAAATGATCGTTGAATTCACAGAGTTTTTCTCTAACTCACAATATCTTTCTTTTCGAGGACCAGTTATACATCCAAAGGTCTGGGACAGCGATGGGCACCTGCTTCGCCCCCAGCTACGTGAACGTGTTCGTTGGTTGGTGGGAGGAGCGGGTGCCCAGGAGCTGTACAGTGGGGCAGGATACTGGGGAGGTTATATGCTGGCATCGTTACAGTGACGATTTGTTTATTGTCTGGAATGGTGGGATTAATACAGCAGAGGAATTTATCAGGGTGTTGAACACCAATGACCTCAACCTGCACTTCTCGGGTTCAGTTAGTCCGGTGGCAGCGGACTACTTGGACCTGAGAGTGTTTGTTGAGGGGGACCATCTGCATACCACCCTGTATAGGAAAGAAACTGCTGGCAATTCGACACTCTTTGCCAGCAGCAGCCACCCTCCCCAGCTAAAAAACAGCATTCCCTACGGAGAACTGCTTAGGCTCCGAAGGAACTGCTCAAGGGACTCTGACTTTGAGGCGGCTGCCTCAGAGTGTCTAGCGCGCTTTTCCATTAGGGGATATGGTGTGAAACTATTGAACAACACACTAAAGAAGGTCAGAAAGGTTCAAAGGGCAACACTCTTGGCTACAGACAATCAAGCTGTAGGCCGAGAGAAGAAAGCTGCTGCGAATGAAGGGAAGTTCAGGCTGATCACCCCCTATTCATCAGGTGCCAATGACTTAAGAACTATGCTTAACAGGAACTGGCACATATTACAGACAGACAGCATACTAAAGGAGGATTTACCAGCTTGTCCTCTAATAACGTTTAGTAGAGCTAGATCATTGGGTGATATGTTGGTCTCCAGTCATCTGGAGAAACCAACACCAAAAATGAATACCTTGAGGCAAATGCTGGGGTTTTTAACGTGTGGGCACTGTAAGGCCTGTGCCGGGAGTAGAAGAGTGCTATTGTACACCATACCCGCCACGGGAAATACAGTGCCCATTAGGAAATTCATAACCTACAGCTCCCAGTTTGTAGTATACTGTTTGCTCTGCCCGTGTGGCCTTCGCTACATCGGCAGTACAATTAAAGAACTCAAACTGAGGATATTGGAACATCTTCGGGCAATCGAGAAAGTAGACACCGCATATCCGGTTGCCCAGCATTTTGCCGAAGTACATGGCAAAGATCGCAATAAACTCCAATTCTTTGGGTTGGATATTGTCCCACCCAATGTTAGAGGAGGCGATCGGTTGAGAAGACTCCACAGGTTGGAATCAAGGTATATCATAGATCTTTCCACCAAATACCCGAGAGGACTCAATAGTGGAGAGGAATTGTCATTCCATTAGGTAAATGACATTATAACAACTACACAACCTCCGGGGGATGGTCTATCGCTATGCTGTCTTATATGTGCTATGAACTGTATGATTGCCATGTATGAATTTTGCATTTCTCTTTGCTTGGTTTGATCTTTCTCTTTTTTTGCCCTGCATTTATCTACCATCTATGCAGTTATTGCAGAGCTCAGGATGTGTATATATGGAGAATTTTGAAAAGGGAAGGCTACTATGTTTATGAACTATATTCAATGCCTATGAAAAGAAGAAAGAATGAATTATATAAGTTTAATTCACCCTCTTCACTAGAATAGACTGGAATTGTCCAATAGAACTAATGTAAATAGTTCGTATAACATGCTTTTGATATTTTGAATAGTGCATTGATTGTAATTAAGCCTGATAATTTTGATGATCTATATTGCGACACATTTTTTGATGAACTGCATTGTTATTTTCAGTATATGTTTATATGTAAGAATCATGATAAGACATTTTGTACATAGGACACTAGCCGATCCACGGCTTTATTGAACGTCATAATCAAATGATATTTCATAATTAATATACCCTCTTAATGGAGATAACACCATTCCAAGATGGCGCCCACGGCGGTGCATGAGGGTTGAGTCATATGTCTCTGTCTATGATTGAAAAGAAACTTTATCAACCTGCTGTTTGCATGTCACGAGTGACACACTGACGAAGGCTCACGCCGAAACGCGTCTTGTGCTTTTCTTTCCCCACAATAAACCCCCGTGAAATCTTTAAACTCCTTGAGTGCTGCTTCTTTTCTTTTCAATCGAGAAAAGCTTGAGCGTCATATATATATATATATACTCGTGAGAAAGGGAAGACAATTCCCGAAACGCGTAGAGTAAGGCTGTGATTAAATCCGGAATTTGAAAACTATTGGTGGCCTGGACTCCGTTCTTGTGAATCGTGAACGAGTGTGTTGGTATATGAAGGGATTGGCGATCCCGTCCTCGGCCCGCCGCTGCAAGAGGCCACTACAGCTTGGCGCCAAAACTTAGGCTGGAATATATATATATATATATATATATATATATATATATATATATATATATATATATATATATATATATATATATATATATATATATATATATATGAAAAAACTCCTTTTTGACTCAGCAAACGCTGAGTTCCGCCATGCTCTGGCCGCTTTGCGACGGTGGTTCGTTTGTAGGTTGCGAGCCTTATATAAATTAAAATTCTGTCATTTTTCCAAAACACCAGAGAAACACGAACTCTTCTTTGCAGAAAATAGCCTTTATTTCAAATCAAAAAGGCAAAGCTCAACGCGTTTCGGGGATTCTCCTCCCTTGTTCACGAGTAATGGTGATCAGTTAGTGATAGGTTTTAAATAAACATGTGACTTTTTAGTGCAAACAATATAGAAAGCAGACTCATAACGACCTTTATCAGATGTGTCTCATATATTTTTTACAGACTTCAAAGAAGATTAACACATTGTGCTACGACATTTTTGACTTGGATGCGTACTTGATCTTCCCTTGACCACTGATGACAACTGGCCCCGCCGGGTCGGAATTATAACCGGTGGAGCGACCTTTACCGTTTATGCGACACGACCGCAAACCCTGAGGAGTCGCGTAAACCCTGTTCCTAACTCGATGAAACACGTGTCGGTTGGCTTTTGGAACAATTAAAAATCTGCTTTGAATCTCAAAAGTTTAAGAAATCAACGATTATTGCTGTCTCTGTTCTTATACTTTTTCTCTGTTCATATTCGCAATACGAATGTTTAAGACTGTTGTTCATGTGCGCATAGGCAATTTTTGCTATTAACTATAACTTACTCCCCCAGTAAGTTATAGTTAGCTCAGATAACGGGGCGTGGCTAACCGCCGAGCATGGCGACCGCAATCCGACGGAGCCAAACTGCAGGATCCTTTAAACCTGCTGAATTCACTGTACCAGGGGGTCAACTGCATCTGTTCTTCCCTGCCACCGATCCCTGAGCACAGCGGTATGGTGCAGGCCCACTAAGAAAGTGTAGCACAATATATGCAAGGAGAAAAACCGTCTGAAAACTGACTGCGCACTGAGGGGCCTAGCTGCATGAGGGGCGGAGGCATGGGACGACGAGCCACGTCATCAGAGGCCGTACAGTGGTGCTGAAATGCACATACTGCTGCCGCTGAACCTAGCGACAGAACACTATCACACTGAACGACCTGAGTGTGCCCCCGCCACCAGGGTTTGCAACCGGAGAGCTTGAATAAGAGCTGTGACAACTGCCTGGGCCTAAGTACGTTGTGGGGTCTTGAGGGTTACTTACTGGAGAGAACCAAAGCCCGCATTACAGCCCCGGGAAAACGATCCCGCTGCCAGTGTAGGAGACTGCATTCCTTCCGCAGTGGACGGCAGACCGAATCTGCACTGAGTGCGCCAGACGAGATCGGGGTGGGTCCCGAGGCCAGGCAGTTTCTGCGGTGGAAGCCCACTGTGGCACCAGCTGGAGGCCGCTGGAGTGTTGTGGATACGGCGGCTGGGCCCCTTGAACACACCCCAGGACTAGGTCCTGGGCAGCAACACCAGGGACGTGCAAACTGTGAGTATGGGGTTCTGCCCTGCGGAGCTGGGAAGTGACAGTGATGTGCTCCCTACGAGTTGGGAGCGACTTAAAATGTAATATCTACGGCCTGGGGCCCACAGCAACAATACGATCAGTGGCGTGTTGATGCCCATGGAGTTTGCCCCCCTTCCTTGCCTTCCCCCATCCAAAGGCACTACCGGTGCCTTCTGAGCCTGGTGATGGGTGTCCCAGGGGTGAGACAGATGAGGATGCGGGTAAGGGCCACCATGCAGGGAAAGCTTATGGGCCACTGAGGTACACGCCTGATCGGGCAATGCGGTCCCACCAGCCATACTTTCCATCCAGCGAGAATTAGAAACGACACAGATCTGACACCCCTGTGTGTCACCAAGGCCTCACATATACATCCTCATCCTCAAATTGAGCATTGTCGGGAGCGCAACCGAGAAAGGCAATACCCATACTAAACCTTTCAGGGGAATCTATCATTTGGGAGGTAAGATCGAACCTACTGTTTTATGTAACTGGGCTCCCCAATGGTTGGAGTTGCAAATAAGGAGCACAGAAACGCTGACTACATAAGACTTACAGTAAAGTTAGTATCGTGCTACTTTAAGCGGATTGTCTACTTCTCCTGCAGAGATTCTTAATAGCAGTCCTTGGTGTGAGCTATCTCCTATGGAGGGGCATTGCCAATACCCTACTGCGGTGCCCTGGTGAACTGCAAAGAAGATCCACAGCCTGAAAACAGATCTCATTGCCCTATCCCATTGTAGAACTGGGACCAATCCTCATAAGTGTTGTTACTAACAGCCCTGCATTTGCCTGATTTCCAACCCTGACGCAGATGTGAGACCGACAAAGCTCATTCTCTCCCCTCCTTCCTTCTATTTAGCACGAGTGCAACACAACAAGCAATACCCTGATACTACGACTGGGTCACCACGCAGATGTACTACTGTAAGACCATTCACTATGGGGCGCTCAAAGGGGAAGACCACGGAACAGCCCCCACTGGAACACCAGACGCAGGGGGAACTAGACACGGATTCACAAACATCGTCCATTAGCTGTGTCCCGCCAACCAACCGAAGACCCTACTCCGGACAAGTTAGACTTAATCTTACAAGAGATACGGGACTCACGCGAGTCTATTGAACAACAAATAGGCTCTTAACCACTGGCTTTACACTTCTGAGAGCAGACCCTGTAACATTGGCGGACACAGTTAAAAACAACAAACAGGCACTGCTGGAGATCCTATCACAACATAAGGGGCATGGAGAAACCCTGACCTGCATGCAAAAGTAATTATCGACTCTTCAAGACAGGGTGGAGGACGCAGAAGGCAGGGCACGCCACAACAATGTCCGTGTGCTGGGTCTGCCTGAACCGATGGAAGGCGCCAACGCAACACAGTTTATGGAACAGTGGCTATTAGACCAGATTGCCCCTGAAGGACAATCCCCTTTCTTTTGTGTGGAGAGGGCCCATCGAATACCATCAGGACGGCCAATGGCTGGGTCACCGTCAAGAACAATGATCACCCATATTCTCAACTATAAAGACTGAAATATCCTTCTACAGAAAGCTAGAGAGAATGCATCCATCCAATATGAAAACCAAGGAATTTCTATATACCCGGACAACACGATCATGGCTCCAAAATATCAAGCATCATATTTGCCCCTGAAGTAGAAACTCCAAGAAATGCAGCTTAAATACGACCTACTATTCCCTGTTCGATTAAAAATCCTCAATGACCACACATCCCATTTCTTCCACATCCCATAGGAGGCTAACGATTGGCTTGAGACCACCCTATCTTCTCAGACGCTGGACAAACTAGACCAGAAGATCCAGAGTGCTGCCCAACTCCCACCGAGAACAAGAACTCGGTGGGGAGGATCGACCCGTGGGCCCGGAAGATGAGGACCTTTCTCCAGAACAGACCCTGCGGGACCAAGAGTCAGCAATAGCTGTTGTATCTGCCAAGCGAGATCCAAACCCGCCATCTCCCTTAGGGCTCTCCAATGATAACATAGCACCCTCTGACTCTGATAGCAATGACCCAATGTTTCCATCCATCACCCTGTGAATACTACACGTTCTTTGAATAATGCAGCATTGCTCAGAGACTGCCGGACACTGTTGTAGACCACAAACCTATGAGGAAGGGAAGTACGACTAATGTAATCCTGTCTCTTAAGGTAACTTAATGTATCCTTTCGATGATGTGCCAAGATGGGTCCTTGCCGGTGTGTTGCTCCGTCTGGTAAGGAGAAAAAATGTGCTCTATAGGAGCCACCCCCATACAATTATTGCAATACTTAACCGTTAGGACGGTCTACATGTTTTGTTTAATGTTTGGACTACCAAAGTTCTTGTGCTCGTCCTAGTATTGGGGAGTTTGGTCAATTCAAAAGTTTTGGGAGGGAGGCTCACCTTTGCGTACTCCATTTACTCTACATGCTGTACATGCTCGAAACAACATAATATACACAGACACTATCAGATATGCCCACACAAGGTAAATACAACATAGTGACCTGGAATATTAGAGGGATGGGTTCTGTACACAAGCGGCACCGGATCCACGCCCAATTGAACAGGAGGAAAGCTCACATAGCTCTACTACAGGAGACCCACCTGATAGCTAGTGAAATAACTAAGCTACGCAAGAATGGAGAGGGCAAATTTATACCACGTCCTATTCCGCCTTTGCACAAGGGACCCATAT
The DNA here is from genome assembly GCF_964261635.1 of Lissotriton helveticus. Taxonomy (NCBI): domain Eukaryota; kingdom Metazoa; phylum Chordata; class Amphibia; order Caudata; family Salamandridae; genus Lissotriton; species Lissotriton helveticus. The sequence continues at coordinate 172,334,822 of NC_136058.1, read as the reverse complement.
CTGGGTGAGACACGGCTTACCATTTATACACATAGAGCAGCGTATAGATCATCAAGGCAGATACACAGTTGTACACAAGACACTTGGAGGAGTACACTTAATTCTTGGGAGCATATCTTCTTCCAATTGCGACCAAGACAAATTCCTCACTAGTCTGAATACCATACTAGCCGACTGTGTGGATATCCCGTGGGCACTGGGCAGCGACTATAATGCCATACTAGATACCCAACTCGATCGTTCCCACCCCCGGTTCACAGGGTTGTATCCCTTGAACAAACATAATTTCTAAAATCTTGGGTGGAGAGATGGCCATTGGAGGATGTGTGGAGTTGTCGCAATCCTACTAGTCGCAAGTATTCCTTTTATTCCCCACCACACCAACTCCATACCAGACTGGGTAGATTTTTTGCTGTGACCGCAGCTGTTGGAAGACGCGGTCTTTAGAGATCGATGGATACAGGTATCTTCAATTACTTTAACGAAAACTCTAACTCCACTTCCTCATGCTCCATTGAGTGGGACGCATTCAAGACAGTAATGCACGGTACATCCATAGGTGTCATGGTAGGGGCTCGACAAGAAATTAACAAAAAACTCACAACACTTGCAGCCACACTGCAGGAGTTGGAGCGGGACACGAGTGTCGACCAAGCCTGTCAGACCCAATTACAAGAAGGCAGGATTAGACATACCGAACTCCTTGAAGATTTATGCCTGATGGATTACAGTACACACACTCAACACACTCATGCTGAAGCCGACAAGTCAGGAACCTTACTGGCTCACCTTATACGTAGAAAGGAATGCCACCGACCACGGTAGCCGCACACTGGGCACTGTGCACTAGTGTTTCAAGGGACCTCAAATGGTTATTAAACTATCAAATAGTAATCAACTACCAATCAAAATTTAAAGCAAAAACAGATAGACATTATGAATCCATTGTTTTCATCAATTGTAATCGTCAATGAAATTTGATTTGAAGTACAACGTAACACATGTAAGTTACATTAACAATGAATGATCAACTCAAATTCTTCCGTGTACAGTCATTACATCACGAACAATACTTATGGTTTCCGTCAATTTAAACAAAAGACCAAATTTTTCGAACAGCACGATGCATTTCAGGACGGTGACGTCCCTTCTTCAGGGGCAATCTATATAGAGAACAGCATTTTTGGCAAACATGTAGTACATCGTCATACATTAATAGGCTAATACACAAGTATAACTTCAGACAACCAATGTGGAGGAAAATACCACCTTATTATGCAGAAAAGTTGATGAAATGGAACAGAAAGATGTGGCACCCTAAAAAGATGTAATGGGTAAATGTGAGATAGATGTAAAGTCTCATTATAGAGTGGAAATGAATGATAGATATACCATAATGCCAAGGACATGCTGTGCAGCACACGGGGGACATCTTATGACTAAAAAAAGAGCGATACTAGCAATTCAAACAAAACAAAAACACCCGAGTATGTTAACACATAATGCAAAAAAGGCACACCTAATTCGTAGCAAATACCTGTCTGAAAGGTCTGACACGTGCTAAAAAGGAAAGGAACCATATTAACTATTAGTACCAATGTCAATAAGCCTCTACTATATGCCTCAAGTTGTGCACCATACCAACAAAGGAACTCACGTGCGTCCTGCAGTCCAACAATACAAGAATTTATGAGTAAACTGTGAAAAACACAAGAACCTCTTATAAGTATCAGCCAACATAGCCAGCATTTTCCAAAACTCATGAAGAACCAAACGACAAATGTAAAAATAATCACTCACCAAATCATAAATAATTGGTAAAACCACTTGTGTGTTCTAATTACGCCGATCTATTGCTGAAATGGCAACCTGTGAAGTCAAAATGTATTGTTTAGAATCACCCGCTTGTTGCCCGCCTATGGGCCAATAGGTTTCAATGCCTGTGTGTGCGACGGATCACTGAAAGAATATCGACTACCAAAATATCGACTACCCAAAATATCGAGGAAAAAATATCTACAGCAAAAATATCGAGTTTGTATGTACAAACAGGTAAGTACAAAAATATCGAGTACAAAATATCGTTTAAAAAAAATATAGTTGTAAAAAATATCGTATTTACTAAAAACAGTGTTAAATTAAATTAATATTAATAATTAATTACTAAAATATACTTAAAATTACTTAAATTAACTTATAATAATTAAATAATTAATGAAAGTTAAATAAATATTTTTTTATTTCATATTTATTAAACATATATATATAGTAATAAAATATAATAAAATAATACTCAAAAACTGAAAACTGACCCTGAACCCTAAAAATACGCCTTTACCCAAAAACTGAAAACTGACCCTGAACCCTAAAAATACCCCTTTACCCAAAAACTGAAAACTGACCCTGAACCCTAAAAATACCCCTTTACCCAAAAACTGAAAACTGACCCTGAACCCTAAAACTACCCCTTTACCCAAAAACTGAAAACTGACCCTGAACCCTAAAAATACCCCTTTACCCAAAAACTGAAAACTGACCCTGAACCCTAAAAATACCCCTTTACCCAAAAACCCAAAACTGACCCTGAACCCTAAAAATACCCCTTTACCCAAAAACCCAAAACTGACCCTGAACCCTAAAAATACCCCTTTACCCAAAAACCCAAAACTGACCCTGAACCCTAAAAATAAAAACGATATTACTTCACTTACCTTAAAAACGATATTACTTCACTTACCTTAAAAACGATATTTTGGCTGTCGATATTCTGTCCTGTCGATATTTTCTCGAAACGATATTTTGGAGTCGATATTATGTCCAAACGATATTTTGGAGTGAAAATTATGTCTGTGTACCGTGTGCGACGACATGCACGGGGCAAGTACTTACCCAAAATTAAGAGTTTCAGCCCGTTCACAACGCTATCGCTAGTCTCTCCTACGGAAAGTTAACCGCCGCACCGCAGCGGATACACTTAAGGCGTCCCAAAGGGTTGTGGGTAATAAATATAAACGAAGGGCAAATGCGTCTGAATAACAGACGCCATCTTGGAATGGTTGTGATCCAGTAGAATAAACAAAATACAGAGAGCAGAACAGCCAAATGAAGCTCGTACTGACGGTAAAAAAGATCGTAACCCTAAGTATGGTAATAACAAGGGGGATAGTGTGAATGCTGTAATGGAGATGAATGTGTGGTAAGAAGCCTAGGCTGAAGACGAAAAATAACATGGTCTAGTGATGGGCAGCTTTCTAAATATAAAATGATAACGATGTGTGGTGAAAAAGTCTGATTATTGTATAGAAAAAGAATTATGGAAAAAACGAAGACGTGGAGTAGGTGCCACCCAAGTATAAAATAAAAGGTGTAATAAAATGAGATAAGAATAGACCTTTAAGAGCAGTAAGAACAGAGCATGATTCGGACCACGTAAAGTGCGATAATACTAATACGACCCTGAAGCCCTGGAAAAAAGGAAAGGAATCTAGAGTGCCACTGGTAGAACGAGTAAGTAATCTTATATACAATATGGTTGAAGAACCAATGCGATGATGGTTTAGGTAAAAAACGACCAAATACATAAAACTGAAATGCCTCAGTAAAACGATACAATGAATATACACATATAATTAATATGATTAAAAAATAAACAGTTCAATACAAAAAATTTTAAAAAAATTGCCATACATAAGGTCAAGATTGTGATATAGTAACATGACGAGAAGGAACTGAAAACTATGAACATGATTAAGAATATGCTGTAAGCTCAATCTCCCAAGAACATGTCTGAGATTAGATTGACGACATGAACATTCACAAGAAACAAGACATATCAAAACGGTAATTAAGACCTACTGATTGCTTCGTTCCCAATGTTTGTATCCAGAAAAGTTCCCTTTGTAGTATTAGCCTATTGGTGTCGCAACCTGGTTTTTCAAGAATTTGTTCTATTACTTGAAACCGAATTTGAGATATTGCATGTTTGGCCTCATCCCAATGAGTAGCTAGACTGGAAGTTGTGTTTTTGGTTCGGATCCTACTTTTATGCTCCGTTATCCTTATTTTCAACTTGCGGCCTGTTTTACTTATATATGCTTTACCGCATGGACATTTAATACAGTAAATAACATGGGAAGAGTTGGAATCTGTTGTTTGTTTAAGTTTAATTTTATTGCCTGATAATGGGTGTGTTAGTGTGTTTCCTGTTGTGACATTATTGCAACGTGTACAATTGTTGCACCGTCTGGTACCCAAACAACTCATTGGACTTTGTGTTGGTTTAGGAGTAGCAAGTAAAGAGCGGAGATTCTTCCCCCTGGTATAAGCAAACATGGGACGCTCATTAAATATTCCATTAAACTCATTTTCATGCTGAAGGAGATCCCAGCGTGTCAGAATGATGTTTTTTACTGCCCGTGACACGGTTGAATACTTTGACACATAAACAAGACGTTTGTTTGTCTATAGAGGTTGTTTCTGCAACAACTCCTTGCGTGTTTTTTGCATTGATTTTTGTAGACATTCTTGAACTGTAGCTTGTGGGTACCCACGTGTAGTAAATCTTTGAGCATATTCTTCAAGTTTCTTCTCGCATACCTCTGGGTCAGAGCATATTCTCCGTATTCGTATGAATTGGGAGAACGGTAAATTTTTAAGAAGATTCATCGGATGAAAACTTGAATGTAACAGTGTGCTGTTTCTGTCTGTGGGTTTCGAATAAACCGTTGAGCGAAATTTATTGCAGTTTGTCTTGTGTATTTGTACATCCAAATAGTGAATAGAATCTGATTGTATGTTAAAGGTCAGTTGAATGTGTGGGTTAAGATTATTTAGAGTTGTAATCATCTCTTTCAATGCCTGTTCTGAATCCTGCCACAAGAGAAAAATGTCATCAATATATCAACAATAAAGAGGTATGTTGTTACACCACGTTTGGTTCGATAAAATATTGTCAGATTCATATTGGGACATGTAAATGTTAGCATACGCCGGTGCCCCTGAAATACCCATGGCGGTTCCGGTCAGTTGGATAAAAAAATGCTGTTGCCACTGGAAGTAACTGTTATGTAAACAAAATTTTAAAAGTTGTAAAATGAACAATTTCTCCATGGTGATGTTGTCTGAGCGTAACAGCGTCCATTCAACGGCCTTTAGCCCTGCTGCATGTGGGATTGAGGTGTAGAGAGCTGTCACATCAATTGTGCACAATAGAATGGAAGTTTGAGGATCAATGTTGAGTGAGTCCAATTTTTGAAAAAATGGGAGGTATCTTTGAGATAAGTGCACCAGTTTTGCACAAAAATTTGCAAATAGAAATCAAGAAATTTCCCAACAGGATCAACTATAGATCCACATCCTGACAAAATAGGTCGGAATGGTGGATCGCTGGCAATTTTATGCATCTTGGGTATCATATATATACGCGGACGTCGTGGGTTCTGTGTAGTTTAAAATAGTGCAGTTTGGTCATCTATCCAATCATTCTGCTCTGCCTCAAAAAGTAGTCTTTTAAGCATGTCTTGTAGCTGTGTCGTGGGGTCATAAGTTAACTGCATGTATGTAGCAGGGTCATGTACATGTACGTTGACTTTTGCATCATAATATTGGGTATCCATCACCACGAGTGCCCCGCCCTTGTCGGCCGGTTGCATGGTAATAGTAGAGTCATTTGCAAGAGAAGAGATTACTTTGCGTTCATATTTAGTTAAATTATCATGTTTTTTGTTGTGAAAAGACAATTTCTGTAAGTCTTTGTTAACTAGTGTCTCAAAAGTGTCCAGCATTTTATGCGAGATTGGGGGCATAAACGTGCTCCTAGGTTTAAAAGGACGTTCTGTCTGTGTTGGTCTTAATGGGACTTCAGGACTTACATTTGTAAACAAATTACGCAACTTCAAAAGTCTCATAAATCTGAAAAATTCAGCTTGTGCCTGCAGTGGTGTTGTTGTGTTGGTAGGTACAAATGTCATACCACGGGTCAAAATGGCTTGCTGCCATGGTTCAAGTTGTTTCAAGGAAATGTTAATAACTAGGTCACGGTCTTGCCGCTGCGCAAGGATCGTCCTGCTTTTTCTTTGTCCTCTCCTGGTTTTGAAACAGATGTTGAAGTCTCTGTTGCAACACTGGCTGGTGGCCGGTCTAGATCCGGAACCTGTTCTAAAAAAGACACCGTAGATAATGATTGTGGTTTTTCTATGGCCACGGTGGAAGGTCCAGCAGTTTGGGACTGCACTAACTGATGTGCCGGTATGCGGCTCAATGTAGTATCTTTCTCTGAAACTAAACTCTCTTCAGAGGAAGCAGTACTGGTAGTTGTTTTTCGCTGCTCAAACCTCCTTCGTTTATGTTTATTACCCACAACCCTTTGGGACGCCTTAAGCATATCCGCTGCGGCGCGGCGGTTACATTTCCGTAGAAGAGACTAGCGATAGCGTTGTGAACGGGCTGAAACTCTTAATTTTGGGTAAGTACTTGCCCCGTGCATGCCGTCGCACACACAGGCATTGCAACCTATTGGCCCATAAGCGGGCAACAAGCGGTGTGATTCTAAACGATACATTTTGACTTCACAGGTTGCCATTTCAGCAATAGATCAGCGTAATTAGAACACACGAGTGGTTTTATCAATCATTTGTGATTCGCGGAGTGATTATTTTTACATTTGTCGTTTGGATCTTCATGAATTTTGGAAAATGCTGGCTATGTTGGCTGGTACTTATAAGAGGTTCTTGTGTTTTTCACAGTTTACTCATAAATTCTTGTGTTGTTGGACTGCAGGACGCACGTGAGTTCATTTGTTGGTATGGTGCACAACTTGAGGCATATAGTAGAGGCTTATTGACATTGGTACTAATAGTTAATATGGTTCCTTTCCTTTTTAGTACGTGTCAGACCTTTCAGCCAGGTATTTGCTACGAATTAGGTGTGCCTTTTTTTGCTTTATGTGTTAACATACACGGGTGTTTTTGTTTTGTTTGAATTGCTAGTATCGCTCTTTTTTTAGTCATAAGATGTCCCCCGTGTGCCGCACAGCATGTCCTTGGCATTATGGTATATCTATCATTCATTTCCACTCTTTAATGAGACTTTACATCTATCTCACATTTAGCCATTACATCTTTTTAGGGTGCCACATCTTTCTGTTCCAATTCATTAACTTTTCTGCATAATAAGGTGGTATTTTCCTCCACATTGGTTGTCTGCAGTTATACTTGTGTATTAGCCTATTAACATATGACGATGTACTACATGTTTGCCAAAAATGTGGTTCTCTTTATAGATTTCCCCTGAAGAAGGGACGTCACCGTCCCATAAATGCATCGGGCTGTTCGAAAAATTTGGTCTTTTGTTTAAATTGACGGAAAACATAAGTATTGTTCATGATGTAATGACTGTACACGGAAGAATTTGAGTTGATCATTCATTGTTAATGTAACTTACATGTGTTACGTAGTACTTCAAATCAAATTTCATTGATGATTACAATTGATGAAAACAATGGATTCATAATGTCTATCTGTTTTTGCTTTAAATTTTGATTGGTAGTTGATTACTATTTGATAGTACAATAACCATTTGATGTACCTTGGGACACTAGTGCACAGTGCCCAGTGTGCGGCTACCGTGGTCGGTGGCATTTCTTTCTTTGTCCTTGCACACTTGTGAGACAGCAAATGTTACACCAAAGCACCATTGTATCACAGATTTCAGAGTAGGATTTCACATAGATTAATTAAAAAATAGGGGTGCTCTCCCCACCCCCCACTTTTTGCATTCACCTTATACGTGACACGCCCCTCGCTAACAATACCACAAGTGTCACTGCCGGACGGCACAGTGGCGTACTCACAAGCTTTTAAGGACTACTATGAGAAGCTGTATAGTGCGCCAGTACCGGCGACGCCATAACAAGTAAGCAGGTTCTTGGACGGCTTGCAGTACCCTAAATTGACGAGGGCAGCTCAGATGGAGCTGGAAGGTCCCATTACTAGGACTGAAATTAAAGAGGTGAGACCCCGGGTTTAGATGGGCTACCGGAGGAATTTTATTCCACCCACGCAGGCAACCTAGCTCCCCACCTCAAATGCTTTTATAAGACAGCACAAGAAACAAATATGCTCCCATTGACAACTATGCAGGCACTAGTCATATCCCTTCTTAAGCCAATGGCGGGATATCGTTCCCTGTCCCTCCAATCCACAGAGTACAAGATACTTAGCAAAATATTGGCCCGTCACCTCCTTCCCTACCTTCCTAAACTGATCCATTTGGATCAATGCAGCTTTGTTCCAGGCCACAACACGTCCCTTTATATACGACATTTGCACTGTGTTATGGAGGCAGCAGCCAAACTTTCCTGTAGAACAGGGTGTATCTCCTTGGAACTCCAACAGGCGTTTGACACAATACACTGGGAATATATGTTGTAGCCCTGAGCAAATTTAGCATACCACCTAAATATATACAATGGGTCAAACTCGTATACACTGCCCCTACTGCCCGAGTTCGTACTGGATCTCATATTTCTCACCCATACCCGGTGGCGAGAGGAACTAGACAGGGTTGCCACCTCTCACCAATCCTATTTGTCCTAGCCCTAGCACCTGAGCGTTGCACCACATACTTTTAAATACTTGGGTATTCAAATTTACTGAACATCGCAGGACCTACTGGAGGGCAACCTCATGAAAACTATTCACTCGCTAAAAACCCAGATCACATTTTGGACATTGTTTCCTCTCTCGATAATGGGGAGAGTGGCTATATCCAAGATGGTCCTACTTCCTAGATTATTATACTATTTTACTAACCTGCCACTCCTAATCCCACACAGTATTTTTCACACATTGGACACCCTACTAATGGACCTGATATGGGGGAGGCGTCATAGGATAATCAGCTTGGCGAAACTCAGGTTGAAACCCGCAGAGGGAGGACTGGGAGCCCCTGATTTTAGAGCAAACTGCGTGACCAGTCAGTTGCAGTGGTTGTCGTATTGGCTGGCCAGGAGTAATTTGTACGTAATTTAATACGCGCCACAGAAACTGGCCTGAGGATCGCTACACACATTACTCCTGCCTGCTGCCTGGGTGCCACCTGCAACCTTACCTTTACGTAAAGTTGCCCTGGTCTACTGAAATTTGCTCTGCAATATACTAAGAAAGTTACCCAATAGTCCGCTAACATCCCCCTACTAGGTATACCAACTAACACCGGACTGATTACCAACCATAGTATCCTCAATTGGACTAGACTAGGAGGGGGTGGAAACGGTAGGTAGCTTATTCACAAATGGCAGATCATAATAACTTTGCCCAGGACCTAGGAGTCCCCCAGACGTTGTTCCTACTTCATGCCGCTATCACACACTATGTTAAAAAACATTGGTCCCCTAATGGGGATGAACCCCCAACACATGGACTAGTGCATGCAATACACTTGATGGGTCGGGGATGACACTTGGCTCACTGGCTCTACCGGGGCATCCGGGCACCTGTGCGCATTTCCCTTGGACCCCTGCACACAAATAGGGAAAAGGATATAGGGGCGAATCTCACCAATAAGGAATGCGCACACACCATAGAGTTCCCCAGGAAAGTGTCCCGCAATGTTAAATTCAAGTACATCCAATATATATTTTTACAGAGGGCTTTTATTATGCAGCACCACCGTAGCTGCATATATACAGATCCCCAGCTCAGTTGCCCTAGGTGCGGGACAGCAGATACGGACTTACCTCACCTGCTATGGAACTGCTCAAAATTAGGGAGGTACTGGGCCAAAATAGGAGATATATTGCAGGATATTACAGGTATGTCAGTATGGGACGCAGCAGAAACCTGCTTTTGGGACTACATCCCCACCCAAAAAAACGGAAAACACAAAATTTGCTGATATGGCCATAATATTGGCAAAGCGGGCAATCACCATGAAGTGTAAATCTCCCTTTCCTCCTCAGATACACGGATGGCATAGAGTTAACAGACCCTAACATTTCTCAGACTGTGTAGAGTATTTCCCTGGCACAATACAAAACCAGAACACTCCCTTCTAGAAATATAATCACATTCCAGGCAAACCATCCATTATATAGGCATTACAAATTAAGATGTCATCAGCTGGGGCACTGTACAGAATAATAGAAGCTAACATGTATAAGAGTGAGCCTAACAGGGGGTTTGTCGGTGGGGGGTGGGGTTTGGAACGCGTTCTGAAAAATAGGCAATGCTGGCTCAGGTAATGATAACTGCTGAATTTCACTGGTTTTCTACAAGTGAAATCGGAATCTAACTATAACATCCCTGTAACCTTTGTGTTTTTTTTGTAAATTTCTAGGGTTTAAAAAAAAAATATATTTCTTATCTATAACGTCCCTGGAATCTTTGTTTTTGTCAGTGAATTGCTAAGTTTTATTTAACGTTAAGTAAGATGCTATTCGCAATGCACAGCGGGGAAGGGGGGTTGAATGTAGGGCCTGGCATTGTGCTGCCCACACCCAAGCATGTTTTCTCCTGCCCCCCCCTTCTTACCATCCATTGTCCAATTACATGACCCTGATCCCTCATTATAACAAGATGTGGCGGCCGTTGTTCTGCTACTGCCCTTCCCACCTGCCCTAAACAATTAGCTTCCTGCCCCATCCATCTCCTCCCTACCCTCTCTTGTCCGAGTCCATGCTCCAGCCCCCTCCTTCCTGCCCAGCATGGTCCGATGAGGTGCCACTGCTCTCCATTTAGCTTGATGTCCCTGCCCACTCCTCCTGCCCTCTGTTGCCCAATTATATGCCCCATCATTGCCCTAAAGCTTAGCCTCTGTGCTTAGCTTGCTGCCCCTATTCTCTTTCCTCCTGCTCTCCGATGTCGGTGTGCATAGCCCTGCTCCCTCCTTTTTGCCCACCATATTCCATGGACCTGCCACCATCCTATTTACTCTGAGTATTCTGTTGAGCTGTCCCCCCACCTGCCTAGCATGGTCAGATGATGGCCGCCTGTCCCTGCCAACTCCACCCTGCCTGTCCAAGTTCAATGCCCCTATCCCCTCCCTCTTGTCCACCATGGTCCATTTTGCTGCCACTCCGTGTTGCCCTCCATGCTCTGCTGTGCTGTAACTGCTCCTCATGCCTGCCATGCATGTTCTGTCGTGAAACCCCTTCCCCTGCCCTCTTTTGATTGTGTTCAGCCTCTACCCCTCCCTTTTGTCCTCCATGGTCCTTTCTGCATGCCCATGACCCCTCCCTCTTGGACACCATTGCCATTGTCCTGGCATAACCCCTCCCACTTGCCATGCATGGCCTTCTATGATGCTATAGCCCCTCCCACCTGCCCGGTGTGGTCAGCTTGGTGCCCTTGGCCCCCTCCCATCTTGCCTCCATTGTCTGTGTCTATTCAATTATAGTCTCACTGTTGCCCTCCATGGTGTGTTGTACTTCCAGTGCCCATCCCGTCTCATCTCCATGGTCAATTGCTGCTCCTGCCCTGCCCTGCGCCCTTGCTGCCTGCCCTCCATTTTCCATGTGCAGACCCCTATCCCCACCTTACTCCCTTGCCTGGTCCGTTATCATGCCCCTGCCACCTTGCCCCTGCCCTTCATGGTCCGTTATACTGCAATTGTCCCTCTTGTCTGTCCAGTATGGTCAGCTTGCTGCCCTTGTCTCTTTCCCCTATGATCTCTATTGTCCATGTGCATGGTCCTGTCCCCTCCTTATTGCTTTCTGTGGACCGTTGTGCTGCACTGCCGTCTTGCTTGCCCTGTGTGGTCTATTGTGCTGCTGCAACATCTTACGCCTGTCCTGTAAGGTCAATTAGGTGCCCCTGCCCATCTCCCTTTTGCCCCCTGTTATCCGAGTCCATGTACCTATCCCATTCCTCCTGACCCCCGTGATCCAATGTACCTTATTTGCCAACATCTGTCAGGGACACCCTTTATCGCCACTTGACACGTCAAGCCCTCACGCTACACCCCGAGCATTTTGAAACCCCAAGGTATTAATCGCTGACCCCTACTTCAACTCCTCTGTACTCCAGGCCCTTAGACCTCCCCGCCACGAATTGCCTTCCTCCCTTGCACCCTTCATGCCCAGTATTGCCTATGCCTCTTATAATCTTAAATTAAAGTGTACAGATATTTTGCCGCACTCGACCGACGCTGGGCCAGACAGAAAATGCCGTGCAGTAGCACGAGCACGTGCTTCACTCCTTTCCTCCTTCACTGCCCCCCTCAACGCCTTGATATTAATATTCACCATGTTGAATTCAAGCTTCCTAGCTCGAAACATGGATGCCAGACTGGGCAGGGTGCAACGAAGGCACCAATCCCTTTAGAGATTTAACTGGTGACCTTATCTGTTTCCCCACTGGAGAAGTGACCCTGGGACTAAAGATAGTCAGACTCACACTACAGGATAGCTGGAATTGGGTGTGGTGATCTGGGGGACCAGAATTTACGAACCCAGCTGGTGTGTCTGCACCAAGTCTGGATATTTCACAGTGTGTACTCAGCATGGGGAATTATAGCACTGAGCTGGGGATGTCGAGTCCTGTTGTGGGAACAAATCCTTTTTTATTCACAACCTGCTCAAAAAAGGCAGAAAATATCAGTGGGTTTTGGGGGCCTACGTGGTTGTTAGAATGCAGTGACACAATTCACAAAGGTCATCCTAAATGTCATGAACGCTACCTGGAGTTTCTGTTTGGCACCACCTGGTATGATGCACCTTGCTCATACTCTCAGTTTGTTCTCCCCCTTCTCTGGACAGCACTTTGTTGCTTTATAGCTAGGTTTGTCCTATACAAGCCCACACGCAGATGCAAACAAACCCATGAAAATCAGAACATGTTGATACAAAGGGGTATGTAAGGGGCACCCATGGGCAGGAATCTGGCAACACAGGGCCCAATTCATGGTTGCAAAAGAATGGTGGAGAGGGGCTGTTACAGGAACGAGGGAACATAGCGGCATTGCAAAAAAATATATATCATAGGGCACAGGAATTATGCAATGCTGTGGTGATTTCAACACAATTGTGGATTTACCGCCTTTGCCACATAATCAGCCCACTGCTGCATGATTTAAGATTTCACCCAAAAAGTTGTTTCTAACTGAAACAGATCAAAAGGTACAACAAGATTCACACATGGTCACTCACACTGGCAGATCATTTGCAAAGGTTAGATAATCAGCTTTCGTTTGTTCATTGCTGTATTCTGGTGGTCTAGTGGCACAGATGAGGGGAAACCCGTGCTTAGACAGTATTACTGTGTGACATGATACCAACATTATGCCATACGGTTCACTGACACAACATGGATATAATAAATATATATTTAAAAAATATTGAGTAAAAAATATAGTCAACAAAAATATCGACTTCTATACTTAAATAGGTAAGAACAAAAATATTGACTAAAAAATATAGATGTAAAACATATAGATGTATAAAACATCGACTTTTATATAATTATAAAATAAAATAATATATATTAAATATTAAATTTAATTGAAAAAATAAAATATATTCAATATACATTTTAATAAATATAAACGTAATAAAAAAGATAAACTCACAAACATAATTATTTATAAATATATATTTATTTTGAAACAATTAACAAAGTATTATTTTACATTTATATTAAAGTTATAAATTATATAAAAACTAAAAATATATATTAATAATTTAAAATATAAAAAAATAACATCTTTAATAAGCCCTTGAGTCTTTGGAGGGGAGCAGCCCCACCTAAGAAACTCAGTCACAACTCTGAGCTCTCTAGAACTGTCTGTCCTGCTGCAGTTGCTTCACCGCTCTGAGGTCTCTAGAACTATCTGCCCTGCAGCAGGTGTGTTACCGCTCTGAGCTCTTAGAACTGTCTGTCCTGCTGCATGCATGTCACCGCTCTGAGCTCTCTCTAGAACTGTCTGTCCTGTTGCAAGCGTGTCACCGCACTGAGCTCTCTAGAATTGTCTTCCTGCTGCAGTTGTGTCACCGCTCTGAGCTCTCTAGAACTGTCTATCTTGCTGCAGGTGTGTCACCGCTCTGAGCTCTCTAGAAAGGTTTGTCCTGCTGCAGGCGTGTCACTACTCTGAGCTCCCTCGAACTGTCTGCCCTGCTGCAGGCGTGTCACCACTCTAAGCTCTCTAGATCTCTCTGTCCTGCTGCAGGCGTGTCACCAGTCTAAGCTCTCTAGAACTGTCTGTCCTGCTGCAGGCATGTCACCGCTCTGAGCCCTCTAGAACTGTTTGTCCTGCTGCAGGCGTGTCACCGCTCTGAGCTCTCTAGAACTGTCTGCCCTGCTGCAAGCGTGTCACCGCTCTGAGCTCTCTTGAACTGTCTGCCCTGCTACATGTGTGTCACCACTCTGAGCTCTCTAGATCTGTCTGTCCTGCTGCAGTTGCGTCATAATTTTGAGCTCACTAGAACTGTCTGTCCTGCTGGAGGCGTGTCACCGCTCTGAGCTCTCTAGAACTGTCAGCCCTGCTGCAAGCGTGTCACCACTCTGAGCTCTCTAGAACTGTCTGCCCTGCTAAATGTGTGTCACCACTCTGAGCTCTCTAGACCTGTCTGTCCTGCTGCAGTTGTGTCACCATTTTGAGCTCACTAGAACTGTCTGCCCTGCTGCAGGTGTGTCACCGCTCTGAACTCTCTAGAACTGTCTGTCCTGCTGCAGGCGTGTCACCGCTCTGAGCTCTCTCGAACTGTCTGCCCTGCTGCAGGTGTGTCATCGGTCTGAGCTCTCTAGCACTGTCTGCCCTGCTGCAGGCGTGTCACCGCTCTGAGCTCTCTAGAACTGTCTTTCCTGCTGCAGGCGTGTCACTGCTCTAAGCTCTCTAGCACTGTCTGCCCTGCTACATGTGTGTCACCACTCTGAGCTCTCTAGATCTGTCTGCCCTGCTGCAGGTGTGTCATCGGTCTGAGCTCTCAAGCACTGTCTGCCCTGCTGCAGGCGTGTCACCGCTCTAAGCTCTCTAGAGCTGTCTGTCCTGCTGCAGTTGCATCACCACTCTGAGCTCTCCAGACCTGTCTGCCCTGCTGCAGGCGTGTCACCGCTCTGAGCTCTATAGACCTGTCTGCCCTGCGGCAGGTGTGTCACCGTTCTGAGCTCCCTAGAACTGATTGTCCTGCTACAGGCGTGTCACTGCCCTAAGCTCTCTAGAACTGTCTGTCCTGCTGCAGTTGCGTCACCGCTCTGAGCTCTCTAGAACTGTCTGCCCTGCAGCAGGTGTGTTACCGCTCTAAGCTCTCTAGAACTGTCTGTCCTGCTGCAGGTGTGACAATGCTCTGAGCTTCCTAGAACTGTCTGTCCTGCTGCATGCATGGTACTGCTCTGAGCTCTCTCTAGAACTGTCTGTCCGGTTGCAAGCGTGTCACCGCACTGAGCTCTCTAGAATTGTCTGTCCTGCTGTAGGCGTGTCACCGCTCTGAGCTCTCTAGAATTGTGTATCTTGCTGCAGGCGTGTCACCGCTCTGAGCTCTCTAGAAAGGTTTGTCCTGCTGCAGGCGTGTCACTACTCTGAGCTCCCTCAAACTGTCTGCCCTGCTGCAGGCATGTCACCACTCTGAGCTCTCTAGAACTGTCTGCCCTGCTGCAGGCGTGTCACCGCTCTGAGCTCTCTAAAACTGTCTGTCCTGCTGCAGGCGTGTCACTGCTCTAGGCTCTCTAGAACTGCCTGTCCTGCTGCAGTTACGTCACCGCTCTGAGCTCTCTAGAACTGTCTGCCCTGCAGCAGGAGTGTTACCGCTCTGAGCTCTCTAGAACTGTCTGTCCTGCTGCAGGTGTGACAATGCTCTGAGCTTCCTAGAACTGTCTGTCCTGCTGCATGCATGGTACCGCTCTGAGCTCTCTCTAGAATTGTCTGTCCGGTTGCAAGCGTGTCACTGCACTGAGCTCTCTAGAATTGTCTTCCTGCTGCAGGCGTGTCACCGCTCTGAGCTCTCTAGAACTGTGTATCTTGCTGCAGGCGTGTCACCGCTCTGAGCTCTCTAGAAAGGTTTGTCCTGCTGCAGGCGTGTCACCGCTCTGA
The DNA here is from genome assembly GCF_964261635.1 of Lissotriton helveticus. Lineage (NCBI taxonomy): Eukaryota > Metazoa > Chordata > Amphibia > Caudata > Salamandridae > Lissotriton > Lissotriton helveticus. The sequence goes on along the minus strand of NC_136058.1, from coordinate 172,318,802 downwards.
GCTCTCTAGAACTGTCTGCCCTGCTACATGTGTGTCACCACTCTGAGCTCTCAAGACCTGTCTGTCCTGCTGCTGTTGCGTCACCATTTTGAGCTCACTAGAACTGTCTGCCCTGCTGTAGGTGTGTCACCGCTCTGAACTCTCTAGAACTGTCTGTCCTACTGCAGGCGTGTCACCGCTCTGAGCTCTCTCGAACTGTCTGCCCTGCTGCAGGTGTGTCATCGGTCTGAGCTCTCTAGCACTGTCTGCCCTGCTGCAGGCGTGTCACCGCTCTAAGCTCTCTAGAGCTGTCTGTCCTGCTGCAGTTGCATCACCACTCTGAGCTCTCTAGAACTGTCTGCCCTGCTGCAGGCGTGTCACCATTCTGAGCTCTATAGACCTGTCTGCCCTGTGGCAGGTGTGTCACCGTTCTGAGCTCCCTAGAACTGATTGTCCTGCTACAGGCGTGTCACAGCTCTAAGCTCTCTAGAACTATCTGTCCTGCTGCAGTTGAGTCACCATTCTGAGCGCGCTCTAGAACTGTCTGTCCTGCTGCAGGTGTGTCACCGCTCTGAGCTCTCCAGAGCTGTCTGTTCTGCTGTTGTTGCGCCACCATTCTGAGCGCTCTCTAGAACTGTCTGTCCTGCTGCAGGCGTGTCACCACTCTGAGCTCTCTAGAACTGCCTGTCCTGCTGCAGTTGCGTCACCAGTCTGAGCTCTCAAGAACTGTCTGCCCTGTTGCTGGTGAGTCATCGCTCTGAGCTCTCTAGAACTGTTGGCCCTGGTGCAGGCGTGTCACCACTCTGTGCTCTCTAGCACTGTCTGCCCTGCTGCAGGCATATCACCGCTCTGAGCTCTCTAGAGCAGTCTGTCCTGCTGCAGTTGCATCACCACTCTGAGCTCTCTAGAACTGTCTGCTCTGCTGCAGGCGTGTCACCGCTCTTAGCTCTCTAGAGCTGTCTGACCTGCTGCAGGCGTGTTACCACTCTGACCTCTATAGACCTGTCTGCTCTGCAGCAGCCGTGTCACCGTTATGAGATCCCTAGAACTGATTGCCCTGCTACAGGCGTGTCACCCCTCTGAGCTCTCTAGAACTGTCTGCCTTCTTGCTGGTGAGTCATCGCTCTGAGCTCTCTAGAACAGGGTGTCCTGCTGTGGGTGTATCCCCGCTCTGAGCTCTCTAGAACCTTGTTCCCTGCTGCAGGTGTGTCACCACTCTGTGCTCTCTAGAACTGTTTGTCCTGCTGTGGGTGTGTCCCTGCTCTGAGTTCTCTAGAACTGTTTGCCCTGGTGCAGGTGTGTCACCACTCTGACATCTCTAGAACTGTCTGTCCTGCTGTGGGTGTGTCCCTGCTCTGAGATCTCTAGAACGGTTGGACCTGGTGCAGGCGTGTCACCACTCTGTGCTCTCTAGAACTGTCTGCCCTGATGCAGGTGCGTCACCACTCTGAGCTCTCTAGAACTGTCTGCCCTGTTGCAGGTGTGTCACCGTTCTGAGCTCTCTAGACCTGTCTGCCCTGCTGCATGCGTGTCACCGCTCTGAGCTCCCTAAAACTGTTGGTCCTGCTGCAGGCGTGTCACCACTCTGAACTCTCTAGAACTGTCTGTCCTGCTGTGGGTGTGTTCCTGCTCTGAGCTCTCTAGAACTGTTTACCCTGCTACAGGTGTGTCACTGCTTTGAGCTCTCTAGAACTGTCTGTCCTGTTGTGGGTGTGTCCCTGCTCTGAGTTCTCTAGAACTGTTTGCCCTGGTGCAGGCGTGTCACCACTTTGACATCTCTAGAACTGTCTGTCCTGCTGTGGGTGTGTCCCTGCTCTGAGATCTCTAGAACGGTTGGACCTGGTGCAGGCGTGTCACCACTCTGTGCTCTCTAGAACTGTCTGCCCTGATGCAGGTGCGTCACCACTCTGAGCTCTCTAGAATTGTCTGCCCTGCTGCAGTTGTGTCACCGCTCTGAGCTCTCTAGACCTATCTGCCCTGCTACATGCGTGTCACCGCTCTGAGCTCCCTAAAACTGTGGGTCCTTCTGCAGGCGTGTAACCACTCTGAGCTCTCTAGAACTGCCTGTCCTGCTATGGGTGTGTCCCTGCTCTGAGCTCTCTAGAACTGTTTGCCCTGCTGAAGGTGTGTCACCGCTCCGAGCTCTCCAGAGCTGTCTGTTCTGCTGTTGTTGCGCCACCATTCTGAGCGCTCACTAGAACTGTCTGTCCTGCTGCAGGCGTGTCACCGCTCTGAGCTCTCTAGAACTGTCTCTGCCCTGCTGCAAGCGTGTCACCGCTCTGAGCTCTCTAGAACTGTCTGCCCTGCTACATGTGTGTCACCACTCTGAGCTCTCTAGACCTGTCTGTCCTGCTGCAGTTGCGTCACCATTTTGAGCTCACTAGAACTGTCTGCCCTGCTGTAGGTGTGTCACCGCTCTGAACTCTCTAGAACTGTCTGTCCTACTGCAGGCGTGTCACCGCTCTGAGCTCTCTCGAACTGTCTGCCCTGCTGCAGTTGTGTCATCGGTCTGAGCTCTCTAGCACTGTCTGCCCTGCTGCAGGCGTGTCACCGCTCTAAGCTCTCTAGAGCTGTCTGTCCTGCTGCAGTTGCATCACCACTCTGAGCTCTCTAGAACTGTCTGCCCTGCTGCAGGCGTGTCACCATTCTGAGCTCTATAGACCTGTCTGCCCTGTGGCAGGTGTGTCACCGTTCTGAGCTCCCTAGAACTGATTGTCCTGCTACAGGCGTGTCACAGCTCTAAGCTCTCTAGAACTGTCTGTCCTGCTGCAGTTGAGTCACCATTCTGAGCGCGCTCTAGAACTGTGTCCTGCTGCAGGTGTGTCACCGCTCTGAGCTCTCCAGAGCTGTCTGTTCTGCTGTTGTTGCGCCACCATTCTGAGCGCTCTCTAGAACTGTCTGTCCTGCTGCAGGCGTGTCACCACTCTGAGCTCTCTAGAACTGCCTGTCCTGCTGCAGTTGCGTCACCAGTCTGAGCTCTCTAGAACTGTCTGCCATATTGCTGGTGAGTCATCGCTCTGAGCTCTCTAGAACTGTTGGCCCTGGTGCAGGGGTGTCACCACTCTGTGCTCTCTAGCACTGTCTGCCCTGCTGCAGGCATATCACCGCTCTGAGCTCTCTAGAGCAGTCTGTCCTGCTGCAGTTGCATCACCACTCTGAGCTCTCTAGAACTGTCTGCTCTGCTGCAGGCGTGTCACCGCTCTTAGCTCTCTAGAGCTGTCTGACCTGCTGCAGGCGTGTCACCACTCTGAGCTCTATAGACCTGTCTGCTCTGCAGCAGCCGTGTCACCGTTATGAGATCCCTAGAACTGATTGCCCTGCTACAGGCGTGTCACCCCTCTGAGCTCTCTAGAACTGTCTGCCTTCTTGCTGGTGAGTCATCGCTCTGAGCTCTCTAGAACAGGGTGTCCTGCTGTGGGTGTATCCCCGCTCTGAGCTCTCTAGAACCTTGTTCCCTGCTGCAGGTGTGTCACCACTCTGTGCTCTCTAGAACTGTTTGTCCTGCTGTGGGTGTGTCCCTGCTCTGAGTTCTCTAGAACTGTTTGCCCTGGTGCAGGCGTGTCACCACTCTGACATCTCTAGAACTGTCTGTCCTGCTGTGGGTGTGTCCCTGCTCTGAGATCTCTAGAACGGTTGGACCTGGTGCAGGCGTGTCACCACTCTGTGCTCTCTAGAACTGTCTGCCCTGATGCAGGTGCGTCACCACTCTGAGCTCTCTAGAACTGTCTGCCCTGTTGCAGGTGTGTCACCGTTCTGAGCTCTCTAGACCTGTCTGCCCTGCTGCATGCGTGTCACCGCTCTCAGCTCCCTAAAACTGTTGGTCCTGCTGCAGGCGTGTCACCACTCTGAACTCTCTAGAACTGTCTGTCCTGCTGTGGGTGTGTTCCTGCTCTGAGCTCTCTAGAACTGTTTACCCTGCTACAGGTGTGTCACTGCTTTGAGCTCTCTAGAACTGTCTGTCCTGTTGTGGGTGTGTCCCTGCTCTGAGTTCTCTAGAACTGTTTGCCCTGGTGCAGGCGTGTCACCACTCTGACATCTCTAGAACTGTCTGTCCTGCTGTGGGTGTGTCCCTGCTCTGAGATCTCTAGAACGGTTGGACCTGGTGCAGGCGTGTCACCACTCTGTGCTCTCTAGAACTGTCTTCCCTGATGCAGGTGCGTCACCACTCTTAGCTCTCTAGAATTGTCTGCCCTGCTGCAGTTGTGTCACCGCTCTGAGCTCTCTAGACCTATCTGCCCTGCTGCATGCGTGTCACCGCTCTGAGCTCCCTAAAACTGTGGGTCCTTCTGCAGGCGTGTAACCACTCTGAACTCTCTAGAACTGTCTGTCCTGCTATGGGTGTGTCCCTGCTCTGAGCTCTCTAGAACTGTTTGCCCTGCTGCAGGTGTGTCACCGCTCTGAGCTCTCCAGAGCTGTCTGTTCTGCTGTTGTTGCGCCACCATTCTGAGCGCTCACTAGAACTGTCTGTCCTGCTGCAGGCGTGTCACCGCTCTGAGCTCTCTAGAACTGTCTGCCCTGCTGCAAGCGTGTCACCGCTCTGAGCTCTCTAGAACTGTCTGCCCTGCTACATGTGTGTCACCACTCTGAGCTCTCTAGACCTGTCTGTCCTGCTGCAGTTGCGTCACCATTTTGAGCTCACTAGAACTGTCTGCCCTGCTGCAGGTGTGTCACCGCTCTGAACTCTCTAAAACTGTCTGTCCTGCTGCAGGCGTGTCACCGCTCTGAGCTCTCTCGAACTGTCTGGCCTGCTGCAGGTGTGTCATCGGTCTGAGCTCTCTAGCACTGTCTGCCCTGCTGCAGGTGTGTCATCGGTCTGAGCTCTCTAGCACTGTCTGCCCTGCTGCAGGCGTGTCACCACTCTAAGCTCTCTAGGGCTGTCTGTCCTGCTGCAGTTGCATCACCACTCTGTGCTCTCTAGAACTGTCTGCCCTGCTGCAGGTGTGTCACCGCTCTGAGCTCTCTAGACCTGTCTGACCTGCTGCATGCGTGTCACCGCTCTGAGCTCCCTAAATCTGTTGGTCCTGCTGCAGGCGTGTCACCACTCTGAACTCTCTAGAACTGTCTGTCCTGCTGTGGGTGTGTTCCTGCTCTGAGCTCTCTAGAACTGTTTACCCTGCTACAGGTGTGTCACTGCTTTGAGCTCTCTAGAACTGTCTGTCCTGTTGTGGGTGTGTCCCTGCTCTGAGTTCTCTAGAACTGTTTGCCCTGGTGCAGGCGTGTCACCACTCTGACATCTCTAGAACTGTCTGTCCTGCTGTGGGTGTGTCCCTGCTCTGAGATCTCTAGAACGGTTGGACCTGGTGCAGGCGTGTCACCACTCTGTGTTCTCTAGAACTGTCTGCCCTGATGCAGGTGCGTCACCACTCTGAGCTCTCTAGAATTGTCTGCCCTGCTGCAGTTGTGTCACCGCTCTGAGCTCTCTAGACCTATCTGCCCTGCTACATGCGTGTCACCGCTCTGAGCTCCCTAAAACTGTGGGTCCTTCTGCAGGCGTGTAACCACTCTGAGCTCTCTAGAACTGCCTGTCCTGCTGTGGGTGTGTCCCTGCTCTGAGCTCTCTAGAACTGTTTGCCCTGCTGCAGGTGTGTCACCGCTCTGAGCTCTCCAGAGCTGTCTGTTCTGCTGTTGTTGCGCCACCATTCTGAGCGCTCACTAGAACTGTCTGTCCTGCTGCAGGCGTGTCACCGCTCTGAGCTCTCTAGAACTGTCTGCCCTGCTGCAAGCGTGTCACCGCTCTGAGCTCTCTAGAACTGTCTGCCCTGCTACATGTGTGTCACCACTCTGAGCTCTCTAGACCTGTCTGTCCTGCTGCAGTTGCGTCACCATTTTGAGCTCACTAGAACTGTCTGCCCTGCTGTAGGTGTGTCACCGCTCTGAACTCTCTAGAACTGTCTGTCCTACTGCAGGCGTGTCACCGCTCTGAGCTCTCTCGAACTGTCTGCCCTGCTGCAGTTGTGTCATCGGTCTGAGCTCTCTAGCACTGTCTGCCCTGCTGCAGGTGTGTCACCGCTCTAAGCTCTCTAGAGCTGTCTGTCCTGCTGCAGTTGCATCACCACTCTGAGCTCTCTAGAACTGTCTGCCCTGCTGCAGGCGTGTCACCATTCTGAGCTCTATAGACCTGTCTGCCCTGTGGCAGGTGTGTCACCGTTCTGAGCTCCCTAGAACTGATTGTCCTGCTACAGGCGTGTCACAGCTCTAAGCTCTCTAGAACTGTCTGTCCTGCTGCAGTTGAGTCACCATTCTGAGCGCGCTCTAGAACTGTGTCCTGCTGCAGGTGTGTCACCGCTCTGAGCTCTCCAGAGCTGTCTGTTCTGCTGTTGTTGCGCCACCATTCTGAGCGCTCTCTAGAACTGTCTGTCCTGCTGCAGGCGTGTCACCACTCTGAGCTCTCTAGAACTGCCTGTCCTGCTGCAGTTGCGTCACCAGTCTGAGCTCTCTAGAACTGTCTGCCCTGTTGCTGGTGAGTCATCGCTCTGAGCTCTCTAGAACTGTTGGCCCTGGTGCAGGGGTGTCACCACTCTGTGCTCTCTAGCACTGTCTGCCCTGCTGCAGGCATATCACCGCTCTGAGCTCTCTAGAACTGTCTGTCCTGCTGCAGGTGTGTCACTGCTCTGAGCTCTCTAGAGCAGTCTGTCCTGCTGCAGTTGCATCACCACTCTGAGCTCTCTAGAACTGTCTGCTCTGCTGCAGGCGTGTCACCGCTCTTAGCTCTCTAGAGCTGTCTGACCTGCTGCAGGCGTGTCACCACTCTGAGCTCTATAGACCTGTCTGCTCTGCAGCAGCTGTGTCACCGTTATGAGATCCCTAGAACTGATTGCCCTGCTACAGGCGTGTCACCCCTCTGAGCTCTCTAGAACTGTCTGCCTTCTTGCTGGTGAGTCATCGCTCTGAGCTCTCTAGAACAGGGTGTCCTGCTGTGGGTGTATCCCCGCTCTGAGCTCTCTAGAACCTTGTTCCCTGCTGCAGGTGTGTCACCACTCTGTGCTCTCTAGAACTGTTTGTCCTGCTGTGGGTGTGTCCCTGCTCTGAGTTCTCTAGAACTGTTTCCCCTGGTGCAGGCGTGTCACCACTCTGACATCTCTAGAACTGTCTGTCCTGCTATGGGTGTGTCCCTGCTCTGAGATCTCTAGAACGGTTGGACCTGGTGCAGGCGTGTCACCACTCTGTGCTCTCTAGAACTGTCTGCCCTGATGCAGGTGCGTCACCACTCTGAGCTCTCTAGAACTGTCTGCCCTGTTGCAGGTGTGTCACCGTTCTGAGCTCTCTAGACCTGTCTGCCCTGCTGCATGCGTGTCACCGCTCTCAGCTCCCTAAAACTGTTGGTCCTGCTGCAGGCGTGTCACCACTCTGAACTCTCTAGAACTGTCTGTCCTGCTGTGGGTGTGTTCCTGCTCTGAGCTCTCTAGAACTGTTTACCCTGCTACAGGTGTGTCACTGCTTTGAGCTCTCTAGAACTGTCTGTCCTGTTGTGGGTGTGTCCCTGCTCTGAGTTCTCTAGAACTGTTTGCCCTGGTGCAGGCGTGTCACCACTCTGACATCTCTAGAACTGTCTGTCCTGCTGTGGGTGTGTCCCTGCTCTGAGATCTCTAGAACGGTTGGACCTGGTGCAGGCGTGTCACCACTCTGTGCTCTCTAGAACTGTCTTCCCTGATGCAGGTGCGTCACCACTCTTAGCTCTCTAGAATTGTCTGCCCTGCTGCAGTTGTGTCACCGCTCTGAGCTCTCTAGACCTATCTGCCCTGCTGCATGCGTGTCACCGCTCTGAGCTCCCTAAAACTGTGGGTCCTTCTGCAGGCATGTAACCACTCTGAACTCTCTAGAACTGTCTGTCCTGCTATGGGTGTGTCCCTGCTCTGAGCTCTCTAGAACTGTTTGCCCTGCTGCAGGTGTGTCACCGCTCTGAGCTCTCCAGAGCTGTCTGTTCTGCTGTTGTTGCGCCACCATTCTGAGCGCTCACTAGAACTGTCTGTCCTGCTGCAGGCGTGTCACCGCTCTGAGCTCTCTAGAACTGTCTGCCCTGCTGCAAGCGTGTCACCGCTCTGAGCTCTCTAGAACTGTCTGCCCTGCTACATGTGTGTCACCACTCTGAGCTCTCTAGACCTGTCTGTCCTGCTGCAGTTGCGTCACCATTTTGAGCTCACTAGAACTGTCTGCCCTGCTGCAGGTGTGTCACCGCTCTGAACTCGCTAAAACTGTCTGTCCTGCTGCAGGCGTGTCACCGCTCTGAGCTCTCTCGAACTGTCTGGCCTGCTGCAGGTGTGTCATCGGTCTGAGCTCTCTAGCACTGTCTGCCCTGCTGCAGGTGTGTCATCGGTCTGAGCTCTCTAGCACTGTCTGCCCTGCTGCAGGCGTGTCACCACTCTAAGCTCTCTAGGGCTGTCTGTCCTGCTGCAGTTGCATCACCACTCTGTGCTCTCTAGAACTGTCTGCCCTGCTGCAGGTGTGTCACCGCTCTGAGCTCTCTAGACCTGTCTGACCTGCTGCATGCGTGTCACCGCTCTGAGCTCCCTAAATCTGTGGGTCCTGCTGCAGGCGTGTCACCACTCTGAACTCTCTAGAACTGTCTGTCCTGCTGGAGGTGTGTCACCGCTCTGAGCTCTCTAGAACTATCTGTCCTGCTGCAGGTGTGTCACCGCTCTGAGCTCTCTAGATCTCTCTGTCCTGCTGCAGGCGTGTCACCAGTCTAAGCTCTCTAGAACTGTCTGTCCTGCTGCAGGCGTGTCACCGCTCTGAGCCCTCTAGAACTGTTTGTCCTGCTGCAGGCGTGTCACCGCTCTGAGCTCTCTAGAGCTGTCTGCCCTGCTACAAGCGTGTCACCGTTCTGAGCTCTCTTGAACTGTCTGCCCTGCTACATGTGTGTCACCATGCGGGAACTTGACATTTGGAATCTGAATGTCAGGTCGCTGGTAAAACATCATCAGGAGATTAATGACCTTCTTAAATCTGAGTCCCCCGACGTTCTGTTCTTGACCGAAACTTGGTTGCAGGACTCGGACTCCTCTATACTGAATCTTGCCTTTCCCCCGGACTATGCTATTTTTATGCTTAACCGGGGTACGAGAGGCGGTGGCATCGCGATGGCTGTCAAGCTGTGCTACCCTTGTGAATGGAAGGCCCTTCTACTTCCAGGATGTGAATGCGCGCTGTTTAAAATCTCATTCAATCATCACTTCACCCTCTCTGGTCTTTTAATATATCGCTCTCCGGCTGCGATGCTGCCTTTAGAGCTGCTCTCCCGGATCTAATAAGCACAGAAGCACTAGGCTGTGCGAATTTTAATGTCCTCGGTGACCTCAATCTTCATCTGGACTGTCTGTCTTCCTCCGCTACCCGGAGTTTTCTGGCCGACTTAGAGGCCTTGCAGCTTTCCCAGTTGGTGACCTCTCCTACTCACCGTGATGGGCATTTACTTGACCCGTTTTTCACCAACTTAGAAGACATTAAAGTACTTTGTCCCATACGGATGATCTGGACCGATCACATGCTGGTGAAAATAGTTGTTCCTATGTCCGATCCCCCTTATGTCTCCAAGGACAGAACAATCCTTAAACGTCACTGGAACAAATTAAAACTGGAGGACTTCTATGATCTTTTAGAGAAAGTACCCCTGGGCCCAGTATCTAACGTTGACGATGGTTATGATTCCTTTTGTGCGTGGATTTCTCGCGCTCTTGATTCTTTGGTGCCTCTGGTATGGTCTAAACAGGGCACCAAGGAGCATAGTCCGTGGTATGACGACACTTTAGCATCTCTTAAAAGAGCTTGCAGGCAGGCTGAAAGGCTCTGGAGGAAATCATTTGATCCTGAGTTCTCCCCCCAAGAAAATTTTGGAAAATGACAGACCAAAAGGGTGAATTTTACAGCACATTTTTCATTACATATTCAATTGTATCAACTTTCAAAGTACAGTAAATAGTAGATGATGACCTTAAAGAGCACCAGGTTAGCCACCCAGTCACATGTACCCATAGACATCCTTTCAGAGAACATCAAAAATAGACACAATAGTGAATCAGAGAGAGCAAAGTAAAAGTGAGACCAACCCCCACATGATGTGTAGCGAGCAAGCACAGTGAGCAACCACTACTAGGGGGAGTTTGGGGGCTTGAACTTGTCCCCCCCAAGAAAATTTGAGAGACAGAAAGGCCAAAACAAAGCATTTTTCAACACATTTTTCATTACATATTAGATTTTATTAACTTTTAAAGCATAGTAAATTGTCACTCACGTTGTTACAAATTAAGCACTGATGTGATGTCACACATGAGCACACAGGCCACTGACTGAGGCCAGAAACTGTGGAAATGTCACACATAAACACCAAGGCACTGACCCAGGCCTGGTCACACCATCAGGCCACTAAGCATGCAAACGTCACATATAAGCACCCAGGCCGTAAGCATGGAAATGTCACACATGAGCCTCCAGCTCCAGGTCACTGAGGCCAGCAAATATGGAAATAGCATACATAATTAAGCACCCAGGCCAGAAAGCATGGAAACGTCACACATAAGCACCCAGGCTGACAGAAGGCATGGAAATGTCTCAAATGGCACCCTAGCCAGAAAGTATGAAAAATTAACACAAAGGCCCTGTCCTTGACATGACACATCTTTAAATAGCCTACTTAAGTGGGTGACACAATAAGTGTTGCAGACCCACTAGCAGCATTTAATGTACAGTCCCTGGGTACCTGTAGAACCACATTTCTAGGGACTTACAAGTAATTTAAAATTGCCAATTCGGTGTAAGACACCATGTTTCAAAGGAAAGAGCGCAAGCACTTTAGCACTGGTTAGTGGTAGTAAAGTGCACTGAGCCCTAAGAGCCAACAAAAATTGCCTTTTTTGATTCAATAAAGCAGATGAAACCGGATTTTAATTTAGAGGAATCTGAGGCCGGCAGCGACTTATCTAACCATGTCTCAGCAGTCAGTATGAACAATATGTATCTAAAAAAAATGTACATGTGCTAATGGCGCTGGGACTTTTTCTGTAGCTTTTCCTTTTCCGTGCAACCTGTTTCAACACCTACAACGTGCGCATCTGTAATTCACATGCAAACAGTGAATGGTCATTGGGGTATGGGCGATATGCCGGAAGATATTGACTGGCTTCACAAGCTGTACCACACCCTGATTATGGAGAAGATCTCAGCTACAGTACACCACCAGCTGCAACAGTTTGAGAAGCAGTAGGGCCCCTGCATGGATTTTCTCACAAATGCATTTTGAGAACTCTCTTGGCAGAAATATCTACGAGTGCTGCACCTCACAGACCTGGGTTACTGTACAATGGTGTACCTGGACCGGCTCCTAAAGGGCAAAATGGATCCTTTATCAAGCTTATGAGTGAACAGGACGTCTTTCTTGTTATCTCCCCCTACTTTCTCCTCCCAAGTTTCCATTATTCACCCCTTTCATTTCCCTTATCCCCAGCATTTCTTGGCTTTAATGGCATCACTGGGTTTTAGATACGACACTGGCCATGTAACCATAACATACAATTATCTCCTGCTTTATCAGTACAATTCAGTGATCTCGTGTGTGTGCGTGGGGGGGGGGGGTCGCAGTGGTGGGCATTTAAGTGTGGTACGGTAAATCTGGTCTTATTCTCAACAGATCAGTATTATAATTATTCAGAGATAGCAACGAGATTGTTTAGCAGGCAATGCAATGCAAACTGTAATGGGAACGTTTTGAAAAGTTAGGTAGAAACTACAACGCGGAAGGCCGGTGTTATTTCTACTGTACGGTACCTGCACCAATCAATGCCTCTTAAGTGATGGATGTGGTCTGGTCTCAGGCTCTCCTTACTGCAGCATGATGGTTTCTTTATACCATTTTGTAGTGGCAGGCAAAAAGGAGTCAGTCAGTGTAAAATTGCTACAGATTTCGCATATTTGTTTGATTACATATTTGACTGCCGGCCTGAGCGAGGTAGCAGTACTGATGAGATAAACAACAGTGCGGAAATAGAAGCCACTGTTTCGGGGCAGATCACAGATTACCTTGTTGAATCAATCAATGTGCTGCTTCAACATGTACAACCGCATAAAAAGATGCATCGTATAGAAGGGGCATATGCGGTCCCTCCCTCCCTCCTCTTTAGATACTGCTGTGCAGCACCAGTAGTCTGAAATATTCGAATATTGCGTTTTATTCCAGTCGCTCTTGCATCTGTGTGGTTATTGTAGGTGTAGAAACAATAAATTTTTTTAACTGTGCGCTCAGCACAGCAAGTGAAATGAGTTGCTATCTGAAGTGCCTCGAAGATTACTAGGAGAGTTTGAATTACTTATGCTGCATGGAATCTCAAATTATGCTGCATATTATTCGATGAAATAAGCATTGGCTTTATTATGTAAATACATTTACATTTCCTCATTCAGGAGAGAGCGGATTGGTATACAGAGTACACACGCTCCTTAAGAAATAGCCTTGAATAAAAGGTTTTATTTGCTCATTGAGTCCCAGTTATGGGGAAACGGTTATGTTATGTAACTTATGGCTAATATGATCTTGATTAAAGAGGCAACTACTTAAAACTACCTTATTTAAGATGTATTTAAATCCAGAAACTAGGGGCCATGCACGAATAAACAGTTGCTTTCTATCCCGCTCATTAAGAAATAACTCCTCAGGCCGCCTAGCTCAGTGCATTTATTTGTATAGCGTGTGTGGCAACCGTGGCACTCGGAGACACGTTTAGGATTTTAGCTCTTCGACCTCTCAAAAGAAAGTTGGACACGTTTGGGGTTCTTTTCGGGTGCACTTTCGAGATACCGGCCAGCTACTTGGAGAAGTGTCCAATAGCAATTGGTTTCATCATGACAAAGATACCTTTCCTGGAAAGGTATTATTTCTTTCCTCCTCTTTAACATTGAAGCACACTATTTCGGCTTTAACTTGCTGGTATAGAGGAGACGCAGAATGCTCAAGAGAAGCACTCACTGCCCCACAGGGCTCAGCCTCCCATAGGAGACACAGAATGCTCAAAGGAAGCACCAGTGCGCTGTGGGAAGCACTTACTGCCCCACAGGGTTTTGCATCCCAGAGGAGACACAAAATGCCCAGGGGAAGCACCAGCGCACTGTGGAAAGCACTTACTGCCCCGCAGAGAAAGGGGGGGCTGATAATGCAACCAGCGGGACTTTGGTACTTACCTAAATAGCGGTAGAATCTTGCTGAAACCGTAAAACGGTCCTGACCAAGGTCTTGACCAATGTTCCCTTACATTTTTTTCTTTTGTGTGCGGCAGTGTATGGTCTCTGTGCACTGCAGCCAAGGCTATGTGCACCAAGTATCTGACCATGCATGCGAGTGCAGCAACAAATTATCAGTGCAAATACTACTCCAAGCTTTTACTTAATGTGAAAAGAAAGTGCATTTTCACACATACAGAACCATATGAGGGGTCTCAAGACAGATTTGCAATTTAGATATGCATGCCATGGTCTTGATGGACAGTCCTTCCAAGAAATGGCAAACCATGAATGCCCCACAAAAAGCACTGATTGAAGTGAGCACACCCAAAGCCCTCTCTCTGTATTAATTCTGCTAAATCACAGAAACTGCCTAATAGTGCGTATTCACCTGGATAGAGCTCATGTTATTGGCCTCACACGTCACTTTCTGTGGTATGTGGAGAGGCCAACGTTTGGAGGTGCATGTAGTCTTGACACCTCTAGGACCCATTGACAGGCACTGTACGAAACTAGCACTGCATTCTGCCTCAACTCCAGAGCTCTCAATCAAGTCCTGCCATAACAATGTACCCACAACTTCTTTTCATTACATCAGAATGCAACTCAATTGACAGTATGCACTGTACAAATCATATGCTGCATAAAAGAAATACCCATTCACATCTTCTGGAAAAGCAAATCATCTTAGGAAACTCATGGTGAAATACAATGTGAAGCATCCATATACCACTATGTATTTTGTTTTAAATAGTCTTTTAATGGGGTGACAGAAGCCATGAAGCAGCGCACAACTGTTGCCCATAACAAAAACTGAAGTCAAGGAGCCATAAGGCCTCTTGTTATGGAGGGGAAACAAAGGATATATATATATATATATATATATATATATATATTAACGGAATTGGCTGAAATTTTCAGGAAAATGGAACATTTTGTTTCTGAGCAGCCCCTGAAAATTTGGGGGGGTTTCGTCAAGGGGGGGCCGAGAAAAAAGGGGGGTCCCAAAACGTGTTTTTTAACATTGAGTTTCCCATAGGGCGGTTGGCCTCACTTTTAGCCCGAACGGCTGAATGGATTTGCACGAAACTTGGCAAAATTGTAGGGACTGGTAGCCCGATGTGCCTTTGCTAGGTCTCAATATATGTGCTTCAGTGGATTTTGAGAAATTAACGTTCAAAAAAAGATATATATCTGTAACAGCGGACCGGGCAGCGCTCCGGTTCGCGGACTTTTCGCGGTACGGAGCTTTGTGAAGCGAAGCTGATTGGTTCTCCGGCGTCTGTGAACATTCCAAACAGTCCGTAGCGGCCGCCATCTTGTCTCTCGGTAGGATCGAGAGACAAGAGGAGGCCAAAGCGAAGGGGCAAATGACCATAAGGGGGCATAGTAGATCCTCGCTGACCCCCTAGGTTTGATGTGGAGGTTTTAAAAGGGCCCCGCGGGGCAAAAAAAAAAAAAATAATAATAATCGAACGGCTGAATGGATTTGCACGAAACTTGGCTAAATATTAGGGACTGGTAGCCCGATGTGCCTTTGCTAGGTCTCAATATATGTGCTCCAGTGGATTTTGAGAAATTAACGTTCAAAAAAAGATATATATCTGTAACAGCGCTCCGCTTCGCGTACTTTTCGCGTTACGGAGCTTTGCGAAGCTGATTGGTTCTCCGGCGTCTGTAAACATTCCAAACAGTCCGTAGCGGCCGCCATCTTGTCTCTCGGTAGGATCGAGAGACAAGAGGAGGCCAAAGCGAAGGGGCAAATGACCATAAGGGGGCATAGTAGATCCTTCCTGACCTCTTAGGTTTGATGTACCATTTTGCCAAGTTTGGTGTAATTCCGTTCAGCCATTCAGGCTGTAGACGTATGTAAATGTCCTATGGAAAATTGCATGGGGAAAACACATTTGAAAGTGTTGAAATTTAGAACCAATTAAAATGTTACTTTGGTTTTGTATTTGTGTGTGATAAAAGTTAATTGGTTATGTATATATCTCAAATGAGAGGAAACCACAGCCATTTTGTGATACTACTGTCTGAGGTACATTTGTGAGGAATTTTTGGTGGTGAATTTCTGGTGTTTGATTTACACAGTACTAACACTTCTCCTACTTTTAAAAAGGTAAGTTGTTAATTTGTAAGGGGAACTATGTTGTACACTTGAAGATAATTTAAAAAATATTTTCTGTTATTTATTTGCAGTCCTTCTGTTATACTAAATACTTGATAAAGTTAGTTTTATAGTATGTATTACTAAAAACGATAAATGAAAGTGATTATTTTTTTCTGCAATTTACAGCAAGCAATTTGAAAATAAAATGGCTCACAATGAAGAGACCGTGGTAATTTCTTTTGAATTGTCCGCTACATTGATTGAAATTGACAGCACCAATAATGAAATATTGTCACATGGAGGAGATGACTTGAATGATTCCACTACATTGATTGAAATTGACAGCACCAATAATGAAATATTGTCACAAGGAGGAGATGACTTGAATGATTTTTTGGATCAATCTGTTGATGGCGAATTTATCGAATGTTTGGAGACCATAGAGTTACAAGAATCATCATTGCAGACTTTTAATGAGGAGATTCCAGATGAGATGATTGAAGAGGAAATTACTGATGAGGACATGTTACTAGTTCTTTCAAATTTAGAAAATTCAGAAGAATAAATTTATATTTAGAAATCAAAAATTGTTTGAGACATTATTCATTTTTATTTTTAATTTATGAGGTTGTAGCGAAGTGATTGTAGTATAAAATGAGACTTATAGTATAGAGTGCAACATTTTTATGTTACATGGTAAGTTTACTCATATTTACTTCCCTTCTCCCACTATATTATCTCCAATGTGTATTTGACATCTCTTCTTCATCTCCGGCCTCCTTTCTCTCACTGTGTGTCTCTGATGCATCTTATCGCTGCTATTTTGTGTAATTACAGAAGAGAGTAAAATAAAATAGTTCGGAACGTGAAAAGGGGGCAAAGTAGAGTACCCCTCACCCCCTAGGCCTTCTCAGGCGGTCCCAAAAGGATCAGTTTCTGCTTTCCTGAGAGATTATGGTATGAGTTCCATATACCACAATAATTTGCATTACAACATGCAAGATATATATCTCCTATTACCAACTTTTGAAGATATTCGCGCTAAGCGCGAATATCTCCAAAAACTAACACCTGCCCTGAGCAGTTCTTAGCCATGTTATCCAATGGGAGGTGGATAACATGGCTAAGAGCATTAGCTCGGTAATGCATGAATATCGCTGAGTTTTCAGCGATATTAATGCATTGCGGTCGTTTTTTATCGCATTTGCGATAAACCTTGATAATAGCAAGGTTTATCTTCGATAATTTCTGACGATGCTTAGCGGTAAAAAATTCGTTGGTAAGCATCGTTAGCGATAAATATCGCTTAACTTTGGTAATATGCACCAACGTCTGTTAACGTTCGATTCGAAGGAAATGAGGAAGTGTTGAAAAACATTGTTTGCGCCATCTTGCCTTTTTTGAAATGCCACACTTTTGTCGTGCACGGCAGCCATTTTAGATGCCTTGACCAGACCCACTCTCTGCACGCTGTCGATTCGTAGCATGGCTCCCCACCCTCGCAAGCATCTTCCCCAGGCACTGGTCACCCCCGCTCTCTGTGTTATGCATGGGCAATAAACCTCTCCCCATCTGCGCTGCTCTTCCCTGAGAATCACACTCTGTGCCCGCCCGACACCTCCCTTTCGCCCTATTCACTACCGCACCCTCTGACACTCCTCTTCCTCTGTGTCCGATTGTCCAGGCTATCAGCTAGCCCTGCAGATGTAGTTTATGGCCCCAGCTGTAAAGAATCACCCCTCTTCAAAGGAGTTATAGTAGATCAAGGCCCACACCCGATGAGATCCGTCACACCACACGTGTTCCTACTATCTGAAAACCATCCTGTATTGTGATTGGGGAGGGGACCGAGCCTGAAGCGGAAGATTCCAGGGATGACTCTTTGTACATCAAAGTTTTTACATTTATGTGTCACATTAAAAATATATAGCACTCCAACAAAGTAGTAGGATTATAAAACTTTAATAACTTATAAATATATACAACAAAAGAAAAACAGTAAAAACATTTAAACAACGAAGAGACCGTGGCAATTTCTTTTGAATTATCCAATACATTTATTGAAATTGACAGCACCAATAATGACATTTTCTCACAAGGAGGAGATGACTTGAATGATTTTTTTGATCAATCTCTTGATGGCGAATTTATCGAATGTTTGGAGACCATAGAGTTACAAGAATCATCATTGCAGACTTTTCATGAGGAAATTCCTGATGAGGACATGTTACTAGTTCTTTCAAATTAGGAAAATTCAGAAGATGTTGCCTGGGGGTGGGTCGTCAGTAGCAGTCTGTTGTGCGAATAGTTCCAAGGCAGCAGAACGCGCTGAAATCTAGATGGCACAAAGGTGATGTCTAGTAAGTTGCCGCCCAGCAAATAACGGCGTGGGGCGCCGCGGGGGTGAGTGAGTCCAGTAGGCACCACAGGTATTTTTACCGGCATTGCAGAATTACTGCTGGGGACAATGCCTGTGCTGTAGCAGGGTCACAGCAGAAACAAAAAGGATTCTGTTGAAGATGTTGTTGGTTTTCAATTTGAAAACAGTTCTGGTGTCAACTGCTATGCTAATGTAGTGGTTAATGTTTTGTTTTCTCTAGAAAATGTAAAAGAGGGGGAGGCAGTCCAAAGTTCTGGTAAAAGGGCAAAGGAAAGGATCGGTGGTTTGAACTATCAGTCAAAAAGGGGAGGGGGTGCAACAATTTTTCCTACCGGGTCACAGTGTGCTTTCACCGGAACTGAGGTTTGCAGGATTCTAGTAATTCAAAGTGAGGCTGGCGCCAGCATGGGAGCGCCGACGTCCCGCGGATACAGTTTCGTCACTCCACGGGCGATCATGGCAGTCATTCCCCATCGGGGGTGTCTGCGGGGGTCGGAGACTCCCACGGCTCCTCTAGAATCTTCAAGGTCGTGGAGGACTACTGTGGTGGAGTCAACCAGTGACCGGGCCATTTCTTTATGCTGGGCCCGCTCTTGCCACGTCGATCGCCATTTTGAGAGTTCGGTAGCTACTGGCGATCGCGGGGTCAAATGAGCGGACGGGCTCCACCCTGCCGGGCGAGACGTTGCAGCATCGCCACAGTGGAAGAACCCTTTTCCGGGCGCCTGGAGCGCTGAGGGTGCAGGTGGGAAGCCTCCACTGGGGAGGCGGGAGAGGCCTGTTCGCACCGTCTCTCCCTCCCAGTGCACCCCACGGCGTCTCGCTTGAGATTTGTTATGGCCGGACCAGGCGATGAGGACGAGGGGGGGGGGGGTCGGAGGCATGTGCAAGACATCCCCCCCCCAGTGTTGTCGCAGCCATTATTCAAGAAAGAAGAAGTGTCCCGTCCGTCTTCGGGCCGGGCTTCCGGTGGATGTCGGCCGGACACCCCTTGCTCTGGCCCCATGAACGGGTTCCTTGGTTTATCGGCTGCAGCCGGATCCCATCGGCCCCGGCCGTTGGTGGCCGGACTGGTAGAGAATGTGGCGGGACTACCTGAAACTGTCAAGGGCCACCGCGGCCGGACTGGGAGAGAGAGGGGAGGGTCGAGGACACGGACATTCCCCCCCTGCAACTCTCCAGCGTTGTCAATCCCCCTGGCCGGGTCCCGCTGGCCTCGGCCTCGGCCTCTCCTCCGGCTACACCCTACGTGATGATCTCCGAGGCGTGGCAGCAGGACCCGCCTTATATGTGTTGCTTCCGGCTGGGCGTAGCCGAAAACCTGTTGCCCTTTGGAAGTTTCTAGAATGGGGCGGATGTCTGCTGACTTCTATCTTTCCCAGTTTGCCGTTATTTGGCCATGGCAGGCGGTGGGACAGACACGTTTTGGGGCAGTGAGGGGCGATGTTTTCAGGTTTCTTATTACGGGCTTACTTCTAACGTTTCTTGTTTCTAGGACAATAATAGGTTTTATCATTACGTATTGTTATCGTTTCTTTGTTTGTTATTTAATAAAAAGTTCATCAGTGGCCTACTGATTTTCGTTTTCCTATTCTTTTCTTTCCAGGTTGTTTCATGCTAAAGTTTCTGTTAACAGGATACAGTGATCACTTCGTTATTATTGCATATGTCCTTTTCACTAGGGTTGCTCTCTTGTTGGGCCAGATATCTCTAGTAAATGGTCCGGGTGAAACAGGTGCATCAATCAGTGGGGAGTAGATAGGCATGACAGATTACAACGGGGGAGAAAGGTCCGCATTACCTACCCTTTCACTACTTGCAAAGATTTTCCTACGTTTATTTGCAAACAGGGAATACCTCCAAAAAGAACTAATTCCCAAACAGTCAATGTTCGGACAATCAATCAATCAATGAGGAATGAAATAGGTACGACGTGTTAAAGGCTTGCGTTACCTACCCTTCACTATCTGCAAAGGGAGAGAGAATATTCCTATTCTTCCTTGTTTGCAGGCAGAGAAGATCCTTAAGAGAACCAACTTCGAACAATTCAATGCTCGATTCAAACAATCAACAAGGGGTACTGTGAACACAAATGTACGCCGCTTATGTACATACACATTGCTATTTTCAACAGGTTGTTCCTAATGTTTCTATTTTAGCGAGGTCAAAAAGAGATCCCATTAGTGGCCTACTGATTTTGCTCGATTCCTTTTGTTTTTTTACACGATTTTTCGCTATCTGCAAAGACTAAACAGAGTATTGCGACTCTGTGCTTGTTTGTAAATAGAGAATGAACCAAAGAGAACAATCAATCAAATGGAGAGAGAAGCAGGCACGACGGATTACAACGGGGGCAAAGGCCTGCGTTAACTACCCTTCACTATCTGCAAAGAGAGAGTACTCCTAATAGAAATGAGGGGTGGGGGGCAGCATTCAAAGCAGATCAGTGTGCATAAACACGAAAATGTTTTTACTTACCACGTACTTGACATTCGACAGCTTATGATATTTGCTATTAAAAAACCATTGAAATTCACTGAAAAAACCATAGGTTATAGACCATATATAGTTAGGAATTAGCATTTACAAAACCTTGAAAATTCACTGAAAAAACCATAGGTTATAGACCATATATAGTTAGGAATTAGCATTTACAAAACCTTGAAAATTCACTGAAAAAAACATAGGTTATAGACCATATATAGTTAGGAATTAGCATTTACAAAACCTTGAAAATTCACTGAAAAAACCATAGGTTAGAGACCATATATAGTTAGCTGGACATTTTATTGACATAAAACCAATGAAATTCCATATATAGTTAGTTGCACTAACTATATATCGCGCACCCGCAATCCACTGCTGATGATGTCACATATTACATCATTCATGACATGGTCAGTGACATCACTGATGACATCACTGATGACATCTCAAATGACATCACTGATGACATCACTGATGACATCTCATTTGACATCAATGACCACATCACTGATGATATCATTCATGTGACAATACAATGCATCTCCTCACATTTTAATATAACCTCTGTTTCACCCAGTGTTAAATACAGAGTATAATTTTTGAAACCATTGACACACCAATACTAGTTACTACGTACGCACTCACTGATTGCTACGTCTACACACACCTTCACTCATTCACCCATACAATCATTCATACATACAATCACTCATCTTTACAACACTATCATATGCACTCATACACCTATACAGACACTCACAGTCTGCCACTCATCCATGGAGTTACTCACACACCTAGTCAGTCCTGTAAAGAATCAATGACACTTCCATTTTCTTGTCTATACAGTTAAACATAGAGCACCTTACATTTTCAAACATATACTAACACATACTTACCTTCTTATACAATCATTGATACAAGTACACATTGATCTGCACAGAGTCGTCACACACCTCCCAGCTAGCCACACACACACTCAGTCTCCCATACAAATACTTGGGCAATCAATCAATAACCCATATAGTTACTCATATAGCTACTGATCAACACATGCAGCAGTTTACAGAACAACAGACATAATGATGCACAAATTAAGACAGTTTAGTCACTAACCCATGCACTCAGTGAGACACATTTAATCACTCACTCATACAGTCAGTCATGCACCTACTAAATCCTTCGTCCAGACACTTACACATCCACTCATTCTTCAATATGTAAGACATATTTAAACTTTACAGAAACAAAAAATCACTGGATGTTGTTATCAGTGATGTCATCAGTGATGTCATTTGAGATGTCATCAGTGATGTCATCAGTGATGTCACTGACCATGTCATGAATGATGTAATATGTGACATCATCAGCAGTGGATTGCGGGTGCGCGATATATAGTTAGTGCAACTAACTATATATGGAATTTCATTGGTTTTATGTCAATAAAATGTCCAGCTAACTATATATGGTCTCTAACCTATGGTTTTTTCAGTGAATTTTCAAGGTTTTGTAAATGCTAATTCCTAACTATATATGGTCTATAACCTATGGTTTTTTCAGTGAATATATATATATATATATATATATATATATAAAACTACCCCTGATGAGGCGTCAAAGCACTTTTCTGTGAGTAGCACGCTACGCCTGAACCCAAAAAGGATTAGTGGTGGGTTAGTATAAGAAAATCATGTTCATTTGAGTGGTGGACATGTGAGTCTGTTAGTTGGATTGAATAGGATAATGGAAGAGGGAATAGTCGAGAAAGTGTTATTTAGGAGATCATAGCAGTGAGATGAGGATTGTGAGGTGTAAAAGGAAAGATGGAGGTGGGACGAGTCTCTAGAAAGGGATTAGGGAAATCACAGTAGTAAAATGAGGTTTGGGATACCTGAGAGGTGGATTCAGAAAGAATTGTTTGGGAGATCATAGAAGTAAAATAAGGCTTCCTTAAAGTGAATATATTGAAAACAACATCAAAACATACTTCAACTAATTACGCTTTCAAAGTCTCTGCCCGTCCTAAAACCCATAAGATGTTTTAAAGATAAACTCAATGAAAGAAATTCAACACTGGAATTTACTTGCTTTTACACTGTGAACAGAATATAATGTTCCCCCATGTTAAACCAACCCATGTGCATAAACCAATTGTGACAGCTTAATTTGATAACCGTTAAACCAACTCAATGGTGCACAAAATAAACCGGTCATTGATTACCAATTTTTAACACTGCAAGTGACGCTACTTCATTCAAACCATGCAGTTTAAATTAAACATGTGACTCTAAAGGATATACAAAACATACAAAAAGCCCAATCCCAATCATGAAAAAAGGAAAGAAACATTCAGACACACCCTGCACATCATACCCATTAATCAATCAAACATGTGCTGTGATAATAGATTATTAGCATAAAATTCCTTAAATAACAATTGTAGACACTAAAATACTGAATAAATATGAGAAATAATGATGATTGGCAATAAGAAATATTTCCCATGCTCATGAAAAAAAGGACAGATGTGTTCTGCAAGTAAATTTTATTTATTTATTTATTTAATGCGATTTTATATAGCGCAAACTTTACCCGAAGGTGTCAGAGCGCTTTACATAAGAACCAGTTGCAAAACATAAGGATTTAGGATTACATGCGTTACATGAAAGATACCAACAGAAAAAACTGAAAATGTACAATCTGTACAGTCACTCAAGGAAGAGATACAAATGGATAAACTCTAAGAGTCCCATAGGAATGGTAGAGAGTACAAAGGTCTACGCATATACTAGTGATTAGAGTTATCTCTATATACATAGGGAAGGGCTACGAAAGGATATACTCTAAGAGTCACATAGGAATGGTAGAGAGTACAAAGGTCTACTGCATATACTAGTGATTAGAGTTATCTCTATATACATAGGGAAGGGCTACGAAGGGATATACTCTAAGAGTTACATAGGAATGGTAGAGAGTACAAAGGTCTACTGCATATACTAGTGATTAGAGTTATCTCTATATACATATATATACACATAGTAGATTTTCTCAGGTCAAGAACCAAAAAAACAAAAAAAAAACAGAAGGGCAGAGTTCCATTAAGTGAGGTCGGAGGGGGGACGCAGTCACATCACCAAGGGAGGGTGGGAGGTGATAAAGTTATGACACACAAGCATTTGCTGGTTATACTTAGTCAGAGTAGAGCCTCTATAGTGTGACTCCAGGGCTAAAACCGATCTTCCCATGTGCAAAGATTGAGTATAGCAGGCCTTACATGGCAGAGGAGGTATTAGCAGAATGCACTGATTATATGCGGTCAGCATAAATGGTGTAACTAGACAACAGAGGGGAGGGCACGGTGTGCCCTCAATACAGGCAGGCATCGTAAATAATCTAAAGAGGCAGTTCACAAATGCTCTAGGATGTACAGCCAGGAGTGATAGAGAGCAGTTTTCCTAAAGCACTAGTGAACGGTTACTTCTGTATGATCTGGCATTGATTTAGAAGCAAAGAAGAAAGGCTACATATATGCATAAGTTACTGCATCCTAGGTTTAATGCTCTGCGGGGACAGGCTAAGTGTGACAAAAGAGCAAACACAGAATTGCACTGGGTAAAGGCAGCTATGATAAATACTCTCTAGGGATACCTCAGAAGACCCGGGAGAACTCCATGGTGTACGGTGGTTACAGATTGCCAGGTCAGTGCCCCATATCCTTCTCGGGACTGTTCCCCGAGATTGTCTGGCTTTTGTAGAGCCAAGCCTTCATAGTATTTCTGCCTTCGTGGTGCAATGCAGATTGTGTGGCCTTTTAAATATATTTTGGGATTGTGAAAGCGCATCATGCTTTGAGCCAGCGCAGCGCTGCTATTGGGTGACTTGTTTAATACATCAGTGTTCATGAAAGTGTCTCAAAGCATGATGCGTATGTTCATGATCACTAAGATATTTACATGGCCATGCAATCATTTGTTTCACAAGCCCCGCAGCCACGACCCAATTACTAAGTAGAAACGACTCCTGACCCAAACTCGATCGGAACTGGCAAAAAGTCGGCACAACTGTCGAGAAGCAAACAGCATACAGCTTCTCCAATGGAAACGAAAACAGACATTTCCCGTCCTAGGGCCCGGAATGCGAAGAATGGACCAGCCGTCGGTGAGTACAAAGGAGGGATTATCTGATTGCAAACATTTAAACAAGACTCACCTGGCGGCGGGCGGCACTGGCAGACATTCGGCAGCAGGGACACTGGGACACTGGGACAGGCAGGGCCAGGGGGGCTAGATTAATTAAATTATGGTTCGGTGAGAGAAGGCCTCTCGTCGTCACGGTCCTGCGCGAGCCCCAATGCGCATGTGTCACTTCCAAAAGCCGCGCCCGCCCGAGCCCTAAAGGGGGGAACTGAAACTAAAAGCAGGCAGCCCAGACGCGGATATGGAGACATCTGCGCACACGCAACCCACCCTCTAAAATGACACTACTGCTCTCCAATGTATTAGGAAAGTTGTACCTTTTTCCACACGGAGCGAGGAGAGAAGCAGGCATGCAGCAGAGTACAGTAGTACGTGCTCTACTACACTTTACTGTCCATAAAATCGGCCCCACCCACACGCAGCAACAAAACCGGCCCCCGTCCAAAAAACCGGCCCCCACCCCTGGCAGCCGACCGGGGGATTGCCCGGTGCCCGTCATTGCCAGTCCGGGCCTGTGCCCTGCTGCAGGTGCGTCACCACTCTGAGCTCTCTAGAATTGTCTGCCCTGCTGCAGGTGTGTCACCGCTCTGAGCTCTCTAGACCTGTCTGCCCTGCTGCATGCGTGTCACCGCTCTGAGCTCCCTAAAACTCTGGGTCCTTCTGCAGGCGTGTAACCACTCTGAACTCTCTTGAACTGTCTGTCCTGCTGTGGGTGTGTCCCTGCTCTGAGCTCTCTAGAACTGTTTGCCCTGCTGCAGGTGTGTCACCGCTCTGAGCTCTCCAGAGCTGTCTGTTCTGCTGTTGTTGCGCCACCATTCTGAGCGCTCACTAGAACTGTCTGTCCTGCTGCAGGCGTGTCACCGCTCTGAGCTCTCTAGAACTGTCTGCCCTGCTGCAAGCGTGTCACCGCTCTGAGCTCTCTAGAACTGTCTGCCCTGCTACATGTGTGTCACCACTCTGAGCTCTCTAGACCTGTCTGTCCTGCTGCAGTTGCGTCACCATTTTGAGCTCACTAGAACTGTCTGCCCTGCTGCAGGTGTGTCACCGCTCTGAACTCTCTAGAACTGTCTGTCCTGCTGCAGGTGTGTCACCGCTCTGAGCTCTCTCGAACTGTCTGCCCTGCTGCAGGCGTGTCATCGGTCTGAGCTCTCTAGCACTGTCTGCCCTGCTGCAGGTGTGTCATCGGTCTGAGCTCTCTAGCACTGTCTGCCCTGCTGCAGGCGTGTCACCGCTCTAAGCTCTCTAGAGCTGTCTGTCCTGCTGCAGTTGCATCACCACTCTGTGCTCTCTAGAACTGTCTGCCCTGCTGCAGGTGTGTCACCGCTCTGAGCTCTCTAGACCTGTCTGACCTGCTGCATGCGTGTCACCGTTCTGAGCTCCCTAAATCTGTGGGTCCTGCTGCAGGCGTGTAACCACTCTGAACTCTCTAGAACTGTCTGTCCTGCTGGAGGTGTGTCACTGCTCTGAGCTCTCTAGAGCTGTCTGTTCTGCTGCCGTTGCGTCACCACTCTGAGCTCTCTAGAACTGTCTGTCCTGCTGCAGGGGTGTCACCGCTCTGAGCTCTCTAGAACTATCTGTCCTGCTGCAGGTGTGTCACCGCTCTGAGCTCTCTAGAACTGTCTGTCCTGCTGCAGGTGTGACAATGCTCTGAGCTTCCTAGAACTGTCTGTCCTGCTGCATGCATGTCACAGCTCTGAGCTCACTCTAGAACTGTCTGTCCTGTTGCAAGCGTGTCACCGCACAGAGCTCTCTAGAACTGTCTGTCCTGCTGTGGGTGTGTCCCTGCTCTGAGCTCTCTAGAACTGTTTGCCCTGCTGCAGGTGTGTCACCGCTCTGAGCTCTCCAGAGCTGTCTGTTCTGCTGTTGTTGCGCCACCATTCTGAGCGCTCACTAGAACTGTCTGTCCTGCTGCAGGCGTGTCACCAATCTGAGCTCTCTAGAACTGTCTGCCCTGCTGCAAGCGTGTCACCGCTCTGAGCTCTCTAGAACTGTCTGCCCTGCTACATGTGTGTCACCACTCTGAGCTCTCTAGACCTGTCTGTCCTGCTGCAGTTGCGTCACCATTTTGAGCTCACTAGAACTGTCTGCCCTGCTGCAGGTGTGTCACCGCTCTGAACTCTCTAGAACTGTCTGTCCTGCTGCAGGTGTGTCACCGCTCTGAGCTCTCTTGAACTGTCTGCCCTGCTGCAGGTGTGTCATCGGTCTGAGCTCTCTAGCACTGTCTGCCCTGCTGCAGGTGTGTCATCGGTCTGAGCTCTCTAGCACTGTCTGCCCTGCTGCAGGCGTGTCACCGCTCTAAGCTCTCTAGAGCTGTCTGTCCTGCTGCAGTTGCATCACCACTCTGTGCTCTCTAGAACTGTCTGCCCTGCTGCAGGTGTGTCACCGCTCTGAGCTCTCTAGACCTGTCTGACCTGCTGCATGCGTGTCACCGTTCTGAGCTCCCTAAATCTGTGGGTCCTGCTGCAGGCGTGTAACCACTCTGAACTCTCTAGAACTGTCTGTCCTGCTGGAGGTGTGTAGACAACAAGGGGGGACGGAGATGGACAATATTTAGAGGGGTCCAGTGTACTTGTCCAGGGCACAAGCAAAAAAGGGTGTACACTGTTCCCCTAGGGTTAAACAAGTAATAAGGTCTCTCTCACAGCTAGCTGAAAGTCAGCTAGAGGGTGTGGGGGTGCCGGGTAGTCAGCAAGTTCCTTGACGGAACTAAGGAAGCCCTGCTGGAGGTGTGTCACTGCTCTGAGCTCTCTAGAGCTGTCTGTTCTGCTGCCGTTGCGTCACCACTCTGAGCTCTCTAGAACTGTCTGTCCTGCTGCAGGGGTGTCACCGCTCTGAGCTCTCTAGAACTATCTGTCCTGCTGCAGGTGTGTCACCGCTCTGAGCTCTCTAGAACTGTCTGTCCTGCTGCAGGTGTGACAATGCTCTGAGCTTCCTAGAACTGTCTGTCCTGCTGCATGCATGTCACAGCTCTGAGCTCACTCTAGAACTGTCTGTCCTGTTGCAAGCGTGTCACCGCACAGAGCTCTCTAGAATTGTCTTCCTGCTGCAGGCGTGTCACCGCTCTGAGCTCTCTAGTACTGTCTATCTTGCTGCAGGCGTGTCACCGCTCTGAGCTCTCTAGAAAGGTTTGTCCTGCTGCAGGCGTGTCACTACTCTGAGCTCCCTCAAACTGTCTGCCCTGCTGCAGCTACAGAGATGAAATCATGAGACAACTATCAGACGGGGTTAGTTATAAGAAACTACCGGGCGATCCTTCAAAGGATTTGGCTGCCGAAATACAAAGAGTCACCAAGGAAGGGAGAGATGAGGGTTTCCTGTCAGAACAAGAGTACCAGTATCTTAATCAAAGCAACCCTAGGATACCAACTATCTACACCTTGCCCAAAGTCCACAAAGACCTACAAAATCCGCCAGGCCGACCGATAGTGTCAGGGTGTGGATCAATATTGGAACCACTGTGCCGGTACATAGACTTCTTTTTAAAACCACTGGCTGAACAGACGGAAACCTACCTGCGGGACACCACACACACTATTAACATTGTTGACGGACACCTTTTTGACCACAGTAAGGAACTACTGGCCACGTGTGATATCGTGTCCTTGTACACGAGTATCCCGCAGGACGAAGCACTTGCTGTGGCTGCTCGAGCATTGGATAAACGGGCAGCTCCTGTACAGGTTCCCACTAGATTCATTGTCCTATTACTGAAGATAGCGATGATGCGCAACTTCTTTATTTTCCAAAATTCGTTCTACTTACAGACCAAGGGTGTGGCGATGGGGGCAGCCTATGCTCCGGACCTTGCGATTATCTTCATGTCCGCTTTTGAAACTACTTTCGTCTTGAATGATATCAATCCCTTCCGGTCAGGAATTAAATTATGGATGAGATATATAGACGACATCCTCCTCATTTGGTCTGGTAATGATGACGACTTAAACCATTTCTTCAGCTGGCTCAACAACAGATCATGCGACATACAATTCACGATCGAATTCGACAAACACAAGGTCAATTTTCTCGACCTGGAAATAATTGCAGAAGAGGGTGCACTGCATACCAATCTGTTTCGAAAACCAACAGAACGAAACTCCTTGCTGCAATATACGAGCCACCACCCGAGGAGCCTGAGGGACAACTTGCCCTTTGGGCAATTTCTCAGAATTCGACGCAACTGTAGCAGGAAGGAAAATTATATGGAGGAGTCACAGAAATTGATGGATCGGCTAATCGAACGAGGCTACCCCAAAAGACTTACTAAAAAGGCTCGTAAGAGAGCATGGTTTAACCCACGAGAGATGCTACTCCAATCCAATGAACGTACGAATAACAATGATCAAAAACTCATTTGTGTTACAACTTTTTCCACGAAGAGCAATGAGATTAAAAAGGTGGTCAACAGCCATTGGCCAATGATAACTAATGACCTGGGTTGCCAAGATCTACCCCTACACTCCTTCAGGAAAGGCAAGAATATACGTGACCATGTGGTATGCTCACTGTTGGGTACCACCCCTAATCCGACCATCACGTCCCTCTGGAACCTCCCTCCAATTTTGGGACATTTCAAGTGTGGCAATTGCAAGGCCTGCCCATCAACTATCCAAACCAAGGAGTTCACCTTCAAGCACCACCGTGTGAAACTCAAATCACACACGAATTGCAACACGGAGGATGTAATATATTGCATCACCTGTCCATGCAATTTGATATACGTGGGCCAAACACAACAGCGCATGAAATCGCGCTTCTTACAACATTGCAGTAGAATACGATGTGCGGTGGAAGGGGCTCCCCTTGTGGAACACTGTCTCAAAAACAATCATGTACCTGAAAGCCTGAGATGGGTCATTTTGGAACAGGTGAAATTGGGACCCAGGGGTGGTAATATTGCTCCAATATTAAACCTGAGAGAACTAAAATGGATGCACACCTTTGATTCAGTACGAAACGGCCTGAACGAATCTGATAGCAGTTTCGCGCAATTAGCGATCTTATGATTAGCCTGTTAATACCTCTTGAATATTGCCCCTCATTTGTATTTATCCAATCGCAAATGCATTTTTACCACCCTGCGTGGTAGGTACATGCACGCATCTGGCATGATATCACTCACTGTTTTCCATGATTTGTACCATATCCATGCAAGTTTGCGGTCTGTGCCTCCAGCACACATAGCGTGTATATTCAGGTATTCAATTGTAAATAGATATATTCATATGGTATCAGCTTCCACATGCATACACTCTGGAAGCGACCAAGTGTGTTATTTCACCCTGCCATTTTCCCTTGAACAGCATCATATGCCTTTTTCCAAAGTGGTTTCAGATGTACAAATGATAGCTGAGTGTTTTGCAACGCGCTGTGGGAGGTGCAGACATACCGAGGTAAAAACGTACAATTATATGTGAGAAGCCCCGTGTCTGGGATGAGCTCATGTACACCATTGGGTGAGCGCCCCTCTCTCTAGAAGCCTCCTGCGAGTCTGGGTTTTTAACCTTTTTTAACCTTTTTCAACCTTTCTCAATAATTAAGTTTTTCAATATTTTGTTCATTCCTTTTCAAGTCTCTCTGCTCGAAATCAGTACGGGTTGATATCCTCTGCGATCGAGCCATCGCGGATTTTTTCATTAGCGTCCTTCAGTGCTTAGCAACGACACAGTCCTTCCACTGTGTCTGCACTCGACGTTATAAACGTAACCCCGCCCCCTCGCAGCCACTTCCTGGTTACGCGAGTCGTTTGGAGTGAGTGCCTCGAGACCACGCCATGATTTTGACCGACTAGGTAAACGAACCCCTTCAACCTGAGCCCTTCATTATGAAATTGAATTTGGGATTTTTTTCCAATCTGTGTGACTGAACACTGAAGCCACGCTCTCATTCTCTTTTTTCTAGTAACGCCGAATTAAGTTTGGAAATACGAGTCCCTCGCAATTGACTGCTTAGAGACTACGCCTGTAATTTATATTGATAAGGTAAACCAACGCCTCCACCTTGGGTATTTTTACACTTAATGCCAATTGGACTAATTTGTGTGAATGCCTACTGAGGCCACTGGTCTCTCACTGAGTTTTTATACCTATTGTTTCTAGTGATTCGGACTAACCCTATTTTGACATCGCACGTGACGATTTACAAGGGATTGAAGGTATGATAAAACCCCCTCCCCCTCCCCCCCGCCCGTTGAAGCATACAATGCCCTGATTGAATCTTCTTGTAATGCCTGGTAATAAATCCTGGGGTTCGCCCCCCCCCCCTTTCTTTCGTTTAGAATACTTGGCGGTGGTAACGACCTATGGTGAAGGCCACTGTTTCGAACCTCCCCTTCTGAAGGTAATAGCTTGTGTATTTTTGATAGTCCTCCCAAGATCACTGTATTTTTAATGTTTTGCCCTGCGGACCACACACGCAGAGGTATTCGGGGAATTATCACCCTATTAAGTACTTTTATTTTATTTTCTCTTCACCCTAGGAGGTCTGCCCACCTCTCCAATGTCCTGATGAAGACCCGCCTGTAAGGGCCATTCAACCTACCGCTCAGGGTCGAAACGTAGACGTTTTTTCATGATATGTACTCCTTTGGTTATATATGAATCATACAACCCTATATAGGAGATACTGTTTCTCTGACTTTGGATTGTGATACGCTCCTTTGTACGTGGCTCCAAAATTAGGAGACCGGTGTATATGTATATGTTAAGGAACCTTTATTCAATGATATATAATTGAGTATTGAAGTAATTTTGTCACTACTTTCACTTTTATCCCTCACCTCACTTCCTACCCCCTTTTCTATGTGGGCACGCAAATGCTTATGAATTGCAAATGAATTTTTCGCTATTTGCTTGAACCATTTATTGATTCTATGGGTTACATTGTGAAATAAATTCAACGTAACCACTGACTTATATGTTGAAAAATTTCTTTTTGAATAATACATCAATGTATGAATAAGTGTCTGGCTGTCTGGGACCCCTCTTCCTTCATAATAACGTACTACCCAGGTCCCGATGACTATATGGGTTTGACCCTGTTTTGTGCTAACCTGCTGCAGGTGTGTCACCGCTCTGAGCTCTCTAGAACTGTCTGTCCTGCTGCAGGCGTGTCACCGCTCTGAGCTCTCTAGAACTGTCTGCCCTGCTGCAAGCGTGTCACCGCTCTGAGCTCTCTAGAACTGTCTGTCCTGCTGCAGGCGTGTCACTACTCTGAACTCTCAAGAACTGTCTGTCCTGCTGCTGGCGTGTCACAGCTCTGAGCTCTCTAGAACTGTCTTCCTGCTGCAGGCGTGTCACCGCTCTGAGCTCTCTAAAACTGTCTGTCCTGCTGCAGGCGTGTCACCGCTCTGAGCTCTATAAAATGGTCTGTCCTGCTGCAAGCGTGTCACCACTCTGAGCTCCCTTGAACTGTCTGCCCTGTTGCAGGTGTGTCGCCGCTCTGAACTCTCTAGATCTGTCTGTCCTGCTGCAGGCGTGTCACCGCTCTGAGCTCTCTCGAACTGTCTGCTCTGCTGCAGGTGTGTCATCGGTCTGAGCTCTCTAGCACTGTCTGCCCTGCTGCAGGCGTGTCACCGCTCTAAGCTCTCTAGAGCTGTCTGTCCTGCTGCAGTTGCATCACCACTCTGAGCTCTCTAGAACTGTCTGCCCTGCTGCAGGCGTGTCACCACTCTGAGCTCTATAGACCTGTCTGCCCTGTGGCAGGGGTGTCACCGTTCTGAGCTCCCTAGAACTGATTGTCCTGCTGCTGGCGTGTCACAGCTCTGAGCTCTCTAGAACTGTCTGTCCTGCTGCAGGCGTGTCACCGCTCTGAGCTCTGTAAAACTGTCTGTCCTGCTGCAGGTGTGTCACTGCTCTGAGCTCTATAAAATGGTCTGTCCTGCTGCAGGCGTGTCACCACTCTGAGCTCCCTTGAACTGTCTGCCCTGTTGCAGGTGTGTTGCCGCTCTGAACTCTCTAGAACTGTCTGTCCTGCTGCAGGCGTGTCACTACTCTGAACTCTCTAGAACTGTCTGTCCTGCTGCTGGCGTGTCACAGCTCTGAGCTGTCTAGAACTGTCTTCCTGCTGCAGGCGTGTCACCGCTCTGAGCTCTCTAAAACTGTCTGTCCTGCTGCAGGCGTGTCACCGCTCTGAGCTCTATAAAATGGTCTGTCCTGCTGCAGGCGTGTCACCACTCTGAGCTCCCTTGAACTGTCTGCCCTGTTGCAGGTGTGTCGCCGCTCTGAACTCTCTAGAACTGTCTGTCCTGCTGCAGGCGTGTCACCGCTCTGAGTTCTTTAGAACTGTCTGCCCTGCTGCAGGTGTGTCATCGGTCTGAGCTCTCTAGCACTGTCTGCCCTGCTGCAGGCATGTCAACGCATTGAGCTCTCTAGAACTGTCTGTCCTGCTGCGGGTGTGTCACTGCTCTAAGCTCTCTAGAGCTGTCTGTCCTGCTCCAGTTGCATCACCACTCTGAGCTCTCTAGAACTGTCTGCCCTGCTGCAGGCATGTCACCGCTCTTAGCTCTCTAGAGCTGTCTGACCTGCTGCAGGCGCGTCACCACTCTGAGCTCTATAGACCTGTCTGCCCTGCGGCAGGCGTGTCACCGTTCTGAGCTCCCTATAACTGATTGTCCTGCTACAGGCGTGTCACTACTCTAAGCTCTCTAGAACTGTCTGTCCTGCTGCAGTTGCACCACCATTCTGAGCGCTCTCTAGAACTGTCTGCCCTATTGCTGGTGAGTCATCGCTCTGAGCTGTCTAGAACTGTGTGTCCTGCTGTGGGTGTATCCCTGCTCTGAGCTCTCTAGAACCTTGTTCCCTGCTGCAGGTGTGTCACCGCTCTGTGCTCTCTAGAACTGTTTGTCCTGCTGTGGGTGTGTCCCTGCTCTGAGTTCTCTAGAACGGTTTGCCCTGGTGCAGGCGTGTCACCACTCTGACATCTCTAGAACTGTCTGTCCTGCTGTGGGTGTGTCCCTGCTCTGAGATCTCTAGAACGGTTTGCCCTGCTGCAGGCGTGTCACCACTCTGTGCTCTCTAGAACTGTCTGCCCTGATGCAGGTGCGTCACCACTCTGAGCTCTCTAGAACTGTCTGCCCTGTTGCAGGTGTGTCACCGCTCTGAGCTCTCTAGACCTGTCTGACCTGCTGCATGCGTGTCACCGCTCTGAGCTCCCTAAATCTGTGGGTCCTGCTGCAGGCGTGTCACCACTCTGAACTCTCCAGAACTGTCTGTCCTGCTGGAGGTGTGTCACCGCTCTGAGCTCCCTAGAGCTGTCTGTTCTGCTGCCCTTGCGTCACCACTCTGAGCTCTCTAGAACTGTCTGTCCTGCTGCAGGGGTGTCACCGCTCTGAGCTCTCTAGAACTATCTGTCCTGCTGCAGGTGTGTCACCACTCTGAGCTCTCTAGAACTGTCTGCCCTGCTGCAGGAGTGTCACCGCTCTGAGCTCTCTAGAACTGCCTGTCCTGTTGCAGTTGCGTCACCAGTCTGAGCTCTCTAGAACTGTCTGCCCTGTTGCTGGTGCGTCACAGCTCTGAGCTCTCTAGAACTGTGTGTCCTGCTGTGGGTGTATCCCCGCTCTAAGCTCTCTAGAACCTTGTTCCCTGCTGCAGGTGTGTCACCGCTCTGTGCTCTCTAGAACTTTCTGTCGTGCTGCGGGTGTGTCACTGCTCTGAGCTCTCTAGAGCTGTCTGTCCTGCTGCAGTTGCATCACCACTCTGAGCTCTCTAGAACTGTCTGCCCTGCTGTAGGCGTGTCATCGCTCTTAGCTCTCTGGAGCTGTCTGACCTGCTGCAGGCGTGTCACCACTCTGAGCTCAATAGACCTGTCTGCCCTGCGGCAGGTGTGTCACCGTTCTGAGCTCCCTAGAACTGATTGTCCTGCTACAGGCGTGTCACTGCTCTGAGCTCTCTAGAACTGTCTGTCCTGCTGCCGTTGAGTCACCATTCTGAGCACGCTCTAGAACTGTCTGTCCTGCTGCAGGTGTGTCACCGCTCTGAGCTTTCCAGAGCTGTCTGTTCTGCTTTTGTTGCGCCACCATTCTGAGCGCTCTCTAGAACTGTCTGTCCTGCTGCAGGCGTGTCACCGCTCTGAGCTCTCCAGAACTGCCTGTCCTGCTGCAGGCATGTCACCGCTCTGAGCTCTCTAGAACGGCATGTCACCGCTCTGAGCTCTCTAGAACTGCCTGTCCTGCTGCAGTTGTGTCACCAGTCTGAGCTCTCTAGAACTGTCTGCCCTGTTGCTGGTGAGTCATCGCTCTGAGCTCTCTACAACTGTGTGTCCTGCTGTGGGTGTATCCCCGCCCTGAGTTCTCTAGAACATTGTTCCCTGCTGCAGGTGTGTCACCACTCTGTGCTCTCTAGAACTGTTTGTCCTGCTGTGGGTGTGTCCCTGCTCTGAGTACTCTAGAACTGTTTGCCCTGGTGCACGCGTGTCACCACTCTGACATCTCTAGAACTGTCTGTCCTGCTGTGGGTGTGTCCTGCTATGAGATCTCTAGAACGGTTTGTCCTGGTGCAGGCGTGTCACCACTCTGTGCTCTCTAGAACTGTCTGCCCTGATGCAGGTGCGTCACCACTCTGAGCTCTCTAGAACTGTCTGCCCTGTTGCAGGTGTGTCACCGTTCTGAGCTCTCTAGACCTGTCTGTCATGCTGCATGCGTGTCACCGCTCTGAGCTCCCTAAAACTGTTGGTCCTGCTGCAGGTGTGTCACCGCTCTGAACTCTCTAGAACTATCTGTCCTGCTGTGGGTGTGTTCCTGCTCTGAGCTCTCTAGAACTGTTTGACCTGGTGCAGGCATGTCACCACTCTCTGCTCTCTAGAACTGTCTGCCCTGCTGCAGGTGCGTCACCACTCTGAGCTCTCTAGAAATGTCTGCCCTGCTGCATGCGTGTCACCGCTCTGAGCTCCCTAAAACTGTTGTTCCTGCTGCAGGCGTGACACCACTCTGAACTCTCTAGAACTGTCTGTCCTGCTGTGGTTGTGTCCCTGCTCTGAGCTCTCTAGAACTGTTTGCCCTGCTGCAGGTGTGTCACCGCTCTGTGCTCTCTAGAACTGTCTGTCCTGCTGTGGGTGTGTCCCTGCTCTGAGCTCTCTAGAACTGTTTGCCCTGCTGCAGGTGTGTCACCGCTCTGAGCTCTCCAGAGCTGTCTGTTCTGCTGTTGTTGCGCCACCATTCTGAGCGCTCACTAGAACTGTCTGTCCTGCTACAGGCGTGTCACCGCTCTGAGCTCTCTAGAACTGTCTGCCCTGCTGCAAGCGTGTCACCGCTCTGAGCTCTCTAGAACTGTCTGCCCTGCTACATGTGTGTCACCACTCTGAGCTCTCTAGACCTGTCTGTCCTGCTGCAGTTGCGTCACCATTTTGAGCTCACTAGAACTGTCCGCCCTGCTGCAGGTGTGTCACCGCTCTGAACTCTCTAGAACTGTCTGTCCTGCTGCAGGTGTGTCACCGCTCTGAGCTCTCTCGAACTGTCTGCCCTGCTGCAGGTGTGTCATCGGTCTGAGCTCTCTAGCACTGTCTGCCCTGCTGCAGGTGTGTCATCGGTCTGAGCTCTCTAGCACTGTCTGCCCTGCTGCAGGCGTGTCACCGCTCTAAGCTCTCTAGAGCTGTCTGTCCTGCTGCAGTTGCATCACCACTCTGTGCTCTCTAGAACTGTCTGCCCTGCTGCAGGTGTGTCACCGCTCTGAGCTCTCTAGACCTGTCTGACCTGCTGCATGCATGTCACCGTTCTGAGCTCCCTAAATCTGTGGGTCCTGCTGCAGGCGTGTAACCACTCTGAACTCTCTAGAACTGTCTGTCCTGCTGGAGGTGTGTCACTGCTCTGAGCTCTCTAGAGCTGTCTGTTCTGCTGCCGTTGCGTCACCACTCTGAGCTCTCTAGAACTGTCTGTCCTGCTGCAGGGGTGTCACCGCTCTGAGCTCTCTAGAACTATCTGTCCTGCTGCAGGTGTGTCACCGCTCTGAGCTCTCTAGAACTGTCTGTCCTGCTGCAGGTGTGACAATGCTCTGAGCTTCCTAGAACTGTCTGTCCTGCTGCATGCATGTCACAGCTCTGAGCTCACTCTAGAACTGTCTGTCCTGTTGCAAGCGTGTCACCGCACAGAGCTCTCTAGAATTGTCTTCCTGCTGCAGGCGTGTCACCGCTCTGAGCTCTCTAGTACTGTCTATCTTGCTGCAGGCGTGTCACCGCTCTGAGCTCTCTAGAAAGGTTTGTCCTGCTGCAGGCGTGTCACTACTCTGAGCTCCCTCAAACTGTCTGCCCTGCTGCAGGCGTGTCACCGCTCTGAGCTCTCTAGAACTGTCTGTCCTGCTGCAGGCGTGTCACCGCTCTGAGCTCTCTAGAACTGTCTGCCCTGCTGCAAGCGTGTCACCGCTCTGAGCTCTCTAGAACTGTCTGCCCTGCTACAGGTGTATGACCACTCTGAGCTCTCTAGATCTGTCTGTCCTGCTGCAGGCGTGTCACTACTCTGAACTCTCAAGAACTGTCTGTCCTGCTGCTGGCGTGTCACAGCTCTGAGCTCTCTAGAACTGTCTTCCTGCTGCAGGCGTGTCACCGCTCTGAGCTCTCTAAAACTGTCTGTCCTGCTGCAGGCGTGTCACCGCTCTGAGCTCTATAAAATGGTCTGTCCTGCTGCAAGCGTGTCACCACTCTGAGCTCCCTTGAACTGTCTGCCCTGTTGCAGGTGTGTCGCCGCTCTGAACTCTCTAGATCTGTCTGTCCTGCTGCAGGCGTGTCACCGCTCTGAGCTCTCTCGAACTGTCTGCTCTGCTGCAGGTGTGTCATCGGTCTGAGCTCTCTAGCACTGTCTGCCCTGCTGCAGGCGTGTCACCGCTCTAAGCTCTCTAGAGCTGTCTGTCCTGCTGCAGTTGCATCACCACTCTGAGCTCTCTAGAACTGTCTGCCCTGCTGCAGGCGTGTCACCACTCTGAGCTCTATAGACCTGTCTGCCCTGTGGCAGGGGTGTCACCGTTCTGAGCTCCCTAGAACTGATTGTCCTGCTGCTGGCGTGTCACAGCTCTGAGCTCTCTAGAACTGTCTGTCCTGCTGCAGGCGTGTCACCGCTCTGAGCTCTGTAAAACTGTCTGTCCTGCTGCAGGTGTGTCACTGCTCTGAGCTCTATAAAATGGTCTGTCCTGCTGCAGGCGTGTCACCACTCTGAGCTCCCTTGAACTGTCTGCCCTGTTGCAGGTGTGTTGCCGCTCTGAACTCTCTAGAACTGTCTGTCCTGCTGCAGGCGTGTCACTACTCTGAACTCTCTAGAACTGTCTGTCCTGCTGCTGGCGTGTCACAGCTCTGAGCTGTCTAGAACTGTCTTCCTGCTGCAGGCGTGTCACCGCTCTGAGCTCTCTAAAACTGTCTGTCCTGCTGCAGGCGTGTCACCGCTCTGAGCTCTATAAAATGGTCTGTCCTGCTGCAGGCGTGTCACCACTCTGAGCTCCCTTGAACTGTCTGCCCTGTTGCAGGTGTGTCGCCGCTCTGAACTCTCTAGAACTGTCTGTCCTGCTGCAGGCGTGTCACCGCTCTGAGTTCTCTAGAACTGTCTGCC
Source organism: Lissotriton helveticus (assembly GCF_964261635.1). Classification (NCBI taxonomy): domain Eukaryota; kingdom Metazoa; phylum Chordata; class Amphibia; order Caudata; family Salamandridae; genus Lissotriton; species Lissotriton helveticus. The sequence continues at coordinate 172,280,925 of NC_136058.1, read as the reverse complement.
CTGCTGCAGGTGTGTCATCGGTCTGAGCTCTCTAGCACTGTCTGCCCTGCTGCAGGCATGTCAACGCATTGAGCTCTCTAGAACTGTCTGTCCTGCTGCGGGTGTGTCACTGCTCTAAGCTCTCTAGAGCTGTCTGTCCTGCTGCAGTTGCATCACCACTCTGAGCTCTCTAGAACTGTCTGCCCTGCTGCAGGCATGTCACCGCTCTTAGCTCTCTAGAGCTGTCTGACCTGCTGCAGGCGCGTCACCACTCTGAGCTCTATAGACCTGTCTGCCCTGCGGCAGGCGTGTCACCGTTCTGAGCTCCCTATAACTGATTGTCCTGCTACAGGCGTGTCACTACTCTAAGCTCTCTAGAACTGTCTGTCCTGCTGCAGTTGCACCACCATTCTGAGCGCTCTCTAGAACTGTCTGCCCTATTGCTGGTGAGTCATCGCTCTGAGCTGTCTAGAACTGTGTGTCCTGCTGTGGGTGTATCCCCGCTCTGAGCTCTCTAGAACCTTGTTCCCTGCTGCAGGTGTGTCAGCGCTCTGTGCTCTCTAGAACTGTTTGTCCTGCTGTGGGTGTGTCCCTGCTCTGAGTTCTCTAGAACGGTTTGCCCTGGTGCAGGCGTGTCACCACTCTGACATCTCTAGAACTGTCTGTCCTGCTGTGGGTGTGTCCCTGCTCTGAGATCTCTAGAACGGTTTGCCCTGCTGCAGGCGTGTCACCACTCTGTGCTCTCTAGAACTGTCTGCCCTGATGCAGGTGCGTCACCACTCTGAGCTCTCTAGAACTGTCTGCCCTGTTGCAGGTGTGTCACCGCTCTGAGCTCTCTAGACCTGTCTGACCTGCTGCATGCGTGTCACCGCTCTGAGCTCCCTAAATCTGTGGGTCCTGCTGCAGGCGTGTCACCACTCTGAACTCTCCAGAACTGTCTGTCCTGCTGGAGGTGTGTCACCGCTCTGAGCTCCCTAGAGCTGTCTGTTCTGCTGCCCTTGCGTCACCACTCTGAGCTCTCTAGAACTGTCTGTCCTGCTGCAGGGGTGTCACCGCTCTGAGCTCTCTAGAACTATCTGTCCTGCTGCAGGTGTGTCACCACTCTGAGCTCTCTAGAACTGTCTGCCCTGCTGCAGGAGTGTCACCGCTCTGAGCTCTCTAGAACTGCCTGTCCTGTTGCAGTTGCGTCACCAGTCTGAGCTCTCTAGAACTGTCTGCCCTGTTGCTGGTGCGTCACAGCTCTGAGCTCTCTAGAACTGTGTGTCCTGCTGTGGGTGTATCCCCGCTCTAAGCTCTCTAGAACCTTGTTCCCTGCTGCAGGTGTGTCACCGCTCTGTGCTCTCTAGAACTTTCTGTCGTGCTGCGGGTGTGTCACTGCTCTGAGCTCTCTAGAGCTGTCTGTCCTGCTGCAGTTGCATCACCACTCTGAGCTCTCTAGAACTGTCTGCCCTGCTGTAGGCGTGTCATCGCTCTTAGCTCTCTGGAGCTGTCTGACCTGCTGCAGGCGTGTCACCACTCTGAGCTCAATAGACCTGTCTGCCCTGCGGCAGGTGTGTCACCGTTCTGAGCTCCCTAGAACTGATTGTCCTGCTACAGGCGTGTCACTGCTCTGAGCTCTCTAGAACTGTCTGTCCTGCTGCCGTTGAGTCACCATTCTGAGCACGCTCTAGAACTGTCTGTCCTGCTGCAGGTGTGTCACCGCTCTGAGCTTTCCAGAGCTGTCTGTTCTGCTTTTGTTGCGCCACCATTCTGAGCGCTCTCTAGAACTGTCTGTCCTGCTGCAGGCGTGTCACCGCTCTGAGCTCTCCAGAACTGCCTGTCCTGCTGCAGGCATGTCACCGCTCTGAGCTCTCTAGAACGGCATGTCACCGCTCTGAGCTCTCTAGAACTGCCTGTCCTGCTGCAGTTGTGTCACCAGTCTGAGCTCTCTAGAACTGTCTGCCCTGTTGCTGGTGAGTCATCGCTCTGAGCTCTCTACAACTGTGTGTCCTGCTGTGGGTGTATCCCCGCCCTGAGTTCTCTAGAACATTGTTCCCTGCTGCAGGTGTGTCACCACTCTGTGCTCTCTAGAACTGTTTGTCCTGCTGTGGGTGTGTCCCTGCTCTGAGTACTCTAGAACTGTTTGCCCTGGTGCACGCGTGTCACCACTCTGACATCTCTAGAACTGTCTGTCCTGCTGTGGGTGTGTCCTGCTATGAGATCTCTAGAACGGTTTGTCCTGGTGCAGGCGTGTCACCACTCTGTGCTCTCTAGAACTGTCTGCCCTGATGCAGGTGCGTCACCACTCTGAGCTCTCTAGAACTGTCTGCCCTGTTGCAGGTGTGTCACCGTTCTGAGCTCTCTAGACCTGTCTGTCATGCTGCATGCGTGTCACCGCTCTGAGCTCCCTAAAACTGTTGGTCCTGCTGCAGGTGTGTCACCGCTCTGAACTCTCTAGAACTGTCTGTCCTGCTGTGGGTGTGTTCCTGCTCTGAGCTCTCTAGAACTGTTTGACCTGGTGCAGGCATGTCACCACTCTCTGCTCTCTAGAACTGTCTGCCCTGCTGCAGGTGCGTCACCACTCTGAGCTCTCTAGAAATGTCTGCCCTGCTGCATGCGTGTCACCGCTCTGAGCTCCCTAAAACTGTTGTTCCTGCTGCAGGCGTGACACCACTCTGAACTCTCTAGAACTGTCTGTCCTGCTGTGGTTGTGTCCCTGCTCTGAGCTCTCTAGAACTGTTTGCCCTGCTGCAGGTGTGTCACCGCTCTGTGCTCTCTAGAACTGTCTGTCCTGCTGTGGGTGTGTCCCTGCTCTGAGCTCTCTAGAACTGTTTGCCCTGCTGCAGGTGTGTCACCGCTCTGAGCTCTCCAGAGCTGTCTGTTCTGCTGTTGTTGCGCCACCATTCTGAGCGCTCACTAGAACTGTCTGTCCTGCTACAGGCGTGTCACCGCTCTGAGCTCTCTAGAACTGTCTGCCCTGCTGCAAGCGTGTCACCGCTCTGAGCTCTCTAGAACTGTCTGCCCTGCTACATGTGTGTCACCACTCTGAGCTCTCTAGACCTGTGTGTCCTGCTGCAGTTGCGTCACCATTTTGAGCTCACTAGAACTGTCCGCCCTGCTGCAGGTGTGTCACCGCTCTGAACTCTCTAGAACTGTCTGTCCTGCTGCAGGTGTGTCACCGCTCTGAGCTCTCTCGAACTGTCTGCCCTGCTGCAGGTGTGTCATCGGTCTGAGCTCTCTAGCACTGTCTGCCCTGCTGCAGGTGTGTCATCGGTCTGAGCTCTCTAGCACTGTCTGCCCTGCTGCAGGCGTGTCACCGCTCTAAGCTCTCTAGAGCTGTCTGTCCTGCTGCAGTTGCATCACCACTCTGTGCTCTCTAGAACTGTCTGCCCTGCTGCAGGTGTGTCACCGCTCTGAGCTCTCTAGACCTGTCTGACCTGCTGCATGCATGTCACCGTTCTGAGCTCCCTAAATCTGTGGGTCCTGCTGCAGGCGTGTAACCACTCTGAACTCTCTAGAACTGTCTGTCCTGCTGGAGGTGTGTCACTGCTCTGAGCTCTCTAGAGCTGTCTGTTCTGCTGCCGTTGCGTCACCACTCTGAGCTCTCTAGAACTGTCTGTCCTGCTGCAGGGGTGTCACCGCTCTGAGCTCTCTAGAACTATCTGTCCTGCTGCAGGTGTGTCACCGCTCTGAGCTCTCTAGAACTGTCTGTCCTGCTGCAGGTGTGACAATGCTCTGAGCTTCCTAGAACTGTCTGTCCTGCTGCATGCATGTCACAGCTCTGAGCTCACTCTAGAACTGTCTGTCCTGTTGCAAGCGTGTCACCGCACAGAGCTCTCTAGAATTGTCTTCCTGCTGCAGGCGTGTCACCGCTCTGAGCTCTCTAGTACTGTCTATCTTGCTGCAGGCGTGTCACCGCTCTGAGCTCTCTAGAAAGGTTTGTCCTGCTGCAGGCGTGTCACTACTCTGAGCTCCCTCAAACTGTCTGCCCTGCTGCAGGCGTGTCACCGCTCTGAGCTCTCTAGAACTGTCTGTCCTGCTGCAGGCGTGTCACCGCTCTGAGCTCTCTAGAACTGTCTGCCCTGCTGCAAGCGTGTCACCGCTCTGAGCTCTCTAGAACTGTCTGCCCTGCTACAGGTGTATGACCACTCTGAGCTCTCTAGATCTGTCTGTCCTGCTGCAGGCGTGTCACTACTCTGAACTCTCAAGAACTGTCTGTCCTGCTGCTGGCGTGTCACAGCTCTGAGCTCTCTAGAACTGTCTTCCTGCTGCAGGCGTGTCACCGCTCTGAGCTCTCTAAAACTGTCTGTCCTGCTGCAGGCGTGTCACCGCTCTGAGCTCTATAAAATGGTCTGTCCTGCTGCAAGCGTGTCACCACTCTGAGCTCCCTTGAACTGTCTGCCCTGTTGCAGGTGTGTCGCCGCTCTGAACTCTCTAGATCTGTCTGTCCTGCTGCAGGCGTGTCACCGCTCTGAGCTCTCTCGAACTGTCTGCTCTGCTGCAGGTGTGTCATCGGTCTGAGCTCTCTAGCACTGTCTGCCCTGCTGCAGGCGTGTCACCGCTCTAAGCTCTCTAGAGCTGTCTGTCCTGCTGCAGTTGCATCACCACTCTGAGCTCTCTAGAACTGTCTGCCCTGCTGCAGGCGTGTCACCACTCTGAGCTCTATAGACCTGTCTGCCCTGTGGCAGGGGTGTCACCGTTCTGAGCTCCCTAGAACTGATTGTCCTGCTGCTGGCGTGTCACAGCTCTGAGCTCTCTAGAACTGTCTGTCCTGCTGCAGGCGTGTCACCGCTCTGAGCTCTGTAAAACTGTCTGTCCTGCTGCAGGTGTGTCACTGCTCTGAGCTCTATAAAATGGTCTGTCCTGCTGCAGGCGTGTCACCACTCTGAGCTCCCTTGAACTGTCTGCCCTGTTGCAGGTGTGTTGCCGCTCTGAACTCTCTAGAACTGTCTGTCCTGCTGCAGGCGTGTCACTACTCTGAACTCTCTAGAACTGTCTGTCCTGCTGCTGGCGTGTCACAGCTCTGAGCTGTCTAGAACTGTCTTCCTGCTGCAGGCGTGTCACCGCTCTGAGCTCTCTAAAACTGTCTGTCCTGCTGCAGGCGTGTCACCGCTCTGAGCTCTATAAAATGGTCTGTCCTGCTGCAGGCGTGTCACCACTCTGAGCTCCCTTGAACTGTCTGCCCTGTTGCAGGTGTGTCGCCGCTCTGAACTCTCTAGAACTGTCTGTCCTGCTGCAGGCGTGTCACCGCTCTGAGTTCTCTAGAACTGTCTGCCCTGCTGCAGGTGTGTCATCGGTCTGAGCTCTCTAGCACTGTCTGCCCTGCTGCAGGCATGTCAACGCATTGAGCTCTCTAGAACTGTCTGTCCTGCTGCGGGTGTGTCACTGCTCTAAGCTCTCTAGAGCTGTCTGTCCTGCTGCAGTTGCATCACCACTCTGAGCTCTCTAGAACTGTCTGCCCTGCTGCAGGCATGTCACCGCTCTTAGCTCTCTAGAGCTGTCTGACCTGCTGCAGGCGCGTCACCACTCTGAGCTCTATAGACCTGTCTGCCCTGCGGCAGGCGTGTCACCGTTCTGAGCTCCCTATAACTGATTGTCCTGCTACAGGCGTGTCACTACTCTAAGCTCTCTAGAACTGTCTGTCCTGCTGCAGTTGCACCACCATTCTGAGCGCTCTCTAGAACTGTCTGCCCTATTGCTGGTGAGTCATCGCTCTGAGCTGTCTAGAACTGTGTGTCCTGCTGTGGGTGTATCCCCGCTCTGAGCTCTCTAGAACCTTGTTCCCTGCTGCAGGTGTGTCAGCGCTCTGTGCTCTCTAGAACTGTTTGTCCTGCTGTGGGTGTGTCCCTGCTCTGAGTTCTCTAGAACGGTTTGCCCTGGTGCAGGCGTGTCACCACTCTGACATCTCTAGAACTGTCTGTCCTGCTGTGGGTGTGTCCCTGCTCTGAGATCTCTAGAACGGTTTGCCCTGCTGCAGGCGTGTCACCACTCTGTGCTCTCTAGAACTGTCTGCCCTGATGCAGGTGCGTCACCACTCTGAGCTCTCTAGAACTGTCTGCCCTGTTGCAGGTGTGTCACCGCTCTGAGCTCTCTAGACCTGTCTGACCTGCTGCATGCGTGTCACCGCTCTGAGCTCCCTAAATCTGTGGGTCCTGCTGCAGGCGTGTCACCACTCTGAACTCTCCAGAACTGTCTGTCCTGCTGGAGGTGTGTCACCGCTCTGAGCTCCCTAGAGCTGTCTGTTCTGCTGCCCTTGCGTCACCACTCTGAGCTCTCTAGAACTGTCTGTCCTGCTGCAGACGTGTCACCGCTCTGAGCTCCCTGGAACTGTCTGCCCTGCTGCAGGCGTGTCACCGCTCTGAGCTCTCTAGAACTATCTGTCCTGCTGCAGGTGTGTCACCACTCTGAGCTCTCTAGAACTGTCTGCCCTGCTGCAGGAGTGTCACCGCTCTGAGCTCTCTAGAACTGCCTGTCCTGTTGCAGTTGCGTCACCACTCTGAGCTCTCTAGAACTGTCTGCCCTGCTGCAGGAGTGTCACCGCTCTGAGCTCTCTAGAGCTGTCTGTCCTGCTGCAGTTGCATCACCACTCTGAGCTCTCTAGAACTGTCTGCCCTGCTGTAGGCGTGTCATCGCTCTTAGCTCTCTGGAGCTGTCTGACCTGCTGCAGGCGTGTCACCACTCTGAGCTCAATAGACCTGTCTGCCCTGCGGCAGGTGTGTCACCGTTCTGAGCTCCCTAGAACTGATTGTCCTGCTACAGGCGTGTCACTGCTCTGAGCTCTCTAGAACTGTCTGTCCTGCTGCCGTTGAGTCACCATTCTGAGCACGCTCTAGAACTGTCTGTCCTGCTGCAGGTGTGTCACCGCTCTGAGCTTTCCAGAGCTGTCTGTTCTGCTTTTGTTGCGCCACCATTCTGAGCGCTCTCTAGAACTGTCTGTCCTGCTGCAGGCGTGTCACCGCTCTGAGCTCTCCAGAACTGCCTGTCCTGCTGCAGGCATGTCACCGCTCTGAGCTCTCTAGAACTGCCTGTCCTGCTGCAGTTGTGTCACCAGTCTGAGCTCTCTAGAACTGTCTGCCCTGTTGCTGGTGAGTCATCGCTCTGAGCTCTCTACAACTGTGTGTCCTGCTGTGGGTGTATCCCCGCCCTGAGTTCTCTAGAACATTGTTCCCTGCTGCAGGTGTGTCACCACTCTGTGCTCTCTAGAACTGTTTGTCCTGCTGTGGGTGTGTCTCTGCTCTGAGTACTCTAGAACTGTTTGCCCTGGTGCACGCGTGTCACCACTCTGACATCTCTAGAACTGTCTGTCCTGCTGTGGGTGTGTCCTGCTATGAGATCTCTAGAACGGTTTGTCCTGGTGCAGGCGTGTCACCACTCTGTGCTCTCTAGAACTGTCTGCCCTGATGCAGGTGCGTCACCACTCTGAGCTCTCTAGAACTGTCTGCCCTGTTGCAGGTGTGTCACCGTTCTGAGCTCTCTAGACCTGTCTGTCATGCTGCATGCGTGTCACCGCTCTGAGCTCCCTAAAACTGTTGGTCCTGCTGCAGGTGTGTCACCGCTCTGAACTCTCTAGAACTGTCTGTCCTGCTGTGGGTGTGTTCCTGCTCTGAGCTCTCTAGAACTGTTTGACCTGGTGCAGGCATGTCACCACTCTCTGCTCTCTAGAACTGTCTGCCCTGCTGCAGGTGCGTCACCACTCTGAGCTCTCTAGAAATGTCTGCCCTGCTGCATGCGTGTCACCGCTCTGAGCTCCCTAAAACTGTTGTTCCTGCTGCAGGCGTGACACCACTCTGAACTCTCTAGAACTGTCTGTCCTGCTGTGGTTGTGTCCCTGCTCTGAGCTCTCTAGAACTGTTTGCCCTGCTGCAGGTGTGTCACCGCTCTGTGCTCTCTAGAACTGTCTGTCCTGCTGTGGGTGTGTCCCTGCTCTGAGCTCTCTAGAACTGTTTGCCCTGCTGCAGGTGTGTCACCGCTCTGAGCTCTCCAGAGCTGTCTGTTCTGCTGTTGTTGCGCCACCATTCTGAGCGCTCACTAGAACTGTCTGTCCTGCTACAGGCGTGTCACCGCTCTGAGCTCTCTAGAACTGTCTGCCCTGCTGCAAGCGTGTCACCGCTCTGAGCTCTCTAGAACTGTCTGCCCTGCTACATGTGTGTCACCACTCTGAGCTCTCTAGACCTGTCTGTCCTGCTGCAGTTGCGTCACCATTTTGAGCTCACTAGAACTGTCCGCCCTGCTGCAGGTGTGTCACCGCTCTGAACTCTCTAGAACTGTCTGTCCTGCTGCAGGTGTGTCACCGCTCTGAGCTCTCTCGAACTGTCTGCCCTGCTGCAGGTGTGTCATCGGTCTGAGCTCTCTAGCACTGTCTGCCCTGCTGCAGGTGTGTCATCGGTCTGAGCTCTCTAGCACTGTCTGCCCTGCTGCAGGCGTGTCACCGCTCTAAGCTCTCTAGAGCTGTCTGTCCTGCTGCAGTTGCATCACCACTCTGTGCTCTCTAGAACTGTCTGCCCTGCTGCAGGTGTGTCACCGCTCTGAGCTCTCTAGACCTGTCTGACCTGCTGCATGCATGTCACCGTTCTGAGCTCCCTAAATCTGTGGGCCCTGCTGCAGGCGTGTAACCACTCTGAACTCTCTAGAACTGTCTGTCCTGCTGGAGGTGTGTCACTGCTCTGAGCTCTCTAGAGCTGTCTGTTCTGCTGCCGTTGCGTCACCACTCTGAGCTCTCTAGAACTGTCTGTCCTGCTGCAGGGGTGTCACCGCTCTGAGCTCTCTAGAACTATCTGTCCTGCTGCAGGTGTGTCACCGCTCTGAGCTCTCTAGAACTGTCTGTCCTGCTGCAGGTGTGACAATGCTCTGAGCTTCCTAGAACTGTCTGTCCTGCTGCATGCATGTCACAGCTCTGAGCTCACTCTAGAACTGTCTGTCCTGTTGCAAGCGTGTCACCGCACAGAGCTCTCTGGAATTGTCTTCCTGCTGCAGGCGTGTCACCGCTCTGAGCTCTCTAGTACTGTCTATCTTGCTGCAGGCGTGTCACCGCTCTGAGCTCTCTAGAAAGGTTTGTCCTGCTGCAGGCGTGTCACTACTCTGAGCTCCCTCAAACTGTCTGCCCTGCTGCAGGCGTGTCACCGCTCTGAGCTCTCTAGAACTGTCTGTCCTGCTGCAGGCGTGTCACCGCTCTGAGCTCTCTAGAACTGTCTGCCCTGCTGCAAGCGTGTCACCGCTCTGAGCTCTCTAGAACTGTCTGCCCTGCTACAGGTGTATGACCACTCTGAGCTCTCTAGATCTGTCTGTCCTGCTGCAGGCGTGTCACCGCTCTGAGCTCTATAAAATGGTCTGTCCTGCTGCAAGCGTGTCACCACTCTGAGCTCCCTTGAACTGTCTGCCCTGTTGCAGGTGTGTCGCCGCTCTGAACTCTCTAGAACTGTCTGTCCTGCTGCAGGCGTGTCACCGCTCTGAGCTCTCTCGAACTGTCTGCTCTGCTGCAGGTGTGTCATCGGTCTGAGCTCTCTAGCACTGTCTGCCTTGCTGCAGGCGTGTCACTGCTCTAAGCTCTCTAGAGCTGTCTGTCCTGCTGCAGTTGCATCACCACTCTGAGCTCTCTAGAACTGTCTGCCCTGCTGCAGGCGTGTCACCACTCTGAGCTCTATAGACCTGTCTGCCCTGTGGCAGGGGTGTCACCGTTCTGAGCTCCCTAGAACTGATTGTCCTGCTGCTGGCGTGTCACAGCTCTGAGCTCTCTAGAACTGTCTGTCCTGCTGCAGGCGTGTCACCGCTCTGAGCTCTGTAAAACTGTCTGTCCTGCTGCAGGTGTGTCACTGCTCTGAGCTCTATAAAATGGTCTGTCCTGCTGCAGGCGTGTCACCACTCTGAGCTCCCTTGAACTGTCTGCCCTGTTGCAGGTGTGTTGCCGCTCTGAACTCTCTAGAACTGTCTGTCCTGCTGCAGGCGTGTCACTACTCTGAACTCTCTAGAACTGTCTGTCCTGCTGCTGGCGTGTCACAGCTCTGAGCTGTCTAGAACTGTCTTCCTGCTGCAGGCGTGTCACCGCTCTGAGCTCTCTAAAACTGTCTGTCCTGCTGTAGGCGTGTCACCGCTCTGAGCTCTATAAAATGGTCTGTCCTGCTGCAGGCGTGTCACCACTCTGGGCTCCCTTGAACTGTCTGCCCTGTTGCAGGTGTGTCGCCGCTCTGAACTCTCTAGAACTGTCTGTCCTGCTGCAGGCGTGTCACCGCTCTGAGTTCTCTAGAACTGTCTGCCCTGCTGCAGGTGTGTCATCGGTCTGAGCTCTCTAGCACTGTCTGCCCTGCTGCAGGCATGTCAACGCATTGAGCTCTCTAGAACTGTCTGTCCTGCTGCGGGTGTGTCACTGCTCTAAGCTCTCTAGAGCTGTCTGTCCTGCTGCAGTTGCATCACCACTCTGAGCTCTCTAGAACTGTCTGCCCTGCTGCAGGCGTGTCACCGCTCTTAGCTCTCTAGAGCTGTCTGACCTGCTGCAGGCGCGTCACCACTCTGAGCTCTATAGACCTGTCTGCCCTGCGGCAGGCGTGTCACCGTTCTGAGCTCCCTAGAACTGATTGTCCTGCTACAGGCGTGTCACTACTCTAAGCTCTCTAGAACTGTCTGTCCTGCTGCAGTTGAGTCACCATTCTGAGCGCGCTCTAGAACTGTCTGTCCTGCTGCAGGTGTGTCACCGCTTCTGAGCTCTCTAGAGCTGTCTGTTCTGCTGTTGTTGCGCCACCATTCTGAGCGCTCTCTAGAACTGTCTGCCCTATTGCTTGTGAGTCATCGCTCTGAGCTCTCTAGAACTGTGTGTCCTGCTGTGGGTGTATCCCCGCTCTGAGCTCTGTAGAACCTTGTTCCCTGCTGCAGGTGTGTCACCGCTCTGTGCTCTCTAGAACTGTTTGTCCTGCTGTGGGTGTGTCCCTGCTCTGAGTTCTCTAGAACGGTTTGCCCTGGTGCAGGCGTGTCACCACTCTGACATCTCTAAAACTGTCTGTCCTGCTGTGGGTGTGTCCCTGCTCTGAGATCTCTAGAACGGTTTGCCCTGCTGCAGGCGTGTCACCACTCTGTGCTCTCTAGAACTGTCTGCCCTGATGCAGGTGCGTCACCACTCTGAGCTCTCTAGAACTGTCTGCCCTGTTGCAGGTGTGTCACCGCTCTGAGCTCTCTAGACCTGTCTGACCTGCTGCATGCGTGTCACCGCTCTGAGCTCCCTAAATCTGTGGGTCCTGCTGCAGGCGTGTCACCACTCTGAACTCTCTAGAACTGTCTGTCCTGCTGGAGGTGTGTCACCGCTCTGAGCTCTCTAGAGCTGTCTGTTCTGCTGCCTTTGCGTCACCACTCTGAGCTCTCTAGAACTGTCTGTCCTGCTGCAGGGGTGTCACCGCTCTGAGCTCTCTAGAACTATCTGTCCTGCTGCAGGTGTGTCACCACTCTGAGCTCTCTAGAACTGTCTGCCCTGCTGCAGGAGTGTCACCGCTCTGAGCTCTCTAGAACTGCCTGTCCTGTTGCAGTTGCGTCACCAGTCTGAGCTCTCTAGAACTGTCTGCCCTGTTGCTGGTGCGTCACAGCTCTGAGCTCTCTAGAACTGTGTGTCCTGCTGTGGGTGTATCCCCGCTCTAAGCTCTCTAGAACCTTGTTCCCTGCTGCAGGTGTGTCACCGCTCTGTGCTCTCTAGAACTTTCTGTCGTGCTGCGGGCGTGTCACTGCTCTGAGCTCTCTAGAGCTGTCTGTCCTGCTGCAGTTGCATCACCACTCTGAGCTCTCTAGAACTGTCTGCCCTGCTGTAGGCGTGTCATCGCTCTTAGCTCTCTGGAGCTGTCTGACCTGCTGCAGGCGTGTCACCACTCTGAGCTCAATAGACCTGTCTGCCCTGCGGCAGGCGTGTCACCGTTCTGAGCTCCCTAGAACTGATTGTCCTGCTACAGGCGTGTCACTGCTCTGAGCTCTCTAGAACTGTCTGTCCTGCTGCAGTTGAGTCACCATTCTGAGCACGCTCTAGAACTGTCTGTCCTGCTGCAGGTGTGTCACCGCTCTGAGCTTTCCAGAGCTGTCTGTTCTGCTTTTGTTGCGCCACCATTCTGAGCGCTCTCTAGAACTGTCTGTCCTGCTGCAGGCGTGTCACCGCTCTGAGCTGTCTAGAACTGCCTGTCCTGCTGCAGGCATGTCACCGCTCTGAGCTCTCTAGAACTGCCTGTCCTGCTGCAGTTGTGTCACCAGTCTGAGCTCTCTAGAACTGTCTGCCCTGTTGCTGGTGAGTCATCGCTCTGAGCTCTCTACAACTGTGTGTCCTGCTGTGGGTGTATCCCCGCCCTGAGTTCTCTAGAACATTGTTCCCTGCTGCAGGTGTGTCACCACTCTGTGCTCTCTAGAACTGTTTGTCCTGCTGTGGGTGTGTCCCTGCTCTGAGTTCTCTAGAACTGTTTGCCCTGGTGCACGCGTGTCACCACTCTGACATCTCTAGAACTGTCTGTCCTGCTGTGGGTGTGTCCTGTTCTGAGATCTCTAGAACGGTTTGCCCTGGTGCAGGCGTGTCACCACTCTGTGCTCTCTAGAACTGTCTGCCCTGATGCAGGTGCGTCACCACTCTGAACTCTCTAGAACTGTCTGCCCTGTTGCAGGTGTGTCACCGTTCTGAGCTCTCTAGACCTGTCTGTCCTGCTGCATGCGTGTCACCGCTCTGAGCTCCCTAAAACTGTTGGTCCTGCTGCAGGTGTGTCACCGCTCTGAACTCTCTAGAACTGTCTGGCCTGCTGTGGCTGTATTCCTGCTCTGAGCTCTCTAGAACTGTTTGACCTGGTGCAGGCATGTCACCACTCTCTGCTCTCTAGAACTGTCTGCCCTGCTGCAGGTGCGTCACCACTCTGAGCTCTCTAGAAATGTCTGCCCTGCTGCATGCGTGTCACCGCTCTGAACTCCCTAAAACTGTTGTTCCTGCTGCAGGCGTGACACCACTCTGAACTCTCTAGAACTGTCTGTCCTGCTGTGGTTGTGTCCCTGCTCTGAGCTCTCTAGAACTGTTTGCCCTGCTGCAGGTGTGTCACCGCTCTGTGCTCTCTAGAGCTGTCTGTCCTGCTGTGGGTGTGTCCCTGCTCTGAGATCTCTAGAACGGTTTGCACTGGTGCAGGCGTGTCACCACTCTGTGTTCTCTAGAACTGTCTGCCCTGCTGCATTCGTGTCACCGCTCTGAACTCTCTAGAACTGTCTGTCCTGCTGGAGGTGTGTCACCCCTTTCAGCTCACTAGAGCTGTCTGCCCTGTTGCAGGTGTGTCACCGTTCTGAGCTCTCTAGACCTGTGTGTCCTGCTGCATGCATGTCACCGCTCTGAGCTCCCTAAAACTGTTGGTCCTGCTGCAGGCGTGTCACCACTCTGAACTCTCTAGAACTGTCTGTCCTGCTGTGGGTGTGTTCCTGCTCTGAGCTCTCTAGAACTGTTTGACCTGGTGCAGGCATGTCACTACTCTCTGCTCTCTAGAACTGTCTGCCCTGCTGCAGGTGTGACACCGCTCTGTGCTCTCTAGAACTGTCTGTCCTGCTGTGGGTGTGTCCCTGCTCTGAGATCTCTAGAACGGTTTGCACTGGTGCAGGCGTGTCACCACTCTGTGTTCTCTAGAACTGTCTGCCCTGCTGCATGCGTGTCACCGCTCTGAGCTCCCTAAAACTGTTGGTCCTGCTGCAGGCGTGTCACCACTCTGAACTCTCTAGAACTGTCTGTCCTGCTGGAGGTGTGTCACCCCTCTCAGCTCACTAGAGCTGTCTGTTCTGCTGCCGTTGCATCACCACTCTGAGCTCTCTAGAACTGTCTGTCCTGCTGCAGGGGTGTCACCGCTCTGACCTCTCTAGAACTATCTGTCCTGCTGCAGGTGTGTTACCGCTCTGCGCTCTCTAGAAATATCTGTCCTGCTGCAGGGGTGTCACCGCTCTGAGCTCTCTAGAACTGCCTGTCCTGTTGCAGTTGCGTCACAGCTCTGAGCTCTCTAGAACTGTGTGTCCTGCTGTGGGTGTATCCCCGCTCTGAGCTCTCTAGAAGTGTTGGCCCTGGTGCAGGCGTGTCATCACTCTGTGCTCTCTAGAACTGTCTGCCCTGCTGCAGGTGCATCACCACTCTGAGCTCTCTAGAACCAGGGCCGGACTGACTCCTGGGCAGTTTGGAATGCTGCCGAGCTGGGGGCTGCTTTCACTGCAGTGGGGGCTGATTTCGTTCATGGAGACCTGCGTGTGCTTCGAAATAATTAATGCAAAACGAATTTCGTTTAGCACACGCAGGTCTCCATGAACGAAATCCCCCCCAGCTCAGCAGCATTCCAAACTGCCCGGTAGCCAGTCCGGCCCTGCCTAGAACTGTCTGCCCTGCTGCAGGTATGTCACCGCTCTGAGCTCTCTAGAACTGTCTTGCCTGCTGCAGGTGTGTCACTGCTCTGATCTCTCTAGAACTTTCAGTCCTGCTGCAGGTGTGTCACCGCTCTGAGCTCTCTAGAGCTGTCTGTCCTGCTGTGGGTGTGTCCCTGCTCTGAGCTCTCCAGAACTTTCTATCCTGCTGCAGGTGTGTCACCGCTCTGAGCTCTCTAGAGCTGTCTGTCCTGCTGTGGGTGTGTCCCTGCTCTGAGCTCTCTAGAACTTTCTGTCCTGCTGCAGGTGTGTCACCGCTCTGAGCTCTCTAGAGCTGTCTGTTCTGCTGCAGTTTTGTCACCACTCCGAGCTCTCTAGAACTGTCTGCCCTGCTGCAGACGTGTCACCGCTCTGAGCTCCCTGGAACTGTCTGCCCTGCTGCAGGCGTGTCACCGTTCTGAGCTCTCTAGAACCGTCTGTCCTGCTGCAGGTGTGTCACCGCTCTGAGCTCTCTAGAACTGTCTGCCCTGCTGCAGGTGTGTCACCGCTCTGAGCTCTCTAGACCTGTCTGACCTGCTGCAGGCGTGTCACCGCTCTGAGCTCCCTAAAACTGTTAGTCCTGCTGCGGGTGTGTCACCACTCTGAGCTCTCTAGAACTGTCTGTCCTGCTGGGGGTGTGTTCCTGCTCTGAGCTCTCTAGAACTGTTTGACCTGGTGCAGGCGTGTCACCACTCTCTGCTCTCTAGAACTGTCTGTCCTGCTGCAGGCGTGTCACCACTCTAAGCTCTCTACATCTGTCTGTCCTGCTAGAGGCGTGTCACCACTCTGAGCTCTCTAGAACTGTCTGTCCTGCTGCCGGCGTGTCACCGCTCTGAGCCCTCTAGAACTGTCTGCCCTGCTCTAGTTGCGTCACCACTCTAAGCTCTCTAGAATTGTCTGTCCTGCTGCAGGCGTGTCACCAGTCTAAGCTCTCTAGAATTGTCTGTCCTACTGCAGGCGTGTCACCACTCTAAGCTCTCAATCAATCAATCAATCATAGACATTTGTATAGCGCACTACTCACCCGGAGGGTCTCAAGGCGCTAGGGGGGGGGGGGAGTGCTGCTACTGCTCGAATAGCCAGGTCTTGAGCTTCTTCCTGAAGGAGAGGTGGTCTTGGGTCAGGCGCAGGTCGGTCGGGAGGGAGTTCCAGGTCTTGGCGGCCAGGAAGGAGAAGGATCTTCCTCCTGTTGTCGTTCTTCGGATACGGGGGACGGCGGCGAGGGCGTGGCTGGCTGATCGGAGGTGTCGTTTGGGAGCGTAGAAGTTGATGCGGTTGTTGAGGTAGCTCGGGCCTTGATCGTGTAGGGCTTTGTGTGCGTGGGTGAGGAGGCGGAAGGTGATTCTTTTGTTGACGGGGAGCCAATGCAGGTCTCTCAGATGTCCGGAGATGTGGCTGTGTCGTGGGATGTCGAGGATGAGTCTGGCTGAGGCGTTCTGGATCCGCTGGAGTCTCTTCTGGAGCTTGGTGGTGGTTCCGGCGTAGAGGGCGTTGCCGTAGTCCAGTCGGCTGGTGACGAGGGCCTGGGTGACCGTCTTCCTTGTCTCGGTGGGGATCCACCGGAAGATCTTGCGTAGCATGCGCAGGATGTTGAAGCACGATGAGGAGACGGCGTTGACTTGTCTGGTCATGGTGAGGGAGGAGTCCAGGATGAAGCCCAGGTTTTGTGCGTGGTCTGTTGGTTTGGGTGCGCTGCCCAGGGCGGGGGGCCACCAGGAGTCGTCCCAGGCGGAGGGCGAGGAGCCCAGGATGAGGACTTCCGTCTTGTCTGAGTTCAGTTTCAGGCGGCTGGTCGTCATCCACTCGGCTACGTCTTTCATCCCTTCGTGAAGGTTGGCTCTGGCGGCGGCGGGGTCGTTGGTCAGCTGGGTGTCGTCAGCGTAGGAGATGATGTTGAGGTTGTGTTGGCGTGCGATGGCCGCGAGGGGGCTCATGTAGATGTTGAAGAGGGTGGGGCTTGCGAGGATCCTTGAGGGACGCCGCAGATGACTCCGGTGGCCTCTGATTTGTACGGTGGTAGACGGACTCTCTGTGTTCTTCCGGCGTTAAGCCAGGAAGGTGATGTCTTTGCTGGATGAGAAGACGGCGTCGAGTGTGTGTCCGGCGAGGTGGGTGGGGGTGGATACCAGCTGCTTGAGTCCGAGGTTGGCGAGGTTGTCGAGCAGGGTGATGGTGTTGCGGTCGTTGTTGTTCTCCAGGTGGAAGTTGAGGTCCCCCAGGAGGATGTAGTCAGCGGAGGGGAGGGCATGCGGGCTGACGAAGTCGGCGATGTCCTCGCTGAATTGTGTGCGAGGTCCCGGGGGTCGGTAGATCAGGGTGCCTCTGAGGGTGGTCTTCGGGTCGGTGTGGATCTGGAAGTGTAGGTGTTCGGCGGTTTTCAGGGTGTCGTCGGTGTTGGTCGTGATGTGGATGGTGTCCCTGTGGATGATGGCGATGCCTCCTCCAATCTGTTTGACGCGGTCTCTTCGGGCGATCTTGTATCCCTCTGGGATGGCGATGGCGATGTCGGGTGCTGAGGAGTCGTTCATCCAGGTTTCCGTGAGGAAGGCGACGTCTGGAGCTGTGGTGTCGAGGAGGTTCCAGAGTTCGATGGCGTGCCTGTGGACGGAGCGGGTGTTGAGCAGGATGCACTTCAGGTGGTTGCTGCTGGTGTTCGGCTTGGCGGGTGCTGGTGGGGGCAGGACCGGATGCAGGTGAACTTGCAGGCGTGGCAGCTGAAGGGTCCGTGGGTGTGCTTCGGGGTGGCTCGGTAGCATCCAGGGGTTCTGCCGGTGTTGAGTGCGAGGAGTTCGGTGGCGTTGTAGGACAGTCGGGTCGTCTTTCGTCGGTGGGGGCCAGGGGTCCTGGCACTGGGCGCGGTCCAGGCGCGGACGGGCGCAGACGGGCTTACCTTTGGCGTGCCTTCGGCGCGCCCGCTGCGCGTCAACGCTGCGCGTTCGCACGGTTGCCATATATGGCGAAGTGCGAGGGAGGGCGGAGCAGCTGGGAGGCGGGAGCGGGGAGGGTACAGAAGAAAAAGGGGGTGGGGTTAGCGGCGGTGGCGGGAAGCCGGGAGCGGGTAGGAAAGAGCCGGGGGGAGCGAAAAACAGGCAAACAGGCAATAAACACAAACTAATTGACAATAAAGTACAATAAATGCAGAGGGGCACACGGCAAGTTAGCGGGGTACAGGAGCCTGCAGGACAGGCGAGCGCAGACCACGCCGCTCGGTGGCAGGGGGCGTGGTCACACAGCGGCAGCCGGGGCAGCGAGGCAGGCAGGCGGGAGGCACACGCAGCAGCTGGTGGCCGTGCGGCGTGGGGGGTGTCCTAAACTAGGTCACACTCACCTGCGTCGCACGGTCGCCATATATGGCCAAGTGCGAGGGAGGGCGGAGCAGCTGGGAGGCGGGAGCGGGGAGGGTACAGAAAGAAAAAGGGGGCGGGGTTAGCGGCGGTGGCGGGAAGCCGGGAGCGGGTAGGGAAGAGCCGGGGGGAGTGAAAAACAGGCAAACAGGCAATAAACACAAACTAATTGACAATAAAGTACAATAAATGCAGAGGGGCACACGGCAAGTTAGCGGGGTACAGGAGCCTGCAGGACAGGCGAGCGCAGACCACGCCGCTCGGGGGCAGGGGGCGTGGTCACACAGCGGCAGCCGGGGCAGCGAGGCAGGCAGGCGGGAGGCACACGCAGCAGCTGGTGGCCGTGCGGCGCGGGGGGTGTCCTAAACTAGGTCACCTCTCTAGGTCTCTCTGTCCTTCTGCAGGCGTGTCACCAGTCTAAGCTCTCTAGAACTGTCTGTCCTGCTGCAGGCGTGTTACCGCTCTGAGCTCTCTAGAACTGTCTGCCCTGCTGCAGGTGTGTCACCGCTCTGAGCTCTCTAGGTCTGTCTGTCCTGCTGCAGGCGTGTCATCGCTCTGAGCTCTCTAGGTCTGTCTGTCCTGCTGCGGAGTGCATGGTGTGCTCATAGCCACAAACATACAAGGAGATGCTGAAGAGAGATATAGCTGACGCGCATAGTTACATTTGTGTTATATTATATATGAGCAGATTCACAAAGATTTTTTCTGAGTGTAGCTGCCATAGTCTCCTAAATTAGAGGTGTTTTATCCCTAACGTTTGTGAAGTAAGCCTCAACTACTCAAGGAAAAACTCTCTGTGAATGAGCCCAACAGAGAGGGGCTGAGGAGAGAAACAAGGGGTGGGGAAAGAGACCATACATATCTCCAACAGCTTTCTTTCATTTAAAGCATTTAGGATCTTTGAAAAGTAATTAAAATCTAGAGCGTAGTTAAATCTAGGTTGCCTGTGCATCGAAGTGAAAAATATTCATGACAGTTTCCCTCTCATCTCCGTAGATTTTCGGGTTTTCCCAGTAGATTTCATGATTCTCCACGGAAGTTGGAAGAACCGTTTTGCCGATTTGGACATATGTTTCATCACATTTGAATTAGCTCTAGTTAGTAGCCAATTACTTCCAACTCCCAGGGTTATGCATCTGTCATTTAAAAATCTGCATCGGCAATATATAATTAATGCATTGCAGGGTAAAGAAGCAGGATTTTCTAGTTTTCATGTCCCTGGCTTTTCATCAGATTAGACCAATTTTCCAATTAGTTTCGGAAGTCCTGGCCCTGGAGACAGTAGAACGTGTAAATACGAAGACCACAGTCTAAGAACTAAAAAATGCTCTCCTTCTCATCATAGATACAAAACCCTTCGAAAACAGAGCTGCGCTTTCAGCCATCTTGGTGCAGAAGAAAATGTGTGCACTCTCAGCCAGGCAATATATATTTCAGATTGAATGCAGAGGGTGCGGGTGAGTCTGAAGAAACTGAAAAATATATCTTTAGGAATTTCATCAGTGCATTTACAGAGAGCTGTGGGGGATACTATCTGACTGAAAGGTATACACTATGGATCGGATAATTATCCTCTACCACTGATCACAGGAGATGATCTTTGGAAATCCAAGGTGCTTCCTGCAGAATCTATAATTGTATTTGCTTTTAATTGCGTCTTCTTGTCAGGAGGATACATTGTCTGACAATTCCTTGTGAGCTGCATCCTGCAGGACAGAAAGGCAGTCAGACCGGTGTGTGGCACCGGGCACTGATGTAAAGCCTTGGGTGAGGAGGACAGGGTATAATGGCGTTGTTGGTACCCACACCTCAGTTTGAAGGGAGGAGATGGTTTGCGGCCGCCACTTTTTCTTTGACTGCAACCACCTTCACAATGAGGCCAAGATGACAGGTGTGAGATGGATGTGGGCACGCACCGGAACGGAGAGGAGGCAGGACAAAGAGGCGGCAGCCTGTCGTATAGGCAACGGTTTGGTGGGTGTGGGTGGGGGATGGCAGCCTATGCTGGGAAAAAGGCTTTACATCGCGGCTCGAACCACACTGTGCCTTAACAACCCGGTCCTAACCACAAATGCGTCTTTACAACACATTCCTTTACCGTGCAAGTCGTTACAACAAATTGCTTTAAGGAAAGCGTTGTTGGATTGATGTTGGACTTTTAATTTCAACATTTTCCTCGCTGTTGCGCAGACTGGTGTTGGAATAGTAAATTATACTATTCCAAAGCCCAGCGCTTCCCCTAAGGCAAGTCGTTGTAACGAGTTGCGTGGTAAAGGAATTCGTTGTAAAGACGCATTCGTGGTTCGGACCGTGTTGTTAAGGCAGTCATCATAAATGCCTGCGTGGTCCCAACATGCAACCACCTGTGCTATATGCATTGGTTTGGTGTGTGGATGGGGTAGGTATGCTGGGCCTCTTCGCCTTGTGTTTAGGCAAATTGAGTGTTATTCATTGACTCAGTCAAACCAACCCACAGATTCGACATAAGGCATAGTTAAGCAGCCTTTATGCGTGTTGTTCTATTTTTTTATGTAGTAGTCACAGTGTGTGGTGATGACAGGCTACATGCAGGGAGCTATTTCTTTGTGGAACTGGAGGACAGCGCTGGAGGACAGCGCTGTGGAGACTTACCACTGAAGACCTCAACAGTGGTTTCTATACTGTAGTGAAGAGAATGTGTGGGAAAGTCCTAGGACCTAAGTATAGAATACCTCTCGCACTGGTATATATATATATATATATATATATATATATATATATATATATATATATATATGTATATGTATATTACCTACTGGCGGTCGCCAGTAGGTATATATAGTTAGGATTTTTTCTCTATGGGATTTTTGAAAATTCTATGTCTAATAACTTTGGCGTTTGTGGACGGAATTGGCTGAAATTTTCAGGAAAATAGAACATTTTGTTTCTGAGCAGCCCCTGAAAATTTGGGGGGTGGGTCGTCAAGGGGGGGCCGAGAAAAAAGGGGGGTCCCAAAATGTGTTTTTGCCATGCAATTTTCCATAGGGCGGTTGGCCTCACTTTTAGCTCGAACGGCTGAATGGATTTCCACGAAACTTGGCAAAATTGTAGATATTGTTTGCCCGATGTGCCTTTGCTAGGTCTCAAGATATGTGGCCCTGTGAATTTTGAGTAAATTAGGTTTAAAAAAAGATATATATCTAGAGCCGCGCCCGGTACGCGTACCGGGGAGCGCTCCGGGCGCGCCACGCGATTTGCGCACGGCAAGCTGATTGGTTCTCGGGTGTCTGTAAACATTCGAAACAGAGCGTACCAGGAGATAAAAAATGACAGACTTTTAAAAAAAAAAAAAGCTTCTTTTTATAAATTGGAGGTAGTTCTGAAAAGAACTTTTTTTTGATTTTGTTGTTTTATATATTTTTTTTTGTTTTTGTTGTTTTATATTTTTTTTACACTTTTTAAAACAATTTTATATTTTTTTTGGATTTTTGTCAAGGGAAAAACAAAAACAAGGATTCCAAAACTGCTCAACAGGAGCAAAAAAATTTGAAAATTTAGGGACTGGAAGAGCAGCGGTGTTGCTGTTTCTTTAGGGCAATGAGTTCAACACTCTGCTCCCCATAGCAGAGCAGTTCGTCACACTCCGTGCACAAAAATTTGATGCCTGCAAACACCGGCTGAATGTTAGGGACCATTCTTCCACGGGGTGGTCCCGAAGGTGTTGCTCCACCAGTGGAGGTGCTGCCGCCATCTGTGGGTACATTCCGTGCCAGCTCTCTGACACTCTCCCTGGCAAAGTTGTTAGGGTGTCTTCTTTTCACATGCCTGATCAAATTAGCATTTCCAAAACTATACTTCTTCAGAGGATTGCCTCTGGATAAACTACTCCCACATATTTTGCAGGTTACTTTGGGAGCGTTGACTTTTTTTTGTCCTTCAGGGATGTCGTAAAATTTCCAGATGAAATGGGTTTTTTCTTTTGCTGAGGAGGGTCCTCATCTAAAAATCCGTCTGAATCACTGCTGGATGACTCTCTTGCAGCCATTGCTGGAGATCAGAAAAGTAGGAGATAAACAGAGTACACAGAACAGCTCTTGCTCTCTCCAAGTACAAAGCAATAGTGAGAGAAATGGGTGGGTTTCACACAATTTGGGAAAAAAAAAGTTCAGAACCAATGAAAAGTGTTATTTTAAAGTCACATGGTTTGACGCGCTTACGCTACGCGCCCCGGGGCGCGTCCCGGGCGTGTATCGTAAGCGCATCGGGGCGCTTACGTTGCGCGATCGTATGCGCTTCCGGGTGCGCTTACGCGGTGCGTCATAAGACGCATCTCGTGGCTACGCGATACGTGTCTTATGACGCAAGGCGTGGCGGCTACGCGATACGTCACGATGTTGTTTTCGTTCGCGACAATAGCGCTTCCGGGACGCGCATCAGTACACGCCCCAGGGCGCGCCGCAAGATTGCGCTTACCCGTGCGTTCACCTGTCCGCGCCCCGGGAGCGCACCAAAAATAATATAAAAAAAAATAAAAAAATTATAAAATATAAAATTCGATTTAAAATGTATTATTTTTTATAAAGATTTGCTATTAAAAAACCTATGAAATTCACTGAAAAAACCATAGGTTATAGACCATATATAGTTAGGAATTAGCATTTACAAAACCTTGAAAATTCACTGAAAAAACCATAGGTTATAGACCATATATAGTTAGGAATTAGCATTTACAAAACCTTATTTTACTCACACAAAACCATTGAAATTCCATATATAGTTAGTTGTACTAACTATATATCGCGCACCCGCAATCCACTGCTGATGATGTCACATATTACATCATTCATGACATGGTCAGTGACATCACTGATGACATCACTGATGACATCTCAAATGACATCACTGATGACATCACTGATGACAACATCCAGTGACTGTATGTTTCTGTAAAGTTAAAATATGTCTTATATATTAAAGAATGAGTGGATGTATAAGTGTCTGGATGATGTATTTAGTAGGTGCATGACTGACTGTATAAGTGAGTGATTAAATGTGTCTCACTGAGTGCATGGGTTAGTGACTAAACTGTTTTAAATTGTGCACCATTGTGTCTGTTGTTTTGTAATCTGATGCATGTGTTGATCATTAGCTATATGACTAACTATATGGGTTATTGATTAGTTGTCCAAGTATTTGTATGGGAGACTGAGTGTGTGTGTGGGTGTCTGGGAGGTGTATGACTCTGTGCATAGATGTGTGAGCAGTTGATTCACTAGATGTATGGGTTCAAAAGTGCATGTGGAAACAGCTGTATGGGCGGTTTACTGTGTGCATGAGTGTATTGGTGAGTGAATGGATATCTCAGTGCTACATGTCAAAGTAAGTACATATGTAAAACACAGTACATGTGGTAGTTGACATATATAAATAACTGTGCATAAGAGCCAGTGAATGTGTGAGTGGCTGTATGGATTATTGTGAACTTGTATCAGGGATTGTATAACAGAGTAAATATGTGTATTATATGTTTCAATAAGTAAGGTGTGTTTAACTATATAGTTGAGGAAATGGAGGTGTGATTGATTCTTTGCAAGACTGATTAGCTGTGTGAGTAACTCCATGGATGAGTGACAGTCTGTGAGTGTCTGTTTACACTGAGTGTATCTAAGGTTATATTAGAGTCTGAAGAGGTTCATCGTATCATCACATGAATGATGTCATGAGTAATGTCAAATGAGATGTCATCAGTGATGTCATCAGTGATGTCATTTGAGATGTCATCAGTGATGTCACTGACCATGTCATGAATGATGTAATATGTGACATCATCAGCAGTGGATTGCGGGTGCGCGATATATAGTTAGTACAACTAACTATATATGGAATTTCAATGGTTTTGTGTGAGTAAAATAAGGTTTTGTAAATGCTAATTCCTAACTATATATGGTCTATAACCTATGGTTTTTTCAGTGAATATATATATATATATATATATATATATATATATATATATATATATATATATATATATATATATAAGCAGCTCCAAAATCCCCCCTCTCCCAGCCGGGAAGGAAGAAAACAGCACTCACGGGGAGGTATGTAATCGGAATTCACTTTAATATCTTACACACAGACGCGTTTCGGGAGAGCCCCTTTGTCATATATATATATATAGGAACACAGTTCACTGAAGGTAAAATATGATGGTTAGTTCAACAAACAAACAAACCAGCCCCACAAAACCTTCTTCCACCGGCCCTTAAACAACCATTTGCATTCGCAGCGCCATCCAGATCGGCTTAAATGAATGAATGGATGATGGGTATTTGTAAAGCGCAACTGTCACTCCAAGGAGCATTGTGGCGCTATGCTTAGAGCAACTACAGATCCTGACATAACACATTATAATAACCTTAAATAAGGTCCGATCTGTAAAATAAGTGAGTTAAATACTTCCCCTGTAAAAACAATGACAAAAAATATATTGAAGAGAATCTGAGCTGTATTTGTCTTTGTTGTTTAGAAAATGGGCTTTTCCTGTACGAATTCTGCGAATTTGACAAGCTGTTCTAGCGTTAGGTATGTATAGGATATTATATAAACACTAACGTTTGAACCAGACAATTTAACGAGTGAACTGAAAAGTATAGTTGGTATTTGTCCGAATATTGAATAGTTTAGCCAAGTATTCGGCCGAAATGAGAACTGAATAGATTTAAAAATAAATAAATGTAAATACTAGATGAACAGAACTTCTAAAAAAAAAATGCAAAAATACTCCAAGCATCCTCATGTTACATTGATTTCTGTCTTCTATTTTTTCAGAATTAAATATTTAAACAAGGGTGTTTTACATTTCTTACTTTTCTGAACTAGTGTTCTTTCTTTTGAACACAAATAATGGTTCGTTTTTCCAGCATTAAAAAATTAGGAAATGTCTCCTTCAGAAAACATATCGAATAGACAGATTTACAAGGAGCTGGCTTTCCAGCAAGCTCGTTAACCCTCTTGGGCAGGTTCTCCAAGACTTTGCCCTGGCGCGAAGTCACGCAAAACGGCACAAAGTTTTGGACGGTTATTTACTTTTCAGCACAAAAGGTATTCTGTCCACGGTATTTTGGGGCATATGTACAAGTCCCTATCGCCACCACAAATTCACTTTTTCCGATGTGGTGGTGTTAGGGGCTTTGTTTTATTTACAAGGCAGCGTTAAGCCACTTAACGTGGTTAACACTGACTTGTATATAAGGCCCACTTTCACGCTATGGTTAGCGTGAAAGGGGTAGGCAGTGGGTGTTGCGGTGGGCGGTCCACCGCAACACCCATTGATTTTGACACTGCTCCCTATGTACAAGAGTGGCGTACATAGGAGGCAGCGCCAAAATTAAGCCTAGGAAAAACCTGGTCCTAAGTTGGCGAAACAAGGAGAAATGCATTATTTCTCCTCGTTTTTGCTTTTTCCATGTGTGCTGCCTTGTGCATCACACATGGAAAAAGTAAAATGCCATGGATTGTTTATGTATAGGAAGGTGTACCCTCCTGTACATAAACAATCCTTTAAAAAAAATGCCATTTTGTGACTTTCATGTGTGCTGACAGTGTCAAAATGGCATTTCAGGGTTATTTATGTGCAGGAAGGAACACCTTTCTACACATAAACAATCCTCCCCTGCACGCAGACACCCTTGCACTATGGTGCAAGGGTGCCTGCGTTGGCACTAAGTTGCTAAAACAAGTGCCATCGCAGGGGGAAACGCAAGGCTGCACCACATTCTTGTAAATATGGTGCAGCCTTGCGTTCAGAAGTGGCGGAGCAGGGCGTTAAGCCAGGAAGGCTACTGCCTCTCTCCGCCACTTCCTTGTACATATCCCCCTCTGTTTCTCAGTGCAAATAGTACTTTGCTATGCTTTGCACCACTTTGCGATAGCCACAACTACCAACATTTTGAAAGATGAAAGTGGGAGATTTAAAAAAAAAAATAAAGTGGAGTCTGCATTTCTCCTATTGACTTCTATTGAAGGACAGACAGTTTCAGGCGAGGGACAGGCAAAATAAGCCA
Organism: Lissotriton helveticus; assembly: GCF_964261635.1. NCBI lineage: Eukaryota > Metazoa > Chordata > Amphibia > Caudata > Salamandridae > Lissotriton > Lissotriton helveticus. The sequence continues at coordinate 172,255,220 of NC_136058.1, read as the reverse complement.
TTTCTTTTTGCTTTAAAAATCGGGAGCCTCCCGCCTGAATAGGGAATATTGCAGCCGCGGTCGTTAGTAGGAGTTCCTGCAGGGCGGTGACGTGGGGAGGGGGCGGGGCAGGGTGGGGTGCGCGCAACGAAATTCGGTTTATTTCTTTATATGTTTACTTACCTGTTAAACTCCGTAATCCATACATTACTACCCCCCACCCTGCCCCTTCCCCTCCCCACGTCACCGCCCTGCAGGAACTCCTACTACCAACTGCGGCTGGAATATTGGTGTGTATGCGTATATTGGCGTGGTTCCTAATGAAGGGAGATCACTGGTGTTCATGAACGCAGTTAGATGTCTGATCTATTCTTTGTGTGAAATCTTACCATGTGACCAATACTACAACAATTGTGAATAGTAGGGTATACGTTTGGGTCAAGCTTGTTCCTGTAGATCTTTTCAGAGGGGGCACCCGGCTAACTGACTGTGTGATTCATACACTACTCATTTCTCTCTAGTTAATAAACCCGTTCAGACTGCGGATGCAGAGTGTGTAAGGAGATTTCTCCGCCACTGGGTACCGCTTGGTATTGTTATGGGAAAAATTCCTAGCTGGCTGCTATTGTATGCTATATATATTCTATGTGTGGTTGTAGGGTGTCTAAGCCATTTTACCAATTGTGTGTATACATTAATATCAATTAGGAGAAGGCAGGATTTGCAGAAAGTTCTATAATATGGCAGATTAGAAGATGAACAATCAGGATACAATTTTTAACCCCCTGCTTTGGATGGTGTCAGTGCAGATGACGAAAATGAATCAGACACTGCAAAGCTTCTGATGTAGGCAGTGTCTAAGAAGAGAAGGAAACCCTCAAGCAGTCAGATGAAGTTCAGAGGAAGAACCCACTGGCGGGTGGATCTGACGGCCTTGAAAAATACCAGCTTTTCACATAATGCTGTGGGTCACCGGACTTGGACCTTGCTGATTTATATTCTTGCGCGTTTGATTCTTATTTTATAGCATTACATACTGTTTTCTGTTTGTCTGTATGTCAGTAATTTGTATTACGATCTTTGGACGTAAAGTGTTTTATTTAGGACAGCTCTAAATTTCAAAACCGAATACATTTCTCTATCCCCATGTCTTTACTCTGGCCTTCCTTCTCTTCTATTTCGTTTTGAAATTTGACTGCATCCAGACCCTTTCATGCAGGATTGTGTTTGAACTAGCGTACTTTAGGCCCGCCCCTGAACTCACCCCGAAGAGGTAAGACACACACAGATGTACTCACTTTACATGAATTACCCCCAGATTCATCAAAGTCCCGTTTTGGGAGTCCTTAATAGCGATTTTTAAGGAACCGCTATTAAAAACTCGCAAAACGGGATGCATGTAGAAATCGCAATATTTTTTGCTATTTCTACTGCTTCCTTATTTGCGATTCGGTAATTGCTATTAGCAATTAGCGAATCGCAAATAAGGAAGTGATTTCAAGGGTGCCAGGGTGTCCAAAGGACACCCAGTAGCACCCCATAAATGGTAAGGTACACTGGTGTTGCGTACTCACATGTCCAAAGGACATGTGTGTGTGTAACATACAACTCAGAAAAGTGCACTGAAGTGCATTTTTCTAAGTTTTCGCTATCTACCACGTAGTTAGACTTCGCGGTAAATAGCGGCCCCAGATTGCGAATTCGCAATTTTGAAATGGTTCATGAATTGCATTTAAGGAATCTCAAATTGAGATTCCTTAAATGCAATTATTCGCAATTTAGCGATTTCTAAAATTTCGATTTTTGCATTTGGGATGATGAATCCCAAATGCAAAAATAGCGTTCGCAAAGGGCCAGATTCTCAGAATCTGGCCCTTTGCGAAACGATTTCGGCTTGATGAATCTGGCTGTTAGTCTATTGGATTAATGAATGTGACCTCAGTGATAAAAAAAGAGGGGGGTATATTTATCATAGTGTTGCGTCACCGTTGCGCTACGCAAGGGGGCACAGGGGCGACACGACACTAAAAGTGATATTTATCAACCCATGCAGCATTTCTTGATAAATCTAGAGTAACCTAAGGCTGCACAAATTGCTGCTTTGCGTTACTCTACCGCAGGAAGGAGTTCCCACACACCCACCCATGGATTTTGGCGCATTCCCATATTTTCCATTAGTGGTAGACCTGAGAATGCATCAAATGCTGTGCCTCACCAGGGGAGGCATAACAAGGAGCAAGATCTTTATTTCTCTTTATTTTTCCTCTTTCTATGTGTTCTGCAGCACACGTTGAAGGAGGAAAATGCCTTTCAAGATTGCTTTTGTGCTTCCGGCACAAAACCAGCCCTGCTTACACCGCAGGCAATCGTGCACCATCGTGCAAGGGTGCCTGCCTTGGCAACCAAAAAGTGCGCCAGCGCCAGCGCAAGGAAAGGACAGGAATGCCCCGGATGATGTTAAATACAATGCAATCCTGCCCTTTCCCCTTCATACAGCTCAGCGCACCAAGGTGGCTTGCTGTGTTAAAGTATGATAAATATTCCCCTATAACAGAGGTCTTCAAATTTTTTGATGCAGAGAACCCCTTGTCAAACTTTTTTAGGCATAAGGACCCCCTTCTAGAACCTGGTATTCTTCATCCTCGACAACTATCAACAACCATAAACGCCCCAAATTCCCACAGCAAACCATTTTTATGGTGGGGAAATAATATTAAACTGTGTTTAGCAAACCAAAGGTGAGTGAGCGTGGGGGTGTAGCTAAAAACAAATGTCCTCATTTATGAGTAATTGGCGTAGGGCAGCGCTGAAAGTCTTCTTGCTACGCTGCCATATGCCCATGTAAAAGGGCTGGAAAGGACTGTATTTATGAAATACGGTGCTTTCTTGTCCTTTTCCCTTGCGTGGCGCACATATTGCTGCATAGCACCAACATAGGCAGGATTCTTTTTGTACAAGAAGGGGCACATTCCTTCACAAAAACAATCCCGTAAGGCTTTTTCTTCTATGTGAGCTGCAGAATGCAGCACACATGGAAAGAGGAAAGAACGAGGAGAAATGAAATCATTTTCCCCTAGTTACGCCTCTGCTGGGGAGGCGTCATTTTTGGAGCTGCCCCAGGTTTACTTGATTTTGTAAATATGGTGCAGCATCAAAATCCTTAGGTGTTGTGTGGGAACCCCACACAAAGCCCAAGGAACACCTCCTTGATGCAGAGTAAGGCAATGCAATGCAGTGACTAGCGCTGCTATGTCTTACTCTATATCTGTGAGACGATGCAAAGCTATGCAGGGTGACTTTGCACCATCTCATAGGTATGGTTGAGACGCTTGCACCGCCGGAGCATCAAAAAAAGGGATTCTCTGGCGATGCAAGCCTTTCATAAATAAGCCCCAAAATATTCTGAACGATTTTTAGGTTTTTCACCGTCAGGAATCTCCATATAAAATAACGGGCCGTCAAATGAAAAATATGTTTAAAAAGTTGTTGCTCAGTGGGAAATGCACTGTAGTACATTGTGAAACCTCTATTAGTTAATGCACTACAGAGGGCTATGTGTAACCAGGGAGCCACAGAATTAAATCTTGATTGGTGCAGTGGAGAATAGTGACGTGTATTTTTAGTGCTACAAAGTCACAGCCTATGACAGTGAATATGTACAGCACTGTGAATATGTAAATCATTATTTTATATTTGCATTACACACAGTGTAAGTAAGTAAAATAGTGCTTCAAAAATGTAGATTTTAGTAATACCAGTGCATATGCAATGCAATTTGTTTTCCATAAATGTCCCATCAGCATCTCTTTATGGGTCCTATGGGCTGTGTAAATGCAGTTAAAATTAAAAGCAAGCACTTCACTGCCCAGTTGTTAACTCTTTTGTGAACTCTTTCCACTACCACTCAAAAAAAAAATCTTTGGAGTGATTTGAACAATTTAAGCCAGATCCTGCTCCCAAGCACTCTTTACACTTGCCGATTAACTGAAAGGCACATTTGCACTCCATTCAGGCAAGCAAGCACCCTGGCACAAAAGCTTTTCACACCACAAAACACTCAATTGATGAAACTTCAGCTGATAAGGATCTAAATTAGCTGTTGCAGGACTGCTGTCTTTTTCCAAAACAAAATTAAACGTTTTTGATTGCAGGTATAAGTGAAGCTGGGGAATGCGCGACCGACCCCTCTACCAGGCATCCACGGCCCCTCTGGGGGTCGCGCCCCACACATTGAAGACCTCTGCCCTATATGTTTAGCACATGAAAATCAGAGATCTCCTAACCCTGAGTAATTGTCTACTCAGCAAGATTTTAAGCAGGGAATTTAATTTCCAGGGCGACCTTATTGTTATATCCTGTTATTATTAAGTGCTTATATTATTTATGCTTGTACCACTTTAACTGCATGAGCCATGCTGTGTTTCCTTTTAACTCTGCATTCTTAACAGAGCTTTGCTCATACAGCATTCTCCACTGTTAGTCAGTTGTAACCTGTGTCCTGCTGTGTCAGGACTGGATGCTGTGCTGCTCAATAAATCATCTTTAACTACAACTGCTTTTCTTGGATCCTTACAAAATTGGCGACGAGGATAACCTTACTCCAGCCATCTACAGCACAGGAGCGGAGTCTGAACCCATTTTGGATATTTTTACCTATTTTACAAAATTTTTACTGAACTGCCTGCCTTAAAGATACCAAGACAAGATACCAAGACATCCTGTACTACTTGCTTGTTTGTACCAACGTTTCCCTGCAATTTGGATTTTGTTTTGAGACTTTTACTTCTGTTTCTGACCTGTAAAATTTGCTTGGCATCTTTCAATTTTGGGTATTTCACAGCGCGATCTTTTCTCGAGCGCTCCTGCTGTCTTGACAACGCGACGTTTCTTTTGCCTTGACAACGCCTTGGTTGTCATCATACGTCATCATATTGAATTTGTACGAGTGACGCATTGACGCCTTGAAATCCCTTGGAGCCTTTCCAGTTTCCAGCGCAACCTTCAGCAACACGCTACCATTGGCTGCAGCTCCTAACAACGCCTCCGCGTCATCACCCAACAACGCTGTAGCTCCTAACAACGCCTCCGCGTCATCTTCCTGAGTTACCAACAACGCTACCTGCTCGCTCCGTCAAATAACGTCTTCGCGTCATCACGCACGCATTGTTTGGACGTCTGCACGCCGTGCCTCCATTTTGTTTCTTCGTTGCTAAGCAACTTCACACGGCGATTAACTTTCACGAAGGAACCCTTTCCAGTGATCGTTTTCCTTCGTTTCTTTTACGTTTTGTCTATTTTTTAGCTGATATTGTGAGTTAAAAAGTTACCATCTTGTTTTGTTAATATTGATGGGCTAGAAGTAAAGGTCATGGTGGATTCTTGTGCCTGGTATACTATTATGGGTATGGATTCATTTAAATCCTTATGGCCCAGCAGGCCATTATTAGGCCCTGATATACATCCTGGAGGTTACACTGGACATAGAATACCGTTAGAAGGGTTCATAGTAGCCAAAATAAGTTTTGGAGGTAATTCTTGTCAGGGAAAAATTTACGTGGCCAATAAGGGTGCAACAATTTTGGGATGGCCACACATTTACGATTTAGGTATGAAAATTGACCCTAGACGAGAATTCCCAGTTTATTCTATTCAAGATGAGTATATTGAAAAAGATGATTACTCAAGCCTTCCAGAAAAATTTTCTGATGTATTCTCAAGTGGAATTGGTAAAATGGTAGGATTTAAGCACAGAATAATTCTAAGGGATGGCGTATGTCCTGTTCGGCAAAAACTTAGAAACGTTCCGATCAGTTACAGAGAAAAATTGGGCGAGATACTTAAAAAACTGTGTAGTGATGGTATCATTGAACCGGTTGAAAGCTCTGATTGGGTTTCACCAGTAGTTATTTCGCTTAAATCCAATGGCGAATTGCGCCTGTGTGTAGACCTAAGATGTTTAAACGAGGCTATTTGGGTTGACACATTTCCTCTTCCAAACTTGCAAGAATTGACATCATCTGTGGGTGGTTCTTCTTGGTTTTCCAAGATAGACCTAACTAGTGCGTACCATCAAATCGTGTTAGAGGATGATTCCAAACATTGCACTGCCTTTATTACCACAGAAGGGATGTTTAGGTATAAGCGCATGCCTTTTGGGCTCGCTAGTGCATCTGCAGTATTCCAAAGGGAAATGTGTAGAGTTTTACAGGGGATCGATAATGCAAAAGTGTTTCAGGATGATATCTTAATATTTGGGAAAAACAAAGAATGTCATGACAAAGGCTTATTTGCAGTTTTGGAAGCATTAAGAAGGAGTGGACTGACTATCAAGAATGAGAAATGTGTGTTTGGGAAACCTGAGGTGGAATACTTAGGTCATGTCATATCTAAGGATGGCATTCGACCCAAGATTAGCCATGTTGATGCCATTTTAGCCGTCCCAGAACCTACAAGCAAAGAACAATTAATGTCATTCCTGGGACTGACAGAATTTTATTCACGATTTATTGAGAACTATGCTTCAAAAGTTGAATCGCTAAGATTCTTACTAAAGAGAAGTGTTACATTTTCATGGGGTGATCAACAGAGAATGTGTTTTGAGGGAGTGAAGAAGGAAATAGTTTCCACACCTTGTTTGAAACCTTTTTTACCAATGGCAGAATGTGTTCTATCTGTGGATGCGTCTGGGTATGGCATTGGTGCTGTGTTTTCCCAACGGTATAAGTCTGAAAAATGGGTAGTAGCGTATGCTTCACGTACCCTAACCAAAGCAGAACGGAACTACTCCGTTATAGAAAAGGAATTGTTAGCTGCTTCATGGGCAGCTGAAAGGTTTCGAATGTATATATGGGGAAGGAAGTTCAAAATCTGTACTGACCACAAACCATTAGTGAACATTTTGAGGCCTGAGGGCGGGAAGAATTTAACACCAAGATTGGCTCGGTTGGCTTCAAAGCTGCAAATGTTTAGTTTCGACATTGAATATATTCCTGGCAAGGACAATGTTGTGGCTGATGGTTTGTCTAGACTACCCAATGCAGGTATGTCGGATTTGAAGACCAACACTGATTGCGAAGTGGCGTTTACCGCTAAGGACGTATTCCTTATTGACGCAGAGAATACTGTTAGTGGTGTTTCTGAAGCATCTTGGGTGAGTGAGATGGAGAAGGATGTGGTCCTGAAAGAAGTTAAACAGTTCATAGTTAAAGGATGGCCTAGAGAGTCACAATTACGCGGTGAATTTATTGCCTTTTCCAAGATTAAGGATGAGTTGTGTATCGTTAATGATCTCATCTTAAGGGGTGACAGGATTGTGCCTCCAGTTGGGTTAAGGAAGGACATTGCTGAGAGAAGCCATTTGGGACATGGGGGCATGTCTAGTTCAAAGAGAAGGGTTAAGGAGTGGTTTTGGTGGCCAGGTGTGGACTCTATGGTGGACAAACTAGTTAGGGATTGCAAAATTTGTAATAACAGTGATAAAGTAGCTAAACCTCTGAGTGTACCATTGACCATGGTGGAGCTTCCTGAGTATCCATGGCAGAAGGTAGCTATCGACTTTATGGGACCATTTTCAGCCTTGTCCTCTGCAGACTGTTATGCCATCGTGTTGGTGGATTACTATTCGAAATGGCCCGAGGTAAGAATGGTGAGCGGGATGACAACGGATGTTGTCATTGAGTTTTTAGAGGATGTATTTTCGAGAGAGGGTGTACCTGAAATGTTGGTCTCCGACAATGGGCCCCAATTTGTTTCACAGAAAATGGATGAGTTCTTATTGGCAATGGGCATTAAGCATATTAGGTCATCCCTGTACCACCCAGAGGGTAATGGCCAAGTTGAGCGCTTCAACAGGGTGGTCAAGGAAGTGATTGAATTGGCATTAAGTGCAGGGTTACCCTGGAGGAAAGCCTTGCAAGAGAGGTTGACTGCCTATCGTGTAACTCCTCACTCAGCTACAGGGAAGACCCCTTTTGAAATTCTAAGAGGCAGAAAGCCATTTGCGGGATTAGTTCCCTGGTGGTTGAGAAAGAGGAATAATAAGATGCAATGTGACTCTAAGAATGTTGATGAAGAAGTCAGATCTGAAGTTGAAAAGTATCAAAACCGCAATCAGCTGTATCATGGGAACAGATGTAACTGGCCTCTAGTTAAGGTAGGTCAGATAGTTAGGGTAAAGAACCCTAGGAAGGTATTGAAGGGTGAAAGTGTCTGGTCCAAACCTTTAAAGGTAGTTAAGGTTTTTAGTGGTGCTGTTGAGTTGGAGGATGGCAAAAGGTGGAACTTTCGTCAATTGAGTTTTTGTAATGAGAGGAGGGATGTGGTTGGTATACGTTCCGATGATGGGTCTTGTAGTGGTTATTTGTTAGGTGATGATTTTGGTTTGGCTAAGAACTTGAGGCTGACCGGTAATGCAGGTTTGTGTGAACCTAGGGATGTTGTTGACGCTCGTGATGTTGGTCCTTCTAGTGCTAAGAATGTTATAGATGCTGAGGGTGTTGTACCATTTCGCTCTGATGTCGACATTACTGGTGAATGTCTCCGCCGGGGCGATAGGGTAAGGAAGATGCCAGCTAGGTTTTTGGATTTCAAGTTAGGGTGAACTTAAAGGCGGTTCCTTAGCTTTTCAAGGAGGAGGGTGTGTGGTATTCGTGTACATATTGTATATGTGGCGCGTGTGTGTGTGTGGCGCGTGTATGGTATGCTAGTGTAGAGCGTGCATGGAGTGTGAGTGTGGAGTGCGTGGTAGAGCAATTGTAGAATGCAGGTGGGAGGCAGTTGCTGGAGGGAGAGGCGGAGGAGGTCCGGTGTTCATGTTGCTGTATTACCTGATACTATCTAATAAAGAAGAAGACTGACAAGCAACCCTGTCTGCGTGTATGTACTTTTCATGTCTCAGGTATTGCTATTGAACTTATGGTAGATTCAGGATCTCCATGGACAATTATTACCAAAGAATATTTTAACGAAAGGTTAACAGGTGTTTGCAATATTTCTGATTTACAACCTTCAGACATTTTAGCTGAAAGTTTCAATGGAAATACCATCGATATTGAAGGTTTCTTTGATGTTCTTTTATGTTTCAGAGGAAGATCAGCTCAAATCAAGCTTTATATAGCTATCAAAGGAGTCAATGTTCTGGGTTGGCATGATCAATGGGAACTTGGCATCACGTTGAATCCACGTGCCAAGGATCCCATCTCTCTTTGTAGTGAACAAGATATGATCAACTCTGTTTCTGATGTTAATGGAAAGGATGATGTAATTATTTCATGGTCTGAAAAGTTCAATAAAGTTTTCTGTGACCGTTTAGGAAGATTGGAAAATTTTGCACACAAAATTGTTCTCAAGGAGGGTGCTGTCCCAGTCAAACAAAAGCTTAGGGGAGTTCCTTTAAATGTTAGGGATGAGCTAAAAGAAATGTTGGATGACCTACTCAAGGACAGTATTATAGAGCCCATTGAATCTTCAGAGTGGGTTTCGCCCATCGTTTTGGTGCGCAAACCGGACCAGAAATTGAGGGTCTGCATTGATTTGAGGGCTTTAAACTCTAATATTGTTATAGACTGTCATCCACTCCCCAATATTAATGAGCTGGTCTCCTTGTTTGATGGTGCGCAGATCTTTTCCACCTTGGACCTTAGATCTGCGTATCATCAAATTGAGCTTACTGAAGATTCCAAGAAATATACAGCCTTCATTACCCCTATGGGACTATTTCAATATAGAAGGATGCCGTTTGGATTAGCATCCGCTGCCTCCGTTTTCCAACGTATTATGTTTCAAATCTTTAGGGACCTTGATAAATTCGTAAAATGCTTTCAGGATGACATCTTAATTTTTTCAAAAAATGAGGCCGAACATAGTTCACATTTGAGTATTGTATACAAAAGATTAGAAAAATCTGGCCTTACCCTCAAAGCACACAAGTGCAAACTTTTTAGGAAGTCGGTGGAATACTTAGGTCACACTTTGTCGGGGGAAGGTCTTGTTCCTAAAAAATCTAATGTTGAGGCCATCCTCTGTGCTCCAGCCCCAAAGAATAAGGAACAACTTCTCTCTTTCTCCGGGATGTGTGAATACTATAGTAAATTTGTTGTGAATTTTGCCACCAAGATGGAACCTTTAAGAAAACTGTTAAGACAGTGCAACGATTTTGTATGGGAAACTGAACAGGAAAAAGCTTTTACAGATATCAAACATGATATTGTTAATTCCCCGACTTTGAAACCATTTAGAATTGGAAAAAAATGCATCATAACCACTGATGCAAGTTTGTACGGTCTTGGGTGTGTGCTATCTCAGACTGATGATGTTGCAGAATGGAACGTAGCTTTCTCCTCCAGAACTTTGAGTGAAACTGAACGCAGATATGCGGTTATTGAACGTGAGTTGCTTGCTTGTGTGTGGGCCATTGAACACTACAGGATTTACATTTGGGGCAGTGAATTTATTCTAAGAACGGACCACAAACCTTTAGTGCATATCCTATCAGCCGGGGGTGGTTGGAATTCGACAGCTAGGATTGCACGTCTTTCATCCAAGCTACAGGAGTACAATTTTAAGGTTGAATATATTCCAGGGAAGAAAAATGTCACTGCTGACTGTTTGTCACGTCCTCCGTGTGAAAGTAAAGTAGACAATGTGAATAGTCTTTCTGAAGTTGATTTTGTGTTAGGATTGACAGATTTAGTATCTCCCCAATATCAAGATATTTCTGAACAGTTTTGGTTAGAATGCCAGAATAAGGATGAGAAATTTGTTAAGCTGAAGAAATACCTTCTAGAAGGTTGGCCCAGCAAGAATAACGTTGAATATGATCTGCTACCATTTTACAACATAGCAGAAGAGTTATGGTGTGAAGGGGATTTGTTCTTCAAATCTGAAAAATGTATTCCACCAAGTGGGGTGCAAGAACTTATTCTCAAATTAGCACACAAGACCCATCCGGGTATCTCGGCCATGAAGCGTATTATAAGGTTACATTTCTGGTGGCCTGGAATGGATAGATTCATAGACCGTACTGTCAGAGAATGCAATGAGTGCTGTAACAGCGACAAGATGTTAAAATTACATGTTCCACCTCTTAAGACAGTGAAATGGCCAGAATTTCCGTGGAGCAAGATAGCATTTGATATTTCAGGACCCTTCCAAGTGTTGCCAGAAAGTTCACGTTTTGCATTGGTCATTGTGGATTACCACTCTAAGTGGCCAGAAGTGAAATTTGTAGCCAAAATCACTTCTGAAGTTGTCATTTCTTTTTTTAAAGAAGTTTTTGCTAGGGAAGGCTGTCCTTCGGTATTGGTTTCTGATAATGGAGTGCAGTTAGTCTCCGCTGAAATGAAATTGTTCTTACAATCCTGCAACATCAAACACATGTGTACATCCCTTTACGAGCCACATGAGAACGGGCAGGTTGAGCGTTTCAACCGTGTTTTAAAGGGTTTTGTCTCTGATGCCATCAAAGAGAAAGGGGATTGGTTAAACCGTATCAGACAGAAACTTTGGACTTATCGTATAACTCCTCATAGCACCACTGAGATTAGTCCGTTCAAACTACTCAAAGGTAGGGATCCTGCGTCAGACACGTGCCCTTGGTGGTTCAAAGAAAAATGTGAAGCTCTGGTACAAAATAATGTAGATGTCAAGGAAGTTGCAAAGAGAGTAAGTGGGAAACAAAGTAAATCTGAAGTTTGGTACAATAAGAAGTGGAAAACAAGAGAGCATGAATTGTGTGTTGGGGATTGGGTAAGAATCTTAAAACCTTTCTTAGTCACCAAAGGTACGAGTAAGTTTGGCAGACCTATTCAAATCAAAAGAGTTTTCAGTAACTCAGTTGTTACTCAGGATGGCAAGGTTTGGAACTCAAGCAGGGTTGCTAAATGTCCTACTCAAGATGTGTCTAAATTCCAACCTCACGCTGTTACTGATAGAGGTTACATTTCTGATGGTGGGTCTGATTCATTTTCTGATTCTGTAGCTTCAAGGATCAAAGACGATAAGCGAATCAGAAGAAGACCAGTTTCTTTGCAAGATTTTGTATAGCTGTTTTTTTCTCTTCATTTTGTTTGCTCTGTAGCCCTTCCAGCCTTACTCCTTTACTTTCATTTAATGAGGGAGGTGTGTTATATCCTGTTATTATTAAGTGCTTATATTATTTATGCTTGTACCACTTTAACTGCATGAGCCATGCTGTGTTTCCTTTTAACTCTGCATTCTTAACAGAGCTTTGCTCATACAGCATTCTCCACTGTTAGTCAGTTGTAACCTGTGTCCTGCTGTGTCAGGACTGGATGCTGTGCTGCTCAATAAATCATCTTTAACTACAACTGCTTTTCTTGGATCCTTACACTTATCAAATAAGGGAAAAATAGGGGTGAGTAAGATTAAACTTGAGGGTACTGAATGGATGGGCTGATGCAGACAGGCTTATTAAGCAGAGGTGTAGTGCTCAATTGTATACTGGCATCTTTGAAGTTATTTCACTTCTATAAGGAATTTGTGATTGAGGCAGGGTTAGAAGGTGATCACAATCAGCAGGTCATACAATGGGTGCTCTGATTCGAACAAGGAAGGTGTCAAGGACTCGCTGAGCCTCTGAGATTGAACATGGACATAAAAGTGTGTGCTCAAATGATAGCAGAATTGGGGTACAGCTTTTGAAAATACATTTAGAATTTATGTAAAAACTTTCAGCTGCACCTTTCTAATACCTCTTTGAACCAGCCTTGTAAACTAATTTGAATTGATTTACTTTGCAAACTTTCACGAGGTCAGACGTCCAGAAAATAGGCTGGCAAGATGGCACTCACAGTCTTTAAAAGCAGGCAAAAAATAAAAATTATTACACTTAAAAAAAAAAGGTTTTATTGAGCACTGCAAGTATCATACAGAAGTACACAGTAAATCAGAAGCAATTTAGAATCAATACTGGGAAGTAGTCGGGCATGAATCTCATCCGCATTTTGAAACAAAACACAATTAGTACTAGGAATTCTCAGATAACATCGCATTATTCACAGCAGAAGTTCTGAAAGTGTACATTCAGTCAGGTATGAAACGACACTAATAATTGAAAACTGGTGCAGTACCCATTACATCCCCCACCCCAACACAACCCACCCACAACAATACCCCAACGAAACAAGTAACTAAAGCGCTGCTACAGTGAATAAAAATCACTACACTTAAAATACCCCATCGATCTTTAAAAAGAACTTTTCACAAAGGAAATGTTTAAGGCAAAGAGGGAGCACATAAAGGGGTGCTGCCAAGCAGTCGCGGCTCCTCGAGGGAGTGCTGTAGGGCGGTGGGGTGGGGCGAGGCAGAGGAGGGGCAGCGTGTGGGGTAGTAAACTCCGGCATACGGTCAAACCGAGTTAAGTACATAAATAAATAAATAAAACGAATTACATTGCCCGTGCTGCAACCCAATCAGTAATTTTTCACATACTCCTATATGCTTTTGTGAATTGGCCCCGAAACGCGCATCTCCCTGTTAGAGAATCTGCACAGGGGTTCAAGATCATTCTATTTGTACTGACTGAATATGAATATTCTCATTGTATTCCTGCTTTAGATATTATGGCGCTAAATCACAAAGGCATGTACTACTCTGCCTACTCTGAAGTGCCTTTATGTGCTTAAAAATAATCATTATAGAAGATTTTGGACTGTAATAAATGGACTGGAACAGATGACTACTCGGAACTCTTGTAGTAGTGCATCCGCTGATCAGTGGCCCACTCAAATGTTGCGAAGCCATCTTGAGGCAGAGTTAAGTGTGGAGGTTGAACCAGTAAATGAGACAGGGCAATCAGAATAAGAGAGTTCATGAAAAATCAAGCTCCCAGGAGCTCCAGGACCAAATGGATTTTTACCTATGAAATTATATAAATATTATATATCTTCCTGGTGTTCGGTTTGTTTCCCCCCAAAGCTGGGGCTGTAATATATCTGGTATGCCATAAAGCAGTACAGAACCGAGCCCTGACAGAAAGAGGGGAAATAGCACAATCCACTTCCTGTAGTTGTGTCTTATTGCACAAGCCGCTTTCTGTAAATGTGCCTTGCCGCTTCCTGTAGTTGTGTCTTCTTTTTTGTGCTCATTTTTTATATTCTTGATTCCTAGAAGTAGTCAATTTTATATCACCTGTGTAAGCAAAGTGACACCATCAAACTATAGATTAATGTTGATATTGCGCTTATAATTATTACCATGATGGATTTGACATATTCTGTTGTGAAGTTGTGTTTATTTTAAAATGAATAATGTAGTCCTCCATTTCAAAATGATTGTGGCTATCTGCAGCCATTTTTATTTTTACACGTTGTCATCTCTTTGCCTTCCCTAATCATGGATTCAGTGTATATTAAATATTTTTTAGACATTGTTATTATCACAATGTCATTCTCTCATGTACAACATGATGCTTTATTCTCAAGCTTCCCTTTCTTGCTCTGTTAGCATAGTGAATGTTTTCCCAAGATCTCACCTATGGGACAACAGTGTGATTCGCATGAGAAGTTAACCTTGATTTGTCTTGAGCTAATCTAACTATTAATGGTTTATCAGTAGCAGCTGGAACAGGAACAACAATATATGAATCCGGGGGGCGTGGTTTGGCGCCCAGCGGTAATGGCGGCGTCTGAGTGAAGCTCTGACGAAGCTTCGGGAGACGACCTGCTCATACCTTGCCTTTTCCTGTTCGGAGGTTATGTCTGGCCTCTGGACCGTCGCGGGACATTTCTGAGCCACTTTCTGCCACCTGCCGTGTCCTACAGCCGGCGTTTTTCACGGACTTCGGGAGCTCCGTTGCCTCAGATGACGCGGCCTCCATTCTGACGCGCGGCCGTCACCGGAATCCCCTGTCAGCGCACGGAGCTTCCTTGATGAAGGGCGCCCTCTCTTCCCGGGTCACTGCCTCCTTCAACAACCCTGCCTCGAGCCTCTCTTTTGAGATTTATGGTATGTGCCCTTTTGCTTCGCCTGGATACTGCGTGTGACATTCCTTATACTCCCCGGCTTCTCCTCACAAGTTCGTGACGCCTGACTACTGAGGCGTTATTCTTCTGGATGCAGCTGTTGAATTCTATGAGCTCCATGATTACTCTCCTTACAGCTCATGCAGGCCAACGTTAAATGCACTTCTTTACATCTTCAACACAAATGAATGCTAGGTATTCCAGCACATTGATAATTGGCACTAACATTTAGCTCTTTCTTCATGCTTTCACAAGGCAGTGCAGCATATAATTGACTGTACTTTTTGCCTCTCTCTGGTTGTCACTAGGCTGTCATACCTTCAGTGCATTGAATTGTCGCCTGGTTCTTTTTCAATTATTTATATTGCACGCCTAGCACTACATGAGACCCTACTGCTGACGTGATGAGCGCAGTTTAGTCATCTGCCAGGATACTACGCACTTATCTTGTGTATTCCTAATGGTTGTGACTCTCTATGTTCCAATAGCCTGGTGCACAGCATCAACCTTGGTTTCGGGGCAGTGTGCTTTCTGTAGTTTTTCAAGTGCGTCTAAGGCTACTGACTCAGCTTTCATCCTGCTCGTTACCATTCTACACCATATGTTTGGTTCTTTTCATAAGTGACTGGCAATAGAGGCATCTCTTCTATTTCAAGAACCTCCTTGCAACTCATATGCATCTTCCTGTGACACTTCTCATCTTAATGCAAGGTGGCACACCCTGTAGGGCTGTTACAGTCTAGTTTAGTTTCCTTCTATATGGGGAGGCTCAAGTCTTTGTCGCGTCCACCTTCCTCTGCGACGAAGGTGGCCTTTGTGAAAAATTCTAAAGTGTTCTCTACCTTCTCTAAATTGGAGGGTCCTCTCTCGTCTTCTGGCTCGGACACAACCATGGAATCCTCTCAGCCTCCTTCGGGGAAAACTACTATCAAATGATTGAAGAAGGACCCCCCTTCACCACTCAAACAGTCTGCGCCTGTTTCAATGGAACTTTTGTTGGAGGAGATACGATCTTTCTGCCCCTTTCTGTAGGAAATCAGCTCCTTGCGTCCTTTTATGGAGGAAACCAATGCCAAGCTCCAAGTCCTCACTGATAACTGGTCGCAACTTCAAAAACGAGTCTCCTCAGTTGAACACTCTGTTGCTTCATTTCAGGAAACTGGCTCCAAGGTGTCTCATCTCAATTCACAGGTGTGTTCGCTCCAAAAGCAGGTGGAGGAGTTGGAAAATAGGAACAGGCGCAACAACCTCCGCATTTATGGTTTGGCGGAGGGCCTTGAGGGGTCAGACCCGCTTGCTTTCTTCAGGTCCTTTCTTCCCAAACTGCTTCGCCTGCCAGATGATACGATTCTTAACATTCAGCGCGCTCATCGCCTAGGTCGTCCACCTGCTTCTGCCTCCTCTTCACAACGTCCAAGGGGTGCCATTCTCTATTTCTTGGAGTACACTGATCTTCTAAAGGTCTTGTCAGCTGCCAAAGCTTCTCCAAAGCTAACCTGGTCTGGCTCCTCCTTGTTCTTTGCCCAGGATTATGCAAAAGCGACTGCCAATCGTCGAAAAGCCTTTCTAGACATGAGAGAGGATCTTCGCTCCATGGGTGCTCGATATGGCCTCTATCACTCGTGTTTCTTTAAAGTCACATACAACAACAAGACAACCACGTATGAGGACCCAGTTCGATTGCAGAGCTTCATCAATGCGCATAAGACTGCAGCTATGGACTTATCTGGACCTTCCTCCTCCTGCCCTGGATGAGCAGTAGTTTGTGTTTTATGCATGCAGCTCTTGCTCTTTAGCTATGTTTTTCCTAGTTACGATGTTGTAATTTTTTCAATATTTACTTCTCTGTAGTTCTATTGTATTGCTGTTGTTTGTTGCTTCTGTTCTTTTTCATCTTGCGTTTATATTCTAATCCCGTGTCTTCCTTCCCGCCTCCACAGGAACCTTACCTCGTCTGACGATGTCTCCCTGGCTTCTGCTCAGTTGACCTTGGATGTGTTGCCTTACCTGTGTGGCTCCATACCCCCTCGACACCTTCTCGTTTGTTCCTTGTCTAGGTATGTTCCCCTTATGTTTCTCATTTTTGTTCCTCTTTTTGTTCCTCTTTTTGTTCTTCTACTTGTTCAGTTCTCTCTCCTCTGAACTTCTCCCTTCTCTTCTTTCCATGGGTACAACTTTTCTTTTTCCCATAATTTCTCGATTATATATTTTTGGTGTCTTCCTCCTAATGTTTTTTCTCTTCTTCCCCTTTCTCTCAGTTCTTTCCTTTCCTTCTTTCCTTTCTCACTTGATCCTTCCTTTTTCTTCTGCTTTCTCTTCATTTCTGTTGAACTTTCCTTTTTTGCACTTCTATTATTTTTTCATGGGTACTCTTTTCCAGTTTCATCTTTTCGATAACCATTGTTTCATTTATATGCAATGTCATTGAATATAATTTCATGGAATGTTAAGGGTATTAATTCACCAATCAAGCGTCAACGTATTCTGTCCCATCTTGCCAAGTTGAATGTTGATGTGGCTTTTTTACAGGAAACTCACCTCTCGGATACTGAATCTCTCAAACTTAAGAGAGGATGGGTGGGTGAGGTGTTTTACTCACACGGTGATGGTAAGCGTAATGGTGTCGCAATTCTCTGTCGCAAGTCGCTTCCCCTCACGCTTATCTCCCAGGAATCGGACACTAACGGCAGGTGGGCTTATGCCAAGATATCCCTTAAAGATGTCCCAGTCTCTCTTTTTAATATCTATGCTCCAACTGGGGGTGAGCCTCTTTTTTGGGCTGAGCTTTCCCAACATCTTACCCGATTTATGGATGATAACTTTATCCTTGCTGGCGATTGTAATCACCCCTTGGATCCTTTCGTAGACAGGCAATCTACCGCTCATTATATCCATAATAGATCCCATAAACTTTTTACCCAAACCATCTCCCAGCATAAACTCATTGACGAATGGCGTCTCTGTAACCCTACGTTAAAAGAGTTCACTTTTTATTCTCCCTTGCACCATTCCCAGTCCAGAATTGACTACCTCTTTGTTTCGCATCACATTGCTCAGACCCTTAATACCGCTGAAATTGGTCTGATTTTACTCTCGGATCATGCCCCGGTTCTGATCAGTATAGACGTACTCCCTAAAATTGCTGGTCCCAAGAGGTGGCGCTTTAACAACTCTCTCCTTTTAGATCCCAAGTTTACTGCCTCTTTTACTTCATTTTCTGATGAGTTTTTCCTACTTAATGATACTCCTTCTATTCCTACTCATACCATCTGGGACACTTTTAAAGCCGCAGCGCGAGACTTTATTATTAGCTATGTAGCGCGGAAACGTAAAAACTGCCCGTAAATTCACTGAGAAACTTCTTATTGACATTAAAAGGTTAGAACATGCCTATTTTACTTCGCACTCACAGGACAGCTTATCTGCTCTTGTGGCTGCCAAACTGAAGTTTAATCAAAAATCCACGGAGGCTGCTTCACTGTATTTGTTAAAATTCAGTGCTAAATTTTATGGGGGACGTAACAAAGCTGGGAAGATCCGTGCTAATTATCTAAAGATTAAACACAATAAGTTGAACATCGATTCCATTTATGATGTCAACGCGGTTCTTAAACATACGGATGCCGATATCCTTACTGAGTTTTCCCTTTTCTACAAGAACCTGTATTCCTCTGAAACCCAGCCCTCTCCTCATGCTCTTGCGCACTTTTTCTCCAACATCCAGAAACCTGAGCACTTTCCTCTTGACTTAACTCATTTAGAATCTGACATCACTCAAAAAGAATTGACTACTGCACTTCAACATCTGAAATTGAATAAAGCCCCTGGACCAGATGGCTTCACTGTGGAATTTTACCTTCACTTTTCCAAGTCCCTTATCCCTCGACTCCATTCTCTCTTGAGTTCGTTCACTGCACTTGGTAGCTCCTTTGGGTCCTTCTCCGATGCCCACATCTGCCTAATTCCAAAAGAGGGGAAAGACGCCCAGTATTGCAAAAACTACCGGCCCATTTCTTTAGTAAATATCGACTACAAAGTATTTGCTAAAGCGTTGGCGGCTCAACTTGACCTTCTGCTTCCGGATCTTCTTGGCGAGGAACAGTCTGGTTTTGTGAAGGGCCGCTATATTTCGGACAATACTAGATTGCTGTTTAACATCCTATCCAAATCCTCTCGCCTACAACACTCCCTCGCAGCGATTGTCCTGGATGCCGAGAAGGCGTTTGATAGGGCCGAATGGTCCTACCTCTTCCATACTATAGGCTGGTTTGGCTTTGGTCCCAAATTTATTTCCTTAGTTTCCCTCCTATACTCTGGCCCACGTGCGGCGGTATGTGCCAATGGTCAGATTTCCCCCTTCTTTGAGTTGGGCAGAGGGGTTCGACAGGGCTGTCCCCTTTCCCCCTTTCTTTTTAATTTGGCGTTGGAACCCTTTTTGTCTAAACTACGCCAAAACCCCAGTATTCATGGTTTTCAGACTTCGAACTCCCACATTAAACTTGCTGCGTATGCAGATGATATTCTGCTCTTCCTCTCTAATCCGACAAATTCCATCCCTGCTTTTTTGGAGGAAGTCCGGAATTATTCCCATATCTCTGGTTATAAACTCAATAATGATAAATTTGAGATTCTGCCACTCACAAAATTTACGTTTAAACCTGACTTCAGCGCCTCCAACTTCACTTGGAGTCCTTCCCACATTAAGTATTTAGGTTTACACATTACCCCCTCCATCCCTACCACCATTTCCCTCTGTCTCACTAAGTGCATTAAAAAAATATTGGATTTAACGACCAGATGGCACCCTCTTTATTTATCATGGTGGGGTCACCTTGACACCATTAAAATGCTGTTATTCCCTATAATCCTTTACACCATATCCAACATTCCTGTGCCCATTCCCTCCAAATTCTTTAAGAAGATTAATACAGTTTTATCCGCCTTCTTGTGAAACAATAAAAAACCTAGGATGTCCTTAACCAGACTGATCCGTCCTGGTTCAGAGGGTGGAGTTAAATTTCCAGACTTTCCTGCTTACCAGAACGCCTTTTTGCTACGTCAGGCCTCCTTCTGGCTGCAGGACCCTACTTCTCCTTGCCCCCTATGGGTTAAGGTTGAGAGCCTTTTCCTTTCCCCTTTTTCCTTTGCTGAATATCTCTCTTTCTCTCGGAAGCCTCCCTCGATCTCCACTCCCATCCATAAGTTCACGACCAAACTTCTCCTTTCCTCTAAACCCGCCCCTCCCACTACCGTTGCCGACTTCCTTTCTTCTACCATTTGGCACAATATTCATCTCCTAATTCACAACAAGCCCTTTTATTGGAAATCCTGGAGGCATAAAGGGTTAATTTGGGTATTTATTTATTTATTTATTTATTTGCTTATTGAGCGCCTGATTCAATTCCCGGAGGGATATCTCTGCGCTTTTTTGCTTCTGCTGTTTAATCGCTGTTAGCTTTCAGTTATGAGTAAGATTGAGACAAAAAGGGGGATTGTATTAGGGCAGTGTGAAAAGGTATGTTTTGAGTTTTTTCCTGAAAGATTCAAGGCTAGGGATCAGTTTCAGTGCAATTGGTAAGGAATTCCAGATTATTGGTCCTTTGTAAGATAGGGCTCGTCCACCTTGTCTGGCTTTTCTTACTTTTGGAACCTGTAGCAGTAGGTGGTTGCTGGAGCGCAGAGTGCGGCCGGGGATGTATGGTACAAATATTTTCTTAAGATATTTGGGACCTGCACCGAACAAACATCTATGTATCATGCAGCATATTTTGAACTTGATACGGTGCTTTACCGGCAGCCAGTGGAGTTGGTGTAAAAGGGGACGAGAAGGGGTTCTATGGGGAGCATTTAGAGCTAATCTTGCTGCCGTGTTTTGGATTACTTGTAATTTCTCCAGTTGTTCCTCATTAGCCGATACGTAAAGGCCATTACAGTAGTCCATTCTACCTATTATAAGAGTTTGAATGAGTGTTTTCCTGTGGTTGTCTGGCAGAAAGGGGAAAACACGTCGGAGCAGCCCCACCACATGGAAGCATGCACCTGTCACTTGGGCAGTGTGTTCCTTGAGTAGGAGTGCCTGGTCAAGTTTAATACCAAGGTTTTTTACTGTTAATTTAGGGGTTGGGACCGGACCCAACTCCAGGGGCCACCAGTCTGGAGACCACAAAAGAGTTGCCCCCCCAAACAGCATTACTTCGGTTTTTGTCACATTGCATTGGAGATAATTTTGTGCCATCCATCGTGCCACTGCTCTCATCCCGTCCGCAAAAGTTGTTTGTACTGTGGGTGTGAGGGTTTGGAAGGGAAACAAAAGTTGGGTGTCATCAGCGTATGACACCGGGGTAAATCCGTAAGATCTTATGATGTTAGCTAAGGGGGCCACGTACACGTTAAAGAGCGTGGGGCTTAGGCATGAGCCCTGTGGCACTCCCTTAGTGAGCTCCCTTGAGGTCGAAGAATGGGAGCCCAATTTAACACCTTGTGCACGTCCCGAGAGAAAGCTCTCCAACCAGGACAAGGCCGTTCCCTCCACACCTATATCCCTCAGTCTGTCGAGGAGAAGTTCATGGGACACCGTGTCGAAAGCAGCGGAAAGATCTAACAGCACCAGAATCGCTGAGCTCCCTCCATCTAGTGACATTCTGATGTTATCGGTCACTGAGAGGAGGGCTGATTCTGTGCTGTGATCGGGCCTGAACCCAGATTGAGAGGGGTCCAGGCCTTCCACTGCTTCGATGTATTTCGACAGTTGGGTGTTCACATGCTTCTCGGTGAGTTTACTGAGATAGGGTAGGAGGGAGATGGGTCTTAGGTTGGAAAGGTCCGTCCAGGGGAGAGTGGCGTTTTTTCGGATGGGATTGACCACAGCTTGTTTCCATTCTGCTGGCACTCGTCCTTCTCTAAGAGAATGATTTATTATTGTTTGGATGTGGGGACCTAAGAAGGAGCATAAGGAAGTCATCATTTTGGCTGGTACAAGGTCATTAGGAGAGCCTGATTTGATGTGGCTAATAAGGGGAGGAAGGTCTGTGTCCGCGACTGGTGAGAAGGTTAATAGGGACGACTTCTTTTGTTTAGGTATAGGGGAAATAGAGGTACCACAGTTGGAATTAGTGGCTTTCAGGATTTTCTCATAAATTGTGTTTATTTTGTTCTCGAAAAATAGTGATATTTCATTGCATAAAGGCAAAGAAAAATCATCTGAGCTAACACAGGCTGCGGGTTTAACAAATGTTTCGAGGATTCTGTATAACTCCTTCGAGGAGTTTCCAGCCTCTATCAATTGTTGGGTCAGACTACTCTTACGGGCCAGTCTAATATTTTTGTAGTATTTCGATTGTGCTTCAAGATATGCTTTTTTTTCCTCTTCTAGATGTGTCTTCCTCCATCTTTTTTCTAATCTTCTACATCCTTGCTTCTCGGATCGCAGTGCCTCTGTATACCATTTCTCCTGTTTATTTGGGGGAAATTGTTTATGCAGTTTGAGAGGAGCCAGTTTATCTATTGCCTCAGTAAGAGAGATCTTAAATTTGCTTAATGTGTCTTCCACACCATCTGTATCCAAAAATTTAGGGTTCTCCCAGACCCTCTGTAGTTCTTCAACTGTAATTCTATGCCACTGACGGCGCCATATAGGAGGGAGTTTTTTTTTATAAGGGGGTTTATTAGTAACGGGCAGATGGAATTCTACCAGATAGTGGTCCGTCCAGTCTAGCTGAGTAGCAACATTGGGGGTATTTACAGCACAGTTCGAGAAAAGCAGATCTAAAAAATGTCCGCCTTCATGAGTGGGCCCATTATTTTGTAATGTAAGACCTAAGGTGGACAGATCTGCAAGCAGAGATTTTGTTTCGGCTAGTTCTGGAATATCTGCATGTATGTTGAAGTCGCCCAAGAGAACAAAGTCTTCTTTGGCTCTGATGTAGGGGGCTAACAGTTCCAGGAGGGCGAGAGAAAACCCTGAGTATGGTCCTGTTGGGCGATAAATGAGAGCTCCTTTCTTGGATATTCTGGTAGACAGGTTGATTCTGAAAAATAGAATTTCTAGTGTGGGGCAGCATTTTTTCTCCAACATGGTAATTTTCATATGATCTTTATAAACTATGGCCAGACCGCCTCCTATTTTGGTGGGTCTATCCATGTTTATGAACTTATATCCTGTAGGAACTCCTAATGCAATGGCCGGGGTTGTGTGGGGCTTAAGCCACATCTCGGTCAGGAAACATAGGTCAGGCTGTAATGTTTGGAGTAAGTCCCATATTTGCAATTGGTGTTTGGGCATAGAGCGTACATTTAGTAGTATGCATTTTAGTCCTTCTTTGGGTTTTCCTACGCTAGTTGCTAATGTTTCTATGGGGTTTATATGAGTCGCTTGAAAATGACAGATGTTGCAGGAGAATGGACCCTCAGGAATCGGCCAATTGTCATTAATACAGTTGGGAATGATGGCGGGTTTCAGGGACAACAGATCTTGAACGGAATACCTGAGTGTTCTCTGTTCTGTATTTGCGCAGAGCATATCTCCTGGCTCCTGGCACCGTCCTGGCGCAGACGGGCGCAGACGGGCAGCTCTTTGGCGGGTCTTCGGCGGATATTCGGCTGCGCGCGATCGCTGCGTGCTCCTAAGGGGGCGAGGGCTAAATAGTCACTGAAATTAAACACTAGAGCGCTACCCGCTCCAGTGAAAACAGGAAGTGCCTGCAGTGTGTGGCTCTCACCTGTCCGCCCTCCGCACAACGGTACTAATTACCCTGTCGGAACGAGGCGGACAGGAAGTAGAGTTCGAACCACCACTACTCCTCGCTATCTCCTGAAAATGTGACTGGCTAAAAGCTGCTTCCCTGCTTTTCAATCAGGTAAGGGAAAGTCAGCGCGGTGACTTCTGGCGCATAGTAATCAGCGCACAGAAATACTAGTTTAAAATAAAAGACAAGTTTAGGTGCGCGTTCGCATTCAACACACACACTAATTAAATGTTTAAAAATAGCACAAGTGTGCACAAGCTATAACACGGTTAAAATTACTGTTGGCTTATCAGCATAAAAGGAATCTCCAACAGCGCTGTAACAGCATCAGCAAAAGCGGGTTAGAGACGCTGCCACCATCTCCTGCCGCGAGTGCACTGCGTCTGGGGCTCAGCCTAAATAGTCACTGAAATTAAACACTAGAGCGCTACCCGCTCCAGTGAAAACAGGAAGTGCCTGCAGTGTGTGGCTCTCACCTGTCCGCCCTCCGCACAACGGTACTAATTACCCTGTCGGAACGAGGCGGACAGGAAGTAGAGTTCGAACCACCACTACTCCTCGCTATCTCCTGAAAATGTGACTGGCTAAAAGCTGCTTCCCTGCTTTTCAATCAGGTAAGGGAAAGTCAGCGCGGTGACTTCTGGCGCATAGTAATCAGCGCACAGAAATACTAGTTTAAAATAAAAGACAAGTTTAGGTGCGCGTTCGCATTCAACACACACACTAATTAAATGTTTAAAAATAGCACAAGTGTGCACAAGCTATAACACGGTTAAAATTACTGTTGGCTTATCAGCATAAAAGGAATCTCCAACAGCGCTGTAACAGCATCAGCAAAAGCGGGTTAGAGACGCTGCCACCATCTCCTGCCGCGAGTGCACTGCGTCTGGGGCTCAGCCTAAATAGTCACTGAAATTAAACACTAGAGCGCTACCCGCTCCAGTGAAAACAGGAAGTGCCTGCAGTGTGTGGCTCTCACCTGTCCGCCCTCCGCACAACGGTACTAATTACCCTGTCGGAACGAGGCGGACAGGAAGTAGAGTTCGAACCACCACTACTCCTCGCTATCTCCTGAAAATGTGACTGGCTAAAAGCTGCTTCCCTGCTTTTCAATCAGGTAAGGGAAAGTCAGCGCGGTGACTTCTGGCGCATAGTAATCAGCGCACAGAAATACTAGTTTAAAATAAAAGACAAGTTTAGGTGCGCGTTCGCATTCAACACACACACTAATTAAATGTTTAAAAATAGCACAAGTGTGCACAAGCTATAACACGGTTAAAATTACTGTTGGCTTATCAGCATAAAAGGAATCTCCAACAGCGCTGTAACAGCATCAGCAAAAGCGGGTTAGAGACGCTGCCACCATCTCCTGCCGCAAGTGCACTGCGTCTGGGGCTCAGCCTAAATAGTCACTGAAATTAAACACTAGAGCGCTACCCGCTCCAGTGAAAACAGGAAGTGCCTGCAGTGTGTGGCTCTCACCTGTCCGCCCTCCGCACAACGGTACTAATTACCCTGTCGGAACGAGGCGGACAGGAAGTAGAGTTCGAACCACCACTACTCCTCGCTATCTCCTGAAAATGTGACTGGCTAAAAGCTGCTTCCCTGCTTTTCAATCAGGTAAGGGAAAGTCAGCGCGGTGACTTCTGGCGCATAGTAATCAGCGCACAGAAATACTAGTTTAAAATAAAAGACAAGTTTAGGTGCGCGTTCGCATTCAACACACACACTAATTAAATGTTTAAAAATAGCACAAGTGTGCACAAGCTATAACACGGTTAAAATTACTGTTGGCTTATCAGCATAAAAGGAATCTCCAACAGCGCTGTAACAGCATCAGCAAAAGCGGGTTAGAGACGCTGCCACCATCTCCTGCCGCGAGTGCACTGCGTCTGGGGCTCAGCCTAAATAGTCACTGAAATTAAACACTAGAGCGCTACCCGCTCCAGTGAAAACAGGAAGTGCCTGCAGTGTGTGGCTCTCACCTGTCCGCCCTCCGCACAACGGTACTAATTACCCTGTCGGAACGAGGCGGACAGGAAGTAGAGTTCGAACCACCACTACTCCTCGCTATCTCCTGAAAATGTGACTGGCTAAAAGCTGCTTCCCTGCTTTTCAATCAGGTAAGGGAAAGTCAGCGCGGTGACTTCTGGCGCATAGTAATCAGCGCACAGAAATACTAGTTTAAAATAAAAGACAAGTTTAGGTGCGCGTTCGCATTCAACACACACACTAATTAAATGTTTAAAAATAGCACAAGTGTGCACAAGCTATAACACGGTTAAAATTACTGTTGGCTTATCAGGTATCACAATTATTCTTGGGTTCCACCCTTATGCCCTTCTCGACTCTTTCCTCCTCATTTGATTTACCCCCCTCTTTTGCCTCTAAATATCTTTTACTTAAAACGGCAGTACTGGCTGCGTACAACCTGCTTTTGCAGGCACAAACACCGCCTCCTGCTACCTCCTCACCCACTACACGACTTCCTTCACTCCTGTGCGCTACTCCTAGGGCTTCTACTCTCTACAAGTACCTTCATGCCCATGAGTCCATTAGAGCCAAATCTAAGGTGGAGGAGCAATGGGAGTATGACTTTGACACTTCCTGGCCCGTGCTCATGTGGGATAAGTTATGGATTAAGATTCGTAAATCTTCCAGAGCGGCGTCCCTTACACAGTCCTTATTTTTTTCTTTACAATAGGCTGCTATACACTCCCTCTGTCCTGCACAAACGATTTCCAACCTCCCCAGATGTTTGCTGGTCCTGTTCCTCTCCGAGTGCTACCCTGTTCCACATGCTCTTTCTCTGCAAACCCACACATGACTTTTGGATACAGGTTTGGACTCAAATTAATGTGATTTTTAATACTCATGTTACTTTTTCTCCTACTCATGTTTTCTTAGGAAGCCTCTCGCCGTGTTGGGACGATCTTGATTGTGATGTTCGTATTGTTGATTTATTGCTCGCTGTTGTGTTCCAACAGATCACTATTAATTGGAAGGCGTCTACTAACATTTCCTTTAGGGCCTGGTGGTATAATGTTTGTCATAATCACAGGCTTGATACTGCTTTTGTTTTCCCCCTTCACATGGCCGCGAAACGTGCAGAACTATGGCTTCCTGTTACACTGTATTTAGATAATTGTGCCATACGCTCCTCTTGTCCACAACCATCCCAACAAGAGGTTTCTAAACCACCCTGAATACCCATTACATTTCCTTTTATTTTCCTTATCACTTGTTATGTGAACATTCTTCCCTGATTGCATATGAACCCATTGTATCATTTCTGCCGTATTTACTGCCCCTGTTTTTCTCATGTTATTGAACCTGCTGTATTATTATTTTTCTTCATTGATTTTATTTTTCCCTTCCCCTCCCTTTTTATTTTTCCTCAACTTTTTGTTTATTGCTCTTTTGATTCCTTGCATTTTGACCAATAAAATCTTCTGAACTTAATAAACAATATATGAATCTGTGAGACAGTGCCGACAAATAGGATTTTAAACTATATTGTTCTTTCTTTTACATTATTGGCTGGGATGTCCAGACCTTTGCACATTCACCCCAAATGTATGAATCCTATTGTATTTCGGCCTATAAAATGAGCCTTAGACTGATCTTTAAAAAGTGACACTCTGTTGGGCTTACCTCTGATTTATGACTTATTCATTTGTGCTGAATTATACCATGTTCTTCTATTTTATTTTTGTATTTTGTTCTGAGCTTCATGCTTTTATATGAAAAATGACTAACTGACTGTCTGGTTGCAATTTATTTTGCTTTCGGTAATGCCTTTAACTTTCAATAAACATTGAAGGTTTTCTCTAAAATGCTTGTCAGCCTATTGTGAAGCCTAATGTGCTCTACATTTAATTCTGAAATGTTATTTACTATTGAATTCATTTGAATGGCCAGATCCAGAGACAAGCATCAAAAGCCTAAAGGGAATAATACCGCTCCTGGTCCATCAGACGCACTTTACTTTGACATTAGAGGAAAGCGCTACATCAAAAGCAGAGGATGGGTACATCTAGCTAGGTTAATTGTATTTGGAAGGACCTTTATGGTTCAGCACATTAGATCCCAAAACTAAATTGTACCGGTTTCCTTCTAACCTCACCAATAGCCTCGTTTGGATTAATGGCAACGTTCCAGTGTTGCTGACACTGAGCTGCGCATTGAGGTGAAGTGAGTATTGCCTTGTGATAAATTGTGTCATTGAAATCATTGTACTTAATGTTTGAAAAGTGCATTGTGGGATTTGTAGTTTGGTTCTCAGTGATAATGCAAGTTGTATACAGGCTGTGATCGCTTTGGTTATGCAGCATTGATTTGCGGAATAATAGGGCCTTTGGTTACTGTGATTTTTATTATTTTGCCTTATTTTTAAATTGCGTATTTGTGGTATCCCCATCATGGTTGAGGGGTGTGAGAAACAGGATTATTGGATGACTGTGGTGTGAGCCCTAGTCAAGCAACAGCCACAAATCCCTTGCCGGGTGAACCACAGAAAGTCACCAAATTAACCTGTGCTTAACACTGGATAGTGTAGTGCAAAAAGCAGCCAGGCTTAAGTTGGAAGCAGTGTTTGTAAGTATTTATGCAGTAGACAACAGTAATAAAGTGATAACACAACACAAGAAAGATATTCCACATCAATTTAGAAAACTAGAGTAAATTTAAATACATTATTTGACACCAAAACAAAAATAATACAATCATTAGAAACCAGAGTTATGATTTTTTAATGATTTTAGTGAAAACTAGCACCTAAAAGATCAAAGCACCAACCGCAGACATCTAGTCGCGCGAGACTGGGTCAAAGTAAAAAAATATGGTTCACAGCGATGGAACGCGGTTTGGGTACAAGAAGTGGATTTGGCCCGGTTAGCGTGTTCCTTTGGACTTAGAAACATTTCTGAGAGGGTAAAGTTCAGTGGGGCAAGGCTGCAGGAGGTGTCCGGGAAGGCACCCTCACCATTGGATAGCCTTGGGTCGAACCCACAGTGAAAATGTCTATGTTCGGACATAGACTCTGAAATGGAAGTCAAAAATCTCCAGCAGGATGAGGTAGAAGGCTGTAGTCGAAGAAGGTTCTACGAGGACCACAGAAACGGATGTGCTGGGGCGGAGAAGAATGTCCCCCAGGTCCTTAAGGGGCATGAGTCGGGGTCGGGAACACACACTGCTTCCTGTGCTGAGCCCAGTAGGAGAAATCATTCCTTTGGGTCTCCCACTTTCCGGTTAAGGTCCATGGGAAAAAGAAGCTCCTCTGTGTCTGTCTCCAGAGCTGGTGCAAAGTATTCCTTCTCAGCCTCTATTTCCCCCTCTTCCTCATCCAGTGCACCCTCCTTATCATCACGCTTCAGTGCTGCAGCTTGAATTATGAAGCCCTCATCCCAGGCTCTAAGGGATATCTGGTACTCAAACTACAGAGAGACCTTGAGTGGTTTCAGCCCTCTCTCCCTGCACAACTTCTTCAGCTTAGCCTTGCTATAGCTGTCAATGGCATCAATATCCAACTCCATCTTGGCATGCATGAGTCACAGGCACACAAAATGTGAGGCAAGAATCAGATTTGGAAAAAGGGAAAAAAATATGGCTAATTCAGGACAATTTAAAAAAAAGTTGAATCTGGTATAAAATTATTAATCTGAGATTTTTTGGTAACACAAATCACTGTATGGTAAAACACTCTATGGTACACAACTCCTGATCCGCTGTACACCAGTTACAAGGCAGAATGTTCTATAAGGCCTAATACCCCTTTGGCAAAGGACCGCTCAAACAAATTTGCTGCTGTGGAGTAGAATCTAGTGGGAGAAGCCACAAAGTCAATAAGACCAGCAATGGAACCCAGGCGGATATGTGAGCAGGTTGGTCCTGGTCTCCTCCTGGTTCTAAGAGCAGTTTTTAGCCAAAACCTTTTTGGGGCAGATTTACAAGAAAGCGACGCATCTGTAGAGATGCGTCACTTTCCCTACGCCACCATGAGAAACCCTTGCGCCACCATGGGTTTCACCATATTTACATATTTACATATTTACTGTTGGGGCAAAAGTCACACATTGCTTGAGTTGTGCAAAAGCACAACGCAACTCCAACAATGCATTTTGAGGCCTATTCCCACTACACTGCGTCACTCCTTATGCCTGCTTGAAGCAGGCGTAAGGTTTTGATGCAGTGGCGTCCTAGAAGTGATGCAGTTAAATCTTGTAGATTTCACTGCGTCACTTTTACGAGGCTTTCCTGCGTGGGAATGCCCACCCTGCATACATTATACCTGATGTAGGTATAATGTGACGCAGGGCTTTACAACGTGACACATCTCCCTAGATGCATCACCTTGTAAATTGGCCGCATTTCTCTTACGCTGCCACTTCATCACAAAATTGAAGAAATGGCGGCACAAAAGTGTCGCAAGGGACTTGTAAATCTGCCCCACCAAGTCTCCACATTGAGGTTTGGCTATTTGGTCACTTTGAGTACCACTTCCAAGGGTCCAGGACTGGTGGTACACCACTTGAAGGGTCAGAACTCACTCAGGCTGGGTTCAGGTGTGGTTGCAAGGTGAAAGGAACATTTTGTGTCCCTGAGGCTCAGATCAAGAGGTGGCAAACTAGCCCTTTGGAGTCATTTTGGTAGTCGTGGGTTCAAGTTGCAAGTCCAGTTCTTCTTTCCCAGGCAAGAGCGGGCAGAAAAGCAGCAATTCAGTAAAGCATCAGGTCAGCAGTCCAGCAGAGTGGCAGTTCTTTCAGCCACACAGCAGTCCTTCTTACTGGCAGTGTATCCACAGGTCCATAATTAAACTGAAGAGCTGGTGTCCAAGGTCCCCTCTTAATACCCTGGTGCCCTCCTTCTGGAAGATGGAAGAAGCTTCTAGACTGTGGCTTTGAAGTGCATGGGATTTCCTGAATCCCCTGCCCTGGCTCTAAGCTCGCTGCAGGGCCCTCCCTATCCAGTTGCAAGAGGGGCTGCGCTCAGCTCGGCCCCCTTTCCTGCCAGCAGATGGTCCATTAAGGAACACCTATTCCTCTATTGTGTGACTGTCTGGGAGGATTTCACAACGTCTAACTGTCAGTTCCACCCAGTCATGGGATCCAAGACAGTCTATAGGCACAAAGGGGCTAAGAGTAGAAAAATGGCACCTTTCGAAAAGTGGATTTTTCAAAATTGTAATCAAATCCCTGACTTTAGCATTAAATAGGGGTTTTCATTACAATTCCAAAGACACCAAACATCACAATGCTACCTGCTCCCAATTGGAAATCACATCTTATTAAATGAAATATAGAATCTCCAATGTTGTCCTATAGGAGGAGTAAGCTTCACAGTAGTGCAAAACTAATTTAGGAGTTTTTCACTACAAGGACATGTAACACCTTAACGTACATGTCCAACCTTTTAACTGCACATCACCCTGCCCTATGGACTACCTGGGCTTACCTTAGGGGTTACATATATGCAAATAAATGGGAGTTTAAGGCTTGGCAATGGGTTTTTAATGTCAAGTAGACATGGCAGTTTAAACTGTATTGAGAATGCAGTGGCAAGCGTGGGACATGTTTAAGGTGCTACTTAACTGGGTGGCATACTAAGTGCTGCAGGCCCACTGGTAGCCCTTAATTTACAGGCCCAGGGAATATGGTGTACCACTCTACAAGGGACTTATGAGTAAATTAAATATGCCAATTGGGAATGAACCAATTCAATCATGTTTTAGGGGAGTGAACACAAGACATTATCACTGGTTAACAGTGGCAACGTGCACAGAGTCCTAAGGCCAACAAAAACAAATTCAGCAAAAAGTGAAGGGAAAACAGCATAAAGTTTGGAGGTGACCCTACAGAAAGGGCCAGATCCAACAAGAGGGCTATATGTGTGTGAATACTTTCTGGTGCTCTGGTTAGTGTGATTAATGGGTCAATTGCTTGAATTTGCAAATTGGATTTTTTTGGTCCTATTTTTGAGTTGCACTTACATGGTATCCAAGGTGTGTCGAAGAGGACTTTGCATCAATCACACAATTGTGAGTGTTCTTCATGTATCCTAGCTGTATGTATTTCTGTTTATGTGCTAATTCTAAAGGATTATGGTTTGGTCGGATTTTGTCGAAAATCCAAGATCTTGAGATATGAAATTGTTACTGTTACTTGTCTGGTAAAGGTGAGGTGTGTTTAGTGAAGCACCACATTCACACCATAAAAAGGATTTACTAAAGATCTAATTGTGAGTGTGAATAAATTCATATTGATTACTGTGTACCCCTTGATGCACAGGAGTAAACAAGCAGATCAAGTTTAGGTTACTGCAGGCCGTGCCTATCTCTTCCAGCAAAATGGGTTGGTCTATCAAATGAGCGTCGGCCCCCAAGAGCTGTGGGAGAGGTACATCTCATAAGAAGTGAGGGTTAGGCTCCGAGCCAAAAAACAAAGCAGCTGAGTAGAGGCACCTATAATATTTAGCAAAGGTCAGCGTAATGGCAGCAGAAGCATGCTGGATGCATCCCTCTGCGTCCAAAATCCCTGGAATTATCCGGTAAATAATCTTGCCATTCTTGTCTCCCCAGCCATAGACTCGTGCTGCTGAAGACCTCCACATATGCATAGCCGACGCTATGTTTCTAGGGAAACATGGCGTACTTCTTCACATAGGAACTCTAGCTGTTGGGACACATCGTCTTTGCCAGCTATGTTCGTGACCTGTTCTAGACGAGGGCTTGACCTTCTAGCATGGAGACTGGTTCTTCTCGGGCCAAGTATTTCTTTTTGAGATACCCTTTAGCAAAGCCTCTGAATGTGGCCTTGCCAGCCGCCCACAGCGTACCTGGGGAGCAGACCGTTTCCTTGTTATGCTGGAAGTAATGCTTAAGCTCCTCACCCACTGCCTGCCTATAGACCTTATCTTCAAGAAACCAGGCATTGAGCCACCATATGAGATGCACCACGCCTGTAACGTCTCCCAGGCGAAGGAGGAGGGGCGAGTGTTCAGAGATTCCTCGGGCAAGAATTTGGATATTGGTGTACACTCGACATTCAGGGGTGGGCATCCCCTCCACCCTTACATGCCGCCTTGACTGCTCCTGCTCCCGAACCTTGGGCCCTTTGCCCGCGAGCACCCCAAGCTCTTATTGATCTTGAAACTCTACACTCCAAAGCGACCAAACTAACCCAGAGCATCCATAGCTCCATTCAGGACCTTATGAACCTCCTTCACCTGGCCGAGCTCTCCCTGGCTAACCTCAAGTCACCTCATTCCTCCCCCCCACTGATCACCGAGCCACCAAGCGCCCACTCCCGCTACCTCTGAGACATCTCCGCCCGCGCAAACATCCCGGCCAACTCTCAGAGGAAGGCTCTTGCACTCTCCTACACCTCTACCACCGACACTTCTAACCCTCCTGACCCTACGGGAAACGAAATCCTAGCAATTCTCCAAGACCACAACTCTGCCCAAGCCATCCCTTGTCCACAAAGCATGAGTCCTGGTCACCCCATCAGCACGGTCACCATCAACCCTAACAGGCCACCTACCCTCCATGACAAAAGTGTGATGGAAAGTAACCTCGCGCCGGTAGTCCTGACCGTCCAGTCCCCGGTCACCTCCCCTGACCCCCCCTTATCTCGTCTCCTAATCAATTGCCGTTCAGCAGTCAAGCATGCCGCTGATATTGCTGACCTCATCCTGAACAAAAACTTAGACCTAGCTATACTAACAGAATCTTGGCTCAATGAATACTCCTCCCCTTGCCTGGACTTATTAGTCCCCCAACTACAATATCTCTAGACTAGATAGACGCTCCCACAAGAAAGGTGGAGGCATTGCCTGCATCTATTGATCCTCCCTCCTTGTCACTGAACTCTTGGCGGACACCACTGACTCCTGCGAATACCTCGCACTCTCCATCTGCAGCAGCTCACTACATCTCTGCAACATTCACATCTTCTACCACCCTCCAGGTTCCAACAACTCCTTTACTGATCACCTCTTGGAAATCATCACAACTAAGATTTCCTCCAATGCTATAGAGATTTTCCTGGGTGATTTCAACCTGAACTGGAATGACTCCGAAGATCCCCACATCAACGCTATCAAAGTCCTACTAACCGACCAAGCCCTAACCCAAGCCTGTTCTCAGCCAACTCACTCAAAAGGGGCCATCCTTGACTGGATCATTTCTAAGGAATCTTCAGTCAAGCTCATCTCCATAGACCCATGTGACTGGTCTGATCACCACTCCAACTCCTTCATTTTGCCTGGGACCCGTAAGTGTAAGACTTTGCAACCGGTGATCCCCAAACGCTGGACCAGAGACACTAAAACCCTTGACCTTATGGAACTGAAGGCTCGCTGCAAATTTTACCTCCTACCACCTCCACACATAACTGCGGTCAGAGACCTAAATGAGCATTACTCATCAACTATCTCAATCATTCTGGACGACCTTGCCCCTCTAAAGCTAAACAGAACACAAGTCAAAGACAGGAATCCCTGGTTCACTGGTTCCCTCAACACGGAGAGGAAGTCCCTACGGCAATGTGAAAGAAACTGGAGACAACACCCCTCTGTGACGCATCTTAAACTTCTCCGCCAGGCGAGAAACTCCTACAACAAGCACATCCTGAATTTAAAAAAAAAGAATATTTCAGATCTGAACTGGGCAGCGCCAAGAATAGACCCCGTAAACTTTTTGAACTGGTCAAACACCAATCCAACAAACTGGCTAAAACACCGAAAGAATCCCCCAAATCTCTAATTTCGTCAGAGGAATTCTCCTCTTTCTTCACGGATAAAATAACAGCCTTAGGAACTGAACTCAGTACCGGCTCCTACTCACAACCCCCTCCTGACCTGTCCCCTTTCCCCGCTCCACCCCCTATGGCCTCTCCTAAAAACCAAACCCGTTGGTCTGACTTTGAATATTATGACGAAGATTCCATCTCCAAAATCCTCTCTACCCTAACCTAACAATCACTTTAATGTCCCCCTACCTTCCAACTGCCTCACTGCTGCCTCCCAATTCATTATTCCTTGCTGGACCACAATAATAAACGCCTCTCTCCAACAGGGATCGATTCCGTACCCCTTGAAAGCTGGCCAAGTACTCCCCATCTTAAAAAAAAAGCTGCACTGGATCCATCCTCCCCCGACAATTTCAGACCCATCTCCAATATCCCGCTACTAGCCAAAGTACTTGAGAAATGTGTACAGCAACAACTAAGTCAGCACATCAGTAACTTCCACCTACTTGATGACTTCCAATCTGGGTTCAAACCGGGGCACAGCACTGAAACCACTATGCTTCACATCGTGGGTGATGCTCTCCAAGCCCTAGACAAAGGCAAAACCTGCCTGCTAATCCTCTTAGACCTATCCTCCACCTTCAACACGGTCAATCATGATAAACTTCTTGAACGCCTCAATCTCAGGATGGGTCTGGATGGTGTGGTCCTAGAATGGTTCCGGTTCTTCCTCCATAATTGATTACAGAGATTCCTCATTAACGGCAACCTATCAGCTCCCTCTCCGGTTACTGTTGGAGTCCCCCAAGGCTCAACCCTGTCCCCCACCGTCTTAAATCTTTACTTAGAGCCACTCACTGAAGTTCTTCTACCGCCAACATTTCCTACCACATGTACGCGGACGATACCCAAATATACATCAATATCTCTTCATTGGAGGAGATCCTCTCCTGAACGAGACCTTGAAACTGACAGTCCAGTGGCTAGCCGCTAACCAACTAACACTCAACACAAAGAAAACTGAATTCCTCCTAATCTCCCCTTCTAAAGCCAACCCTGAGATTCAGACGTGGATCAAGGCCATCACAGCCCTAAACTGCCCGCCGACCATTGTGGACTCTGCCAAATCTCTGGGCATAATCCTAGACTGCAATTTGAACATGTGGGACCACATCAACTCAATGGCTAAAGCAGCTAGATTCCATTTGAGCTATCTTTGGAACCTGAAATCTTTCATTGAGGCTGCTGACTTAAAAATGGCAGTGCAAGCACTAGTCATCTCCAGACTGGAATATGGTTGCCCCACCCTCACTGGTCTACCCAAGATCTCCCTTGCATCCTTAAAAGCTTGCCTCAACACGGCCGCCAGACTACTCACCGGCACCAAGAAATTCGACCACATCTCTACACATTTGAAAGCACTGAACTGGCCCCCCCTAGATGCCAGAATTCAGCTGAAACTGGCATGCATCACACACAAGGCTCTTTACTCAAACTCCCCTGCTTATCTGGCACAAAAACTAGTGATATCTGGAGGAAGCAGGAACTCCCGGTCCGCCAGAAACCTCTTACTCCAACCCGCCTTCTTCCACAAAAAAATAACCTATAATAGGGCATTCCCCCGGGCAGCTCCTAGAATCTGGAACTCCTTCCCACCTAACATTAGAAGGATCCCCTCTCTTGCACTTTTCAAGAAGGAGGCCAAAGCCTTCCTCATGGGTAAATTCATCGTCTAATGCCTGACATGCCTGACCACAAGTCTGATGTTTCTCCCTCAGACCACCAACTCTCCCCGCAGATAATTTTCGGGTCCCTTATTTTTACTTTTATTGTTTTACTATTTTATTCCTATTATTTTCCAACTTTAAATATGATTGCATTCATATTGTGTATCAACAGTATCCCCATGTTCCCTACACCCCGGCCCATCGCCATCCCCCTGTACAGTTTTTTTTTAAAACAATTTTTATTTAAGTAATCAATGCAATTCCCAGACAATATATTTGGCATGACGTGTACATAGATCACAGTATTCGGTATATAAACTTTTCCACCATTCTCATAGTCCCACATTCGGATATCACCCTTACCTACTCTTCCCTTGCCTACACATATGTTTACCAGTCTGCTTTGGCTGGTGTATTTAAGTACTCTCATCCGAACCATAATCCTCAGGGGGCGGTGGTTCACATATATCTCCCCGATAGGAGTTCCATCTCCCCCATACCTTTTCCCACTTTTTCAGACAGCCCCGATGAATAAAGACGGACTTTTCCGCTACCATTGCCAGGCCCATGTCCTTACACCAATGGGCAAGAGTAGGGCCTATTCTATACCCCCATCGCTGTGCAATATTCCGCTTTGCCACTGTAATGCCAAAAGTCACCCATCCCTGGACCGTCGTACTCAAGTCCGTTGGCCCCCATATATTGAGCAGGCAGCACCTCGGCTCTGGCAACACAGTGACTCCTGTGACCCGGGAGAGCATCCTCATCACTGCCATCCAGTATCTCACTATTGTGGGGCAGCTCCAGATGGTGTGAAAAAATGTCCCTAGCTCCCCGCACTCCCTCAGACAGTTTGGCGTGTCTGTCCGTCCAATTTTATGAAGGAGCACCCTTGTGTAATATGTACAGTGGAGAATTTTAAGTTGAATAAGCTGTAGCCTTGACGGAATAGCCGCCTCTATTAGAGAAGCTAGTGCCTCCCTTCAGTCTGCCTCATCAATGTCTCCCACCTCTCTCTCCCATGTGGCCTTAACAGTCCCTATGGGGCAGGTCTATTATTAATTATTTTTTTATACGTCATCGAGATCGCCTTTTTTGAAGATGGTCCGCCAGGAGTCTATCCTCTAATGGCGAGGATTCCTCCGGGGTCACGCCTGGCGGTAAGACTGACTGCAGTGCGTGCCTAATCTGCATATAGCAGAACCTTTCAGTCTCAGCAAGGCCATAGGTGGCCTCCAGATGCGCAAATGTAACCACTTCCCCCTTCTGCCACAAGTCCCCTACTGTCGATATTCCTATGGTGTCCCAGTTTCGGAACCCCTTGGAGTTACCCAGCCTACCCAGCTTCTTCATGTCCCATAGTGGCGTTGCTGGGGTGATTACTCCGTCCCATCCCAGCGCGCGCTGAGCCACAAACCACATGTGTATTGTGTGCAGTGTTGGTCTGGTGATAGTGTGCTTTCTTTTTTTATTATATAGGGCATTCATGATCCCTGCCGGCTCAAGAAGATGTCTGTCTAGCCTGAACGCTGGCTCTCCTTGGGGAACGTGCAGCCACTGGTTGATCGGGACGAGCTGGGAGGCCCAATAATATGCTCTGATATCCGGAAGAGCTATCCCGCAGTCATACCAGCTCCTAGCGAAGTTTTTGTTGTGCGATGCGGGGAGCCTTCCCGTCCCAGAGTAATGTGGTTATCTCCGCATCAATTGCACCAATGTACGTTGATGGGACCGGGAACGGGGTATTTTGCAACGCACATAAAAATCGCGGTAGCGCCACCATTTTAAAAAGTGCAGCACGGCCGAGGAGCGTCAGAGGTAATGTTCGCAATGCTTTTTTTTGTTGTTAATTAGTTTTTTATTGGGTGAACTGATTAGAAAAAAAACATTACAGTCATCAATACCCCCCCTCACCCCAATCTGACCTTGATCACATCGCTACCATGGACAATTACATGACTCTTCCCTCTCCGGTGTGTACACAGCCATTTAGCCAACAACCTGTAGTTGGGCAGGCGGCATTCTCAAAGCATACATTAACGAGGGCACCAACAATGAAACCCCTCTCCTCGCTAAGGGTGCGGGCCTACCAAGTGGTGCAGAAGCGGTCTCAGCCCCTAGTGCTTCAGCAGTGCGTCCCCCACTCCATAACCATCTAGTGCTCCGCGGTGTGAGTGTCTCCCTTGTTGGTCAAGTATATTTGGTAGAGCCCCCAGAAATTCTTAGGCCTACTAGTGGGCGGCAGCAACTCACTGTAATTCTCAGACTGTGTGCAACAATATATCATATCGTGCACCCAGCGTTTAGGTGTGGGGGTGGGGCCTCTCATCCAACAGCATGCCACGACCCTCTGGGCCATGAGTAGTCCCATGTCCACCAACCGCCGCACAGCTCTGGGAAGTTTTTTCGTGTACCCCAGGAGGGCCAGTGTGGGATCAGGAGTGAGGTCAATTTCTGCAATATTGCTAATATCAGTGAAAATCTTGTCCCAGAAATCCCATACGCTAGGGCATTGCCATGCGAGGTGTAGGAAACCTGAATCAGGGGCATGACACCGCTCACAGTCCGCAGTGTCTCGAAGGCCATACCTAAACAGTCTAGCCGGTGTATAGTACACCCTGTTAAGGAACTTAAAGTGTACCAGCCTGTGTCTGCCATTAAGGGAGAGCTTCCTGATGTTAATACAGCAGTAGCGCCACATGTCGTCGTCAATAACCATCTGCAGATCCATCTGCCACACTAGCCGCGCTTTTGTGTACGTGTGTTCCCTGTGCGCTTGGGACAATCTGTATAGGTTAGACAGAAGTTTTTGGGGAGAATCGGCCTTAATAACATATGTGAGTTCCGGTACTTCGGGCGGTTCCGCCATGTCTTCACCTAATAATTCAGATAGGGCGCAGCGTACCCTGTGAAACTGGAAGCGAGTCAGGAGTGGAGGAGCCTCTCCAGCGATTGCAACTTCTTCCCACGTTGTGGAACAGATCTCCTGCTACTTTAATGTTCAGTTTTTGCAATGCGAGGATTACCCCTTTCTCTTTAAGAGGAGGTAGCCATCTAGCCCAATCTACCAGCATCACAGGGAAGTATAGCAGAGCGCCACCCTGCAGCCATAGGAGGCTGTGCCAAGCGTGATTGGTTGCCGTGATTGAGTCCAATACCCCAGTCCTCCGATCTGTCGGTCGGAAAATCATGCCTGGGAGCGAAAGGGGGCTGGCGAAAAGTGTCTCCATGCGCACATGAGGTATACCGCGGTCACCATGCAGCCAGGTGTGCAGATGTGCGGCCTGGGCCACTCTATAATAGAGTTCCAGGTCTGGGGCCTCAAGCCCTCCCATGGAGTAGTACAAAAGGGGGTGGTGATGGACAGAGCATCTGAATCAATCAAACACTCACTTTGCCACTGGATTCAAGCAAGCCGGGCTGAAGACGGCTGGAATGCCAGAAACCGGTCCTCGGAAGCTTGTTTCCGGTCCAGGGAAGACATGGCTTGGCAGTTCGGGCTGGACTGTTCCCATGAGGCACAGGGTCAGACTGATTTGCATATAGCCATGTCTGAACTGGGGTGGCAGAGTGGGCTAAAGAACGGTGATGGATTAAACCTAGATCTTTTGACTGGGTGTGAGTGTTTGATTGATTCAGATGCCCCGTCCATCACCACCCCCTTTTGTACCGCTTTTGGCCGCCATAAGTGTGGTAGGGTATGCTCAGACGTGAGTCCCTTGCTCACTTTGCCACTGGATTCAAGCAAGCCGGGCTGAAGACGGCTGTAATGCCAGAAACCGGTCCTCGGAAGCTTGTTTCCGGTCCAGGGAAGGCATGGCTTGGCAGTTCGGGCTGGACTGTTCCCATGAGGCACAGGGTCAGACTGATTTGCATATAGCCATGTCTGAACTGGGTTGGCAGAGTGGGCTAAAGAACGGTGATGGATTAAACCCAGATCTTTTGACTGGGTGTGAGTGTTTGATTGGCTCAGATGCTCCGTCCATCACCACCCCCTTTTGTACCGCTCCCATGGAGTAGGGCAGCGTGAGTAGCACCCATTTGGCCCGTGGCTGTCCTCCCGCCCAGGCCAGTTTGATCATGAGCAGTTGCAAATGTTGGAAAAAGGATTTAGGTAGGACTATCGGGATAGTCATAAATAAGAAGAGCAGTCTAGGCAGTACGACCATTTTCATTATGGAAATCCGTCCCAGAAGGGAGAGTGGGAGTCTGCACCAGGCCTCTACATCATCCTCCAGCCTGCTAAAGGCTGTGCCATAGTTTGCTCTAAATAGAACCTCAGCGTCTGTGTGTAGATGCACCCCCAGGTACATGACCGTGTCAGTAGTCCACTGCAATGGGTACTCCATTTCGATGTTCTGCGTGATAGGGGTCAAGGGGAAGGCCAATGACTTAGACCAATTGACTTTCAGGCCCGATAGGGCGCCGAAGCGGACCACCTCTCTAAGCACCGAAGTGAGATTGTTGTCCGGGTCGCGGACATATAGTAAGGTGTCATCTGCATACATTGACACCATGATCTTGTACGTGGGGAAACCTATGCCTTCATTCCCGTGGTATTCACGAAGGGCACAGGCTAGTGGTTCTGCCACAAGGGCATACAGAAGGGGCGAGAGTGGGCACCCCTGTGTGGTCCCCCTACTGATGGAAAAGGAGTCAGTGACCAGGCCGCCCATCCGGAGCCTGGCTCGTGGTCAGTGATATAGTGCTCCTACCATCTGGAGAAATGGCTGTCCTAGGCCAATTCGTTGCAGCACTAGACGCATAAATTGCCATTCTACTGAATCGAAGGCCTTTTCCATGTCAAGGAACACTGCCAGTGCCTTCCTGTCCTGCCGCACATGTTGTATCGTGCCCAGTACCGTCCTGATGTTGTACACTAAATTTCTGCTGGGGATGAAGCTGGCCTGTTCAGGCACCACCAGTTTTGGCGCGAGGAGCGCCAGGAGGTTGGCCAACACTTTAGCGAACAGTTTAGTGTAGACGTTTATCAGAGCGAGGGGTCTGTACGAACTACACTCGTCGCGTGGTTTGCCTGGTTTCAGTATCGTGACCAGTAGAGCCTCCCTCATGGATTGTGGCATACTGCCCTCCATGCAAATGATGTCAAGAAGAGCAGATAGGTGCGGAAGTAGCTGGTCCTTGAAGATCTTATAGAACCCCACTGTGAGGCCGTCCACGCCCGGTGCGCTGCCAGACCTCATACGGGAAAGAGCCTCTACAATTTCGTCCTTTTCTATGGGGAGCATAAGGAATTCCCTGTGCGCATTCATCAATGTGGGTATGTCAACGTGGTCTAGATAATCAGTAATATCGTCCGCAAGGTCTCCACTTTTGGATGTATATAGCTCAGTGTAGTAGGCCCTAAAGACTTCTGCTATGTCAGCCTCTTCAGTGATCACCTCACCATCCACAGTCTTCAGCTCGGAGATGTGTTGTCGCCCCCTCTTCCCACCTATGATTCTGGCTAATACTGCGATGGGTCTTTCCCCATCCCCATAAGTCCTAGCCGTTGCGTATTTCCCCATATGTTTAACTTCCCTGTCTGCTTCGTCATGATATTCAGCAAGTAGTGTCTTAATCTCCTCACTTATCGTACTGTCTGCTTGCCCACTCTATCTCCCCTCTAGAGCAGCGAGCTGTCGTTCTAGTTCCGCCAATCTCTGTCTGATGGATTTGAGTACTCCAGAGTGTTTGGACATTACCACGCTCCTTATGTATACCTTGAATGCTTCCGAGACCACTTGGAAACTGTCTACGGAGCCCACATTTGTCTCAAAGTATATGTCAATAGCTTCTGCAAGCTCTCCCCTGAACACCGGGTCCAGAAGAGAATAGGGTGGGAATCTCCACGTGAAGGGTGGAATGGTCTTTCCTGGGATGCGCAACTCCAAGAGCACTGGCGAGTGGTCAGACAAGGTTCTAGGCAGTACCTTGCAATTCCTGATCTGTCTTAGCCTGGAAGTGGATGCCAGCCAGTAGTCTATTCTGGTATGAATGTCGTGATAAGCGGAGTAGTGTGTGTATCCCCCCTGCTCCGGATTTCAGGACTGCCATAAATCTGTCAGGTCCAAACTTGTAATTACACTCCTCAGTTCCAAGGCAGCTGCCGAGGGCCTGCGTGGAGGGCCAGCCGACCTGTCTA
Source organism: Lissotriton helveticus (assembly GCF_964261635.1). Lineage (NCBI taxonomy): Eukaryota > Metazoa > Chordata > Amphibia > Caudata > Salamandridae > Lissotriton > Lissotriton helveticus. Next base: position 172,212,896 of record NC_136058.1, on the reverse strand, counting down.
ACGCAGGATCTAGAGTCAGGTTAAGGTCTCCGCTCCATAGGAGGTAGTCAGTGTCATATTGCTTAGCAATGGGCTCCAGGGCATGGTGACATTCCGGAGAGTCATAGTTGGGGCCATATGTATTAATGATCACAAACTCCAGACCAGGTCCAGGACCAGGTCCAGTACACTTGGATATGACAACTCTCCCCTCAGCGTCTGCTCTTAGACTGTGTAAAGTGAGTTTCGATTTCGGGTTCACCCACGTTAGCACGCCCCTGGCGTGCCAAGTAAAGCCTGCCGCTGCAATGTTGCCCTCTAGGCCCCTGCTGCGGAGCATAGTACTGGACATTGGGAGATGGGTCTCCTGAAGTAGGGCTAAATCTATGTGTTGTCGCTGCAAGTAACTAATGACCTTTCTGACTTTCCGGTGGTCATTCAGGCCACAAACATTCCATGTGAGGGCCCTAAGCTTGGGAGCATGCTCCGTGGAATTCTCTGCAGTTACGTCAGCCATTAGGAGAAATCACACGAGTCCTAAGAGGAATCGTCACATTTGCGTCCATTACTTGTATAATGTCAAAAATCAGATACAACACCCCCCCATCAGCTACTGAACTTACTATCCCCCAAACCCCCTCAACCCCCCTCCCACAGCAGACCAACCCCAACAAGGCCTCACATGTACGAACCCCTACTTCCCCCCCCTACTTTATCCCAAAACATTGAATCCCCCATAGGGCATTCAGGGTGCTGATAGCGCGGGGGCCAAGGTTGTCAGGCAATCAACAAGGTAACAGGTTACAGTGTTAGCCAATTCCCCACCCCAACCTCCGCTGCCCCGTGTCGTTACTTCGACTAACAGTAACTTTCCAGCGTTAATCATCAGGTGAACTGTGCTGGCAAGTGTTATATATCGTGAGCAGGCTCTCCCGCCTGCCCTACGTCTCCAGTCACATTGTCGGCCAGCCTACTACTGACCATCCCACTGGGCTAACATAGTATATGACACATGCATCAGAGTAATCTCACCCACGACAGGTCCATCTCGTCATCAGTCCTACGTCGGAGGAGCTCTGCCAGCCACCGACCAGGAAACAAAGTTGGTGTCAACCTCAATATCAGCCCAGGACGCCGCACCGTCTGCGTGAATTGAGTACCCTGTGCGTTCAAGGGCACAACATTTCAGTCTTGCTTCTCCAACTGCCTCCGATTTTCTTCTCCTTCCATATGACTGTTGGTATCTCTGCGGTGTTCTCTAGACCATCCCTTCAAGGGCTGCTGCAGTGCTTTAGGGTCCATGAAAATGTGTGAGTGCCCCTGCCGATTGACTCTCAATTTTGCGGGGTACAACATGGCATAATCTAGTCCAAGTTCGCGGAGCTGGCTCTTAAACGGGGCAAAGTGCCTGCGCGCCTCCTGTACTTTCGCTGTAAAATCAGGATATAGGGAGATTTCGGAGCCCTCAAACTGCAACTTCTTCTTGTCTCTGGCCCGTCGGAGGGCCACATCCCTGTCTCTATAATTTAGGAGCTTGGCGATGATGGGTCATGGCGAAGTTCCCGGGTGAGGGCGAGGGCCAAGCGAGCGGTCTGCGCGCTCCACTATAAACATTTGTGAAAAGACGTTCTCTCCCAGCAACGTGACAAGGAGTTTCTCAACAAACAGTTCCATAGAGCCCGTTTGCGTCGTCTCTGGAACTCCCGTGATGCGTAGGTTGGAGCGTTGTGAACGGGCCTCCAAATCTTCAGTCTTCTCATGGAGAATTTGCATGAGTTTCCCTATTTTCTTATTATCGACGTCCAGTTCCGTTTGAGCCTCCTCGACCTCTGTGAGCCGTCGTTCGGACATGTCCAATAGCTCCGCGTGCTTGTCTACACGCTCCGTCATGCGATCCATCCGATAAGTTAGGGCGTCTATTTTAGTGCCAATCGAGGTCGTGCTGTCCTGTAGGCCCTTCTCCATCGCCAGGAGCATAGTTTTGCTGTCAGAATAGTCAGTATTTCCTACGCAACTCGCCTAGCTTGCATGGTCCGCCTCCTGAGCTTCGGGTGGTTTGTTGCGATGATTCTTAAAAGGGAGTTTGCTCTGAGTCTTGTCTCCCTTCCCCATGGCAGCTGCCAGTTGCGCAATCCTCTCGTAATGGCCGCCGTGAAATTCGGCGCCTTTCAGGTTAGGCCTACACTTGGGGACTCCGCTGTATAGATCACCAGGTTGCAGGTTGCCAGCTCGCTGCTGGCAAACTTCTAGGTCCGCCAAAGATGTGTGGCCTCCCCGTGCACTGGCTGGTGGCAGAGCCCGCCCAGGGCGTCAGGGCCTCAACAGCGTCTCTGTCGTCTCGGCCCTCCGGTGGCGCACTTCCCTACCAGGCCATCCCCAGCATCAGATCAGCGAGATCTATCCCCCGGGATCGCAGGTGAATAGCTGGGGGCCGATGGCCTACCAGAGCACGCGTTGTGTTCGAGTTCTGGCCCCGTGTGGGCTCCAGCCCACCAAGCGCGCCAAGCAGGGACCCCAAGATTCCGCAACTCACTGTGCATAGCGTAGATAGCGACTAACTGCCCAGGAATATTGGCTTAGTGGGCCAGTCTCCATATCGATCCAGGAAATCAGCTTTGCGCGACTGCAAACCCCTCTTCACCGGGCCCTCCCGGCCGGATAGCGCTGCGTGTGGCAGACCTTCAATCGTCCATGTGTCTTTCCTCGTGCTGCGGAACAGGAGTCTGCCCGTATAGGTCTCAGAGGGCTGTCCACTCTCCCGTAGCTGTATTATCAAGGGGGGGGGATGGTGTTCCAAGTGTCTATTGCTTCTTTCCCCGATATCTCCGACTGATGAACTGCACAGCGCCAGGGACGCGGTGCTCACCGGGCCCAGTCAGCTCTCCGATTCGCACGCAGTTGCACATCGCTGGGCGTCGGGTGCACGCGAGGTCGCGGTCTCGCGGCCTCGCTTTGGCCAGGTTCGTCTTTGCCGCCGGCTCGTGTAGTTGGTCTTTAGTGCTCCGAGCCGGTTCCCGTTGCACACCGGAGCGTAGTAGGTGCCTGCTGGTGTTCTTTATGACTCATAGATTGCAGCCGATGTAGGATAATAATGAATAATGTTGGGCAGCGGCGCAGAGCTCAGGGATCACGCGTCCGCCATCGTTGCCGGCAAGCTCCGCCCCCCCAATGTTCGCCAATGCTAAACATCTTTTTTAAGACTCACCAGCGGTTGGATAAAATTAATTTCAATAAAGTGTGTCCGATCATGCGTGACGAAAATTCCTAAATATTTAAATCCGTTTGTGACTACTTGTAGGGCACATCCTCTCGGCAGCCGCGGAGGCGAGCCCTGTAGGACATACAATAGCGATTTGTCCCAATTTATTATGTATCCGGATGCCCGACCGTATGCCGCACATATATCTAGTAGACAATTAATGGACTGCGCTGGGGAAGTGAGGTATAACAAAATGTCACCCGCATGTAACGAAATGCGATCCTCCCAGCTGATCGCCCACCGTTTTCCTCTTATCGTGAGGTCCTGTCTAATCCAGGCCACCAGCCGCTCCAACACCATTGCGAAAAGCAGGGGTGACAGTGGACACCCATGCCTTGTCCCTCTGCCCAGTGGGAATTCTCTTGAAAGATAGCCGTTAACCACCACCCTCGCCAGTGGTTGTGTGTACAGTAGTCGGAACCATCTACAGAATTTTAGGCCGAAGCCCATGTGCTGGAGAACCGGGAAAAGGAAGGGCCTCTCCACCAAGTCAAACGCCATACGCTCATCCAAGGAGAGTATGGCCGTATCCTCTCCCAAGGCCGATTTGCGCTCTATTACACTAAACAGCCGCCGTAGATTAAGCGCCGTGTTGCAGTGTGGCATAAAGCCTGACTGGTCCGGGTGAATAACTTCTGACAGATGTGGTTGTAACCTAGTGGCCAAGGTTTTGGCGAGTATCTTCGCCTCTACGTTTAGAAGAGATATCGGTCTATACGAAGTGCAATCCTGCGCCGGCTTTCCAGGCTTATGTATAGCAACAATGGTAGCGAGGCGTTGGTCCCTGGGCAGAGCCCCAACCTCCAAGCTCTCTGTGTACATATCCATTAGACGTGGCACTAATTGTGCAGCCCCAAGTTTATAAAACTCCACTGGAATTCCATTGGGCCCTAGCGCCTTCCTGGTGTGCAGTGCCCTAATCGCTTGCGAGATCTCTTCCTGTGTAATGTCTTCCTCTAAAGCAGCAACTGCGTCTTCCCGGAGGGAGTGTTTGTATATCGTGTAGAAAGGCACGGTTATCTTCTACTGTTACAGTGGCTACTGGTGTATATACCAATTCGTAATTCTGCGCTAGTGCTTCAGAAATCTGTTGCGGGGCAGTAACCATGGCGCCGTCATTGGTACGTATCTGTGTTATCCAATTACTCGCCCTTTCCTTTTTCCCTAACCAGGCCAGAAGTCTGTCCGCCTTATCTCCTTGACCGTATATTGTGTGTTGAGTATTGGTTAGCCTGCTGGTGACCTCTTCTCGCTTGTATGCCCTGTATGCCTGCTGTGCCAGATGCAATGTGTATGTCGTCTCCTCCGAGTTATTAAGCAACTGTGCCCTCGCTACATCCTCCTCTAATTCGTCAATGTGTTTCTGATGGTCCCGCTTTTTACCAGTGATCAGTGATATCGCGTGGCCCCATAGTACAGTCTTGTAAGCCTCCCACAAGACCATTGATGAGGGGACTGAGTGCTCATTGTCTTCGAAGTAGCTTTTAGTGGCATGAAGTAGGGACTTCCGTAGCCCCCGATCCCGGAGGTATCCCGGTCTAATGGGGAAGAGTCTCCGATTCTGCGGGGTAAATAATGTATATGTAATAGTGACTGGGGAGTGATCTGAAATGCCCCTAGGGAGATGTCTAATGTCAGTCATGCCCAGGATCCCAGTGGCCAACGCGAAAATATAGTCTATTCTAGAGAGGCTATTATGAGCCCCGGAGTGGAACGTGTATTGTCTGTCAGTCGGATGCCTAGTCCTCCACACATCCAGTAACCCAAGCACCTCCACGAAGTCCTGTAGCCTGTGGGTCGCACCCTCGGCCACTCTTGGAGGCTGTCGGTCTAGCTCTGAGTCCATTATTGCATTAAAGTCTCCCCCAATAATCAATTCTCCACCGGAGAGAGTAAGTAGGAAGTTCCCCAGGTCTGTGAAAGTAGTCTGATGCAGCGTCGGTGGGATATATACTGACACACTGTATGGTCTACCGTCCCATTGGCCTGAGACTGCTGCAAAGCGCCCCTGATCGTTGTGGTAGGTCTTCGACACTATCATAGGGAAATGTTTATTTATCAGGACCCCGACCCCTCTAGACCCAGAGGTGAATTCAGAGTGTGCGGTCATATGGAACCCCGATCTGTTTAGGGCCTTAACAGTCGTTACTTGCAAATGCGACTCCTGAATTAGAGCAACTGCCGGATTCTTCCGCTTCAGATATTGCAATACCAACCCACGTTTGATTTTGTTTCTGAGTCCCCTGTGTACTTGGGATCGTGTCTCTATCTCCCTGGCTCGTGGCTAACATGGCAATCAAGGGTTAGCAAACTTTCAGGGACTATCTCGATACGATCTAGCAAGTCATGCTTCATAGTAACTTGCCACACATTACCAAAAATGGGGGGCAAACCCCCAACAAAACCACCCCTTACAAACTGACGCCCCCTCCCTGCTCCCCTGCCCAGCGGATTTAAAACTACTCGCCACCCCAACTTAGCAGAGTGCTTTAGACCCATAACTGGGGGGAAAAAGGAGCCCGTCCATGACCCACCACTTGTCCCTTGCATAGCGTCCTTCTACAGCCTGCGAAGGTGGCATGCACAGTCTTTATCCAGTCTCTACTCACCGAAGCAGCTCTCCCGCTCATGTTCCACCAATCATTGTCATCGCCTGAGTCTGCTGCGCCAACGACGCTCTGTCAGTGCTCTAATGTCTCATCCAAGGGGAGTCCTTCAAACCCCCTACGGCGGCGGAGTATTCCCACATGAGTCGGTGGTCCTACAAGTGCAATCCAGGTTTTCCTCAGAACTGTGGCGAAGTCATTCCTCTTCACCTTCTTGTCTTGATTCTCCATTTGTATCTTGCGTCACTTCTTCCTGTGCATCTTCATGCGCTTGCGAGGATTGCCTCCTTCGTTATCTTCCTTGCCTGTGGTTCCTATTTGCCGACCTCCAGGCCTCCAGCTAATCACGCACCTCGCCAGGTGATTCGAAGAACCAGGTTTTACCTTCTGCCTCTACTCGCAGCTTGGCCGGAAATATCATTGCATATTTCAGTTCTCTACTGCGGAGCTCCTTCTTAACCTCTGCAAAACTGCGTCGTTGGGCCGTGACTGCCACTGTGTAATCCGGATATAAGGTCATTGTGCTGTTTTCTATTCGGAGGGGTGGACCCGTCCGGGCCGCCTGGAGGATCGCATCTCTATCGTGAAAGTTGAAGATTCTTGCCAGGATAGGCCGCGGGGGAGCTCCCGGTCTGGGTCGCCCGCCCGGGACCCTGTGCGCTCTTTCAACCGAGAAGAATTTGGAGAGTCCACGAGGGCATAACTGAGTTTGTACCAATTCTTCCACAAACAAGTCCAATGCAGGCCCCCCGACGCTTTCCGGAACACCAACTAAGCGCACGTTATTGCGCCGAGAGCGCCCTTCTTGGTTATCCAGCTTTGCAGCCAATTGTTTGTTGACCTGTTCCAGTTGAGCCACCTGCCGCTGCAGCGGTGTGGTATCCGCCGATAGGGCTTTGTAGTGATCTCCACCTCTGTCATCCTGGAGCCCATCTTCGAGAAGTCTGCCCTCAGCAGCGTCACTTCACTAGAGATGGAGCCTATAGATGTCTGCATCTGCAGCAGGGTGGCCATCATGTCCTGGAGCGTGACTTCTTTTGGGAGCCCTGACTTCTGTCCATTTGTAGCAGGATCTGTAGCTTGTTGCCCAGCTTGCTGGTCTTTCGTTAAAGCATACTTGTCTATGTGGTTGCTTTGTACCGGTTTGGATCCCCTGGTACTCATGTCGTCGCCCAGCGCCAATGCCGTCTCAATGGGTCCTTCAGTGTGAGTCCCTACCAGAAAGGTCGGGGCAAGAGCTTAGCAGCTTTGTCTCTTCGCCGCTGGGTCTCTGGTACTATAGTCTGTGTTTATGCTACACTTTCTTACGTCTCTCAACCATTCAGGTGTCTCTTGCTCCAAATTATCGGTGTTATCTACTCAATTTTATTGGGTATGGTCCGTGACGCCAGTTCAGGGTTCTTCTTCCTAGTCTTTCTCTCAGTCCGTATGTGTTTCTCACGCGCAGCGTCTGTTGCTCTCTCCTCGCTCCCAATGCTTCCTTATACTTCCTCTCTGCCTATGCAACTGCACCCTCATCTGCCGAACTGCAGTAATTCGCGGTCTCACCGGCGCCCACGTTACTTAGAGCACCGGGGACCGCGGGGCCCAGTACTGCCTCGTGGCGTCTCTTCGCAACCAGGATTCACTTTGTCGCCCGAGACCTGTGGCACCTACTGTAGGGGAGCACCCCCGATACCAGCTCCTTCCTCCGTATTGCCCGGATCAAGGGCGTCTCCCTCGGGTGTTGGGCCGCGACTCCGCCCCTTAGCGTCGCTCGCCCTCAGCAGCTTCCCGCGACACACCAGGCAGATTTTCCGGCACTGGAGGCAACGCTGCGGCTATGCCCACGCTTCAGTTAACGCAGGCTTCAGGATATTTGACAGGATTTGAGGGGCAATGTGGTCGGGTCCCGGAGCTCCTTTTCTTCGGTCGCTAGCCACGCCACCCATACAGTTTTGTATGTATATTACTGCACCTTAACGTTGTATGTACTCCTCTGTTTATCTTGTAAAGCGCTCTGATACCCTCACGGGTCAAGTTTGCGCTCTATAAAACACTAAAATAAATAAATAAATAAATATCATGTCAATGGAGTGAGTGTGATGGGCAGTGGATGTGTGAGTGTACTGACGCAGTCGGGATTCCACGTTTTCCACACATCGCACAGGCCAAATCTGGATGTCCAAACCGAGAGGTGTTTAACACCTGTGTGCCGGTGAGGGGAGTGGGTCCCAGTAGCATTGCAGGCAGGGGTCAAGACTGCAGATCTCGGAGGGAGGACTCAAGGTCTGCTGGGGGTACATAGATTGAGACAAGATTAAGCGTAAGCCCCCCACTCTACCCGCGAGTGCCGTAAAGCAGGAGCCTAGCGAGGAATATATGTTTTGTCGCCCATGTCGCTAACGATGACACCCCTTTTTTTACATACGCCAAGTGGACGAAGGAATTAAATTATTCTGCTGTACCAATTAATGATTAAACCTGGTTTATCACAGGAGGTTTAAACAAGAAACACTGGCGCTAGAGTAAAGACCTATAGAGGGATTGGGCTTTAATATTGCTTCAATGATCCTGGCATAAACAAGATCATACAGAATCAATGGTCTTTTGCGTTTGACATCTCGCTTATAAGACAAAGCTTGAAAATAGAGCTTGAATTTCCGGCTTGGTGGAGTAATAATTTCATCTACTGCTGAAGTAATTCCAAGAAAAGATATATAGTCCCTTGAATTCTTTAACTTGTGAATTGGATGCCCAACTGTAGTTTTGTTGTAAAAATAGTTTTCCTTCTATAGAAGATATATATATGGTCAAAGTCCTGAAGAAGGTGGAACTTAAAAATAAATCTCACCAAAACGCATCCACAAATTACTGTGAGATAAGCTACCAACGCTGGGTATTCTTACATGATCAAAATCAAATTCATGGATGCTCAGTGATATGTTTTAGAGAGATGTATATGTTCAAAGACAGATTAATTTATCTTAAAGAAAATCTTCCTTTTTGTGATTACATGTAGTATATGTTCTTTTATTTGGTGTATGTGACATTTTTATATAATACAGATAAAATGTGTTATATGATTAAAACTATATTGATTAAAACTATATAAAATTCTATACATTTGTTATTTACCTTAGCTTTCTTCTGGCTCTGAGTGGTGTAAGCCAGAGTTCTTGTACAGTGTAGGTGACTATACATCTGTAATACACATGGAGAGGTGATAAAATAAAAGTTCAGGTTCAGTAATGGTCAGATGCGTACAGGTGAGAAATGTTTGTAGAAAAGTGATGTAATGTGTCAATAGGCTTCAATGCACGCAATGCATTTTCAATTATATTTTTTGTAAATGTTAAATGCCTAATTTTAATGTACATTGAGCAACTCTAACTGTAATGTATAGACAAATTTACAAAGGTGCAGTCAGAGCATCTTGGGAGATTCTTGATTCGGAAGTTGACCAAAAGGTTGTGCGATTCTGAGAAAATACTATTTTTTCATGTACCTTGAATTGTAAATATCTGCAATTGGTCAATATAACAATGTGAAAAGAACAATTGAACAGGGTATACTTCAGAATATCATATTCCACCTACTCCCCTTTCACAAAATCCAGGTTTATATAATCTGGTGTCATCAAAACCCCAAACGTGATACTGTTCTAGCAGAGAATCTCATGCTAGAGATACTCCTACCACAATATAAAATCTTCTTTGCAAAGCCCTTTTTCTGCCCTTTTCTGGAGCTTGTCTGTGCTACATCAAATATTCGAAATAAATATTTTGTTACTATCTTGTTCAGGCAAGGCATAACAGCGGCCCACACCTACTCAGATGTCTCGGAGTCTGTGGTTTCTGGGTCGAGAATTATTGGGTTCGGAGTTTGTGAATGCAATAATGCCAGGTCCAGAGACTCTGAAACCTTGAAGTTGAGAATGAGGGTCTAAGTGTCCCTGTAGCATATGTGTTATCTTCCAAACAGTTCTGACTTTTTAGTCAATAATCTTGTTTTTATTACTAAGACTAAATATTTCTTTTTTAATGCAAAAACGAAACCACAAAACACAGACTACAAAGTCCTGTTATCCACACCTTTATCACATTCCAGCTTTCACTCTTTCCCTGATCGTCTTGTAATAAGGAGCACGTATTATTATCTTGTAGACAGCCTGTTTATTTTCACATCACCAAGCAGCTCAGGCTCCAAAGAGAGGGTGTGATTTCCCCAGGGCCACTCTTCAAAACACTGCTGAGTGGATGTGCATTTAAAAAACTGCTTTTGTACAATAGATAGAGTAGTATGGGGCGGTGAGGTATGAACATTTCCATTACATACCACTATAGAGGTTATAATGCTGTCACACAGAATTAGGAATACTTACAGTTACATACCTCCATGGGAAAATGGGCAGTCACTTCCTAATAAATATTTTCAGTTTGATTGATGTGTCAGGGGCTCTGCGTCATGGTGGGCAGTGTCTGTGTTGGATTTTCCCCTGGGATCAGCATGACTCGAGGGACAGCAAACCATCATCACCCTAAACTTTCGAAATGTTCCTTCAGACCAACCATTGCTCTCCGACATTGTGCAAAGAATATGAATGTGGTGATTAACATGCACTTAGACCTGATGGCTCTGTAAGAGTTGATTTAAAAAAATGCCCACATTAAAAAACATGATTCTCAACATTTCTTCTCTAAGAGAAGATGTTTCACTTATTTTTATTACTCTGATAATTAGCACAAAAGTAGAATGGAAGGCAGCAAGCACCACTACCAAATCCCCCATTGCCTTCTCATAGCACAGAGGTGTCACTTTCATTGACAGTAACCCACAAAGTCACTAGTATATTTCAATTAAAGTTATTCAAGAAATATTGATATTGTAACCGGTCAACTTGATAATTCTGTCGGACCAGATTCTGTGCAGGATCCTTCTCGGTTTGTTTTTGTCTGAATTTTTGGCCTATCTCTTGCCTTCTTTCCTTCTTTGTTTTGCTTTTAGGTTGCTCTTCCCCCACAAGCATTTACATCTCCCAATCTCCAACCTGATTGGTTTCACAAGGACCAAGTGCTCATCCAACCACTGATAATGCCTTTGTGTCCAGCGTCGTCATGCAGATGAATGCCTGGAAGGTAATGACATCTTCTCTGGGACCTTCCCTGTTTGGGCCCCTTATGTTATGATAGGGATTAGGGCCAGACCCCTTACTTCTTGTTCTCACTCCTAACCTAAATGCCCCCTTCTCCTCTACATTATCTAACTTACCAGTCATATTCCTTAAACTACACTGCTATATTACCAACACTGTTACCCTGGATGGACTCTTTAGGTGCATTGCTGTGCTGCATGTACCTTGTGCATGCCGGGTTGCCCAATGTAGCTTATGGGTAGGCCAAAATAGGAGTTTACCCATGACTGCCTGTAACCTGTTGCATAACTCTGTTTAATCTTTTGTCACTCCAGAGAGGGCATATCAGGCCATTTCCTTTGATTGCCTGTATCCAGTGAATGCCATTAAGGTTGCCCTTTGTAGCTTTTGGGTAGAGTGGAAAAGGCACTTAATAGGACTGAAGTGTAATCCACTGCATTCCTTTGGGGTTCTCTTCTGCTGCAGAATCTCAGCCAAGAACTGTAATCCATGCTCTGACTAGGATGTAGGAAAGCCCACATGTGCATCTATCTTTGACACTTTTTCGTTCTAATTCATGCGTAACAACAGCAACATAAAGAAGGCTTTCAATGACTCATCACACCCAACACCAAAACACTTCAAACTAAGGCCACACTCAACCCAAACTCTTTCAAACAGCTAGAGCTATACATGAATATAAAGCAGATGTGTACCATCCCTCAGTTTTCTCCCTATCTCTACGCAAATAGGTCAGATTAAAGAGCACTAATTTGGTTAATTATACATGAGACTAAAGCACTTCCCAAATACACAACAGTTCAGGTCAACAAACTTCCAATCAGGCACTTCCCAACAGTGCAGTATGCTGCCCGTGCTTTGGTACCTTATCAATAGTTTAAATAACGGTATACAGTAGTTTAGTTTAGTTTCTAAATTTATAGTGCGCAACAGCTACCCAAAAAGGGTTTCCCGGCGCAAAGCGAAACAATGCTCAGTGGGAGAGAGGGAGGGAATTAATAGTTTAATTGTCGAAAAACCAGGTTTTTAAGGATTTGCGAAACTGGGTGTAATTTGTCTCAGTTCGGAGTGCCAGGGGTAATGAGTTCCAGAGCGAGGGGCCAAGGTGAGAGAATGATTTACCCCCCCATCCGGGCAAATTTGAATTTGGGGTGATTGATGAACCTCTCTTGAGTAGCAGAGCAGAGATTCCGATGAGGAACGTAAGGACTGGCCAAAGACTGAAGATATCGAGGAGCACAACAAGATTTGATTTTGTGCATATAGCTCATGGCCTTGTATTTTATTCGATTTTTGACTTTTAGCCAATGTAACTTACGTCGGTAGATGGAATCGGAAGTGAATTTTGGGACATTGCACAGAAGTCTAATGGCAGCGTTCTGTACCATCTGTAGTCTATGGACTACAGCTTTATTTGAGCCAAGGTAGAGTACATTTCCGTAATCAAGCCTAGATGTGATTAAGGCATTGACTACGGTTTTCCTAGTGGATTCAGGGAGCATCCAACAGATTTTCCTTAACCATTTAAGAATGGTGAAGCACGTAGCTGCGACCGTGACAGATTGCGGATGCATACTGAGTTGGTCATCAATCATGATGCCTAGATTACGGACTTGAGGGGAGGGGGATGGGAGATCACCCATTTCACATGGCCAATGCAGGGAAATCCAGAGATCTTTGTTTTTTCCCAACACCACTATCTCCGATTTTTCTCAATTTAACTTGAGAAAGTTTTGTTGCATCCAAGATGCTATGTTTTCCAGACCAGATTTAAGGATAGAGGGAGTATTTGAGTTTGCGTTGTGTGAGGAGAGGGAGAAAATAATTTGAGAGTCATCGGCGTAGGAAAAAAGGGATAAGCCAGAGTTTTCTGCTATTTCTGCCAGTGGTCTTATAACAGGTTGAACAGCAGAGGACTGAGGATGGATCCCTGAGGCACCCCATGGGCAAAGGAGTGGATTTCGGAGCAGGCTATTTGTGAGAAGACCTGAAAAGTACGATTTGAAAGGAAGGCAGTAAGCCAACTTAAAACAGGTCCGTCAATGCCCTGTGATCTAAGTGTGTTTATCAATACAGTGTGGGACACCGTATCGAAAGCGGCGCTTAAGTCGAGTAAAATAGGCACAACGGTGTCCCCATTGTCCAAAGGGTGACGTATGTTTTCAGTAACCCCAAGTAGGGTGGTTTCTGTGGAAAACCCAGCCCTGAAGCCTGATTGGGATGAGTGAAGGAGTCCATGTGTTGATACGTACTGTGTAAGATGCAAATGGATATGTCTTTCAAGAATCTTTGAGAAGACAGGAAGTAAGGATGTAGGTCAGTAATTACTGGACATATCAGGTTCAGTGTTTGCTTTTTTAAGTAGGGGATGTATCATAGCATGCTTTCATGTAGATGGAATGGTAGCTTTTTGCAGTGATGCGTTGAGGAGATTAACTATCACAGAGAGTGAGGAAGACCTCAATTTTTTAAGTATTGAAATGGGTAGGGGATCGTTTGGTGATCCCGATTTGATATTATGGATGAGTTTTGTTAAGTTTGCTATCGTAAGTAAAGGCCAGGTTTTAAGAGAGGGGTCACGAGAAGCGTGTGTTTCAGTTTGATTGAGGAGGAGATTAGTGTTGTCCAGAGGAGGTAGAGGAGGGGAGTCTTCAACCGGTTCCTTGCCTGTTTTAGTACAATATCTTGGTAAATGGTGTCCACTTTTTGAACAAAAAAGGCGGCCAGGGCGTCACATTTAGGCTTGGTAAGTGGGAAAGGTTGTGCTTGAGTTTTGGAACCTACAATCAATTAAAATACGGTATCAAACTATATTTGCCATGGTGGGAGAGTTGAGATGTTCCTACTAATATACACAAATCTCTGGAGGGAGGCTGTGCCTGGTGGTTTTCTAAATTGCTGCTTTCTGAGCTCCTACCCTCACTCTCATTGTTTGGCTACGTGGACCCTTATGGCGATAACTGTTGCCATGTATTGTGTTTGACTTTAGCCTATTAAATCTGCAGCTTTGGAAGTGCATTCTCTTGAAGTGGGTGAGAAGGCATTAAGGAAGGCACAAGTAGCACCTGTGAGAGAGAAGGGCTGGTGCAGCTTCAGGTGTCGACACACTGCCAGGAGCCAATGGAGGAGTGGTCAATTCGGGAAATGTCTGTTGGATACCCATTGAACTGGGATTAGTTCAGACTTCGACAGCTTAACGGGCTGGAAGAAGGAAGAGGGAGATGATGATAGCAGTAAGCCAGTTGTCATACACTAAATTAAAAAAAGCTTGAAAACATTGAAGAAGTATTAATTTGTGGCTGCTTAGGTACAATTCGAATGTGTGGACCCTCAAACGAATGGAATGAATACCAGAATGAAGCATACGAGAATGAAAACACAGCAAAGAGAGGGGCAGAAGGACAGGCTAGAGGAAGACATGGGGTGTAGGATACGTTTGCAGTGGCTGACTGGGACGATGTTGGTGGTAGAAGCAAGGATTGAGGCACTGAAAAATCACAGACACCAATCCAACTTAGGGTTTTGGGATATCATGTTAGAGGGTCTTCGATAGAAATGATAGCAGCAACAGCACCCTAGGTACTCTTATCAAGAAAGTGTACAGACTCCCCTCTGGGCGAGAGGGCTCCCCCTAAGAAATTCGGTGGCAGTACTGTCATTATGTTCCATTATGACATGGACGTTCGTTCACTTTTTATTAAAAATGTGGTGCTTCTGATTAATGCTTTGCAAATAGGAGGCAGGAGGATCCTCTTGTTCCAAGATATCAGCTAGGCGCTCAATGCCAATACGAAGGTGCTCCAGACTGTGGCACTAACTAGGGGTCACATGCTTCTTAATGTGACTGGGAAGACTGAAGGTTGTTAACAAGGACATTAAGAAAAGTACTGGGGTGGTGAACTCAGACTGCTATTTTGCAGCAGAGGTTCTGCTGTAGAGTTAGACAATACCACTTTATTCCTCTTCTAGGCATATGTGGCTAATTGGGGAGGGATGTGGGTTTGTAGCACTGATAAATTGGTAATACATTGATGCAGTTTCTCTGTCCTTTTACACTCTCTGATTGACCCAGCCTTTTATTCCTTCTTTTCAGCCTTTTCCCTTATTCTTTTGGATTTTCTGTTCTCTCTTCCCCTATTTTCTTGCCTTTTGTTCCAGTTCCAGCATGTTTTGGGAGGCATTTTGGTAATGGCGTCGCCACGTTGAGCACTTTGCAATTACTCACCTGCTTTAGTGCTGGGTTTGTTAAAAACAGAACTGCTGTGTCAGGCTATTTTAAAGATATATCTGGGGTACATTGTAGTGATTGATGTATATTGTCTTGTTCCGTTCTAAATTCAAATAAAAATGACTTGACACAAAAAATCTTTTCTGTAGCGCTTCACCTCTCCTACGAGTTGGCTTTACACTGTATAAAATGCATAACATAAAAAATAGCGCTTTATATTTATATATATGCAAAATATATGCAGCGTGTACATTAACCAACCAAACGCCATTGCTTGTGATCTATGACCTGTATGTTAGTCCACAGATTACAGCAGTAGACACTCAACCTCCTAAACTTCCTCATTGAGACAGGTGTTTGCATAGTAATTGTGAAGGTTTCCATGGCATATGTTAACCCCTTGTGTGCTGGTGACGGAACCACTCCGTCACCAGCCACGGACGCGCTGTGCTGGTGACGGAGTGGTTCCGTCGTGTCGCGCCACCCCGCCCACGCTGCCGCGATTCCGCGCTTGCGCGGCGCGTTCTATTGAGCGGGCGTGGCCGTGACGGAACCACTCCGCCACAAGCACAGCTCGCCCATGGCTCGTGACGGAGTGGTTCCGTCACGAGCATGGCAGCGACGCGCGGCCACCCCTCCCCCCCAGCGCCGCGGCAGAATTACCGCCACGGCCAAGGTGTTAAAGACATTCAGCTAGATTCATCAATGTCCCAATCTGCGATTCCTTAATTGCGAGAAAAAGCGAATCGCAAATAAGGAATCGCAGATTGGCATTCATGAAAAATTGCGAGAAAAAAAGCGAATCGCAATCGGCCGGAATCGCCGATTGCGATTTGCCGAAAAACGCTAAATATTCGCATAACCGGCCGAAATCTGTTTAGAAGTTGCGAAATCGCAAATTGCGATCTCGCAAATTGCGATCTCGCTAAGTGAGAGATCGCAAAAACGGGAAGTCGCATCTTGAGCCCAGTGATGACATCACAACCAGGAAGTAGGCAGGTTCCACCCTCATTCAGCAGTGAGAGCCTGTACAGGGAGCATCACATTCAGAGGTCCCTTCCAGTGTGCCTACAGGAGTTGTGCAGGATACACCCCAGTGTCAAGCATGACTGAGGAAGCTGCAGCTGGATCTGCTAGTGGGCGCAAAAGAAAGATCACATTTTCAGAGCAGGAGCTAGAGTTCCTGATAGAAGGAGTCTGCAAGGACTACAATCGCCTGTTTGGCAAAGATTCGAGGAGGGTGGCCGAGGCGGACAAAAGGCGGCTATGGTTGCGCATCCGCGCAAAAGTTAACTCTGTGAGGGTGACCCAGCGCTCCGTGGACGAACTCAAAAAACTGTGGTATGACCTCAGAGGGAGGTCAAAGGAGAGGATAGCGGAGAGGCTGGGGGAGCGTGTGGCGACAGGTGGAGGGGAGCCCACTGTCCCACCGAATACACCACTGGAGGACCGAGTGGAGGACACAATTAATCCACAGGCATGCGTCGGTGTGACACAGCTTGACTCCTCCCGACCCACACAGGACACACCAGGTAAGTGCCATGCGACTGCGACCCCCTGTCCCCTAACAATGTCCAATACTCCAGAGCCTCCCATATCAAAGCCCAGTCATGCAGCCAAAGCACACCACTAAAGCCCTAATGCATTGTGGGACATGTAGTCTGACCACATTTACCATCTTGCCCCATTAAGCCACACATGTTTAGTGAGAGTCAATCCTGCAGCCAGTCAGGGAATGGTAGTCTGCATGCATGAAGGAAGTCTAAATGGGTACGAAACATGTCACCATCTGTGCAAGCTCCCGCACCGGCGCTCATCACACCACCTGTCCCTGTGGCCAGTGCCACCCCTGTGCCAGCACGCGCTGCAGTAGCACTGCCTGTCACACAGTCCCCAGTGGGACAACCTACACCAGCTCCAGTTCGCCAACCAACCCGCCGCCCTGCGGCTGTGAGGAGACAGTCCAGCGGACTGGTGAGGGGTCAGCGCTCCAACATTTCCCGTGCTGGTATGGGGCTAAATCTGCAAGCAGGTGGCCTATCCATCGAGCGCAGGATGCTGCATGTGCATCAGACCCTGGCACGTCATCTTGGGGCCATCCACCTGCAACTGGACAAGACTGCCCGAAATGTTGCATTGATGTCTGAGCGGATGACAGCTGCCATGGAAGCCAACACACAGGCCATTAACAGGCAGCGGGAACTCAATCACCGCAGACACCGCCAACTGCTGACCCGCCTGTCGGCGTAAACGCGCTCGAACTACATCATCGGCAACGCTACCTCGCAGCTCTCGCGACGCTCCTTGGCAATGCAGGTCCAAATGGTCCAGTGCTGCCAGGACGTCACGACAGCTCTAGAGCGTGTGGCTACTGCAGTCCAGGCCATGCAGGCTGCCAACCATGGCCGGGGGGGTGGGGAGGACGACACAAGTGAGGCTACATCCAGCCATAGCAGCCATTCCATCCCTCCGGTGGTAGCACCCCGCCGCAGCAGCAGGCCCTCTGCTGCCTCACGTCATAATCAGGAGGACGATGGGGAAAGGAGGCTGGGAGCATCTGCCCGGAGGCGCCATTTAACATTGACATTGAGGAGGGCATGCCGCTGGTACAAGCATGCCCTCCTGAAGGACAGGCATATGACGCAATATGTCAGTGATGTACAAGTTAGCTGAATGCCAAGTTTATTGTGATTTAACAAATACAATTGGTTTGACTACCTTAATCTGACTCATGTCATTCTTAATGTCCTCAAGCATGAGTCAGGTAATGGGTGTGGGGAGTGGGTGCACTAGAAACAGTTAATAGTGATGTGGTTGCGGCGCCTGTGTCCTTCAGCAGGATTTTCCCCATGTGCATGACGCACATGTGGAGGTGGGCGGTTGTCCCCTTCCGTCTCAATGCCAGAGATGTCAACAGGGATCCTGCGCTTGGTAGCAATGTTGTGAAGGATCGCACACACGGCCACGATGCGGCAGCAGACCTCAGCATCGTATTTCATGGCCCCACCTGTCTTGTGCATTATGCGGAACCTGCTTTTCAACAGGCCAAATGTCCTCTCAATACAGTTCCTTGTGCGAATGTGTGATGCATTACATCGCCGTTGCTGTGGAGTTGCAGGATTGAGGTATGGGGTGAGGAGGTACTCACGGAGAGCATAGCCGCTGTCACCTGTATGTAAGGAGCAGAGGGTGAGTGCCTGTTCTGCGCAGCTACATGATCACAAAGTACACATTTGGGGCATGTGTACTTACCTAGTAGGTGTCCTTCCCCAAAGTCTCCCCTGGCCAGTTGTGTGTGGATGCCGCTGTGCCTGAAGATGAAGGAGTCATGTGTGCTCCCCGGGTACTGTGCCACAATGTCCGTGATTATTGTTTTGGCATTGCACACCATCTGGATGTTGAGGGAGTGGTAGCTTTTCCGGTTGCGGTACATGTACTCCGTCTCAGCAAGTGGGCAAATATGGACGTGCGTACAGTCAATACATCCAATGACGTGTGGGAATTGAGCTACATTGTAAAATTGCAGCTTTGTATCATTGAGGTCCTGTTGGCTGGTG
This sequence comes from Lissotriton helveticus, assembly GCF_964261635.1. Lineage (NCBI taxonomy): Eukaryota > Metazoa > Chordata > Amphibia > Caudata > Salamandridae > Lissotriton > Lissotriton helveticus. The sequence goes on along the minus strand of NC_136058.1, from coordinate 172,194,133 downwards.
GGGAATGATATATAGTGGTGTAGCCGGGTCAGCATTGCCTCCAGGAAACTCCTTAGGCAGCGGGACATGGTGGGCTGGGATACCCCCCCTGCAACTGCGACCATCCCCTGGAAGTTTCCGGAGGTGAGGAGGTGCAGGCAGCACAATACCTGCACATGTGTGGGCACGACATTGGTCCTCCTTGTAGGGTGCTGCATCAGGGGGTCTAGGTCCCGGATGAGCTTGACTATCATGGCCCCACTCAGGCGGTACTTGGCATAGATTTGCTCCCTGGTTTGGCCCAGAAGGGTGACCCGCTGGCGGAATATCCGCTCCTGTATCCTCCGTCTGTTGCGTGCAGCTCGCTGCAGCCTATGCCGCCTCACCAGCATGTAAAGTCCAGGCATTGTGGGAATCACCAGGCTCCAGCTGCATGTCCTTAAATGTGTTTGGTCAGCCCTGCCCCTGTTGGGAGTGACCTAACTGTTTTTTTAAATGACATTTTTTTCAGTACTGGTTACCACCTGAATTGAGTTCTTCTTAATTTGCGCGTCGCAAATAGCGATTTTCTCGTTTTTCGCTTTTAGCGATTCTTCACGAATGGCAATTGCGACTTTTATGCGACTTCGCAATTGAATTCGCAGAATCCATGGCTTCTCGCTATTTCCGATTCGCTAATGCCCATCCTCCAGGATTCTGCGAATTTAATAGCGAATTCGCAATTTTTTTAAATTGCGAATTCGCAATTTTGGTTGCTTGGGTTTCTTGAATTCCTTCCTGTCAAATTTGCGAGCGCAATTGTGAATTCGCAGCTATTGCGAACGCAATTTGGCTTCATGAATCTAGCTGATTGATTTAAAGGACGCATTTATCTTTTTTTTGCAACACAGTGACTTCTTTAGACAGATACACGGGGCTTCCAAAAAAATTTTGTTTTAAAAATCTTGTAATAATTTCTCCCTACCACTGCTGGCACCCCACCCCTCACCCTCCAAAACATTCCTTTCACGCTAAAACCAGCCCCTCATTCACCTCATTGAGTATTTGTTGAATTATATGAGAATGCTGGTTTAGAATTATTCTTGCATTTGCATTTTCCCTCACGTGTAATTGACTCACATTTTCATACCTTCCTGTGAGCGTTATGGCCAGAGTTCGCTATTAGTAGAAGCTGCAGCCCCACCTTTACTCCGACTTCCATAAATTATTGCTGTCATGGTCAAGAAAAACAAGATAATAAGGCAAATCAACTAGTGCCAGCACAGCGCTCCACAGCTTTACTGAGCTTTTGCCTTCTCTGTGCACTTTTGAGGGAGGCGAGGACTGTGAGCTGATTGCAACTAGCACAGCGCCCAGCTGAACAGAGCTCCTCATCGTTATTGCCTGAGAGCATGGCGCCATAGTGTCTGGCGGTCACTGCAACACTAGAGCAATGCACACCACGTGCAGGAATCTCTCTCTAGACGGACGAAATTTAAACAGCAAACAGACCCCATTCTAAATCACATAAAGACTTATTTAATAACATTCTGGCCTCATATTTAGGGGGCTGGACAGAAATATAGGGTTGCCAGGCCTCGCTGGCCCCCTCTGGCTATGGCCCTGCCAAAAATCTTCCTTGGGAGTCCTTGATGTCCTGGGTGACTGTGAAAGAGAAGGAGCAGCGCAGGAGAATCGCTACACCCCGAGAACTCCGCATGGAAGACCCTATCGTACCCATGGGGGTGCTAGGAATGGACAGTGATTTCCCATGAGATGTGTTTCATGCAGAATTAGGGCACTAGGGAGGGACCCCTGTAAGTACTTTAGGCTTCACACGGTCCAAGAGCCCATTAACATTCTGTGTAAGGATCTGAAGGGGTTCCAAATCAAAATGGGGCGAGGTAATTTCTGTTATTGACCAAGAGAGTACGTTCACCTATCTGGGGTGTATGTGGGCACCCGGCTGTTAGGTCCCAGAGACAAAAGGAGGGGCATCTCCGGTCCATGTGATCTATAAACGTGTGGTTCAGAAATGTCGTGCCAAGTGCTGTAGACAAAGAAAAGAGATACAACAAGTAAACAGATTCCCCAACAATCCCCCAAGCATCTGTTGCCCTAAAAGAGAAATCCAAAACAACTAGAGTGATTTGGGAGCGGAGTGGTGGACCCCTCCATAATTTAGGATCTTGAGAGTTTCAGGAGTCTGGGACATTTATGACGTTGAGCCCCTTGTCAGATCACCGGGCTCCGGGAAAAGGTCAGTGTCCTCTGAGCCAGCCACGGGAGGGCTAGTAGATCGTCTGCAGGGTACCCCAGAGTCCGACTCCAGATCTAGCGGGAGTCTATATGGACAAGGGGATCCAGCCATGCTCAGCGTGGCCACCACAGGCAATGAAGAAGCCACTGTTTGAGTGTTGCACCCTCTAATGGAGCGAGTACGCCTCCTCTGAGGCTTGGCAACCTCACCTGTTGCAGATCTGGTGTGTGCTTGCGAGGGGAAGAGGAAGTGGTGCTTCGCAGGTTGAGCAGTCGCTCTTCTGTCGCCCAAGCCCACGTGACCTCAGGGGTATCGAAGAAATTACTTTTGTTATTGAAGACCACCCTGAGGAGGCTGGAAACAGGAGCTGGCACAGGAGGTTGAGGGCACACAGCTTTTGTTTGACTGCATTATAAGATCGTCGTTGTGCATGCACCGCCCTAGTGTAGTTGGGGTAGATCATCACCTTACTTCCTTGGTAGGACAGGTTAGGATGAGAGCCAGCCTCTTGCAAGATGGGATCCCTGTCCTTAAAGTTAAGGAAACGGGCAATGATCGGTCTGTGTGGTGCTCCTGGCGGCCGCTTAGGCGTGAGTGTGCGATGGGCCCGCTCCACCACAAACCATGCCCAGAGGCAGTCAGAGGGCATCCATGACTTGATCCAGGTCTCCATGAAGGATGCGGCTTGCGTGGGTTCTGCACACCAATGGAGTTCAGTTGTATGGGATAGCAGCTGTGAGACCTGCACCTTCTAAGTAACAATGTCATTTTCCACAGTAGACAGCTGGAATTCGGCTTCCGGAACTCTAGCTGTGGCGTTACGGTGATGTTGCCGTATGAGGGCTATATCGACGAGCACCTCTCCTATCTTGGTCTCTACGCAGTCCTGCAAGACTCCGTCTCAGAGCCAGATCCTGAAGAGTAGGAAAGGGATCAAAATAGAAAACAGCACACCCTCCCACTAAAGATATCAGGGGTCCCAATAGGGATCCACAAAATTACATATGGGGTGACATCAACAACACATCTGAGCCATAGACTTTACTGGTATTTTGGAGTCATAATCCTTTTATTGCTATTTTGTATACGTTTTTTCTCCCAAGTTAATGGTTTTTGTGAAACACATTTCATATATCTACATTTTTCAAAAAATGATAAAACATAAAACAAACAGGTGAATGCATAGGACAATTAGATAAAATACATATACATGTTTCTCACATCCCCGTACACACAAGGACAACTCACATACAATCCCGAATTTGCTGATTCATTCACTTTCTCATTCATTCAACCAGTGACATACAGGGGGGCACACACAACTGCCATAGAGTGGAATTATATATTTAGACAGGGGTACCAATTATGGATGCTGAACAAGTGAGGGGATATGGTCAATATGGACTAGGTTGTTACAGTCCAAAAAGTTCACGCCGACGCGCGTTTTGGTGTTCGGTGCCAGAGTAGGCCACACCTTCTTCAGGGCGGGGGGTGTGTACAAACAGGGAGAGGGAACAAACAAGCTGTGGATAAAAACATTCTTTCATTATATCATTCTGAAATTCATTGAATTATCATACATGAGTATATTTAGACTTTACTTTTCTATTGTTAAGGATATGTTCCTCACTTTAGGTCAATTAGTCAAGGCTGATGTGGCGGGCGTCACTCCCATGGTATAAAGCTTCCCAACGATGGAGAAGACTACAATCTACCCGGTTAGATCAAGGTTGGGGTGGATATCAGTACCATCAGTCATTCACACATTCATACATCATCTCATATATTAAATTCTCTATATATATATATGGGCGTCATCAACGGCTTACTGTCTAATTTTAGGATATACCCTCCATAGGGTTTAATGCAATTTATACAGGAAGACTAATTTTCACTTATATGGGGGTTCATCAGGGCAAGAAGTGGAGGGTGGATAGTATAGGACACCCTGGTCTCCCAAGTCTTCCTCCTATTTAATAGGATGGACCAGTATACGGAGGGGGATATTAAAGACACCGTTGTACGGGTGGAGGGGCTCCCAGTTTTAGCATGGATATCTAATACATTAGACACATAGTTCATAGCATGCCAAGATGTAGCTATGAATCTACTTACCGAGTTAGTATAAATTATATGGCGTTTATATTTCTATAGGTACATCAACGGGTCGTCACCCCGGAGGTTTGCTCGATACATGGATAGATATGGGGTTCCTGTCCAGTTCAGAAAGATAGGTAGTTTTTCTATATTACCATCTGAAATACGCAAAAACGTGTCTTAGGTCTCTAGGATAACTTAAAGATTTTTTTTGTCTAAGTACCCTAGGGGTGCGTGAGTATAGATACATACCTGGACTAGCAGGGCACAATCCATCCTGCTTCACAATTTAATGGAGTTAATTTTATCGGCTCAAAGAACCGAGGGGTTATTAGGTGTATCTGCTCCGAAGTGACAGCTGTTTATTTTCCGTTTTAGTCCGATGGGGGTTGAAAACAAGCTGTGAATGGAAAAAAGAGGGAGTCACGATTATGAGTGTGAGGCTCATTCACTCAGGATTCTCCATCGGAACTGGATAAATATTGTTTTACGAGTGTGTTGATTAAAACTAGAGTTTGTATCAAAATGCCGCGAAAAATGGTTTGGGCATAGGAGGACTCTCATTATTTACTGCCTCTTTATGAAGGATATTTTTCGAGCGAAAAGGGTTTTACAGTACTGGATACCCTGCATCCAGATCTAGTATATATACATCTTTAAATTGCACCGGTAATATGCTAGGGGGCTAACTATGTCTCATATAGTTTCTCGAGCTCACCTGGCTATCGGTCCATGGTTGATTCGGGGCAGAGCAGGAAAGGGATGCCAGTGTTGCCAAAGTTCATGAGACGACTGCCCCATGTCTGAAAGGGTCCGCAGGGCAGCTCTTGATACAGTTCTAAAGCAGTTCTCGCCATGACACCAGCCCATGGTCTGTCCCGGCTTCTGACCGGGTGCGATCCTCCTCGACCTGGGGGAACCAGAGGGGGCCACCGTCTCCACAGTTGTAGTCAGGCCCTTATGGGTATCCGTAGGAGAAAGCAGTAGGTCCGCCTGTGTCTCGCTCTGCTCTGCATTGGAAAGGGTCCCACCGAATCTTGGGGTTAAATGGGCCAAGGAAGCCCATAGGTCAAGGGGGCTCTGCCCAGGTGTCTCCGTCCTCTCAGGCAGGTGCCTCCGCGGAGACATACAAGGCCCAGGTATCTCTGGCAGGAGTTACGGACCTGGACTGATGTGTGCCTAGCGGGCTTCCTCTCAGTTGTGTGTGGTGGCAGTCCAGTCCACCACCTGCCAACCCTGGGATTTGGTTGCAAGAGATGCCTCCTCAGAGTGCGTCTACTCCAGCCTCCTGCGGCCACTGCGAAAACAGCTGCACAGTTCAGCCCACTATGGAAGGCCCCAGGCTGACTGCCTGAGCCCTCTCTCTCAGATGTGCCACGGAGGGCACCAGGCAGGAAGTCACTGTAGAGGACCCGGGATAAGGACGAGGCAGGGGCAGACTGGTAGAGGACCCACCAGTCACCCAGATGGCCCTGAGGACCTCAGCAGCTCGAGTTAGTTGCTAGGTGATAGGTCACTTTCAGGGTGCTGCCATTTTGTGTCTGGACTAAAGTCTGGGTTGTCAGCTTCCGGAGCCAATCACGCTGGCCACAAGCGGCAACACCTGCATTGGTGGATTCCCAGGTCGCAGCAGGGAGGTTGGAAGCGTCTGCTAACTCTAAAACTCAGCCAGGATGCGAGCGGATTATGATGGGGTCTGGAGCACTCTTAGAGTGCGACCACCATCTTGACGCTCGTAGCCATGCACCCATAACCTACCTATTATGGGGCTTCAAAAAGCAAATAAAAAATGGAAAATAGTGCAAAAATCTCAGAAAAATGTATCAGATTATAATCCCAAATTCTGCCATAATCCTTTTTCAAATTCCATCAACTGCGTAAAGGTTTACAGTCATACATTTGTGCCAAGCATTAATTTCTGTTCTCCTACATGAGGACAGTCTGTTTCTTTTTGCATTCAAATTTTTGTGTAAAACCCTGGTTTGATGTAGAGCTCCTCAGGGATATACATAAAGCCCATTCATCTTCAATTCGATATTGAGAAACAATTTGGAGACTTGTTGGACTTGGTCCTCTCTGCTGGGTCACCCCCACAGCTTTTGCCTTCACCCCTCCTGTTTTCTGAACCCGTTTTGTTGGCTTTAGGACTCTGACTGGGACTAGGGCAAGGCGGCAGGAAATTCCAGATACATCAGTAGAGGTAAACTCCAGAAGCTTCTCCCACGTCAAAGTAGGCACAAGGTATAGAGGACCCTCAGACCCATTGTTCAGCACACTCTTAGACCTGGGGATCTGATGACACGTGGCAGCTCATCAAGCTCTCTAGTACAAGCTGCTCGCCTATGCATGAGCTGGGGGTTCCCTATCATGAGCATGTGAATCTTTGCCATTTTGCCAGTTAGGCAGAGACTACACCGTAGGCATTGAGAGCGGTTGTACTGGGACGCTGTAACCTGAGGTTGATCCTAGACAAATAAATTATCTTTGGACTATTTATTAGCTTTTCTTGGAGCGTTATTCTTAGCCTTTTTTGGCTACGAGCTGGTCAAACTCTGAGTTCGTTCCCATGCCTATGTGTTTCTCTCTGGAGCTCAGCCCATATACTTTTTCTTGAAGGCTGTCTTTTTTCCTGTCCTTTCTGACAGTGAAAAACCCCAACGTTTACATAATGAGATTAACAGCTAATACAATTGACTTGGTAGTTGCTTCAAGTTAATGTCCTTTTGATTCACGTATTTTGGATCCTGGCACAGCGGTGAAGTTTTCAAGTTTCAGTTTCAGTTTATATTATTAATTTATAGTACATCAGGGATCTGGATACTTATTACAGTAGGGAGTGCATACTGGTGGAAGATACAGGGATATGCACACCTAATTAGCTCCACTGCATGATATCCATTTCTTCACTGCATGATATCCATTCTTTATATTTATTGCTGTGACCACTGTTGACAAGTATTAATAATATTTGCTGTTGGTTTTGATCCATTATTAATAATGCAGGCTGTGTATGCTCCACCTCCTTTTTTAGATTCACCTGGTGACCTGCCTATTGATTTGAAGAATTGGTGCAGGTCAATCAGTCGCTATCTTGATTATATCAATGTACAATGTTTTAGGGCAGAAAGGAAAAAGTTCATATTCGATCACTGTTGAGGAAGAGAAGGCCAACATATATTTGGTCATTTACCGGTGTGCATTCCATCTGAGGGGGAGGAACAAGATGAATTTCAAGAAGCAGTGCAGAGGTTGGAGTTAAGGTTGGTTACAGAAGAGAATTATTGTTAGGCAGTTTAACTTCTTTTCCAGGGAACAAAAACAAGAAGAATCATTGGAATCCTATGTCACAGCAAACTGCGAGTTTGATAAATTTACTGAACAGCTTATAAGAGACCAGTTGGTGGTCACATGTCCTAAAGAGAAAACACGGGGGCATATTACCAAGCTATAGCGATAATTGTCGCTAAGCTTGGTTAGCGGGAATTAAAATATCGCCTCGCTCCGGCGATTTTTACCGCTGAGATACCTTGATATTATCAAGGTTTATCTCAAAAGCGGTAAAAATCGTGGGAAATGCATGAATATCGCTGTAAAATCAGCGATATTCATGCATTATCATGACAATGCTCTTAGTCATGTTATCCACCTTCCATTGGATAACATGGCTAAGAACTGCTCTGGGCAGGCGATAGCTTTTGGAGATAATCGCGCTTAGCGCGATTATTTCCAAAAGTTGGTAATAGGGGATAGCGATGTTAGCGACCGTTTCCAATCGCTAACATCTTGGCACCCCCCCTTTGCATGTCATTAGCGATAATCATCGCTGACATGCAGAGTGGGCCCCTAAATGCCCGCTATCGCCTATTAGCTGTCGCTAACTGGTGTTAGCGACAGCTAGGTAAAAGGGCGATAAAATTATCGCTAAAGCGGCGATAATGCCCTTGGTAATATGCCCCACTCTTTCTTAAAAAACTGTCTCTAGCTGAATGTACTGATGCTCCTTCCATGATTGAATTTTCACAGGAGGAATTGAAAAGTTTAAGGAAAAATGATGATGAATCGCTTCTGAATATTTGGATCAAGACACTAGTCAACAAGTTCTCATCTGTTAATTCAAAAGATAAAACGAAAGATTTTAACATATCTAACGACAGGTTCATGCATGCTTTCATTATGGATCACCCATCATGCTGCAATTTCAAACGGTGTCCTGCATTAAAGAAAAGTAGTAACCAATGCGGTGCTATGGGTCAATTTGCCAAAGTTTTTATGAAAAAGAAACTTCAAGTAAATGAGATAGAAGAATCTTCAGAAAAGAATGGACTGTAGTTTACAGCCAGATTCATGAAGCCAAATTGCGATCGCAATAGCTGCAAATTAGCAATTGCGATCGCAATTTGAAGAAAAGCAATTCTTGATAGTGAAAACTCTAAAATTGTGAATTCGCTAAAGAAAAATCGCGATTTCGCAAAAAAATTCGCAGAATCCAGGAAGAAGGCCATTAGCGAATCGGAAATTGAGAGAAACCATGGATTCTGCGAATTAATTTACGAAATCGCTAAATAATCGCTATCGCTATTCAAGTAAAATCGCAAAATGCAAAAAACTCAAAAATCACTATTAGCGACGCGCAATTTAAGGAGAAGCCAAACCAGGTGGTAACCTTTAACGAAAAATAAAACTTTAACAAACTACCAACAGGTGCAGGCCTGACCAAACACACTTAAGAATACGCAGCTGGAGAATGAGGACTCTCACAATGCCAGGACTCTACATGGTGGTCAGGCGGCGAAGGCTACAGCGAGCAGCAGGGAACAGACGCAGGATCCAGGAGCGAATATTCCGCCAGCGGGTCACCCTTCTGGCCCAAACTGATGAGCAAATTTATTCTAAGTACCGCCTGAATGGGGCAATGATCATCAAGCTGATCCGGGACCTAGACCCCCTGATGCAGCACCCAACAAGGAGGACCAATGCCGTGCCCACCCATGTCCAGGTCTTGTGCAGCCTGCACCTACTGTCCTCTGGAAGCTTCCAAGGGATAGTCGCTGTTGCAGGGGGGATATCCCAGCCCACCATGTCCCGCTGCCTAAGGAGTTTCCTGGAGGCAATGCTGACCCGGCTACACCACTACATCTCATTCCCGACCACCCAACAGGACTTGAATGACACCAAGCTTCAGTTCTACAACATCGCGCAATTCCCACATGTAATAGGATGCATTGACTGTACCCACATCAACATCTGTCCACCAGCACAAACGGAATACATGTACCGCAACCGCAAGTCCTACCACTCCCTCAATATCCAGATGGTGTGCAACGCCAAGACAATCATCACGGACATAGTGGCACAATATCCGGGGAGCACACATGACTCCTTCATATTCCGGCACAGCGGCATGCACACACGACTGGCCAGGGGAGACTTTGGCGAAGGACACCTACTAGGTAAGTACACATGCCCCCAAATAGTACACTGTGATCATGTATCTGCGCAGAACAGGCACTCACCCTGTGCTTCTTTCCTTCAGGTGACAGCACCTACAGTCTCCGTGAGTACCTCCTCACCCCATACCTCAACCCTGCCACACCACATCAACGGCATTACAATGCTGCACACATACGCACAAGAAATTGCATTGAGAGGACATTTGGGCTTTTGAAGAGCCGTTTCCGCATACATCACAAGACTGGTGGGGCCATCAAATACACGCCTGAGGTCTGCTGCCGCATCGTGGCCATGTGTGCAATACTACACAACATTGCTACCAAGCGCAGGATACCAGTGGAGATATCTGGCAGTGAGTCGGAAGGGGACAACCGCCCACCTCCACATGGGCATCATGCACGCGGGGAAAATCCTGCAGAAGGACACAGGCGCCGCAACTACATCACTATTAACTGTTTCTAGTGCACTCATTCCCCTCACACAACACTGCACTCATGCATGACAAATGTAATAATGACATGAGTTGGAGTTAAGTGAGACCATAAATTGTTATTGTTAATTCACAATAATGTGGCCTTTGATTTCCTTGGTGTCACATGAGGACAGTATTGCTTCATACCTCCCCATGCAGGGGTAGAGGGCTTGCTTAGGTGTCCAGCATGGCCCTACAGACAGTGTTCAAGGTGTCACTGGCGCCTACGTCCAGACGCACCGAGTCGTCTCTCAGGGTCCTGAGGGACGGTGTTGGCCCGTGATCCTGCTGTGGGCCTGCTGCTGCGGCGGCGTTCAGGCACCGGCGGCAAGGACATGCTGCTGTTGGTCGACGCAACCTCGCTGACATCGTCACCCCCCGGTTCACCATGGGCAGTCGGCTGCATGCTGAGCACTGCTGCTGTCAGCTGTTCAAGTGACCTGGCCACATCCAGGCAACACTGTACCATTTGCCCCTGCATGGCAAGTGATCTGCGTGAATGTTGCGATGTAGCATTGCCTACTATGTGGTTTGACCTGGTGTAGGCCGACAGGCGGGCCAGTAGTTAGCGGTGGCGGCGGCGGGTCATGTCCTGCTGGACTACCAGCAGCTGACTATTTTCACGGACAGCTGCGGTCATCTGTCCGACATTGTTGGAAGTCTTCTGCAGCTGAAGATGTATTGCTGCCAGGTGACGCGCCTGTGTTTGGTGTACCGTCAGCATGCGGCGTTCAATGGCCAGGCCAGGATCAGGTAGATGGAGTGCCCTGCCCGTGCCTGTTGAGGCTTGACGCTGCTGGCGCCTCAGTCCGCTGGACTGGGATCTTGCTCCGGCTGTGCGCCTCGTCTGCCTCCTAGCCACTGATGGTGTGGCCTGTACAACTGCTGTGGGCGTCTGTTGGGGCGGTGGCTGGACACCTGTGGCTGCAGGGGTGGCCCTGTCCACACGGGGTGGTGGTGGTGGAATCACTGCAGGTGGCTGGGATGGACCTGGTTGTTGGTCAGATTGGCCCTCACCCTCGGTGTCCTCTGGTAACTCCTCGATATGTAGGGCCTCGCTGTCAGTGCTGGGTTGGTCGGCAGCACCTGTGTGTAAAAGGGTGCATGATTAATGATATGTATCTTGCACATGAGATGTTGCTACATGCATGCAGGCTTGCTTTCCCTGACTGGCTTTTGGAACTACTTTGATTTGACAGGTCTGGCTGTGTTGGGCTATCTGGGGAATTATGATTACACTACAACTACCACAATGCATTGGGGCATTTCAGGTGTGCATGGCCTGCATTACTGGGGATGTCATATTGCTAGCTCAGGAGTCATGGGCATTGTTAGGGGACGGGGTAGCAGTCGCATGGCACTTACCTTGTGATTGTTGGCTGGGTCGGGACGAGTCCAGCTGAGTAACACCCACGCAGGCTTCTGGTGTGAGGGTGTCCTTGACAAGGTCCTCCAATGGAGTGTTGGGTGTGGCAATTGGATCCCCTCCACCGTGGCAACTCGCTCCCCAAGCCTCTCCGCAATGCGCTCCTTTGCACGACCTCTCAGGTCGTACCAGTGCTTCTTCAAGTCGTCGATTGACCGCTGGGTCACCCCGACTGCATTTACTTTTGCGCTGATGCGCAGCCAGATCCGGCACTTGTCTGCCTCTGGCACTCTCCGGGAGTCCTTGCCGAAGACCCCCTCTATGAGGTACTCAAGTTCTTGTTCAGAGAACTTTATTTTTCTCTTCCTTCCTTGGCCACTGCTCCCTGCTGCTTCCTGAGACATGTTGGTGGTATGTGTCCTGCTGGGGTGCTGCAAAATCACTGTTGTTGAGCTCCTCACAATGCTGCTTCCACTGTCTAGCTCAGTGATCTGTTTGTGGGAGGGAAAAGCCTACTTCCTGGTTGTGATGTCATCAATGGGCTCGAAATGCAACTTCCCGTTTTTGCGATCTCGCAGTCAGCGAGATCGCAAATTGTGATTTTGCTAATTGCGAAATCGCAATTTCAACATGGAAAATGGGCAATTCTGCGAATTTTAAGCGATTGTGGCACAATCGCAATCGGAAATTGCGGCCGATTGCGATTCACATTTTTCAGTCGCATTTCTTCATGAATGCCATTCTGAGATTTTCAAATTGCGATTCGCTATTTTTCGCTATTTGAAATTCGCAGAATGGCACTTTGATGAATCTATGTGTTAGTTTACCAATTTAGTATTTAATTTTTCATCACCAGATTTAGAAGTTTCTGATAATCCCACTGCGGATATAGTTATGACAGGGAAGACAGTCAAGTTGTTGATGGATTCTGGGGCCATAGTTACAATCATCACACATGATGCATTTGAGAAGTTTTAGAAAAGAGGATTTATTGAAGTTCCTGACATCAAGACTGAATCATTTCAAGGCTCGATGATTGATCTCATTGACTATTTTGTATCTGCAATTTGTTACCAAAGCATATGCTTCACTGGCAAAATGTATATTACCTTCAAAGAGAAAACATTTTTGGGATGGGTTCATTGAGCTATGTTAGATATTGTGCTTTTACTGGGTAAAAACAAAAAAGCCATGTCTTTTTCTGAATTGTCACAAGAAATTTTGAATCTTCATAAAGTAATTTATGTGTCTGATACTATAGTTAGTGTTAAACCTAAGCATAGTTTTGGTGATAACAAAGATTTCACCTTACAGATTCAGCTAGTGATGGTAGTAACTACAAATCCCAATGATCATATTTAAAGACTGAGTGCAGTTTTCGAAAAACGTAGAAACAGTTGCTTATGTTTGATACAGGAAAAGGACCAACTTGAGTACTTAGGCCATATTATAACTGCAAATGGTGTCAGGGTTAAACCAGGTTTGGTCAAAGTAATTGAAGAAGCTCCAGAACCAAGTAACAGAGCATACATTATGTCTTTTGTTGGGTTTTGTGAGTTTTATGCGAAGTTTCTTCCAAATTTTGCATCAATAGCTGAACCAATTACAAAGCTACTTTAAAAAAAGTAGATTTTGTGTGGGGTTCGCAACAGAAGGAGGCTTTTATGCATATCAAGTTTGATTTGTTACAAACACCCTTATTTTTTGGGATTTTTTTGTTTAAATTTGTTTATTGGGATTTTACATTTCTGATAGGTTGCAAAATGTGTCATATTATTCTAATACATCCATACACAAAATATAGCAGAATGTTTTCAATATAAAAAAAACAGGTATTATTAACATTCTATACTGCGATTACCATTTATGTTATGAGAAAATCAAAAGAGAAAATCACAAGGGAGGATCTCCCCATACGTTGTGAGTTATTCAGCGTCATTGCTTGGTACTTCGCCTGGACTTGCCTCCATTGGGTGTGTGTGAATCTTACAGTGTTGAGTAGTTTACCCAATGTTGTTGTGTCCATTCTCGTCAGTATGCATTCCCATCAACTATTATCGGAGTCGCGCTTTCCGATGTGAACTTATGAACTTAATATACTAGGATACACTACGGGGAACACCCTTATTACAACCATATGTATAAGGATTTCTTGTGGGTGTCACTGTGGATACTAGTGACAAAGGTCGAGGAGCAGTAGTCACTCAGAAATTCAAGAACATTTAACGTTCAGGTTGCTTTTGCTTTTAGAGTATTGAAGGATTCAGAAAAATGGTATTCTGTCATTGAAAAAGAAATGTTAGCCTGACAATGGGCTATGCAGAAGTTTAGAAATGTATTTACAACTTAAAACAGATCATAAACCTTTTGTGTGTATATTTGACAGACCTTCTCATCATACTGAAAAGCTAACTGCAAGACTTACCAGACTTGCTATAAAATAGTTAGTATACAACTTTTCAGTAGTGCATGCGCCAGCTTACACTAACAAAAGGGAAGATTTCTTGTCTCGTTTTCACTTATGGATAAAGATTCACAAATTGAGAATTATTTTGAAGAGAGAGTAATTGCTTCAGTTGATTTTAACAATCATTCTTGTATTTCCAAAATTGACTGGGTAACAACACTTTTGTCTGATACTAGATTGTGTAAGGTTTCCAAATATATCACTGAGGGATTGTCTAAAGAAATTATCATACAAAAAGGATTGGTGAACGGGAGCAAGTTAGAAAGGAAAAGGTCCAGTACCCGTGCTCCCACAAGATAACATGTATACACTGGGGGGGGTAACAGTTCCTCAGATCTCAGAAAAGTATAAACCAAATTATGGTTCGTAAAAGGGAAAAATGCTAGGTGGTCATAATCACGATAGGTTGGATCTCAAATTGTTATGGGGGAATTCCTCCTTTTGGATATAGTGTCCTCACACACCTGAGTGTCATGCGTCATCATCGGGCGTTGCTCCTCGTGTGGGTGGCGCTGCAGTCCCTCACGGGCCCTCCGAGATGGCTCTTTAGCAGAGATCTTTTAAGGAGACGCCACAGCTGTGCATGTGGGTGTTTGGGCCCAGGGAAGAAGGTGAATGGGTGTTTTAAAATTACCGAACGGTACCCAGAACCTGTGTTTATTCAGGGGTCCAAATAGTAAATTAAAAGGATGTGGATCCTGGAGCTCCCCTTAAAAGCAAATATAGAGGGTGGATGTGTGACTCACCACTGCTCTCAGGATGGGTGCTGTAGTGAAACAAACATACATAAAACAAGGTCAACATGTTTCACGCTCCCAGGTGGTCCCTAAAGGGTCCTTTGGTGCTTCGTCAGGACCGGAATGTGAGTGAATAACAGAGAACACAAAACAGGTTCCAGGCAAGAAAGAACCTGTGAACCTGTAATACATTATTCTTAAGGAGTTTTAGCGTCCCTGCGCTGATAGGGACTCTCACTGTGGGTACCTATCCCCAATCCCTCTTTTAAGGAGATCAGGCTCCGTCAGCACCCTCTCGGTAGGAGGCTGAGTAAATGTGCTCGCCTCTCTTGCGTCCAGTGACCTACCCCTCCGTAGTGGTGTGCCAAGACATCTCATGGTGATTTGCATACTTGTTTCAAAATTTCACTTTAACTATCTCTGATTGAAGGCATTATTTACAGGAGAGAGAGGTTGCTCTTTAAGAAATAAGTTATTGAATTTAGTTCATATTGGACATCTAGGCATGACTATGAAGAAAAAGAGATTACAGGAAACCTATTGGTGGCCAAAAGGAACTATCGCAGCGCTATCGGCACTTTAACACAGCCAAAGTTGCAATAAAACTAATGCCCTATTCACAAGTAGGTGATAGCAGCCCATATAACAGTTTACCTGTGATATTACCCGCAAAAAACATCGCTACAGATGACACTGCAAACTATCGCTAATGAGATGTAGAGATGGGGTTCCCATACCAAAAGCCGCGACAACACCACTCCGCATCATTCTCAATGACCAGCCAGATCGGCGATAATATCACAAAACAGGCGATAAGGTGCGTTAGCAGCAGGAAATTAACACCTGCGCCAACCTGGTGTAAAGTCGGACGACAGCCTGAACCACAAAAGGGAGCCCAGCCTAGAGCTACAACTGAAGGGCAACAAATGCCATGGACACCCCAGACCCCCTAGGATATAGCGGCATAGATTAGCAAATTTAGTGGCACAAATATGGAAATTTAGGGGCACAAATATGGAAATTCAGCAGCTTTTTTGCGGCACTTTATTTTACTCATAATCATTCCTTTTCAGGCTTAAATCATTGTAAACTGACTTAGTAGAGTATTTAACTTTGAAATAGGCCTTATAAACAGTCCAAAGGAGTTTTTTTGCTATATCCTCCTGTGTGGTAACATTCTGGAGCATAGGTTCAGCCAAGCACACTAGCACAAGGAGACCCCAGAGACACCCTTGACCCTGGAAACGTCGGAGACCCCACTGACCATGAAGACTTCAGACTCCCCAGACCATGGAGATGTCAGAGACATCCCTGGTCATAGAGACGTCATCTCCTCATCCTCTGTTCCAACAACAATGCTGTTCAAGGAAAGAGTTGAAAGCACAATTAACTGGCCCACTCTGTAAAGTGGCGCTAATGTGTTTGCATGTGACAGAAAACACTCTGGTCACTTTGCAACCACTATGCCTAGTTGCATGTAGTTACTATCCATATAATGTTTTTTTATTTATATATGCCTTCCGTCCTGAGGCTGCAGCTCGAACATAAAATGCCAGAGACATATATTTCCAACAAAATGTTTCTTTCTTTTTTGGATCCATTTCACATGGGAACGAATGAAAGAAAGGAAAGAGAGGCAAGAACCGCTTGCTGAAGTCACGTTTTTCCTTCAGCAAGCTTGGACGAGGGAGCACATGGGGCTGACCCTCCCCGCTCCCCCCTTCCGTCACGAGGCTGCCGTTGGAACAGAAAATGCCCGAGAAAGATGTTGTTTCCAACAAAATGTTCCTTTCCTATTTCAAATCCATTTAATGTGGGAACGAATGAAGGAGAGGAAAGAGAAGGTAAGAACCGCTTGCTGCAGTCACAGTTTTACTTCAGCAAGTTTGGACGAGGGGAAAGGAAAGTGTTTGAGGGAGCTTAATGGCAGGAGGGAGGATGAAGCCCCCGCCCCTCCGCAGATCTTTTAAGTATTTTAGCTTCCTGGGGGAGGAAGATCTGTCATTTCGCAAAAATATAATTCTGCCCATTTAAAAGCCAACGCGTACCGAGCCCTGCACTCACACTGCCTGGCTTTTTCAGAGACTCGCTTCTTCTTCTTCTACCAAAGCGTACGGACACATCCCTTAATACAGTGCAGCAGGAGAAAACAGACAGCTATCCTATTATGGTTGTACGGCACCACCTAGTGATGTGTGCCCATACAGCCAACAAGATGTCACCATCATTTTTGCAGCCTGCCAGAGACCTTTTTTTGCGGCCAAAAAGGTCACTATCGCTGTCATCACGGTCTTCAGCAGATTTCACGATTATTTTGCAAATCGCGAAATCGCGAAATGCTGGAGGGTCTGCCAAGTGGGCCACAACACCCACCGCCACCACCAGCAGGACCAGACCCCGCCCCCCTCGGCCCCCACCGCCCCACCCAGACCATAACTGAGGCAGCCAGGCTAAGGCAGCGACCCCCTGAAAATGCACCAACCTCACACACTCAACACCAGAGAATGATATTACACACCACAGGCTCAAAGGGACAACCAACATCCCACCTCAGACAAAGCTGCTGGCAGTGCTGCACCTGTTGGCCTCTGGTACCTACCAACCAACAACTGCCCTATCAACGCTCCTCAAACCTGTCCTGGATGCTATCACCAGCTTGGTACCCCAGTAACTATCCTACCCCCACACTGCTCAGGAACAGCTGGAGACCAAGCAAGGTGTCCACGCCATAGCTGGCTTCCCGCATGTTGTGGGTGCAATTGACTGCACCTGTGTCCTACTGGTGCCCCCTGGCAATACTGCACACAATAACCACAACACATCCCATAAATGTGCAGGCAATAGCGGTTCCCCAGGAAATTTCCACCAATGTCGCCGACAACCACCCAGGCAGTGTGCATGAATCCTCCATCTTCCGACAGTCCATCATCAACCGGCGCTTCCAGGATGGCACCTAAGGAAATGCCCTGCTCGTTGGCAAGTACCAAATGAACACATCACACACCTCAAAATCCACAATCATGCAACACACAACACTGGGAATGCCCACGTCACAAACTCACATACAACATGCCAAACAACATGCCCACCCACCAGACACAACAGCAAAACTTACTTTGGGAACCTGGAAGAGCCATGTACATGAGCCATCAACGTCATGGCACCTCAGCCACACAATAGCTGAATGTGGTGACAGGCATGTACGAAGGAAGCAAGTGACCCATGAATGAGATTGTACCCATTGACAAGTGTGGCGTGGATGTGATGGCCAGACTGCAGTGTGCAAACCACACACATATCCATGTTGACATACACCGCTGGTGTATGGAGTGTAGTGGACAGTGCACCCAACCATGTCACCCCAGCCACTGGGGAAGATTGCGGAAATGTAGCTAGTTACGTCCCCCCTGTAAGCGTGAGCGGGGAGGGCTGCCTGGCGTTTGCAAGGCCAGCATTGGGGTGTGAATAAAAAGCAAGTAACTATGGGCGTGGTCCTCTTCCTGAATGCCCAACATCCCTGCCAGGGCGGCGCCCCTCGTCCCTCCATGAGGCCAATGTCGTCTCTATGAGCGGTGTGGCCTGCCATCCTGTGCACCTGAAGCAGCCCAGGCCGCTAGTTCCCGAACTTGACTTGCCTGCCCCTGTGCACCCAGGCCTCACTGCTCACCTGCCGACCCTGGCGTGTGTCAAAGAGGACCCATCACGTGTCGGTGCAAGCTCCGAGCCTGAAGCACGCGAACCTGGCAACCTGCTATGACCATCACGGTCTCCGCAAGCAAGGCCCACAGTACTCCTTTCTTGACGTATTCTATTGGCTGACACAGCAGACTAGTAGGTCACACATTTGGAACTGAGTCTTGATTACACTATGGCAAAAAACAATATTTATGGCTGATTTGATGTCACTATACTCCCTTCGATGTGGTGCCACCAGGTCTTAGTAGTGCATCACAACTGCACGTTTCTGTGGACCCACGTGGACTACTGCCCTCGGTCTACGCTGCGCCCGAGTAGATCACACAATTAGAACTGAACATCGATTTTTCAATGGCAGAGTACAAATCATTGTACGCAAGGAGAGGTGTAAGAGGATGACGCGTTGCAGTCAGGAGAGAAAAAGGATCATCGTTACTAATGTGATCGAACACTACCGACAACTGCCCTGGTGTCACTAACACTGTGCATCACGAGCCAATGACATGTGGCTAAGGGCCACTGCTGACCGCTGCCTCCGGCCTACACTGCGGCCGATTAGGTCACACATTTGAGACTGAGTCTTGATTTAGCAATGGCCGAGTTCATATCATTGTACCGGCATCATCGCAGACTGTATCCCCTCTCAGCCTCGGTGCCACTAAGTCTGTTACCCGACATTCATGGACACGCTTTGGTTGAACATTTGTGGCGTCTGAGTCTATGGACTGGGAGTTGTCTTCATCCTCATGTAGCTGATACCTAAATGGTGGTAAAAAAAGGCTGCAGCATTCCACTCTGCCCTCTACCACATTCACCTCTGACATTTATGAGGACCCGCTAAGTCCGTGTGCACCCCCAAGTCACAGTCCCGTGACGGGGTGCCTCTGCCGGCCGCTGTGCATCCGGGGCCACTAACTCTGTGCAGCTTAAGTCATGGACCCTGTCTGATAGAATATTGGATGTTGATGATGGCCTTGGGGTCGTCAATTCCATGTGTCTGTGGCCCTGCACTGTACGCTGCCTCTGGCTTCAACTGCGGTCCACCAGGGCTCACATATCAAATCAATTCCTGACCAGCCCGGACGTCACATCACCCCAGGAGGCACACGCCTCCACTGCCAGTGTCGAAACGGTCGTACTGGCAGACTGACGGAGTTGCTCACACCTGTCTAGAATGCTATCTTCTGCCTAATCCCCTGCTCAGCACTCCAGGTGCCACTGACTCAGTGCACCGCAACCCATGTACCGTTACTGATTGAGTTTTGTGCTGTGGAGAGGTTGCACAGCAATGTCACCTCAGGCAGTGTGGGTGACCTGGGACGATGATGAGGAAGATGATGCAGGTGTGACACCCCCCACAGCAGCTGCATCAGGAATGTCATGAAGACAATTTTTTCATAAGAGCACGCTCAGCTCTAGTACCCCAACCTCAGTGCACTGCAACTCATGGACACTTCTGTTTGCTCATTGTGTGACCTCTGGACTTGCACCTGCTACCTTTATGATGCTCCGCAGTTGTCTCTGTAATGCTGGTGTTTTCTGTTTCCGTATTAATAGTGTAGTGCACACTGCTGTATTTGTTGCCAGCACCAACGACTCCCTGAGGGCTGGCTTACACTCACCCCACACACATCCAGCACAGGCGACACCGTACATGTGATCCTGCCAATAAAGGGGCCGGGCACATGTGCCCGTAGACAGTTAAAAAAACTATCTGCGTGTGTCTGTGTGGTCTTAATGTGTGCATGAGGGCTCGGGTCCTACAACATTACATTGTGGTGTGTACAGCGGACGCAAACCATGTCATCTCAGGCAGCGGGTTAGAGCTTGGAGATGTAGCTTTGTCGTCAGCCACTCAGTACGTAAGAGGGGTATACAGGGCCATCGTACAGGGTCCAGCGTGGATGTGTGGATGGTAATTCCGGGGCTCTGGGCGTGGTTCAGTACAGGAAATGTGCAAATGCATGTGTCTCTGTTGCATTGTGGGTCTCCTTTGTGGGGTGTAGGTGGTCCCTAATGGGACTTCGACACCCTGTATGTGATGCAGTTCAGCTTCCATGAGCTCTGAGCCTGGCATTGGAATGCAATGTGTGCCTTGGTGGCGTGTTGGGAGCCAGCCATGGTGGTGGGTGCTTCCTGCTGTGTGGTCTGTGCAGGGGCTGGGGTCTCCTCTATGTAGATTGGCTGCCCTGCTCCTGGGGGTGGGCTGCCTGAGATGCCCATGAGCTGTTGTAAGGCGTCGGTGTCGGAGGTGTGGTGGTCGTCTCCAGCATCACTTATGGGTTGTCTGGTCTGCCCTGCTGGAGGTGTTGTTTGTCCCTCTGCAATGTGAAGGGGAGCTGCATGTTGACATTGCGTTGACATGTATGTTGGCGCATTGTTCTTTTTGACATGCAGACTGTGTGTCAATGTACAAGTTGGATGTTTGGACTACGTGACGATGTGAGTTTCTACACGTACATATGCATCACACAGTTTCTTGCTCTTTTCAATATGATTGGCCTGTTTCTGCTCATGTGCGGACCCAGTTGTGTCCCCTAGTCTGCAGTGTCGGTGTTGTACTTTGCGCCACATTTTTGTGGGATGTGCTGTCATTGCTATGTGCGTTTGCTGCAGTGTGCCACAGTGATCAGGGACATGATCCTGGGTAATTGTGGGCGTGCAGTGTGCTACACATCATTATACATGTGTGCCATTGTGCCTGTCTCCCCCAGTCCCTGGTCATTATTTAAACTGTTGTTGTTGTGTCAGGTCCTCCCAAGCTGTGTCCGGACTCCCGACTCCTTGCACCATCTCCACACTGATGACTGTGGCCTCCATTTCCTCCAGCTCCTCCTGTGGCACAGGACTCCCACCTCCTGTTGCCGTTGATGCCTTCCTGTTGGCAGTGGCTTTGTGCCTGGTTTGGGTTTTCACATCATGTCAGCGCCTCTTGGCCTCCTTGACACTCCGACTGCATTCACGGTAGTCTAATTGTGGGTCAGTTGATGGTAGTGTCTGTCACCTCCGTGACGCTGATCTGGTTTTCCTGCAGACTGCACCCCGTCTTCCTCTTCTCCTTGGCCTTCCCCGACCCCGTTTTTCCTTGCTGGTGGTCTGTGGGGCTTGTGGGGTTCGCGTTGGCCTCTGTGCTCGGTCAGGGTGCATCCATGTTGCTACGCAATTTGGATTGTTTCTGGTGTGTTGTTTTTGTAGCTCTTATAGTGCATTTTCCTGCCAGACGCGTGGGATTTGCAGGCCTGCCGCTGGTGTTCGCTGCTTTTTGTATCCCAATTGGCCTCATCGCAACTTTTTTTGCATTAGTGTTTCGCATTTTTGCCGTGTGGTGTTGATTTTAACGCAGTCATTTGATGCGTTATCTGGAGACTATCACATGGTACCGCCACTGCTGTGTTACTTAGTTAAATTTTCCCCGATAGACTACGATGTTGAGTGTTGCGTTAAGTTACTTTTGCGATGGTTATCACACGTTCTTGAGAATATGCCCCTATAGGTACAAATGTTACAAGTCAAGAGTTTTTTAAGTTAAACCCATCTTCCAAAAATAAAAGAGTAAACATTCTTGAGAGTGTGGAACAATATCTTCACAATAAACAAATAAATCATAATAATATGAAGGTTAATTAACAATTGTTTAGTACAAGTGAATGTAAAAAAATGTCACCTTTTTAGATGAAAGATTTTATTTGTTTTCCTTTTACATTTTGTTATTGAAATCAGTATCTACCTTTGTGGCTCTCCAAGACAGTTATTTGTTAGATAAGTATACATGATAGGACATTGTTGTTACTAATGTCAAGTTGTTTTAAAATTTCCTTTGTTTAACCAAAAAGGGAGATGTCTTATGACACGTGGCAGCTTGTCGTGTTCTTTAGCAGTAGATGCTCATGTTCTGTTTATCAGCTAGGCAGAGACTACTCAGGCATTGAGAGTGGTTGTATTGAGACACTCTCCCTGAGGTTGTTCCTAAACAAATAAAGGATCTTTGGATTACTTACCAGCATTTTTGAAGCATTAGTCTTGGCAGGATCCTACAGAAGAAGGGCACCCTGCTGCTTATGGCCTGCTCTGCTTGCTGAGAAGGAAGACTACACTCTCTCCCTTCATCCGAGGCCGAGTGACTTCAAGGGTCAGCTGAATGACCTCCTGTTCTGAGCCACAGGGACTTAACAGGATCTAGAGGCCTCCCTGCAACCGCTGAAGTGAATTATTGATCCCTAAATGGTGGCTCTCCAGGTCCTGGACCTTGGGCAGGTATCAGAGAGAGAGCTCTAACTGGCCTAGCAAAACGTTCCACCAAATCCAGTAGTAAGCAATTGAAAAGCTTCTCAAAGTCTCGCCGCACAGCTGCAAGCTTCACTGAAACTTACGCCAGTTAACACGTAGCCACGCAAAGCCTTTCCGCGCAGCTGCCAGCTTCAGCGGAACTGGTAAAGCACAATGCAAAGCTCCGAAAAGCCTTGAGCACCTCCCAGCTCCCCATCAGAACTGATGCAGCACAACACAACTCGATGCAGGATCTTGCTCCAAGTAAACTTCAGTACTGTCAGAAAGAGCTCATATACTTAGGACACCATATTGGGAACGGAGTGAGAAAGCGGTCCAAAGAACACATTTTAATAAGGATTTTTTTCTCTATTTTTGTGGAAAACATGACAAGTGTGCATTGACTGTGCTGGCACAAACCCATGGAGAAGTGGAAAGGCTAATAGCTTATTTCTCTGCCACATTAAATCCTGTGGCCGTGACACTTTCCAGTTACCTTAACTTAGTGTCTGTCATTTGTGCAGCCATCCAGCAGAGCGAGAGAATTGTAATGGTTTGCACTCTATTTGTGATAGTTCCTCATTCGTTTGAGATTTTCTGACTCATACTTTAACTCAGCACATGACCAATAGGCGTCTAAAAGTGTATGTGCAAATATTCTTTGCAGCTGAAAACATTTCCATCTGCAGATGTAACGTTTTGAACCATGCAACACTTTTTCCTATTTTCGATTGATGAAGACCGAAAGTATATTCTTTTGGGATGAGCACATCACTGTGGGGATCCATGTGGTGGCCAACAGAGCTAGGATGGACACCGACCCCAATAACCCCCAGATGATTATAGGCATCAAACTTAACATGAACGCTCAAGTCAATGCTGTCACATCCTCATAGTTCCATTGCCTGAAGGTGCTGCTGAAGATTTTCAAATGGTTGCCAATGAGCATCTGGAAAACTGTCACCCATGGCCTGGTCACAAGCAAGATGGATGATGGGAGCAACCTCTATGCCGGGATTAACAAAAACCTCACCAGAAGGCGCAGACCCTTCAGAACTTGGCACCCAGAATTACTTTCCACCTCCCAAGCTGCAATTACATCACACCACACCGAAGGAACTCCACTAGCTACCCATTCACAAGAAAACACAATTCAAACTCCTCTCCCACACTTTCAAGGCACTACATATCACTGGCACAGCATAGCTCAACAATCGCATCTGCTTTCACAAACCTTACATTGTCCGGACTCCTGCTTGCAAAAATCCCACTCATACAGAAAACCAAAGCTGGCAGTCAAGCCTTTCCCTACTTCACTCCTTCCTCTACACATAAGATCCTTCTCCTCACTTCATGATTTCTGCAAGAAGCTGACGACCTGGCTTCCCAGGTAGTCCCACTATCCCGTAGGTAGCTAGATTCACTCCTGCTTAGTGCCAGGATACCCTCCCGGGTGATAATGTGCTCTACAAATCTGCATAACATCCAGATGATGAGAAAGAACATTTTGATGAAATTAAATTATTGTTTGATTGCTCTTATTTGGAGACCCTTATGGAATTTTGAGAGTCGCATACACAGTTTGTGCCACTTTTGGTAGTGTGGAAGCATCTTACTTGAACAATGTAATCTTGGTGCGAGTAGCTGAACTAATCACATTCACAAGAGCATGTTCTGTGGCAGATGATTTAAGTTGTACCATTGATACTGACAGTTAGTATGGTGGTGGTGTGGTGTATGATTTTGGACAACTGTGATGACAAAGGGGTTTTGTGGCATCCTCTAGTTCTCTCATAAAGAATGGAGTTCCCCATTTTCAATCTCCTTGAAGCACTGCAGTTACCCAGGAGAATGAGCTGCACACAAGACTGGTAACAGCATGATCACATCAGGAAATTCCTACACAGACCAGATGGTCAAATATTGTGCTCCTGAATCTCGCTCATTCAATCTAGATGATTTATGTAAAACTGACAGTGACAGCGTGAGAAATATGTTATTGACCATAGTGCATACTCTGAACGAGCTCAGAGAAGACCAGCATGAAGCGCCTGATAATGAGAAAAAAAGGTGGCTTTGAGCAGGATGGGTGTAGACGTAAGTGACATCTGGGTTTCAAATGATGGGAGGTGTAGGAAGGTAGATCCCTGACTATGGTTGCCCCCAACTTTTTGCCTGGTGTTTTGCTGGTTTTCTGACTTAGTTGACCTGGGGCCCTGCTATTCAGGACCCCAGGCCCACTGCTCTCTCTGTAAAATGGATTCCATGTACCTTAGGTACATATCTAATTGGATACTGAGTCACCTTATCAGTCCCTGTACAGTGTACCTTAGGTACCCAGGGCATAGGTGTACCCAGGGCCTACCAGGGGCTGCAGCATGTATTATGCCACCCCTGGCTGGCCATCCAAATCTGACACAACTGGCTGCACGACAGCTGGGGCAAGGTGGTGTAATCACCCTTTGCTTTAGATATAGTATTCCTATATCTAACCCTAAAATGGACACATATATTCCTATCAGTCACTCCTATGGCAGGCCTTAACAATCCTGAAGGCAGAGTGCGTGGAATAAGGTGAAATGGTACTCTGGCATGAGCTGAGCCCGTTTGCAGCTTGCGGAACCAAGTCCTAATAGCTGTTCCATGATAACGCATACCATATACTCTTAAGTGCATTATAATCCTCGCGGTTATATGCCAACTCTGGTATCGCTTTAATCAAAACATGTTGAGTAAGGTGTCATACGAATTGGAATACTAACCCCTCGCCAATTCTGGCGACGGGGTTAGCATTCCACCCTTCTAGAGGGACACGACATGTATGTAACCTGTAACCCCGGTTAAAGTCAGACATAGCCTCAGCTCCACACGATGGATGCTGCCACCGAGACACAAGTCTGCCCTCCTGCTGCTGGGAGTCCTCCCAGCGCAGGAGGCAAGGACAAAGGGTTTCCTGCCAGGGGCGGTGCCAGCACCGTCCCAGACAGGGTTTTGTGTATTCTAGGTAGGCAGGGCTTTAGAGGAAGGTGACTGCAAGTGGCACCCCGGTGCTCACTGTGCATAGGCCGGCTGGAACCAGTTCCAGGGGCACTCCAGCCCCTGACCTGGGGAAAGCCCGCCAAAGGAGAGGGGTGTAACCACCCCCCTCCTGGTCCCACCCATAGGGCAGGACTTAGTCGCGTGCCAGCCCCCTTTTTCAGGATAAAGGTAGGAACTGGCCCCCTTCCAAATCAGATCATCTTTGAATCCTGAAACTACTTTCTACAAGAAGGAACTCAAGACTCTTCTCAAGATTTCTCCCTTGTGACTAAGGAGTAGTCACCCTGCAGCAGCAGGCACCAACCAAGCATCGCCGTTTGTTGCCAGTCTCTCCTCTGGATCAAGATTGCTCCAGCACGACGAGAACCGGCTTCCCTGGCACCTCTGACCTCAACCTACATCATCAGCCCAGCTGTGATCCGTGGGTGCGACGAGACCTCGAGGGACCGGCCATCTTCAGAACTGCACGACGCTTGTCCAGCACGACCACCGAGTGACCCTCGACTGAGTGCTTTGGGGTAAGAGAAGCCCCGACCCTGAGCAGCTCCAGCACCGAAGTTCAGCCCCCCTGCATCCACGAGATCTGCGTGGGGCCCTTCTGCTCTTTGCTGCCCACCGCGTTGTCCAGGTCACTTGCCCGTTGGCTAGTGGCCCCTTTACGACGCTCCACGACGACGACTACTGCTGGTCTGGTTGCTCCAGACTAGCCCTTGCTCCCCTCCAACAGAGGAGCACCCTGGACCCTTCTGGTCCACTCAAGACACCATTTTAGGTCCACCGCGTGGGCCTTGCATTTGCCAAGACTTGTTGCCCAATCCTGGGTCCAGCGACGTCAGCAGCAGATATCTTCGTGGGACAGCTCGCACCTCCATCCTGGTCACCGACAACGCCTCCTGGTCCGAGAGACTGCAGAGCCCAGCAGCGCCCACTCACCTGGTCGAGGTGACTTCGTCCGGTACCACTCTGGTGCCCACCTAAATCACTGGCTAGTGATTCAGAACTTGGTCCCCTCTGCTTTCAGGTCTTCTTCTTCCCTGATCCAGGCTTGGATCACCACGAACTCTCTTCACTGGCCGCCTGCCAGCAACTTCTTTCTTCAGGCTCCTGGTTCTTCAACGAGGGTTTCCGACGTAACTTCAACCCTATGCAGCCGCAGCCCCTGGGCTAGGTAAACCAAGTACTCCGGTGCTTCAGCATAGTCCAACACTCTAAGTGTTCGGATCCACTCTTGTTTTCGACCCACCTAGTCGGGTTCGCCCGAGAACAGTAACTTTGTCTTTACTAGCCTCCATAGACTTTTTCCCGCCTTACGCGTGAGAGTTCCCACTCTGCACACAACGTCCACAGGCCCCCTGCATCTAATCTAAGTGTTTAGAATTGTAGGCCAAGCGATTCCTAAGTCTATGAGAATAGTTACTTACCTGCTAGTAATTCGCATTCCACTTTTGTAATATATGGTTTTTCGTGCCCCTAGGGCATTTGTGTAAATTGTGCGACTTAAAGTATTTTCTTAAGAGTTTTGTTATGTGCTTAGCTCCCTGACTCATAAAGAGTTCAGGGTAGTCTTGTTATAAATAAATATCTGTTTATTTTCATAACAACTTGTGTGGTGTCCTTTCACTTGGTGTTCAAGGGGTAATGTGATGGTAAAACAGCTGGCTTAACACGCCCTCTAGAGTCTTAGCCTTAGACTGCTCGTATCCATGCTACTAGGATAGCTGGTCTATAAGGTTGACTTACAACCAATCATCAATAAGGGTTGTTTGGACTGATACAAAGTGCTCACTAGAATAGTGAACATTATATATCAGGCCAACTTCTCACATTGGTGAGCAGCGGTTGGGATTTGAGCTTGCTGTTGTTTTACCACACATATCCTAAGAATATCATTTGAAAGCTCACATAAGTACTAAAGGTACATATAACTTAGCTTAGAATACTCTGAGTTCTACTGAACCAGCTGTTGTAGCTCCTAGGGCCTAGCACACCCTAAACTACAACTCTAGCAAGGGATCAGTAGGCAAACAAATAGTGTAGGTAAGTGCACCACTTACACCTCACTAGAAAAGCATGTCTAACCATGGAGAGTCCACTGAGACTCCCCTGGTAAGCATTGACCCTCCACAGGTCACTTCAAGATATGCAGCTCTCAGTTTCCAGGAGATGAGACAAGTGTGTACCTCCAGGAAACTGAAACAGGGTCTAACCCCACCATTCCCTTTCTGATAGGTCTCTTAGAAACCTATGATGCGAGAAAGATTTCTCAGCTAGATGGGAATATGCCAGCCTTAGAGGGTACCACTGGGGATTCAGACCTCCACAACACTGACAATGCAGTTGAGGAGGAGGATCTTGAGGAACTCTCTGGGGATGAGGCAGACAAAGGTCTTGAGGTAGTCAGAAGGCTAACTAGGGCCAACTTAGACTTACTTGGGCTAGGATCTGGGGGACCCCCAGTACTGACCCTAAGTAGGCCTAACCTTGGAGTTAGGAGAGATAGATCTCTTTCTAGGGACTCCAATAGATCTCTGCACTCTAATGCCTCTTCTCAGAGGAGGAGGAACTCTCTCCAGAGGAGATTGACTTCCCCTCAGAGAATGGAGCATGAAGCTAGGATGAGACAGGCCACTCTGAGGATTGAAAGGGAAGAACTTGCCCTGGCCAAAGAAAAGCTTGCCTTTGCTAGAGAGCAGCAGATGAGTGGGTTAGCTCCCACTGGTGGCAGCAATCTCCCAAGAGAAAAAGAGAAGGGTTTAGATACTAAACACCTGACAAAGATAGTGCCCCCCTTTAAACAAGGGGATGACATCCAGAAATGGATGGCTGCTTTGGAGAGGGCCTGCACTGTACAGTGCATCCCCCAAAGTCAGTGGGCAGCTATACTGTGGCTCTCCTTTGATGGCAAAGGTAGAGATAAGCTCCTCACTACTAGAGTTGAGGATGATAACAATTACCAAGTCCTGAAAAATACACTGGTTGATGGGTTTGGCTTAACCACTGAGCAGTACAGGTTGCTGTTCAGGGATACCCAGAAAACTCAGTCTCAGGATTGGGCTGACTTTGTTGATTGTGCCACTAAGGCTTTGGAAGGCTGGCTACTGGGTAGCAAGGTTACTGACTTCACAGGATTGTATAATCTTATTATGAGAGAGCAAGTCTTAAATAATTGTCAGAACCAGTTATTACACCAGCACCTGGTAGACTCTGATCTGACCTCTCCACAAGAATTGGGTAAGAGGGCAGACAAATGGGTCAAAACCAGGATCAGGCCTAAGAACCAAGGTGGTGACCAGAAAAAGGAATCAACCAAGCCTCAAGAGAAGGGTGGGAATAAATCTGCAGATCAAACCACATCAGGGCCCCAAAAATCCTCTGAGGGGGGTGGGTCCCAGAATCCTTCCAATGCCCAGAAGAAACCTTATTGTTATCCCTGTAAACAGGTGGGTCATTTGAAAACTGGCAGCAGTTGCCCAAAGAACAGCAATAAGGAGAACATACCCCCCAAGTAACATTCCCAAACCTCCTGTTACTACTAGTGGTAATCCCCCAGGTGGTGGGAGTGCCCCCAAGAATTTGGGTGCATTTACTTTGGGAGTTCCTGGGGACTCTGGCCTAACCAGGTCCCCAAACTTAGATACTCTTGTCTGTGAGACTGGCATGGGTTTGCCAACTTCACAACTTGTCCCAACACTTTGAGCAAGTACAGACAGGAGCCCCTCATCAATGGTATAAAAGTTGAGGCCTATAGAGATACAGGGGCTAGCATCACCATGGTGACTGAGAGTCTAGTCCCCTCAAGGCAACTTTTACCTGGTGCCACATACCAGGTGACCAATATTGATGGAGTACAGAGAAATCATCCCATGGCAGTGGTAAATCTCAGCTGGGGAGGTGTCACTGGCCACAAGAGAGTGGCAGTGTCACCAAACTTGCCTGTAGATTGCCTACTGGGGAATGATTTAGAGCTCTCAGCCTGGGCTGAGGTAGAGCAAGAAACCCATTTTAAAATGGTGGACCTCCATGGTAAGGTTAGTGGGGCAGTGATAGCCACAGCCCCAGTCCAAGATGTCCTCCCTGAACAGGTCAGGAGGGTTGTGCCAGTCACAGCCCAATCTCAGCAGCTTCCTTCCCAGAAAAGGTTGGCAGGGCTGTGATGGTAACAGCCCATACCCAAACTGAGTCCCCTCCTGAAAAGGTTGGGAGAGTTGTGATGGCCACAGCTCAAACTCAGACAGATAATAGTGTTGTGAAGCCTGAAACTATGGATCACTCCACTCAGACAGAGAGCATTGAGGAGGAAGAGAAATCTCCCTCCAATCAGACTTTAGGAAAGGATCAGCCTCCTCAGGGAACTGATCTGACCCCTTGTGAAGCAACTGCCCCAGAGGTAGTCAGGCCTAGCCTGGCAGAACCCCTGATGTCAGTGGACCCTTCCAAGGTGGGACCCAGTCTGGAGCAGGTAACCTGCCCCTCTCTACCCTGCCTCCGTCAGCCCAGGGCTGTAGAGGTCAGGGAGGCGAGGGTTGGACCCCAAAGGGCTCCCTGTCCAAAAGAATTCCCCCATCAACAGATTAAGGGCACTGAAGCTAGTAGTCCTAGCCAAGTGAAAATAAAACAAACTCCTGAGGGATCTCCCTTAAATTTAGTTAGACACCTCCCACAGATGGACACTGTTGGGCACAGCCAAACCTGGGACCTTAGGGCCCCAAACCTGACCTGTCCCTCCAGTAAGCCAAACAGAGGGACCCAACCTCCAGCTGTAGGTAGCCAGAGGTTGACCCTGAGAGCTCAAAACAACTCAGTCTTGGAAAGAAAGGCCTCTATGGTGGAAAATGATTGGAGGAAGCTGAGCCCAAAATTAGTGGAGCCTCACTTCAGTACTCCATTTCAGCACCAGCCTTTTACTTTGCCAAAACACACCACAGGTAGAGATTCCCTATGGTGGAGACCCTCAGATACCCTTAGGGTGAGGGATTGCTTAGTGGACCATGACATAGGGGGCGACCATGCCAGTGCTGGTACTTCCTTATATGGCCACTTAGGCAATATAGGCTTACCTGTCAAGGATAGCCTTATCTCCTTTCGTTGGGGGGGGGGGGGTTATGTAGGAAGGTAGATCCCTGACTATGGTTGCCCCCAACTTTTTGCCATGTGTTTTGCTGGTTTTCTGACTTAGTTGACCTGGGGCCCTGCTATTCAGGACCCCAGGCCCACTGCTCTCTCTGTAAAATGGATTCCATGTACCTTAGGTGCATATCTAATTGGATACTTAGTCACCTTATCAGTCCCTGTACAGTGTACCTTAGGTACCCAGGGCATAGGTGTACCCAGGGCCTACCAGGGGCTGCAGCATGTATTATGCCACCCCTGGCTGGCCATCCAAATCTGACACAACTGGCTGCACGACAGCTGGGGCAAGGTGGTGTAATCACCCTTTGCTTTAGATATAGTATTCCTATATCTAACCCTAAAATGGACACATATATTCCTATCAGTCACTCCTATGGCAGGCCTTAACAATCCTGAAGGCAGAGTGCGTGGAATAAGGTGAAATGGTGCTCTGGCATGAGCTGAGCCCGTTTGCAGCTTGCGGAACCAAGTCCTAATAGCTGTTCCATGATAACGCATACCATATACTCTTAAGTGCATTATAATCCTCGCGGTTATATGCCAACTCTGGTATCGCTTTATCAAAACATGTCGAGTAAGGTGTCATACGAATTGGAATACTAACCCCTCGCCAATTCTGGCGACGGGGTTAGCATTCCACCCTTCTAGAGGGACACGACATGTATGTAACCTGTAACCCCGGTTAAAGTCAGACATAGCCTCAGCTCCACAAGATGGATGCTGCCACCGAGACACAAGTCTGCCCTCCTGCTGCTGGGAGTCCTCCCAGCGCAGGAGGCAAGGACAAAGGGTTTCCTGCCAGGGGCGGTGCCAGCACCGTCCCAGACAGGGTTTTGTGTATTCTAGGTAGGCAGGGCTTTAGAGGAAGGTGACTGCAAGTGGCACCCCGGTGCTCACTGTGCATAGGCCGGCTGGAACCAGTTCCAGGGGCACTCCAGCCCCTGACCTGGGGAAAGCCCGCCAAAGGAGAGGGGTGTAACCACCCCCCTCCTGGTCCCACCCATAGGGCAGGACTTAGTCGCGTGCCAGCCCCCTTTTTCAGGATAAAGGTAGGAACTGGCCCCCTTCCAAATCAGATCATCTTTGAATCCTGAAACTACTTTCTACAAGAAGGAACTCAAGACTCTTCTCAAGATTTCTCCCTTGTGACTAAGGAGTAGTCACCCTGCAGCAGCAGGCCCCAACCAAGCATCGCGGTTTGTTGACAGTCTCTCCTCTGGATCAAGACTGCTCCAGCACGACGAGAACCGGCTTCCCTGGCACCTCTGACCTCAACCTACATCATCAGCCCAGCTGTGATCCGTGGGTGCGACGAGACCTCGAGGGACCGGCCATCTTCAGAACTGCACGACGCTTGTCCAGCACGACCACCGAGTGACCCTCGACTGAGTGCTTTGGGGTAAGAGAAGCCCCGACCCTGAGCAGCTCCAGCACCGAAGTTCAGCCCCCCTGCATCCACGAGATCTGCGTGGGGCCCTTCTGCTCTTTGCTGCCCACCGCGTTGTCCAGGTCACTTGCCCGTTGGCTAGTGGCCCCTTTACGACGCTCCACGACGACAACTACTGCTGGTCTGGTTGCTCCAGACTAGCCCTTGCTCCCCTCCAACAGAGGAGCACCCTGGACCCTCCTGGTCCACTCAAGACACCATTTTAGATCCACGGCGTGGGCCTTGCATTTGCCAAGACTTGTTGCCCAATCCTGGGTCCAGCGACGTCAGCAGCAGATATCTTCGTGGGACAGCTCGCACCTCCATCCTGGTCGCCGACAACGCCTCCTGGTCCGAGAGACTGCAGAGCCCAGCAGCGCCCACTCACCTGGTCGAGGCAGTTTCTTTTAAAATGCTCACAACAGGTATGGGAAGAACCGCATTGGTTTGTTAATGGGTGATAAAATCGGTTAAGAAAAGGGAAGCGTTTGTTTAAAAATTGGAATGTAAGCAAGGAATAGTCAAGGAAAGGAGGGCATCAACATGTGTGGGAGAAGAGAGTGGCGTAGAGAGAGACACATTTGAGATAAACATACCGCTTAAATATTTTTCACATGGTGACCAAGTAAATGATTAAATTTTGTATTTTGATACCGGGTACAAATCGAACATTAAGTGCGCTGTTTAAAATGATTGAATTATGTACATTTATGTGTATAAGAGTGATGGATAAATGTTGTTTTTATTATCTGTAGTGACCCCTGACGAAGGGCGCGTTGGACGCCCGAAATGCATTGGGACTTTGAAAAATAAAACACTGTTTGTGATGAACCCTGCATCAGTCGTATTTTAACATGAGGTCTGGATGGACACTGTTTAAATATTTGAAACTTGGTAAAAAGGCAAATCATTCCGTGTGTGGATTCGCTAACTTGAAGAAATGTGGACGTAGTTAAATGTTGAAACTAATAGTTTACAAGGACTAAAATGGATAAAAGTGGAGATGTATAAATGATAGCCTAAGTGATGGTTCGCCGCTGTGCATTTGGAGAGGGGCAAAAATGCTGTCCCCATTCTGTAGTTTAATGTTCAATTCAGTGGTAATTGGGCTTACCACTACATCACTCAGCATGCATTAAGTATTACATTGGATTACAACGTGAAGAAATTGGAATAGTAAAGGTGTGCATCCCCACCCCCATGATTGTTGATGTAAAACAAGCCCAAACAGGGGAGTGCACCCATTGTCGAAAGGATAAATAAAATGAAAAGAAAAACACATTTCCATGAATCCACAACTCTGACGAAACATCGTGGTTCATCACCTACAATGGACTGAATAACCAAGACAAAGTACTATTGAAGCGCCGCACGAGGTCAAATTGTATTTAATTAACAAGAGCACTAAATGACTTTGAGTAACGATCACATGTTATCGAGATACCGGGAGATGGCATTATGGGAAATGGAGTCTAGTGAACGGACACGCAAATGCAGTGGCGGGAAATGTTTAAGAAAGAGCCAATTGGGAGTGAGTAGGGAGGGAAAGTATGATTATAAAGAGGGAGGGGCAAGAAACGGACGAGTATGCCTGCAACAATGAGACAGAAGGAAGGCAGTTTCTTTTAAAACGCTCACAACAGGTATGGGAAGAACCGCATTGGTTTGTTAATGGGTGATAAAATCGGTTAAGAAAAGGGAAGCGTTTGTTTAAAAATTGGAATGTAAGCAAGGAATAGTCAAGGAAAGGAGGGCATCAACATGTGTGGGAGAAGAGAGTGGCGTAGAGAGAGACACATTTGAGATAAACATACCGCTTAAATATTTTTCACATGGTGACCAAGTAAATGATGAAATTTTGTATTTTGATACCGGGTACAAATCGAACATTAAGTGCGCTGTTTAAAATGATTGAATTATGTACATTTATGTGTATAAGAGTGATGGATAAATGTTATTTTTATTATCTGTAGTGACCCCTGACGAATGGCGCGTTGGACGCCCGAAATGCATTGGGACTTTGAAAAATAAAACACTGTTTGTGATGAACCCTGCATCAGTCGTATTTTAACATGAGGTCTGGATGGACACTGTTTAAATATTTGAAACTTGGTAAAAAGGCAAATCATTCCGTGTGTGGATTCGCTAACTTGAAGAAATGTGGATGTAGTTAAATGTTGAAACTAATAGTTTACAAGGACTAAAATGGATAAAAGTGGAGATGTATAAATGATAGCCTAAGTGATGGTTCGCCGCTGTGCATTTGGAGAGGGGCAAAAATGTTGTCTCCATTCTGTAGTTTAATGTTCAATTCAGTGGTAATTGGGCTTACCACTACATCACTCAGCACGCATTAAGTATTACATTGGATTACAACGTGAAGAAATTGGAATAGTAAAGGTGTGCATCCCCACCCCATGATTGTTGATGTAAAACGAGCCCGAACAGGGGAGTGCACCCATTGTCGAAAGGATCACTAAAATGAAAAGAAAAACACATTTCCATGAATCCACAACTCTGACGAAACATCGTGGTTCATCACCTACAATGGACTGAATAACCAAGACAAAGTACTATTGAAGCGCCGCACGACATCAAATTGTATTTAATTAACAAGAGCACTCAATGACTTTGAGTAAGGATCACATGTCATCGAGATACCGGAAGATGGCATTATGGGAAATGGAGTCTAGTGAACGGACACGCAAATGCAGTGGCGGGAAATGTTTAAGAAAGAGCCAATTGGGAGTGAGTAGGGAGGGAAAGTATGATTATAAAGAGGGAGGGGCAAGAAACGGACGAGTATGGCTGCAACAATGAGACAGAAGGAAGGCAGTTTCTTTTAAAACGCTCACAACAGGTATGGGAAGAATCGCATTGGTTTGTTAATTGGTGATAAAACCAGTTAAGAAAAGGGAAGCGTTTGTTTAAAAATTGGAATGTAAGCAAGGAATAGTCAAGGGAAGGAGGGCATCAAGATGTGTGGGAGAAGAGAGTGGCGTAGAGAGAGACACGTTTGAGATAAACATACCGCTTAAATATTTTTCACATGGTGACCAAGTAAATGATGAAATTTTGTATTTTGATACCGGGTACAAATCGAACATTAAGTGCGCTGTTTAAAATGATTGAATTATGTACATTTATGTGTGTAAGAGTGATGGATAATTGTTGTTTTTATTATCTGTAGTGACCCCTGACGAAGGGCGCGTTGGACGCCCGAAATGCATTGGGACTTTGAAAAATAAAACACTGTTTGTGATGAACCCTGCATCAGTCGTATTTTAACATGAGGTCTGGATGGACACTGTTTAAATATTTGAAACTTGGTAAAAAGGCAAATCATTCTGTGTGTGGATTCGCTAACTTGAAGAAATGTGGACAAAGTTAAATGTTGAAACTAATGGTTTACAAGGACTAAAATGGATAAAAGTGGAGATGTATAAATGATAGCCTAAGTGATGGTTCGCCGCTGTGCGTTTGGAGAGGGGCAAAAATGTTGTCCCCATTCTGTAGTTTAATGTTCAATTCAGTGGTAATTGGGCTTACCACTACACCACTCAGCACGCATTAAGTATTACATTCGATTACAACGTGAAGGAATTGGAATAGTAAAGGTGTGCATCCCCACCCCCATGATTGTTGATGTAAAACGAGCCCGAACATGGGAGTGCACCCATTGTCGAAAGGATCAATAAAATTAAAAGAAAAACACATTTCCACGAATCCCCAACTCTGACGAAACATCGTGGTTCATCACCTGCAATGGACTGAATAACCAAGACAAAGTACTATTGAAGCGCCGCACGAGGTCAAAATGTATTTAATTAACAAGAGCACTAAATGACTTTGAGTAACGATCACATGTTATCGAAATACCGGGAGATGGCATTATGGGAAATGGAGTTTAGTGAAAGGACACGCAAATGCAGTGGCGTGAAATGTTAAAGAAAGAGCCAATTGGGAGTGAGTAGGGAGGGAAAGTATGATTATAAAGAGGGAGGGGCAAGAAAAGGACGAGTATGGCTGCAACAATGATACAGAAGGAAGGCAGTTTCTTTTAAAACGCTCACAACAGGTACGGGAAGAACCGCATTGGTTTGTTAATGGGTGATAAAATCGGTTAAGAAAAGGGAAGCGTTTGTTTAAAAATTGGAATGTAAGCAAGGAATAGTCAAGGAAAGGAGGGCATCAACATGTGTGGGAGAAGAGAGTGGCATAGAGAGAGACTCGTTTGAGATAAACATACCGCTTAAATATTTTTCACATGGTGACCAAGTAAATGATGAAATGTTGTATTTTGATACCGGGTACAAATCGAACATTAAGTGCGCTGTTTAAAATGATTGAATTATGTACATTTATGTGTATAAGAGTGATGGATAATTGTTGTTTGTATTATCTGTAGTGACCCCTGATGAA
This sequence comes from Lissotriton helveticus, assembly GCF_964261635.1. Taxonomy (NCBI): domain Eukaryota; kingdom Metazoa; phylum Chordata; class Amphibia; order Caudata; family Salamandridae; genus Lissotriton; species Lissotriton helveticus. The sequence goes on along the minus strand of NC_136058.1, from coordinate 172,157,346 downwards.
GGGCGCGTTTTACACCCGAAATGCATTGGGACTTTGAAAAATAAAACACTGTTTGTGATGAACCCTGCATCAGTCGTATTTTAATATGAGGTCTGGATGGACACTGTTTAAATATTTGAAACTTGGTAAAAAGGCAAATCATTCCGTGTGTGGATTCGCTAACTTGAAGAAATGTGGACGAAGTTAAATGTTGAAACTAATGGTTTACAAGGACTAAAATGGATAAAAGTGGAGATGTATAAATGATAGCCTAAGTGATGGTTCGCCGCTGTGCGTTTGGAGAGGGGCAAAAATGTTGTCCCCATTCTGTAGTTTAATGCAAGACTTTAATAGCCATACATGTTTACAGAATGATGTGTCCCTTTGAGAAATACTGCTTAAAAATTCATTTTAGGTCCATGCCCAAAAGTGTGTGTCAGTTATGTATCACATGTTAGTAGTTAAATGCTAGCTAGAAGACAGTTGTGACAATGAGTCACATAGCAAGATCAGATTGTCCTTTTACTCACATTCAGGTTAATGCCTGTATGACAGGGCCTAAGGTACATATTAGTTGTAGTATGCCTTTTCTCCCACTGGGTCAAGGCATACCCAACTAGAAGAAGTGTCAGTCTATTGTTAGCGAAACTATTGTTAAGGGGAATTGATCCCTAGTTTTGGTATACCTGTTTTTTAAATCTGATTGTGGCACTCATCTTAAAAATAAAGTCATGGTATTACTCTGCATAGCGCTTGGAATCTATTAGAAATTCCATTGCAGTTACAGGCCAGAAAGATGAGAAGTGTTGGAACAGGTCAATTGTACATTGAAATTCAGAATCACCAAGGTGTGCACCTCTACTTCGCATAAATGGCCAAGTGTACTCTCACTTGTCTTGATGAGTCTCAGGTGCATGTCAAATGACATTATCGCCACAAGGTGTTGATGGGGAGAGCCATAAGAATCCTTCTATACTTCCAGCTGTGCTTGTAAACATCACAGATGATTGGCTGATGTGGTGCATTCTATATTTCGTCAGGCTAATCCGAGGAGCAGGACGTCACAACCTCAGTCACGGAGATTGGATCCTGGTGCAAGAACTGTCTGAAACCTCCTTAGAAGGGCCATCAACAAGTAATCATTGTGAATAACACTTCTGTGGAATGTGTCGGATTACCGTAGTTGATTCATGCATCACACATGAAAAAGGTGAGAATAGCTGATGAATAACGGGGTGCACAGCCACGATTCACAGAGACAGAACCCAATCATCCAGAGAAGAATTGCAAATTGAATCTCTGCCAGATGGCTACCAGCAAGGCCAGTCTGATCAAGCCCTAGAGTTACAGGGACAAGATCAAGCCAAGGATACTCAAGAGTCTCAAATTCAGAGAAAGAGACAAAGAGCAAAACTTAAGCTCTGCATTTCTTGATTTCCGGATCAATCCTGGATTGCTGACCGTGATGAAGATGATCAGAGGGAAAACAACCAAACAATCCTCAATCTTTGACACATGAAGTGAGGAGACTAGTAGTGCCTGAAAACAGATCTGAAAGAGGAAGTGAGCACCATGAATTGGAGCTAGTCATAAGCAAAATAGTGTATCTCAAAAAAGAGTGGCCAAGAGTTGAAGAAGGAAGAAAACGTTTCTAGGTCCTGAATGGTCAAAAATAGCTGAAGTTGAGCAGTTGCCATTGATCTGGTAGATTGCAAATGTATTTTTGAGAGGCCTTCATGAACGTGTACTGATTATAGCCGAGACAATCGTTCCTGAATAATTCCTGATGAAATATTGAAGTGAGATCCAAACTGAGATCTGGAAGTTAAAGCTTGTTTGTTTTGTGCTTTAGGTATCCAGTCGAAGATGGTAGGATTTCTTTCCTGAACTAGTCTTGAGTATATGAACTGAAACCGTTAGTTGGACTTTGATATTTTCTTGATTTTTTTTTTGTACTGTAAATTTAGTGGTATGATTATTTTTTTTACTATTGTTTTAGAAGAAATATATCAAGCAGCAATGAAATTTGCTGTGAAAATGTGATTATGATATTGATATTCATAGTTAACTATCTCGTGGGATATAGCACTTCAGTCAGGGATACTTCGCCCAAACCTTAGAAGGCTTGAAGACTTCAATTGAGAACAAAATTATATTTACACACTCTACTAAATGTCATGTATTTTAGCATTAGCCTACAACTGATCCTATTCGGGTGAGAGCTTCGGTCAGTTGAAATAACATTTGTTTTTTTATTTGCTGTGCTGTTTGCTATTTTTGCATTTAATTATTATTAGACTGGAGAGCTCCCCGATGTGTTGTGATTTTTTAACATTGTGATTACTGAACAACCCTAAATCCAACAATTTGTGCTCATACAGCTGATTTACAAGAGCAAACAGCTTTGTGAATCAGACCCTATGTTTCTGTTCATTTTGTTTTCTATTAAAGACAGTGTTAATGAGTGTGTTACCACAATTGGTCTTATGGAATACCTATAAGACCATATTATCAGAATGTATTAGTTTGTCAAATTAAGTCTGAGAACTGAAAACATTGTTTCCTGATGATGTGGAAGGACTACAGAGATCAGCCACACAAGAGGCTAGCATATTAATAAACCACACAATAGGGTATTGGAACAATAGTGCAGCTAAGTTACCTTAGGCATTAATTCAAGCAAGGGAAAGGGGCCTGCCTTCCCTGGGTAATACAATACGCCAATAGCCTGGAAGTTGGTAGCTACTACTGCTGCTGGTACAGTAGGCCCATCACACCCTTGAGCACTGGTGCTATTGCACATGCTATGCTAATGATAGCCACATCCCTGTATGGACAGGAGTAGCAGATATGTAATCCATGTTGATTACATAGCTCTTGAAATGGAGAATTAGTCACACATGAGGGTGTTCAGAAATGGGTGGGCATCAGTTCAGAATCCATCAAACTTGATTCTGCCCCAATGGCTTACAGGGTGCTCCGCCACATGTTGCCTGTTTCAGTATTCTCCTTGATGCATCTACTGAGCAGTAAAAACTTTACTTTTCTCTTTTGGATTCTGGTTTAACTTTGAAAGCGCCTTCTGACATTTGAGAATTCTGTGTGGGTGTTGTAATCCAAGTGGGTGCCCTGTCCTTCCAGCGCCACCTGTGCACACCTCAGAGGAGAGCAAGAAGTATCCCCATGACCTTGGGATCTCCTGCACCACCTGGCACTGGTAAAATACTGCCTCTCGCTCTCCCCATGTGAAGAATGTGTGGCAAGCGTGGATAGTGCTCGGCACAGCGGGTCCTCTGGAGGGAGCAAAGGTGTGGTGGATGGGTACTGTCGGGGAGTTTGTAAAAAAAAAATAACTACTGACCCAACACAGAATTTTTGTCTTACTCAGTGGGCTTGATAGAGTTCTCATCATTAGAGTAGGGCATTGCACCACTGACCCTTTTTAGAGCAAACTGAGTGATGTCCTTTCCCACCAGGAAAAACCTTGACAAACAGAAAAATTAAAATAATGATAGAGCAGTAGGGCTGTGCACAGCTTCGTCCCTCCCATTCTGCTTCAGCTTTCCTCTGGATCTGCTGAGGACTCTCAGAGGACTGCTGTGCTGTGTACATCAGTGGACTACCCTGATGCGCATGAGGATGGCTCTGTAGCCTGAAGCCTGCCCTGTGCCATCAGAAGACTGCCCTGCTGCTTGAGATCTGTACTTTCGCTTGAACCTAGGACTTCCAGATTGACTTCAAGGGCTCGTTAGCTGGCCTCCTGAATGGAGCCTCCGAGACAGAAAATGCTGCAACCATCTTGAACCCGCACCTGGTCTCAGCCTGAGCAGGCCCTAACTTTCCAAGTGGTGACCCGCCAGTCCTGGACCCTTGGAAATGGTGTAAAAGGTGCCGAAATAGCCCAAATCCAAAACTTGAGCTTTCAAACATTTTCCTTCAAAAGTGCTCTGAGAACGGAGAGAAGACTAAGATCTCCCTGCTCGCCGATCTGCCTGAGGTGCATTACCCATTGGCCTGACTTGGCCTGACTTCACGGTAATTCCCGCAATGTTCCACTCCACAGTAGCGAATTGTCTCCTGTCCTCTTCAACTTCTGCATGCAGCTCTTGGTGCTCTATTCACAGATAACACATAACAGCTTCAAGATTCACCAAAAAGCCTGTGATAAACTGCTCCAATGTAGAAACCTCTTTAAAGAACACTACATCACAATGTATTAACCATCCACAATCCAGTAACCTCTCTTATCACTCTTTGTCTTTCTGCTTGGCTTTGACTAAGTATAGTACTGCACTGCTGTTTGGCTAGCATCATGGTCTAGGATTGCTACGTTCATACATAGATATGCATAACTTTTCTCTACTGTCTCGGGACATTGATAGCTTGAATTTTCCTAGCAGAGCTTGGTAATAAATAGTATGCTCATGAAACATCTGTCATAAGAGATCTTTAGTTAGCATTTATCACCTTGGAAAGACTAAGTGATAACTTCTATTCTTTTGGCAAGCCACATTGTTAGTTTGTATCTGGCTCAAGGCAAATACTTTACTAGCCCTTAATCAACCAGTAATCTATTCAGATAATATTTATTGTTCTGGCAAGTATTCTATAAATAATGCTAGATATTTATTTTTTAGATTTATTATTGGTTTTTGTATAACCAAAGCAACAGTTGCAGCTCTCACTCAAAAACAATCCCACCATTCATTGACATCATACAGTTTAACATATTGTTTTTCCATGCCCATGCAGTAATCCCCGACCATGCATCCCAATTGTTAGAAATTGGATTTCTGGTTGGCTAAGTCTTGCGCCAAAGCCAGGTAGGAGCCACCACTCTAGTCAGGGCAAGGGAGTTACACGCCAAAGATAACCCCTGCTCACCCCCTTGGCAGCTTGGCACGAGCAGTCAGGCTTATCTCGGAGGCCATGTGTAAAGCATTTGCGCAACCCACACAGCAACAACATATTAGGCACATCACAAAAGGAACTCCACACAAGGTTATATCAAAAATAGCCTTTGTATTATCATAAAACACATTAGAATAGTAACCACACAATATACACTGTGCCACCTGGCACTGGGCAATATTTACAGGGGATTATATACACATGACAGGGCCACTTGGGCCACTGTCTGAACCATCACTTAGTAAAGATAGTAAACGTAGAACATATAATAGAGGTAGAACACAACCAGTAATTATTGGCAAACACTGTACTCAGCATCATCCTCTAACACAAATCATATTATGCACAGTCTCACATTTAGGCGTGAAATACATTTTGCGCCAACCCCACCAGCATAACTCACATTAGGAGTATAATTCACAGTAGGAAAGAACTCAAACATAAACACAGTATGCACAACCTCATAACCATAAAACCACATTAGAGGCATAAATCGGGGGCTTAAATCATAATACATGCATCACATTTCCTAGCACCACATAAATCACATTAGGGCCTGGGCCCTATAATCCTAACAGTCTCCCTGGCCAATTGGCCTTCTCACAGGGGCTCAAATGCCTTACCTTTATATAGACTGAACACAAGGCTAAAAGCACTCAAGGAGCCACAATGCACATAATTACAGATTGTCTTCAAAAGCAATAAAGACACTCAAAAATAGTGTGGAACAAACTTAGTTCGAGGCCGGGGTCCACGCGACCTGGTGGTGCACAGTGTACCTGAGATTTAAAGGGGCACGGCACGCAGCCTCACAAGGAAGCCGCAGTGATGACAGGCGGACTCGCAGCGGCCACAGCTCCCAGCTGTAGCGGCCCGTGGTGTGAACTCATGATAATCCTGGAATGGGGCTTAAAGGCGGGCACCCAGCGGCCCACGCAGGTCTTAACAAGATCCTCGAAGTGGGGACTAGTGCGGGCACTCAGCGGCACAGCTCCTCAGCTGCAGCGGCCCACAATAGCAATTGCAATGATTCTCATAGGACGGCAAATGCGGGCACTCAGCGGCACAGCTCCTCAGCTGCAGCGGCCCACAATAGCAATTGCAATGATTCTCATAGGACGGCAAATGCAGGCACTCAGCGGCACAGCTCCTCAGCTGAAGCGGCCCACAATAGCAATAGTGATGATTCTCGTAGGACGACAAATGCGGGCACTCAGCGGCAACAGCTCTTCAGCTGCAGCGGCCCACATAGTGATAGCGATAATTCTCGCAGGACGGCAAATGCGGGCACTCAGCAGCAACAGCTCCTCAGCTGCAGCGCCCCACAATAGCGATAGCTATGATTCTCGTAGGACGGCAAATGCGGGAAATCAGCTGCAACAGCTCCTCAGCTGCAGTGGCCCACAATAGCGATAGCAATGATTCTCGCAGGACTGTCCACAATAGCGATAACAATGACTTTGGTAGCACAGGCAAATGCGGGCACTCAGCGGCAAGAGCTCCTCAGCTGCGGCGGCTCACAATAGCGAAGCAATGACTTTCAGCCCACATCTTTATCCATGGAACCGGCGATCGTGCCGTTTGAGGACGTAACTAAAACTCCTCTCGAGTGATATCCGAAAGTTAGTCCTAACTGGGATAGCCACTGCTCACAAACAACCGCGCCGAAGGAAATCCCTTCGGTCCCTATTAAGAACCGGGCAAGCCGCCTTGCAATTAACCCTGGCGTCTCCACTTCCTAGCTACCATCTTCGCCCCCTCGGGGTATGAGGGTCTAAATTATTAGGCATACATTCTATGTCCAGATGATGATCCGCTTATTCCCTTGCTGGATCAAAATGCCGTCGACACTTTGAAACACCTGATACACCAAAAACCTTTGTTTACTAAACTGTAAAGGTATATTATGCAATTTGTTCTTTTTGTCACTGTTTATTCCCTATGTACAACAAACCGAAAAGCTTTGCCTGAGCCCCCTGTTTGTCCCTCCCCCCCCCCTCTGTTTTGTATTCTCTTGGTTAAGTAGAGCACAGGCTTGTGTCCCACTTTATGCATTGTTTGTTGATATTTTCTCCATTTCCTAACAAGTGAATATCAGACCTCTGTCCGGCTGGACATGTCCACTTAATATAGTAACGGCTGAGTCTATGTTCATTGTTCGTATATTTCCCTTCTCCAGGGACCACTGTTGTTTAAAAGAATTAACTACCAAGGTCCCTGGTCGACTTCTTTGGGTTCCCTTGTTGCCTTTAAATATATATACTAGTAGACATGCAGCACTAATAGTTCCGCTTACATACGTAGACCTTTTAATTATGTCCCAGGTCTGCCATTGAGTGCCTTTGTGGACAGTTTGAACTGCCATTTCGACCTGGTAAAAGAAACCTTTTTTCAGGCCTAAAGCTTCTTTTTTATTATATATAAGTCACCTCTAAGGTACGCCCTAAAGATCCCAGAGGGCAGGGGATGCAGTGTATTTATAAAGTTGGACATGTATTTTCAAGTTTTACATGTCCTGGTAATTAATTATTCTGCAATTCAGTTTTCACTACTGCAAAGCCTGCTTCTGCGATAGGAAGACAGTGTGTGACCCTATTACATTTAATAAGTGGTACCTTGTAAATGGGAGCAGATAGGAATATATTATTGGTGTCTGAGAAATTGTAATTAAAACTCCTCTTTAATGGTAAAGTTGGATTTTAAGTTACAATTTTGAAAATGCCACTTTCATAAAGTTGCCATTTTCTTGACCTATTTGGTGCCTGCAGCCATTTTCTGGGTTACAGGATTGGGTGGAGGTGGCAGTTGGACTTTGTTTATTCCTCCCAAACAGTCACACAATTAAGGGATTAGGTATCTCTCGGTTGGCCATCAAGTGACAGGTTGGAATAGCGAAGCTGGGCACAGCCCCACTTGCAAGTTTAATAGGCTGTGTCCTGCCTTCACACAAAAAACTTGTCACCACTGCATAGTTTATGCAACCAGCTTTTGCCAGGGCAAGGGATGCAGGAAACTTTGAGGACTTCAAAGGGGATTCTCTAGAAACTTCTCCTGCTTCAAAATGGGCACCAGGTATAAATAATGGACTCTCAGGCCCAACACTTCAGCATGCCTCTAAACCTGTGGATGCGAGAAGGACTGATGTGCTACTTTGCTGCAAGAAGGACTGCCACACTGCTGCCCTGTTGCTCTGCTGCTTTGCTGCCTGCTGCCATGCTGGCTAGAAAGCGGAGGGCATTCTATCACTTACCTGGATATTCAATGCATAATTGCCCCTTCGATCGTTTGCACCCAGGACCATAACGTGGATTAAAAGACAAAAGAAAATAACAACATATTGGAAGGCTGTTGGTTAATATCACGTTCACATAAGGGAGTCTATTTCATTGTGTGAGAACTAGCAGAGTTTTTTTGAAGATTAGCAGATCTAAAAAATTCATCTATCATTTTTCTTATTTGTATCATTGACATGTTATACCTTCAATTTTGTGAACGGATTGCATATTGTTGCAAAACGCAAATGTGTAAATTTGAAGTATATGCAGAGGTGGATTAATGGGAGGGATGCAGTGGACTATGGGATTTGTATTTATTTGTATACTTTTGTGTGGCTGGTTCTATTTGATTAGTAATTAGAGGCACATGCAAGGTTGGAATTCACGAGAGAGGTTAAAATGGTGAGGTCACACTCGGGGGATTTAATATGGATTGTTATGTTTGAGTTCGTGGTGTGCACTTACACTTGCACGGCAGTGGAAAGTGGAGTAATTGAGGCGGTTTCACTGCTAAGCACAGGATTCAGAAATTGCAGGTATAAACTAATGTTTTCATTGCATTTGGAGTGGTCACGTTGCATTTGTTAATTTGGAATACAATTGGTGTTATATGGTTGCCGGGGTGAACACTTATTTTTAAAATTTATGATAATTGATTTGACTATGGATGCTAGTTGTGGTGCACAGGGACAGTGGGGATTTGGTTGACACAGTTTTGGTATAATGGTTTTTCATTAGATATTGGTGAAAAATGTTTGTAAATGTAAAGTTTTTTTTTAAATACATGGATTGGAGTTTTGCACAATGAGAGGAGATATGTAAGTTTAAGTTTCATGTTCAATGTTGCAAAATATCAAATGGTGGTTTTATCTCTTTAGTTTCCCCTGACAAAGGGCTGTTTCAGCCCAAAATGCATTGGATCTATGCGAATAATGCCCTCGAGGAAGAACTATGTATGCCTACGTGCTATAGAATTAAGGTTTGAATAGACATGCCTTTAGCATTTAAAGCAATGGGGATCCATTAGGCCTTCTATGTGAATGAGAAAGTAAAGAAAAAATATTTGAAAGAAATAATGGAATAAAATCAACAAAAAAGGGAGTACTGAATGAAGGATGGAGTCTTTTTGAATATTTCTTGATTTTGCTCCATATCGCACAGGAAAATAAACCTTTTGCCAGGCTTAAACATTCCTTTTTTCATTACATATAAGTCGGGTAGGCCCTAAAGAGCCCAGATGGCAGGGTGCACTGCATTTAAAAAGTTGGAGATGTACTTTTAAGTTGTGCATGTCATGGTAATGAAAAACTATTCAATTAATTTTTCACTACAACAAGGTCTGCCTCTCCGATAGTATAACATTGTGTTACCCTATTACATTTAATAAGTGATAACTTGTAATTGGGAGCAGATAGGAATATTTTCTTTGTGTCTTAGAGATTATAATTAAAAATCATCTTTAATAGTAAAGTCGGATTTTAAGTTACAATTTTGAAAATGCCACTTTTAGAAAACTGCCATTTTCCTGACCTATTAGGTGCCTACACCCTTTTCCTGGGTTACATGATTGGGTGTAGTTGGCAGTTTGACTTTGTTTATTCCTCCGAGAGAGCCACACAATAGAGGGATTAGGTATGACTGGAAGGGCCAGCAACTGGCAGGTTGGAGTGGTCAAGCTGCGCACAGCCCCACTTGCAAATGAATAGGCTACATCCTGCCTTCACACAAAGGACTTCTCACCACTGCATTATTCATGCAGCCAGCTTTGAACTCCGGCAGGGGACACAGGAAACTTCAAAGACTTCAAAGGGAATTCTCTAGAAATTTCTCCTGCTTCGAATTGTGCAGCAGGTATAAATAATGCACCAAGCAAACACAAAGAGATAATGGAGGGAGCACTGAAACTTTTCAGACACTCACCCCCAGTCACAGATCTGGCTTGAACCCATCATCGTTCTTTAGCTCACTTCGCCACCCCAGTTCAGACTCAGCCATATGCAAATCAGTCTTTACCCTGTGCCTCTTGGGAACAGTCCAGCCCGAACTTCCAAGCCACGTCTTCCCTGGACCAGAAACAAGCATCCTGGGACCGGTTTTGGGGTAACACCCAATATCAGCCAGGCTAGCTTGAATCCAGTGGCAAAGTGGAAATGTTTCAGCGCTCTGTCCATAATCTAGGTACAGCAGCGGTCTGGCAGAGTGCACAGCAGGTTACAGCAGCAGGTAGTTCACTGAGAACCCTTCCACAAGTCCAAGAGTGAACTGAAGAGTGGGTCTGAAAGTCCTATTTTTATACCCTGATGCCTTCTTCTGGAATGTGGGAGATGCTTCTGGATAGATTCTTTGAAATGCATGACATTTCTTGACTCCTCTGCTCAAAGTTGACTGCAGTGAAAATGCAGGGTTGTTAGACTCTTGTGTGAAGGTAGCGCACAGGAAATTCAATTGTAAGTGGGACTGTGCTCAACTCTGCCCCCATCCTGTCAGCTGATGTACCATGGAGGCACACCTAATCCTTCTATTGTGTGACCACCTGGGAGGATTTCATAAAGTATAACTATCAGCTACGCCCAGTCATGTGACCCAAGACAGGCTGCAGGCACAAAGGACAGGAAAAGGCAGTTTTCTAAAAGTGTAATTTTCAAAATTGTAATGAAAAACCCAACTTTACCATTAAAGAGTGTTTTTCATTATAATTTCATAGCTACCAAACATGATATAGCTACCTGATCCCAATTGGGAATTACAGCTTATTAAATGTAATAAGGAATCTCCAATGTTATCCTATTGGATGGGTAGGCCTCACAATAGTGTTACAACAATTTAGGAGTTTTTCACTACCAGGACCTGTAAAACCTAAAATTACATGTCCAATCTTTTTATTACAAGGTACCCAGCCTTGATACCTGGGGCCTACATTAGGGGTGGCTTAAATGTAATATAAGCAGAGTTTAAGGCTTGATGAGGAGGTTTAAACGCCAAGCCAACATGGCAGTTTAAAACTTCACGTAGGCTGCAACATCAGGCCTCTGACATGTTTTAGAGTGCTACTTGAGTGGGTGACACAATAAGTGCTACAGGCCGTCTGGTAAAAATTAATTTTCCGCCCTGGGTATATGGGGAATCTCCTCTACAAGGGAGTTATGAGCAAATTAAATATGCCAACTAAGTATATGCCAATCAAACAATGTTTAGGGGAGTGAGCACAAGCACTTTAGCATGGTTTAGTGGTGGTAAAGGGCACAATGGCCTAAGGATAACAAAAACAAATACTTCAAAAAAGTGGAGGGAAAAAGGCGAAACCGTTTGAGGGTAACACTGCAGAGAGGGCGAGGTCCAACAGTCTACAATTCTTTCCGTCCAAACAAATATGTATTTATTCCCATATAATTGACCTGTAATCCTTCATATTACCATACAACATTCCTTTAAAGCCAGACCTGTTGGCATTAACAATGCTTGTTAAGCACTTCAGCTGCTGACTGAGGACAACAGGTTGCGCCTATTATTGATGGTTGCACAATAACACCCCCTCTCCCCTCACTGTATTCCTGACGGTGGCTGACAATTATGTGAAACTGGACCATGTATACAGCATAAGTTTACAAAAAAACAGCTATGAGCATTCAGATCTTTCCACATCCTAGACACAGAGAGCTTCCCTCTCGCTCTCTGTCATTGCCACTTGCAAAACTGGTAAAAAAAACCGACTGTTGGTTGATAAGTTCCCATTTACGGTCCTATGTAATTTAAATTAATTATTCTACCTGACAGCTTAGAATTAATCTAATGCACACAGGAAAACTAAAGAAAAACATTAAGTGCTATAAACAGGCTGTGATTTTTCACTTATGGTCTGGCTATTGAAATTATGCAAGAACGCAGAATCAAATTATGCCGCATGCTTGGCTGCCTTTTCATCATGAGAATGGCTAATCAGGTGGCATATGTAATTTGAGCAAACGGCAATTTATGCAGCGAGTTATGTTGCATTGTAATCAAGTCATTTTGACAATGTAACATATGTATTGATGGAAAACAGCCAAATTCTTACAAAAATTAATTTTTTTTTAAATAAAGAAAACCACTGACATTTGGCAGTTAGAATTCAAAATGGCTTTATACTCCCATACACAAAGCTCTTGTAATTAAAGTATCACACCTCTTGTTTTGAACTAGCAAATTTTATTTTAAAGCCTGGCTTCTGAAGAACAGACAGTGGGTGTTTTATTTTATGGTGGCAGCCATGGGGCGAGAGGATCCGCTCCTTTCTACCAAACAAGTGACCAACAGAACAAAATAAAAATATTTTAATGCGACTGTCTTATTTAAAGATACTTTCATTTGAGGATATCTGGACTTGGAGATTCTTTTAGGTCTGGCTTCGTCTTTGAAAACAATGCTGCTTTGAGAACAGTGTGATGTAAACATAAATGGTTTTAAACAGTTAAATAAAACGTTTTATCTGTCAATGAAAACAGAGGATTGCATCAAAGGCAAAGTATGTTAAATATGTAATAAATTGAGTACCTACCCGGTTAGCAACTTGTTTATAACTTTGCGATGGTTTTTGTCTTATGCTCTTTGTTTTCTTCACCTTATATTAGTCTTATATTAGCCTTGGTGATATGTTTGATTTGGGGGACTTGGTGGATTTAGATTCACACTCCAGTGGTGAAGCTCAAGGTAGCTCTGGGTTGTCATCTCGTATTGTTGAAGAAGTAGACAGATCAGAGGCGGACCTCCTGAGCTATAAGGTGAGAGCCTTTTCACCAAAAAATAAGAAACTGGGCTTGAAAGACCAAGAAGGGGGTGGGTAGTCACGGAAAAGGGGAAGGAGGACAGAACCTCGAATCACGAATATTAGGTGTGTATTCTAGATCGGTGAAACTGTGTGTACCTTTGGGGAGTTTGATCACAAGCCGCTGCGGGTGGTTAGTGTGCACAGTGATTTGGTGAAATTGTGTGTGCCTTTCGGGTATCACATCACAAGCCACTGTGGGTGGTTCGTGTGCCATTTGGTTTTGTGAAATTGAGTTTACCTTTGCGGTATCACATCACAAGCCACTGCGGGTGGTTAGTGTGCATTCTAGTTTGGTGTAGTTGTGTGCATCTTCGGGGTGTCACACCACCTCTCTTTTAGGGTTGAGGTGTGTACCTGTGTGGATTTACACCGTATAATTCCCTCATTGGTCAGCTTGAGAAGCTCTCCCCAGAATGGGCTGAACAAGGGTCATCTTGCTCCTGATGGAGTGCATCCTGAAACTAAGCCTGCAACTACAAGCTGACGTTTACCTGAGTAGAAACTTGTTTATAACTCTGACATTGTTCTATGTATTGACCTATTTGTTTTATGTTGCATCTGTAGCCTTGCTAATATGTTTGCTGAAAAATATTTCACATAAATAAATAACTACCTCAGTGCTGTAAGCACAACAGCATTTTCCACAATTAAACCAGAATTTTATTAGGATATTAACACCAGGCAGATAGTTATATCGCCTCAAAGTCTGAATAAAGCAACCAAATGGTGAATGGTGAGTGGGCAATTTCGTGGAATGTCAGAAACTATGCATTGTGCCTGCAACATTTTATGTAACTTTTATTTGAGCTTGAAACATTTTCTTTCTGTAATCATTATAGTCTGGTACATTTTAAGGCAAATGTAGCAAATTCCTAATCATGCACACTTTCCTCCAGATACAAAATGACACAATTTCAGTTAAGGATGTAAGGAAAATAGAAGTTATATTATTTTAAGCCTTTACACAAATCTTTAGGTCTTTGCATAAGCCTGGGCATATGTACGGGCACAGTCTGTCTTTCAAATATCTCCCACCGAAACACACAAAATATCAGGTTGTCCAAATTCAGAACGATTGACTTCAACAGTCTTACATTTGGCCCAGGGTGTAGTTGACAGGCTACCATCCACACGGTATTGGAAGTTAGGGAGGTCCCTGCCTTAACCTATTGACAGCACAGCAGTTTCCATGACCTACTCTTCATAAAATACATAAAGTGGTCTTTGGGTCAGCCCCCTTTAATTATCAGCTTTAAATGGGTGGGCTCCTTCTGCCATTGCTTTGAGATATTTTCAATAACACCTTGAGTCAGCACAGAGGAGTATTTTTGTGTCAAGGGCATTGTTGGAAATGTACCCTTCTGCAGTGTCACCCTAGATTTTTGCCTTCTGTTGCTGTGTTTGCCCTGGATTGGTGACAAAAGTCTGATCAAAAGGGCAGAATGGGCCACACCATCTTGTTGGTCATGGTGGTGCTCTCTGTGTACTGTGGTGTATCTGTGAGCAAGCTAAGGCCAGAAGTCTCACAGATGGGGTCTGCAGATGAGGAGAAGGGTTCCCCATTGGTCAATGCTATGACTCAGGAGGAAGGTGAGGGAGGGGTACAGTTAGCTTCAGAAGGGAATAGAACATACAAGAGCCACAGAAGAAGAGGCAAATCGTTCTCTTTCTATCGCCTGAGCAGGGAAGCCCATCATTGATTAGTCTACCCTAATTTTCAGCAGGAGGGGGGTTATGTTGGAAATTTGTCCTTTGTGCAGAGTCAACCCAGATTTTTTCCTTCTGTTGTTGAGCCCGTTTTTATTGGCCATTGGACACTGTGCACTTTACCCCTTCAAATCAGTGGTAAAGTGGTTGTGCCCTCCTTTTCAAATGTGTTCAAATTGGCATACCCCTAATTGGCACATTTATGTGTATGTCCCTAGTATACAGTACCAAATGTAACGAGGCCTGTAAATTAAATGCTGCTATTGGGCCCGCGGCACTCATTGTGTCACCCACTGAAGTAGCCTTGTAAAACAAGTCTCCAGGCCAGCCTGTCATTGCAACCTGTGCGTGCAGTTTTACAACTGCCATTTCAGCCTGGCAAAATAAACCTTTTCTGTCAGGTCTAAACCTTCCTTTTCAATGCTTATAAGTCACCCCCAATGTAGGCCTTAAAAGCCCAGAGGGTAGGATGTCTGGTATTTAAAAAGTAGGACATGCATGTTTAATGTTTTTCATGTCCTGACAGTGAAAACCTCCAAAGTCATTTTTAACAGTGGCATGGAAGGATCTCCCTTAGGTTCATACTGATTTACACTGTTACCTTTAAGAAGTCCCGAATTCAGTTTGGGAATACCTAGAAAATGGTTCAATGACTCAGTTTAATAGTAATTTAAAATCAAAGTTAATGATCAAGTTAGAATTTATATTACTATTTTGGAATTTACACTTTTAGATAGTTGTCATTTTCCTGCCTCAACCAAAAGATTTTCCAAACAGTGTGCAGATGTCACTTGACCCCTGATGGCTCCCATATAGTGAGATGTGTATTGCAAACACAATGAGATGATGGACGGAGTGCTGAAACTTTTCAGGCACTCACCCCAGTCACAGATCTGGGTTGAGTCCATCATCGTTCTTTAGCTCACTTCGCCACCCCAGTTTAGACACAGCTATATGCAAATCAGTATTGGCCCAAAGCTGTGTATTGCTCCCACACAGTGGACAAAGGGGTCTGGCTTTGGGGAGAGGGACTACTCCCATGACAGGATAACTTTGGTGGCTGTGCCCAGCGCTTTCCTGAGCTTCAAAGAATGCCTACCTTGTCATTTGCAGATGAAGCTCACACTTAGTCCTGCCTTCCCTTAGTGTCTCTAGTCAGCCGGTCACCAAACCCGGTAGGAGCAAAGAAACTGACAAGAACTTATTTAGGGGGTTAGACAAAGGCCGGCCCTTCACTCACAGGGTGGCACTGGACATAAAAGTAGACCCCACAGACCTTTCCTCAGAGCACTCCCGGACATGTGAGGAATCAGAAGGTCTGCCCTGCTGTCTGAAGAACCTGAAGGAAAACTGGACCTGTTTGACTTGAACCCAAGACCTTAGAAGTGACTCCAATAGTCAGTTGACTGACTTCTTGTTTGAGCTACAGGGAAACAACAAGCTTTCAGAGGCGTCTCTCCATGCAACTGCCTGGCTGACTAATTCTAACTGGGCCTGTCCTGAAACCTGCTGCTGACCTCTGCTGGAGTGAGTTCTAAATTTCAAGTGGTTCCCCCTAGGTCCTGCGCCCTTGGGTAGTGTTAAAGTGTACTTTTTCAGTCCTCAAAATGCAAGAAGTGGGACTTAGAAACATTTTGCCAATTTTCCGCCTAGAGATCCAATGGAGACCGGTATCACTGTCAAAGCAGTGATTGGTCTCAGCTTGCTGGTTTTCCTTGCTGAAGGAGATATGACTTTCTGAAAAGTTTCTAAGTCCAAAAGAGAAGGGCTTCATCGAGGCAGACGCCGAGCAGATTCTGATCAACGCAGAGTCCTTGTCAGGCACAGACTTTGGGTTTCACCTGTCCGGACCTTTCCTGCCTTTATCACTGACTGCACTTGCCCCGCTCTTCAGCAATCCACTGTCATCCAGCCACACTTGGAATCCAGCTTGCAGCTTGTCCTACTAATGACTCATTGATGACCATCTTTTCTCCATAAAAGATTCTGATTGATTGATTGATAAGCTTTTATTCGATATGCAAGATATCTTATAAGCGTACACACAATACAGCCAATACAAATCTATAAAAAGACATCATTTTAAAAGGCAAATATTAGGTGCACATTAAAAAGGTAAAAGGACATATAATGCCATAAATAAATTAGCTAAAAATACATTAAACTGCTACTGACAATCTCTTGCATCTTATCAACCAAAACTGTTTTAAAAATTTGGCTATGCCACATACAATAGGGGAGGAAGTGTCCGTCATTAAAATGCGCAGTGCTACTAGGTAACTACGTGTGCCCATATTCCGGCAGAGGGGTTTAAGCCAGAAACTCCTGGGCTTTGCATAATCCGGGCATTCAAATAGGATATGCGTAATGGACTCTATCCTATTAGGGCAACATGCGCAATAAGGGGACGTGTGGGCACCTGATTTCCACTTGGACGCCAGAGCCCCTAGTGGTAGCGAGCCTACTCTAAATTTAAAATACAATGCTCGGTCGTATGGAAGAGTAATTAGGTCCAGATAGGGCTCAAACACTACAACATCTTTTACTGTTAAAAAAGCAGCAGTGGACTTGCAATGATCCGGGTTTGTAACTAGCTGTTCCGCAACCCAGTTCCAATACAGTCTCTTCAACACCTCTTTAGGTGGAGCCGATCTTGATAACCAACAGTCCCCCAATCCGATTTTCTCCAAGAGTTTTTTAGTGTCACTCAGCCATCTTATTTTTGCCCAACCGCCCAAGCTCATTATCTCCGCCAACCCATCAGCATATGATTTTAAATCTTCACCCCGCCAGATACGTGTCCATAGAAGGAGAGGGCGAAGCCGGGCTTGGTCTTTAATGGTTTTACAGCCTGTATCCATCAGTACCGGTACTGTCGGGGTGCTTGAAGGGATGGCAATTATGGATTTTAAGAGCTTGCTCTCTACTGTTGCCAAGGCGTCCAGGCAGCAATGCCCCCACAGTTCAGCCCCATACAAGGCTGATGTTACTACCTTAGCCTTGTAGATATCAATTACTGGGGTAAGCGACCTCCTAGGTGATGCCCGGAATTCCCTCAGGAGGGCTCCTCCTACTCTCTTGTGGTTAAGGACCATCTTAGCAATGTGAGGTGACCAGTTCATGCTATCCGTAATCCGAATTCCAAGGTAGTCAAATTCGGATACTTTCTCCAAGGCAACAGAGTTAAGAATAGGCGGGCGGCCCAGTTTCTTTGGAGGATTTAGGACTAGGAACTTAGTTTTATCCACGTTGATTACTAGACCCTTTGCAGCACAGAAATCCTGGAAACGTGTTAACAGTTTCTGGAGGCCTTGCGGAGTCTTGGAGATCAAGAGCGTGTCATCCGCAAAAAGCAGGGTGGGGATCCGCACTCCTCCGAGACAGGGGGCGTCGGCTGGTTCTTGCTGGAGATGTTCCACCACCCCATTCACATATAGTGAGAAAAGGGTGGGCGCCAAAACGCATCCCTGCCTCACACCCCTAGACACTGGTATTTTTTCTGTTAATTCTCCATTTCTACCCCAGCGGACCTGAGCAAAGGTATGGGCGTGGAGGCTAATGAGGAGAGACAAGATATATGGAGGCAATCCCAGCTCATGAAGCACCCTCCATAACTTCTCTCGGGGGACTAGGTCAAAGGCAGTCCTTAGGTCAATAAAGGCCAAGTATAGACTGCCCTTGCCTAGCTCCACCACCTTCCACCCCAGAAGTGCCAACCTGAACACCTGCTCTATTGTCCCCATACCTGCCCGAAAACCTGCCTGGAAGTCTGATAATATTTTATTTTCCTCCACCCACTGCAAAATCCTACCAAGTATGGCTTTACCTGCTATCTTTTGGGTGGAGTCTATCAGGCTTATTGGGCGGTAGTTCCCCGGTGATTCTCTGCAACCTTTTTTGTAAATCGGGACCACTACCGCCCCCTTCCAGGAGTCTGGCACTGACCCTCCCATCATGATGTCATTAAGGAGAGCTGCAATGACCCTTCCCCACTCCACTGGATAAGCACGCATAAGATCCCCCGGAAGGCCATCTGGACCAGCTGCCTTGCGGGGGGCTACCCACCCAATTACCTTTTCGATCTCTAAAGAAGTAAAGAGATCATGGGTATGGGGTTCGAATGCTAATGGGGAGATCACCCTAACATTTAGTTCCCCATCTGCCGGGAGGTATAAAGCCCCGAAGTGTTTTACCCAACTTTGTGGGGGGATATTACAGGGTCTCATAGCTGCCTCGGGCCTATTCCGGGAACCTACAAGGTTCCAAAAGGCCCTTGAGTCCCTACTTTTGCTGGCATGGAGTAGGTGTTCCCAGAATTTCTCTTCCCACTCCATCCTGGCGGTTTTAAGGGATCTATTGTAGGCCTTCCTTGCTTCCAGTATACCGCTATGGGATTTGTGCTTTACTGCCTCAACAAGCCTTGTTTTGTCTACCCTACACGTATGAGTATACCAACCATCACCCTGCTTGTTACTTTGCTTATTTCCTGACTTACTAGGAGGGATGGTAAACACGTTTGTCAAAGCCTCTACTAGAGAGGCAAAGAGTCCACTCACCCTTCCCACCCATTCCAGGGGAAGCCCCAGGGTTGTCACTGCTTGGTTTATAAGGGTTGAGATTTCTCCAACCCTTTCCTCAGAGAGGACCAGTTTAGCCCATTTTACGCGCCTTCCACAGAGTGAGACAACAGAGTCATCGGGGGGAGCTAATACGGGGTTACTAGGGCCCTTTTTTACAGGGCCCCACCACTGAGCCATGGTTAAGGAAAGTGAATTATGGTCACTTTCAATCGTCACTCGGGACCACAACCATGTCCCTCACATGGTTCCAGAGACATACATCTAATAAGATGTAGTCTATTCTAGAGGAGTGTCCTGGTCTATTATAAGTGTGAGCTCCCCCCCTATCCGAGATTGTCCGTCCATTTACTGCCCTTAGATTTAGTTCAAGGCTCAGGGAGTATAGCTGTAACGCCACTTCTGACCATTTCCTAATGGGAGGAATCTCTAATACAGGGATCCCTATCCTGGTGTCCTCCTCGTCCTGGTCAAGGGTAACGTCGGAGCCCAAGGGCTCGAACGTGCAGTTCATATCACCCGCGACCAGGGTACATGACTTGTGTGGGGTTTTATTCAGGAGGGTCTCAAGGAGGGATAGTACAGGCGACTTCCTCCCGCCCTTGGTCCCTCTGGCATAAACATTATAAACATTTAGAACTATTCTTCCCCTTTGGTCTCTTAAAATGATATTTTGAATATCTGGACAACCTGTCTGTAGCTCCTCTGTTCTGCAGTCTAAGGAGGCTGCTACCCATATGAGTAGACCGCCCGAGGGGCGTCCCTTCCCTGTTTTCGAGGTTAGGGCAAGTACAGAGTGGGAGGAAAATCCCACCCTATGTACCGGCTCCAAGCTCCAGGTCTCTTGGAAGATGCATAAGGAGTGTTAATCAACCCAGGCATTCCAATCAGGGAGAGCCAACTTTCTTGTGATACCTGCGACATTCCAGCTGAAAACCTTAAATACTAGGTCCGTCACAGCTGGTGTGTCACTGGTCGCAAGAGCACTACTGCTTGTAGCCCTGACCAAGGGGGCTTGCAAATAACAGTAATCTAAAGGAGTGTCCTGATGGCTACCGTCCCACTAACACTTACAATTGAGGGAGCGGTAGTTCGGGAGGGTGGTGCTACCAATTGGTCAAGTCTGTTCGCTGCTTCTTTAACTGCAACTACCTCTATATTTTCCCTGGGGTTCTCCACCTCCAGTCAGCAACACCCTGGCACCCACAGAGGGTTCGGCCCACTACCCCCAAGACCCCCTGCCCAGCGTGTGTCCCAGTTTTTACAAAAATCAGGGATGCTTGGGCTCTCCCGAGGCAAGAAGACAATTTGCCTAGGGTAAAAATAGGTTAGGTCCACTACTTTAACCCCCGGTACATCCATGTTTTTTTATAGGAGTACAAATGGAGCTCACTACTCTGGGGTCTTGAAAGTTTATTATTATGCAGTCCCCCTCCTGGTTTTTTTTTCCCTGCCCTACCCACCCTACTCTACGAACACCTAAAATAATCCCATCCACACCCGTAGGGATTGGCTTATTTGACTTAAGCCAGTGGATGCACTTATTCTTAAGAGATTGGTGGTTCTCCAACTGGCCTTCCTTTAAAGGGGGAACATTCACCAGAACAGCTACAAATGGTTGGCAATCTGGCGGGAGATTTACAGGGGGGATCCGACGTATGGAATTTTGAGGGGCCACTGAGGTAGTAGCTGGGGCTATTGATTGGGAGGCAATTTTGGTGGCCTTCCCTGTCACTGGTCCCTGAGCATTACCTTTTGAGCCAGGTGTTTGGAGAGCTTTTGCTTTACCTCTGCTTGCCTGGGGCTGTACTTGTGGAAGTGACTTAGACATAGTTTTGGCAGCCTCTAGGAGTGTTGGTGTACCCTTGGATTGGGGCCCTGCTTTTGGTGGGGACGGAATTTTGGGTGCTGGAGCTTGCACTCTGTTAGTTTCAACCTTATTTGACCTTTTTGGGTGGTTGGGATCTACCTGTAGTGGTAAGGAGACTACTGGGGGCGCACTCCCCTTTGGACCCATGTCCTGGTTATCGCTCACTCTTTTTAACTGTTTGAATGTGGTTTTAAGTGAGTAAAACCCGTCAAGGGTTGATTGCTCAAGTTTGTCAATTCTAGCCCCGAGGCCCTTAACCTGGGTAAGTAAGGGCATCAAGAGACTGTTTACCCTCTCAAAAATAGATTCAATAGTCACCGAGTCGGTAATATTGGGGACATTTTCAGTACTATCGCTAGTAGGTGATCCCTTGGGAGTGACCACAGCATCCCCCACTACCTCGACTTTATCTTCTGGAAACAGGGCCTTTGCATGTTTCCCACCTGGGCAGGGCTTTCTTGTTCTTTGATAGAGCGCAGCCTGTCTCACCAACCTACCCTTTTTACGGTTACCTGTCTTTTTGCTTTTAGCCCTCTTATTCTGGCTGCTTGCAGCAATTTCAGATACACAAGGCACCCCATCTGGAATTACTATAGCGGGGGTTGGTGGTGTTAGCAGTAGTGACTGTGTTATGGCATTATTTTGGGGCATAGATGATACTGGTGGAGTAGATATACTGGAGCCACCCACTTCTTCGATGCCACTAGGTAGAAGCGCGGCCAAATGCTCCAACCTGTCTATGTTTTGCTCTATATCTAGGAGCTGAGGGGGGTCTATGGAGCAGCCCGGGAAGACATCAGGGGAGACAAGTTGAGCCCGCTCACAAGCCGATGTCAGGGCCTGTGCAGCGGCACCCAAGGATGAGCGTCTGGAAGGGAGGTAGACCTCAGATAGGCGGCGCTCTGACATAGCAATCTCCTTATCTATTACCGCCGCCACCCTGGTGATAAAACGGTCCATTGTTCCAATCACAGGGCTCCCGCCAACACCTCCCCTTTCAGCCACGTTCCTGAGCAATTTTCCAGAACGGGTTGCCATGGTTGTACTCACTGCTGGTGGAAAGGGACGTGGCCCAGCCCAGCCCAGCCTCTGGCAGCCCCTGACTGCCACAGACTGCCCGCCCTTTGCTCGGGCTTCGCTCGGCGTCCCGCTCACGTCCCGCTGAGCGTTGAGCAGAACGTAAAATAGGCACGTTGCAGGCGGGGGCGTGTCTGTTGGTGGGCGCGTCCGCGCGCACCTGGGGAAGCAGGGACTCCTGGACTTCCGAGTCCCTGCTAAAGCGCCGACGTGATGTTTACCTCAAGCGCCTCCAAGTGCCCAGCGCTTTAGCCTCAGCTCTCCCAGCGAAGCGGGTGCGGCGAGAGGCACAGCCCAGCACAGCCCAGCACAGCAGTCGGTCCCGAGATCGAAGGGACAAGCAGCAACAGGCAACAACCTTCACAAACTCCCAGGTGGGTCATTGATGACCATCTTTTCTCCATAAAAGATTCTAAGTCAGAAGGGAACATTTCCACTGGGAAGAACCTATTCTCTTTATCCATCGCTATCTGCCCTAACTTTTGACTTTGCCCTGGTCTAAAATGATCAAATAACCGCTATTGATGTTTTGTGCTTTTTGACACTATTTTTAATTTAGAATTTGAAGATTCATATTTAATGTTCTACTTATTGTATTTCGGTTATTAGGGTGTCATTTTATTCATTAAAAAAATTGCTATATTTCTATATTGGTTTGGATTTTTCTTATGATATGTTTTCACTTTATTACTGTGTGATTTTCTATAAAGAACAGTATTTGTGCGTTGGTTTCAGGGGATCATGGGAATGGTACTCCAAGGACATTTCCAATTCACAATACCTGGATGGACCTATGCACACAATTCACAAACACACCTCTCTCTTTCTTACTCTGACTGTCCTCCTCTCTGTTTATTTCTCTGCTCTCTTCTGTCTTTCTCTCTTCCTCTCTCTCCGCTCATCTCTCTAGCTTTCCTGCTTTCTTTCTGTTCCTTTCGCTCTTCCTCTCTCTCTCTCTCTCTGTCATACATCTCAATCCTTCTGCTCTCCCTTTATTATCCCTTTCTTTCTAAGTCTATCTCTCTCTCTTCCTATCTTCTCTCTCCCTATTCCTCCTCCCAATAATAAAGGTGGGCGATCCAACAAATTAATAGTGAGTGCTTGAGCCAAAGCCAGGCCAAGTGTCAGGATTGTCTCTAAGTGCCCGTGCATGAGCCGAGTCATGAACATATTTGGCATATAAATTATGCAGCAAATATCATGTAAAAATATGATAAAATCACTTCAAAATTCTGGTGCTCTCACAGCAGCATCGACCTTTAAGTGTTACTTGTAGCGTAGGAACAAATGAGGTTAATGGAAATGTAATCCTGCAAAAGTACATCAATATCCTACATTCTGGTTTATGGTGCTGTGTTGTAACAAGTACAGATTGCCTAGAGTAGAACTAAGAAAGTGGCCTAGAGAGTCAGGTGTAGATGAGAGTGGACCCTGCAATAATGTGTTGCTGAATTAGCACAGTCACCTTGTGTGGACACGCGTATGTGAGACATGAGCCCTAATTCTGAGTGGGCAGATCCATTCTCAGGTCTTTGGTAACTCCTATTACCCCAACTATTGGATTTCAGACTGTAATGTTCATTGCAGCAGCTTCTACAATTCTACCAGGTAAATTTCAACAGGGCAAACCTGTTGCTGTTACCAAGATTAAATGCCCTGTAAATACAGATACATGTTGTATTTGGTGCAGCAAGCACCACAATCTGCATGTTACTCATAATTTACAGGGTATCAGCTTGAATGGACAGTACGCACCACACATGGTAAATAACTCAGCCCACAATGTTAGTATATATGGGGTGCAGTCAATGCCTCGCCCCATGCCAGAGCACCTGTAATGAATGCATTAGTGTCACCCCTTAGTTGCCTCTAGGAAAAACACTTGTATTGTTTTTTTTCTGAGAATGTGTTTATTATTTTATGCACAACCAAACAAACTCATACTAGCATCAAATCACCTTGCACTCCAAGTGCCCGTAAGTCCCCCCCAACCACCCACACTGGTCAGTCAAAAGCCAATGAATGAACACTCTAATTCCTTGCACTGGTAATAGACCAATCCATCTCCCATGTATACAACCTTAAGGTGAGTCTAAACCTAAGCTGTCCGTTGTACACTTTCCTGACTCCCTCAGGAGAAGGCACCATTAGTGCTGCTCTCGTCCCATCCTTTAAGGAGTCTCAGAACCCCAATTGCCCCAAATGTTTTCAAACGTCTGCAGGAAACCCCAACCTTTGCATACCTCCTTTTCTACCAGCTTACAATGTTCCATGCCAGCCTACCAATGTCCTCACCGGGGAATCCCCTCCTTCCCATTCTTGGGCAATATCTCTTTTTGCCACCATACAGCCCAAGTTTACCAGAAACTTTTGATAGCGGGAGATATCTAAAGGGTCCCTTCTACATAGAAATGCCAATCGAGGTTGCAGTTCCAGAGATATTCCTGTGGCATTCTCTAGAGAACCCCCCACCGTCTCCCAGGAAACCAGTGGTTGGGGGCAACTCTCCTTTCCATTCTTGGGCAATATCTCTTTTTGCCACCATACAGCCCAAGTTTACCAGAATCTTTTGATAGCAGGAGTTATCTGAGGGGTCTCCCATATACATAGCAATGCCAATCGAGGTTGCAGCTCCAGAGATATCCCTGTGACATCCTCTAGAGAACCTCCCACTGTCTCCCAGGAAACCAGTGGTTGGGGGCAACTCTATGGTGTATGCAAAATATATCCTCCATCCCGATACCTCGGAGGCAGGCCGCAGTCTCCCCCCGATCTTGTACAGCTGCATCCTTGCAGAGTGAGTTCAGTGGAGAACGTTGAGTTGGATCAGGCAATAGTTCACTTTTATAGTTACTTCAGCAAGGAAGCTCAGTGCCACCTGCCAGTCTTTGTAGTCAAACTCACTCAGATCCTGTTCCCAACTACTCTCCTATTGCCGTCATTTCACTTCCAGGTTTAATATGTTTCAGTGTATTGCTTTTTCTTATTTTTTTTCTGGCTGACCCTGTCTCTCGTATGGTCTTTTTTTAGCCTGATAAGTTTGTATTTATTAACCCTGGGGGTAATTTGCGTAGCAGCACTACATGTAGCTTCACGTAGTATACTTTGAACTACACGTAGTACATGTAGTACTGCGTAGCATAGCTGATGGCACTGTGTATCTCTATCTTTACATGCTAAAGAGCATATAGAACTTTCACAAAAGTGAAACCGAAAAATTAGCAAGCAGTGAGAGAGGTGATGATTTTGGGATCCTCCCTAACCTAGGGGGAGTACCAAGCAGATGTCTTGAAAACAAAAGAGTTTAAAAAGTACAACGGAACCCAAAAGGTAATTAAGGACCTTGCGTGTCAATCTTAAATAAAAGTGGTCCTTAAAAAACCATTTAGAACAATTGAATAACTATAGTCTGTAATAAATACTATATTCCGCAGTGTCCAGCCGGACATACAATTCTAATCAATTAAATGTTTACAGTATTTTCAAGAGCCACGAACAGTAAAGTGGGATACAATCCTGCATCCAGTACATGAGAACTCAACAAACATACAAATAAACATTAGGATTTTCAGGCAAAAGAGAGAGGAAGCTTTTGGTCAATGTAAATACAAAACAAGCTATCCACAGTAGTTATCACACTAATGTAACACAATGGTTGTCTGTGTGAAACTATTCAAGAGGTCGATGACGTTTCGATCCCTTTAGACGTATAATGGGACCATCATCAGGACTGTTTAAATCACATGCCTAAATATTAGATCTGCCTGGGACAATTGGAATTATTTACGCGAAACTTGATTTAGGCGAACCAGCAAGGCAGAATCGAGCCCTTGGCTCTGATGGAGCCTCTGGGCGTAGTAACTGTCCTGTAAGGAAGATTACTAAAAGTGGACAACCGCGGGAAAATCTTCCAATAATGCTGGAATCGTTCGGGGGACAATGCCTCCTACACCGGCATAGGTGACTGTGTTTGGGTTTCTGAAAGCATGATGGCCGAGATCTCTTGCCTGTTTGCCTTCCAGAGGAAGGAATATCATATGCCACAGTTACAGTGGCTATGATATGGCTAGTTGACGCATGCCCTTTAAGAATGTATACCACATTAAGAGGAAACCCGAGAGGACTCCCCCTTGGAAGGAAGCTGGAAGAGTGGGCAGTAAACTAGTCTCATTGAGAAACACGCAGCACCTCTTCTCAGGTTACAGAGTAGATGGGCTAATCAAAAAAATAAGGCCCCTGTAGGACGGTATTAGGAGAAGGCAGTACCAGGGGGAAGAGAAACATCAAAATGAACAAAAATGCCAACTAAACAGAAATATACTAGGGGATAACTCCAACTAGTCTACTGAGGAAAAATCCATTAACTTATTTGAAACATATAGTTTCATTCTTAGAAAATCATTTTATTGTGGTAACAATTTCTCATATAATATTTACTTCTTATCATTAAACAAAGATACATCATATAGCGAAATATTTTATCCTACTTCTCGCAACAAGAGGTGTAGATTGCTCACAGTATTTCATATACAGACAATTTATGACAGGATCCCCATCACTAAACTCAAGTAAAAACATTAAACTCATACTATTATCTGCCATACTACATACACTCAGTCACATACATATCAAAGCAAGTTAAAAACATATCTCGGTATATCTCCTATTCACGGTTTGAAACATTAAAAAATCGGGCCCAAATTTAATTCTGGAAAATACAGTTGTCCCACTAAATAGAGAGGTTCAATATTTGTATCACTTTACATATACTTGTTTGTACAACATTTGTGTAATAATTAACTTGATATATCCTTTATAGATGCAGGCCGTGGTTTGAATCCAGGCTGAAGTTTGTGCTGAAAAGCGTTTCGGTGAAACGCAGATTTGGACCACCTTCTTCAGGGCGCTCAAAGATGGTCATAGTGTATGGCAGCAGCCATACCGGTCAGTGGGAGCAGTTGGGGCCTGTCTATAAAATTCAGAGAAAGTCTGAAAACATAAAAATGAAAATTAGAACACACAACACGGGGGGGGGGGGTTACAGATAAACGCATGTACACTAACATCTCAGATTAAAATCTATTTAAAGTTGGAAGTGTGTACAAAACACAAACATAGTGAGTGGTTCACCGATGAATCCAATACCCGTAAAATTACACATTTCTAGCATGGCAAACATTAGTTCGTCATTTTACCGGCCTTTGTGAAGCATCCATGCAGACAGAGAAGTGAAATATATACGGAATACCTTTCACCCAATGAGGAAATGGCTAATCTATCGGGAGCCCACCTACTATGATGACAACAAGAGGTGAGAGAAGAATGGGCCCCCGCTGGGAGGATCCCCCAACATCAAGACCCCTGTAACCCGGTCTTTTCTTACAATGAAATACAATAAAGACACATGTTGGTAAGTCCATTCAGGAAACAGACAAACAAGAGGATGCCACCGATCACAAAGTGTGTAGAGGAGCTTACCTTCAAAATGTCCAAAGGTCACTCCAGGAGTAAGAATAAAAAGTAATAAAGCAATACAAAATTCTGGGCAGGTCCCTGCAGTAGAATGAGGGTCTTCAGGTGTTTCGCTGCTGTGAGGATCACAATTTCCTCAACCAGAAAAGCTGTCAGTGACTGTCAAAAAAAATATATATAAACCCATTAACAATGAGTCCCAAGTTAAAATACAGCGTGGAACTGATACAAAGAACAATCTAGAAGTCCAGGGGTAGGGTTTGGGGGGAAAGGAAAGATGGGGAATGAGAACACGGACTGAAAGCTGGTGTCATGCAAATTATTGAGGCTGCCAGCGCGTCAAAAAAGACATGTAACATGGAAGGCTCTGTACATGAAAGTTACATGATAAAAAATCCAAAAGACTGAACAGGATGCACGTGCCGGCAGCAGCATGCACTGGAATTGAAGGTGGTCAAAACTAAGAAACCACAACCAGAAAATAAGTAAGATTTGTCCAGAAACCATAAGGTAAGTAAGTGCGACAAAACAAAGGAATACTAACCCTGGGCATAGTACTAAAATAAGGTAACGGAGCACGCAGCACAGTACAAAAACTGTACTTAATCATGTAGCGTAGCAGTTAAATCAACAACATCCTCAGATGCTTTGATAAAGCTAAAACGCATATAACCAATTCACTAAAGGGAACTTTTTCAATGAAAACTTTAGGCAATGAGAGAGGTGATGATTTTGGGGATCCCCCTAACCTAGGGGAAGGACCAAGCAGATGCCTTGAACACAAAGAGCATAAACAAAAAGCAAATCTTGTTAAAGTTCGCTGGTGGTCCCATCCTCTTAGGACCACAGTTATTGGCAAAAAACAATCCCAACCAAAAGCCCTGCACAGCATTATGGGACAAGATTAGCAGTAGGCAGTGAATATTATAGTATCCAATATCAAAACAATTCTACGAAGAGCTGCAGTTCAACTCATCATTACTAGGTGTCCCTCACGAGTCAAATGCAAAAGCATTGAATCAAGCAGCAGTTCAACTGGTCGTTACTAGATGTCCCTCACGAGCTTCCTGAGGGCATTTGAAGTTTGTTTTTAACTTTACTTGCTGGTCTTTAACACTTAGAAAATGTATGTTTAAAAAAAACCCACCAATAAAGTGCTGAACCGTGGTACAATTGCAAAAATGCCTACGTTTGTTACTATTAGTGGTATTTCCTTTTTTCTGTGGTGTTGGTAAAAACAAAGAGATTTCAAAACAGGAGGGGCCTTATTAAGACAATGGTGGTCCATGTGACCATGTGAACGCTGTAGTGACGGTGGCGGTCCATCTGCCCTATTACGATCCTGGGTTTGGACCGGCACAGGACTGCTGCAAGTGCCCCTCACGCCACAGTTTTCATGGCGTTGAGCTCGTCATGAAAAGAGTGGCAGTGAAGAAACTAAGGGGGACCTACAGGACCCCCTTGTGCCTCTGGCTCATGGAGTGCATGCAAGGGGGCACATGGTGTTCCCTGCTGTTTGTATGCACCCCTGATCCTGCCCGGCATGGACTGCACATTCCATGCCATGCAGGAACGTGATTTGGCGCTCCCATTGCGGTGCCTTTCTAAGGCTCAGATCTGAGCCTTTGAAATGTGAAGTACTGGGTTTTTAAGAACCCTAGCGGTGCCAGGGGACACACCCAAAGACTTCGGATTCTCCTGTCTCAGACTACAGAAACGCAGAGACTTCTTGGTGACGTCAAAGATCAGATTTATTGGCTGCCGCCAGTAACAGGTATCCTAGAAGTACAACACGGTGTATGTTCTCAGGAGACTGCTCCACTTACAAAGCCAGCCATCCCTTTTTATACAAAATATTATGCTTTAGGCAAACATTCCTTATTTTACAGTTGACCATTCACATATTTCTACGACAAAGAAAAGCAGATTCATGATGACAAGCCCATTTTCAGTTTGTCCAGCCCATAATCAATTACCCGGCAAGGCCCAACACTTTCCATCAGATATCGGACGGACCCCTAATAAAATCGGGCACCTCCTCATCGTAAAGCAGGCCATAAAGAAAGGAACAGGGACAGGTGTGAGTAAGATTAGACAAAGATGTGTGCAATGTAGGGTTTATGGTATGCTGTGCCTTGATCCTAATCTCGACCGGCCACTGGGAAAGGAACTGGCCGAACAGGTTTGGCTTCGGGCAGTGGAGTCAGCTTGCCCAGGTCACGCAGAAGTCAGCAAAAGGTGTACGTGTCCAGGGACTCGGTCGACCTTAGTCATCAGCCTATGTGAGGGCAACCACAAAATGGCTGCCGTACACAAAATGGAACCTGAGGGTTCAGAACGGAATCCTTGATTTCAAGGTGATCTCGTTACCCGAATATGACGGAAAGACTTGTATATAGTATACTCGTCATTCTCGGTCTGCTGATACCAAAATCGTCATGATACGAAGATGATTATGACACGGGTCCAGAATTTCAGTACCACAGACCCTCCTTTTGCCCTTACATAGGCAATTAGCCTACACTCACGCTAATCTGAGTCCAGGTCTATATTCATAAAATCATTGAGATCGTGCTGTAGCATCATCCTATTACTTAGCTCATCTCTCGATACAGGTTTCCTTACACATAATGCAGCACAGAGGCCACATATAGCAGGAGCACACTGTACGCATAGACAGAACAGGAAAAGAATGGCTAAGATCATCCCAATGACCATCAGAATCTTCCATCCCCAGGCGGATAACAGTTCCCAGAACCACCCCATCAACGACCAATCTCCGTTATCCACATGAATAGATTCAGAGATCTTATGTAGTTTGGAAATGGCCTGGTGCACTGTTGGAGCATTATCCGGAATGAAAATACAGCAACTTGATTGGATCACTTTACATACCCCACCTCGGTCTGCAAGTATGATATCTAGAGCAACTCTGTTTTGAAGAGTCATAAGACGGTCCGACTGGAGCTCAGCAGTCAAGTTACTAAGGGCACCGGCAGTTTCAACTATGGTGGACTCAACCACCCTCGTCAATTGCCTTATGTTCCTGCTGTTAATCATGGGTCCCCAAAACGGCAGAAAACCCTTCACGAAATCTCCCAATTCTTGTCCTGCAGTATCTTCCTCAATGAAGACACCTCTAACTATCCTTGTCTTGTGGTAATCTGCCGCAGCTGTGCAAGTGGGAGGCAACAGGAACAAAACAAAATATGTGCCAGAGAAGTCCGGGGGCAACCATGTGTAGGCTCTATCATGACAGATGAAATAGGTACCCCTAGCTGCTAGGAACGAAGGGAAAGTCTGAGATGCAAAAACATATGTCTCAGTGCAGATACTCTTCCCTAACTGAGCTCTGGGATTCTTGCCATTACCGTGCAGACATAGGTGACCCTGATGGGGTATAATCCAAATCGGGGAGGATCTCGTTGCTCGCTGGTTTTCACTCAGAGTAACTCCATATCCGGTCACGTTCCATCCAATATACGCTAGTGTCTCATCTCTCGGGATAGTCTCATAGGAAGTAGCTTCTCTAATCGTATCTACTATACCCTTAACTAGAGCACTATTCTTTGGATTATCTTTTACAGAACGTAGGGGGTGGACTTCATGAGAATAGATGAACATCGTTCTGTATGCCCATACAGAACCATTGTAGCTAAATGTCAGGACCAGATAAGGGTTACCTTTATCAGTAGTATGAGGCATAAGACCACACACCCAACAGTTAGTCGTGTTCATTACTAATTGGTGTTGGTGCAAAAGCTGAACGAAGGAGTTATTGATAAACTCTAATCTTCTAACGGATTCATGTTCAGCAAAAGGGTGAAAAGAATGTGAGGAAACAGTAGAAGGAGGCATGGGCTGTGCAGTGGGTGCAAATGTCACTCGAAAAGAGAATAAAACATATCCTATTAAAAACGTCATTACACTAAACAACATGAAAATGCATAATATCAAAAAGCGTTTTCTGGTCATCATTATACATATTTTGGCTTTAAAGTTCATTTCTTTGGCAGGTCTCTCCTTCTTGAAAAACTCCATCCTCTAACGTTGCTGCTCGCGGAGGTAGGGTGTTCCGTGCTAAGGAATGCACCTGTCAGTCCAAGGGAAACGCCCAAGAACCAACCAGAACCGTCGACCTTGTGTCTTCGGCTTGCACTCCAAAGACTTGTCGCCCGCGACCCTACAGCTGAACCCGGATGGTAGTTCGAAAAACAAAAATAAAAAAGTTTCTCAGATGAGAGAGCTGCACTTTTCAAAAATAATAAAGAAAAATATTTATTTGTCCATAGTTCTCGGTCTCAGATTATAACGACTTTTTCCAGATAATATCTGGTCTTGGAACAAGAGTTCAGGTTCGGTAGTGTCCAATCGAATTGACGGTGGCACAGCTTCCTGCAAAAGATTGTCACTTTCAAGTTCAGAATTTGTTCCTTTTACACGTGCATCGCTGAAAGGCAGGAAACGAGGCACAGTCTCAGTCTCAGAGTCAGCAATACCCTCCTGGGCCCACCGGTCGTACGGCAGAGGCAAAGGGACCCTCTTACAATGTACGCCGTGGATCCAGTTCTTCTTCCCTTCCACTCGCACGGCTGATCTTGTTGACAAAAGGACTAGGTGGGGGCCAGTCCAACGGGGCTGATCATTCTTTGTCCGCTGGAAATTGTTTACCAGCACCCACGAACCAGGATCGATAGCATGTCCTGGATCTTCAGAGTCCTGAGGCAGAGTATCGTGGACCTGTTGGTGTAAAACACGCAATTTAGCCGTCAGATCATACAAGTAATCAAGCAGTACAGGGTGTTCAATCTCACAGAATTTTGTCGGCCTAGGCACTCCCCATATGTTGGCCGGGCGGCCAAACACAATTTTGTACGGACTAAGTCCCACTCGTGAGTGCACGGTCATTCTTGTAGATAGGAGTGCTAGGGGCAAAGCATCAGGCCATTTAAGACCAGAGCTCGCTTGTATCTTGGCCAATTTCAGTTTTAACGTGCCATTATAGCAATCTACTAGTCCAGCTGATTGGGGGTGATTTGCAGCGCGAAACCTTTGGCGTATACCTAGCCCTTCACATACTCTCTTCATCACTTGACCCACAAATTCACTCCCATTATCACTCCAGACCATTCTCGGTAAGCCAAACCTAGGGAAAAATTATTTGACAAGGGCTTTAGCTGTGGATAAGGCAGTATTGTCTTTCAGGGGATATGCTTCTACCCATCTTGAAAAGGCACAAACAACAATGAGTACGTATTACAAGTTGTTGCACCTCTCCATGTGGATGAAATCTAGCTGCAAAACCTCGAACGGGTACGTTGGAGGCGCAAAATGACCAGCTGGAGTTGGAGTTCCCCTACCAGGATTGTATTTCAAGCACACCATGCAATTCTTGACCACATTCTCTGCATACTTAGGAATTTTAGCATTTTGCCATACTGGGGCCAACAACTTACAAATCCCTTTCACACTGATGTGAGCCATCCCATGGGCCATTGTAACCACTGCAAGCACATATGCATCGGGTAACAACCATTGCTGATGTTCTGACAATTCAACCCAACAGCCATTTGCATCCAATTTACCCGTCCTCTCTCTCTCCACACACTCAACTCTTTCTCTGTAGCTTCAGCTTGAATACACTTCACTCTCTCTATCGTATCTTCACACATTCCAATGTTACCAACCCATCTCGCAGGGCCTGCAACATACATTCGACTCATCACATCCCTTGCTGTTTCTTTCGCGACTTCATCAGTAAATGCATTGCCTCGACCAACATCATCGGTAACCTTCTTATGTGCATTGCATTTCACAATCGCAACTTGCAACGGCAAAGTAAGTGACTCAAGAAGCTCATTTACCAACTGACCATGCTGTATCTTGGCTCCATGCGAAGTCAAAAACCCACGTTCTTTCCACAATAGTCCAAAACTATGAGCCACACCAAATGCATACTGGCTGTCAGTATATATGGTCACTTTCATTCCTTTCGATAACACACACGCTCTCGTAAGTGCAATCAACTCTACTGCTTGAGCTGAATTATGTGGGATGTGTGCAGCTTCAACAATCGTATGCAAAGTCGTAACAGCATATGCCGCAGTTGTATCACCATTCGGAAGCTTGAAGCATGAACCATCCACCCATAAGGTACCATCACACTTCACAAGAGGAGTGTCCTTGAGATCTACTCTCCCTTTCGTTTCTTCCTCTGTTTTAAGAAAGCAATCATGCTGTTCAGAGACATCTATTTCTGCTCCAATCGGCAGCAACGTAGCTGGATTCAACGTGTTGCATCTCTTTATGTGAACATGACTCACTAAAAGTGTCAACTCGTAACCTGACAATCGAGCACTAGTTAAGTGCTGTGTCTTGGTCCTGTTTAACAAAGTGTCCACTGCATGTGGAACCATTACAATCAACATATTATTCATCACTAAACCAGCGGACTGTCGAATAGAAACAGCTGCTGCCGCTGTGGCTCTCAAGCAACTCGGTAACGCTCTAGCTACCGGATCCAAAGTCGACGAAAAATATGCGCATGGACGTTGCTTGTCCCCAAAAGACTGTGTCAACACTGACAATGCACAACCTTCTTTCTCATGGACATACAGTGTAAAGGGCTTACTGTAGTCAGGGGTACCCAACACAGGAGCCGAACACAATGCATCACGCAATTCGGTAAAACTTTTCTGACAATCTTCAGACCATGGAAGGGGATTAGGCGTATCTTTACAGGTCAATGCCACTAAAGGTTTGGCCAGCAGGGAAAAATTTGGTATCCATTGTCTGCAATATGACGTGATACCCAAGAAAGCACGCACTTCTCTCTGTGTCATTGGCACACTCAATTTTGCAATTGCCTGAATCCTTTCTGGGGTCAGTTTCCTTCCCTCCTTCGACAAGAGATGACCTAAGTAGGTCACTTCTTGTCGACAATATTGTAACTTCGAAAGTGACACTTTGTGATGCAAATCAGACAAATGACGCAACAACGACAACGTTGCTTCTTTACAAATTTCCTCAGTATCTGCAGCGACTAGCAAATCGTCAATGTACTGAATAAGGGTAGCGCCATCAGGTAAAATAATCGTATCAAGCTGTGTTTTTAACGCCTGAGTATATATTGATGGACTCTCACAATAGCCTTGGGGAGCGCGTTTGAACCGGAAGCTTTGTCCTCCTAAACAGAAGCCGAAAATATCCCTACTCTCCTCGGCAATCGGGATGCTGAAAAAGGCATTTTTCAGGTCAATCACCGAGAACCAAGTGGCAGAAGCTGGAATCATCGTTAATAAGGCAGTGATATCAGGGACAACTGGAAACTGTGGCACAACTATTTTATTCATCTCCCTAAGATCAATCACAAACCTGTAAACAGGTGGCTGGGAAGAGTCAGTTTGTTTCAGAACAGGCAGAACAGGGCTATTGCAAACGTTACCTCTTGTTTCTACAATTACATCTTTTTCAATCAAGTCATGAATGATCGCTAGCAACGCCTTTTCACCTTCACTAGATATCTTGTATTGGGGAATACGTGGCATTTTAACATTCGCTTTCAATGTCACAACATATGGTGGTATCTCCAAAAGACCCACATCATTAGGACCAGTAGCCCAAATAGTATCAGGAAGAGAAAACAATTCTGCCGGAAGTTTATCTTTCGATAAATACATCGGGGAGACCACTTTCTTACCCAATGTGAGTTGTACTCCCGAAGGAGAACAATATAATGTCGCGTACAATATTTTTAACAGATCCAATCCTAACAAATTCTCACCACAACCCGTCGTCAGAATAAGGGGTGCTTCGAATTCACAAGATCCAACAGACAGAGACATAGGACTAGAAATCGGGTTCCTAACCGGGTCGCCAGAAAAACCTACTGAAACATTCGTCTCTCCAGACAAAGATGCGCCAGGGAGTTTAGAGTGCATAATAGAACTCTTTGTAGCACCAGTATCCAACAGAAAAGGCTCTGACACACCTGATGTAATCACCTCAACATAAGGTCCACTCTGATCTACTGGAACTGAAACAACTCCCTCTCTCTGTCTATGGCTGTCCTAGCAATCTTCACCTTCCATATTCTCACCTTCTGCATAGTAGTCGTCGGCGTAGTACTGAGTCGTCCTACCAGGCGTGTTATTCTGCTGATCAAAACTATTCATTGAATTTTGTGGAGGAAAGGAGCGTACATTCTGGGGGAAACCTCCACATCCTCTACCTCTAGATGCTTGTGGAACACCTCGACCTCTTGCGCTAGGAACACCATTCATACGCTGTAACAAAGCAGGGCAGCTACTTTTAAAATGACCCTCTTCTTTGCAATATGCACACTGATTAGGGCCTACAGGAAAACGTGGTTGAGAAAACTCGAACCTTTGCGAGTTCCTCTGAAACTGCTGAGGTTGCTGATAATCACGCTGACCATTACGAGGCGGATAAGCTTGCTGTAAAAGAACCTTCGTTTTTAACTCTTTAGTTTTCTTGTCTGCTCTATCCTTCTCATCCTTATCCCTATTTTCATAATACTGCGCAGTAGCCAATATCTGTGCTGAAGAGGAAACGGCCCAAGAACTCTGAATCTTTCAATTTCTTACACAATTCGGGGAGCAAATTGTGCACAAACTTGTCAACGAACAACCGTTGACCACCTTCTGTACTCATGTCTTGACCACTGTGGTCTATAAACGTTTCCTCAAACCTAGTGAAGAAATCAGACACGGTGTCCTCTTTCTTCTGCTTACATGCAGACAATTTATCCCAATTTATTCGCATCCCAGGCATTAGAGTCTTCATATAAGTAACGATCTTACCAGGGAGTTCTGCTACTACAGGCTCAGGTTTAGCACCACCAACTTGTCGGCCATCTGCAGCAGCAATATTAACCCAGGTATCACCTAACTCTTGCGCATGATCTGTATGACGAATTAAACCCCATAAAGGCTGTGGAACAACATTTCCAAATAACATGTCTATATCAGCTAGATCCATAACACATGAGTCTGCAGTCTGTGATAACTCGTTATAGTACCCTGCAGGATTTTTACGAGGGTCAGGTAAAGTCTGTTTAAGGGCCAAAACTTCAGCTCGCTTCCATGGAACATGTACCCAAACACGCTGAAAATGTGCTGGCACAGCTGGGGGTTATTATTTGCACCAGCAGGTACTTCTTCCTTCCATACCGGAGGAACCTCTCTCATTGGATATTGTCGCGCTTTTCTCCTAGCAGAAGGATCAGGTTCAAACAACGACCGAGAGATAGCCTCACTCCTAAATGACAACAATGTCGCAACTGCTCTCTCAACATCGGAACCCACAATCGTGCCTTTCGCGAATTCGAACCGTACACGACATAACTCAGGTGGATTGGGTTCTGGAACCATTATCCTCCAAATCCTCACAAAGAAAAGCACACATTTTCTCGAAAACATATCTCTGCTTTGGTGCTTCCCACTGACGGAAGACATCCATAACAGACTCTAGCTCATATCTTGTGGGGTCAGTAACCCATTTATGTGCCAAATAATCCAATGTTTCCCGCTCTCTAGAGTCGGGAAGTTGACTACGCAACTGTTTGCGCGTTGAAACAGGGGTAATACTTGCAGCCCCAAAGAGGGGAGATAGGAGGCTAGCAACAGTATCAGTCATTCTCTGACGAACAGAAGGAGAAGTCGATGAAAGGACAGGAGGAAAAACAGAGTGAGGCAAAGCAGACGCAGATGCAGACGCAGAGGCAGTATCAGGAGGAACATCAGAAGAGGTAATCGATACAATAGGTAAAGTCGTAGGAAGTAAAGGCGGAGCAGGTAGCAAAGTCGGCGGCCCTTGATGAGGCTGCACCGTAGCAGTAGGAGCCAACTGAAGAGCAGCTGGCGGCTGTGGAAGAACCTGAGGCACAACAACCGGAGGTTGCACAACTAAAGGTTGCAGAGGTGCTGTAGCACTCTGCGCATAGGGGGTGGCGAACTCAATAAATGTGACATTAGAGGGTCTTTCTCAAGTTCCTTTGCTGCATCTTGCTGAAGAGGTGGCAAAACTGGATAGCATTTATCAATCGCCATTTTACGTTGCCTGTGCAACTGCTCAATCGCTTGTTCTTCTTCATCATCTTTGTACTGCATAGCAGCTTGCATTATCGAGATACCCTTTTCTCTTTTATTTTTCTTTGCTAATTTCATTTTTCTGTTTGGCTTCCTTTCGTCATAGGCGGAAAGAGTCAAACATTGCTGGCCGGGCTTTCTTCTTAAAAAGTCTAACCTCTAGATTATCTAAAAGCTCTGTGTCAAAACTACCATATTGGGGCCACTTTAGAACATCATCCTTCCTGGTGTATCGGATCCATACTTCATTATATGTGATGGGGCCTATGCCATGCTTCACATAAAGCTCATAAGTTCGAGTTCCAATCGGAGGAACCGGACACGAGTCCTCCAATCGGGAATCCCTATTACAACCAAGACAAAACAAATTTCCAAGTCTGCTAAGACCAGGCATCTTCGCTCTCTAGTCTAGCTTCAAACTTCAAAGGATTATCGAATACGATAGTCTCGTGAATACACGAGTCCCTCGGCTTTGGTACTTGCAAGTTCCAAATCAAAGATCCCAAGGGGATACCCAAAACTAAGAACCAAAACTAAGGACTGGGAGACGCTCCACTCATACTTAACTGAGGTATCGATGACGTCACCAGACTCGTCTATCGTCTCGCTCTACAAATCATCAAAGGGTCCAAGACAGGGCGATAGTCAGGGCAGCAGTCCTTAGTATCCGTTGGGAAGCGGGGAACCTCGCAGCAAAGACTTTTGGACCACGACGACATACAGGGGTCGATGAAGTGGTTGGCCTTCCTCCAGAATTTCACACAAAGCTCCTCACGAACCTCTGGCTTGGACCGGTACCGCTGAAATCGCCCCACGTTGGGCGCCAACTGAAGCACTGGGTTTTTAAGAACCCAGCGGTGCCAGGGGACACACCCAAAGACTTCGGATTCTCCTGTCTCAGACTACAGAAACGCAGAGACTTCTTGGTGATGTCAAAGATCAGAGTTATTGGCTGCAGCCAGTAACAGGTATCCTAGAAGTACAACACGGTGTATGTTCTCAGGAGACTGCACCACTTACAAAGCCTGCCATCCCTTTTTATACCAAATATTATGCTTTAGGCAAACATTCCTTATTTTACAGTTGACCATTCACATATTTCTACGACAAAGAAAAGCAGATTCATGATGACAAGCCCATTTTCAGTTTGTCCACCCCATAATCAATTACCTGGCAAGGCCCAACACTTTCCATCAGATATCGGACGGACCCCTAATAAAATCGGGCACCTCCTCATCGTAAAGCAGGCCATAAAGAAAGGAACAGGGACAGGTGTGAGTAAGATTAGACAAAGATGTGTGCAATGAAGGGTTTATGGTATGCTGTGCCTTGATCCTAATCTCGACCGGCCACTGGGAAAGGAACTGGCTGAACAGGTTTGGCTTCGGGCAGTGGAGTCAGCTTGCCCAGGTCACGCAGAAGTCAGCAAAAGGTGTACGTGTCCAGGGACTCGGTCGACCTTAGTCATCGGCCTATGTGAGGGCAACCACAAAATGGCTGCCGTACACAAAATAGAACCTGAGGGTTCAGAACGGAATCCTTGATTTCAGGGTGATCTCGTTACCCGAATATGACGAAAAGACTTGTATATAGTATACTCGTCATTCTCAGTCTGCTGATACCAAAATCGTCATGATACGAAGATGATTATGATACGGGTCCAGAATTTCAGTACCACAAATGTACTGCTGTGGGACCGCCAAAGTACTGCCCGGCAAACCACAAATAAATGTATAATCTGGCGGGCAGTGTGAGGATGAGTTTGGTGGTGTAGGAGTTGGGTGCTGGCATGGCGGCCCGCTGTCACAGTGCCAAACTCGTAATCAGGCCCTAAGCCATTTTCCTTTTTTACATTTTCTGTGGGAAGCTTATTTATTTTTATTAAGCCTATAAGAGGTGCCATGGTACAGTAGGCCAAATATCAGCTACCTTTCTGGCCTTGATCCAGGGCCAGGAGGGATTTTGGTGCCTATCAGGTTTTCATTTAGAATGCTTAGTGCGTCTTAATGGGTTGTGGAATGTATATTTGAAATATTTCCCAGTTGGCTGTTAACCTGCTTCCCTGCCTGTTCATGAAGGTAGCACAATTAAAGAAGTAAACCTACTTCAGTGTAGTACTGCATTTCACTGGCGACGAGTTGATTGCAAGGTTCTTCAACGTGCAGGACACTGGTCTGCCTGTGATGCACTCACGGCAGTTTGCAAGCAAGTGGTTCCTGTGTAGCTGTCCTATCTTTGTGATTGCCATCATCGAGGAGCCCAGGTCTCCATCGATTTAGGAAGTATTTTGAAGGCTTCCTTGGTTAGTTCCTATGGGCACTGGTACCGCGCAGTGTTCACTACGTCCCGCTCCACATAGTAGTACGTCAATGCGGGGGCAATTTTGGATGTATGATGCATCAGTGGACTCGTTGAAGGTACTGCGCAGCATGGCCAGCACGTAAGGTGCACTGTGACGTGGACTCTTCATGCTGCGTCCGTTTTAGGGCAGCTGCAGATTCACCCAGCAAGCAGTCTGTGATGCATGCCACTGCTTAGTGCACTGTGACATACATCCTTCAAGGTGGCATCCATCTTAATTGCCAATCAGTGCTGCAGGCACTCTACATGCATACATTGGCAAGGAACATTGAGCGTTGATGATGTACACACCTTAACTAATTAATGGGACCTCCTTAACTTGTATTCGGTTGTGCACACACCCCTGTTTCATAAAGCTGCATACAAGAAAGCGAAATTCGTGAAATTCTTGCACAGTGTGTGTCCAGTGATGCACACGCATTATTTGCCTGTGGTTTATTTCTGTTTTTCCTGACATTGTCAGGAGACTTTAACATCGGTGTAGTGGTTTACTATTTATTGCAATTAACTGTTAAGTCATTGTGAATGGCCAGATGTTCTGATGTTCTCTCTCGTGCATGGAGCGTAGGTCCTTGGGTGTTCGATTGGCTACTGTCAGTTGCTGACCGAACCTCCGGGAAACACCGCTCCTTGCCATGGCTGAAGTTGTAATGCGAATAAACCAACTTTCTATGAAAAGAAAACAACCTCTTGTCCGGCAATTTATCTACTAAATATTGGCGACGACCGGAAATACCTTCAGCCACACTCGATGAATTCCACGCATCATGTAATGTAATGTAATGTAAATTGCATTTATATAGTGCGTAAATCACCCAAAGGTCTCAGAGCGCTTGCACAAACACCAGACAGAAAGTGAAGGACAGAGAAATTAGAAAAGCCAGGTTTTAAGGATTTTGCGGAATCTGAGATAGTTAGATTGGATGTACGTTGTTACAACGCATGCTTTTACCACGCATGCTGTTACAACGCAAGTTTTACCACACAAGCCATTACAACGCATTGCTTTGGGGGGTGCTGGATAGTGAATAGTTTAATTTACTATTCCAACTCCAGTCCCCGTGGATAGTAGGGAAGGTGTTGGATAGTAAATTAAACTATTACTTATCCTAGAGCGCCCCCCAGTGCAATGCGTTGTAATGGTTTTCGTGGTAAAGCATGGGTTGTAAAAGCACTGCGTGGTAAAAGCTGCGTTGAAAAGGATGTTCCCCAGTTAGATTGTGCGCTAATAGGTAGGGGCAAGGAATTCCAGGTTTCAGGAGCTGTTTTACTGAAGGACCTGTCGCCATTTCTCACAGTACGAACTTTGGGAACCTTTAAGAGCTGCTTGCTGGAGGATCTGAGGGCTCTGACCGGTATGTGGGGTTTGAGTTCTTTTTCCAGGTAAACCGGCCCTTGACCATGGATGGTCTTGTGTACTAGGCAGCACAGTTTGAATTGGATACGTTTCTTAATGGGAAGCCAGTGCAAAGTCCTAAGGGAAGGATCTGATGGGTACGGGGAGCACCAATCTGGCCGCGGTGTTCTGCAACACCTGCAGTTTTGCCAGAAGGTTTTCGTTTATGGAAGTTAATAGAGCATTCCCATAATCAATGCGACTTATGATAAGGCCTTGGACTAGGGGCATACGGGACTAGAGGGGGAGCCACTTGAAGATTTTCTTCAGACTGCACATCAGGCCAAAACTAGTCTGAACTACTTTATTGACGTGTTCAGTCATAGATAGCCTATTGTCGACAATCACCCCCAGATTCCTGACCAAGGACAGGTTAAAAAGCGTTGGGCTTAATATCGAGCCCTGGGGAACACCTTTATCATTTTCCTGGTGGATGGAGGAGTACATTCCGACTTGAACCTTTGAGCGCCTTTTGGATAGATAACTTTTAATCCAAAGTAGCGCTGGGCCTTCGACACCAATCTCTACAAGCCTCTCCAAGAGAATGTTATGCGAGATGGTG